>NC_090447.1:1337220961-1337845961 GCF_031143425.1 Pleurodeles waltl | reverse complement strand
CTACTGTTGCACAGACTGGAGTGGGAATATTATATTTTTCTTCTCCTGAGTCCAACACTTTCCCCACTGTTGCACAGACTGGATTGGGAATTGTAGATTTCACCCTTACTGAGTACAATGCTCTCCCTACTATTGCACCAACTGGAGTATGAATAGTAAAATTTACTTCTCCTGAGTCCACCTGCCGAGTCCAGTGTTTTCTCTACTGTTGCACTAACTGGAGTAGGAATACTAAATTTTACCCCTCAGTGTCCAACGCTTTCCTTACTGTTGTACTGAATGGACTGGGAATAGTAAATGTTATCCCTCCTAAGTCCCACACCTTCCCTACGGTTGCACAGAGTGGAGTGGGAATAGTATGTTTTACTTCTCCTTAGTCCAACACTTTCCCTACTGTTGCATAGACTGGAGTGGGAATTGTAAGTTTCCACCCTCCTGAGTACAATGCTCTCCCTACTGATGCACAAACTGGAGTAGGAATAGTACATTTTACCTCTCCTGAGTCCAACGCTTTCCCTACTATTGCACCAACTGGAGTGGTAATAGTAAAGGTTACCTCTCCTGCGGTTAATGCTTTTCCTATTGTTGCACCAACTAGAGTGGGAATAGTAGATGTTGCCCCTCATGAGGCTAATGCTTTTCCTACTGTTGCACCGGCAGGGGTGGGAATTGTAAATGTTACCCCTCCAGAGTCCAACACTTTCCTTACTGTTGCATTGAGTGGCATAGGAATAGTATAGTTTAGCCATTCTGAGTCTAATGTTTTCTCTACTGTACAGACTGGAGTGGGAATAGCACATTTTACTCATGCAGAGTCCAATGTTTTCCTTAGTATGGACTCACTGGAGTGGGGATAGTAAATGTTACCTTCCTTGAGTCCCATGCTTTCCCTCCTATTGAATCGACTGGAGTGGGAATACTAAATTTTACCCCTCCAGAAATCGATGCTTTCCTTGCTGTTGCACTGACTGGAGTAGGAATAGTAAACTTTACCTCTTCTAAGTCTAACACTTTCTCTACTGTTCTACTGACTGGAGTGGGAATGTTACATTTTAACCCTTCTGAATCCAACATTTTCCTTACTGTTGCACAGATCGGAGTGGGAATAGTATTTGTTTAATTTTTATTATTTTAAAATATGTATTTTAAGTTATATTTGTTAATGTATTTTCTTATATTGTTTGTTTCTTTTGTGTAAATAAATTGTTATGTGTTTTATATTTTTCCTGTTTATTTGTTACAGTTTTTAATGTGTGTGTGTGTATATATATATATATATATATATATATATATATATATATATACATACATATATATACATTTATTTATTTTTTGTATATAGTTATATATTTATTTATTTAATATTATTACATATTTAAATATATTTACTTTACATTAAATTACTGTTAAATGTTCAAATATTTAATGCTTACATTTTTTAACTATATATATTTTAGATCACAATATTTTTTTCAGTACTTTTGTAATTTTCTTTATAGGTACAGGATAATGATATTTTTGGGTTCAGTATTTTTGTCACAATATTTTTGTGTCACAATATTCAGGGTTTCAATATTGTGCCAGTGAACCTTTGTATGTTTCTTTTCTTTCTCTCTTAGTATTTGTCACATTTTGCCGGGGTAAGTATATAGAAAAAAAACCTAAAATATCACAAGGAAATAATTAACTCTTTATTTTGTTAACACACTGGAGGCTTTATTGTGGTTCACACCACGCCCAAGCTTCACCTCTCCCTTCTTGTACATGTGCCACCACAGCCCCCAATGGTACTCTTTCACCATGTTCCTCTCACTCACCCCACTTACCACAGCTCTCCTGAGCTGTGATGGGCTACAGCAACGTCTCTGGCGGCGTCCACCACTCAGTGTCAAACCCGACCTTGGGGGCCTCCTCTGCCTCACCACTATCCAGGGGCTTTTGTTCCTCCTCCTCCATGACACTGGACTGGGGGTTTCACTCCGTGGTCCACTTGTGCCCCAAAGCTCTTTCCTCCTCCTCTCCTGTATCGGTGTCTCTTTTCCTCTCTCTCATGTCAGCCTCTCCTCCTGTGTGTGTCTGAGCTTCTTTCTCTCCTTCTCCTCTTGTGTCGGCGTCTCTCTCTCTCCTTTTCTCTCCTGGTCTCTTCCTGCTTCCTCCTTAAATTACCAATTAGCCATCTGTTCTGTCTCGATGATCTCGCCCTCCTCCTCCTCTAGAAAGAAGTCTGTTGTTAATGTTGTGCTAGATGCAGTCCCTGCATACTGTTTTTCCTCTAATCATTTTTTTTTCCTTTTCAGGTTCCTTTGCTCGTTCGGAGGTGAGCAGGGAAAAGGCTGACAATGGACCCATTAGAGATGGGCTGGGAGGGGCTTTTGTCGCAGCAGCATGCTTGTTATCAAGTGATAAACACAAAATGACAGTGCATGTACAAGCGTGGTATTAGGCCTTTGACATACCAGTCACTAGTCTTTTTCTCCAAAACTAACAGTGTTGGTTGTGAAAACAAAATTGTAGTTTTTTAACCGCAGTTTCACAATTTTAGTGTTTGAAAAATTTGTCATTGTGCAGAAAAAATCTAGTAGTTTTCCCCAATTGAGATGCAACTGTAACTTGGACATTGTTGGACTAGGTCCTCTCTGAAGGGTCACCCCCAAACCTTTGACCTTCACCACAACTGTTTTCTAAATATGTCTATGTTGGCATTAGGACTCTGCACTTTACCACTGCTAACCAGTGCATTTGCTCTCTCACTAAAACATGGTAAATCTGGCTTACACTTGATTGGCATATTTCATTTACTTATAAGTCCCTAGTATCCAGGGCCTGCAAATTAAATAGTACGTGTGAGTCTGCAGCACTCATTGTGCCCCTTACATAAGTAGCACTATAAAACATCCCAGGCTTGCTATTGTATCTTGTAGTGCAGTTTTAAAACTGCTAATTCAACCAGGTAAAATATACTTTTTGCCACGCCTAAACATTCCTTTGAAAAACATGTCACCCCTAAGGTAGGCTCTAAACAGTAGGTCTGGGTGAAGTTTTAATTATACTGGGGTAATCAGAGTAATTTCTATAATTAGGTGTTATTTTCAATTAATCAATCAATCAATCAGATACTTGAATAGCATGGCTTATCACCCATGGGGTCTCAAGGCACTGTCGTGGGAGTGCTGATCATTCGAAGAGCCAGGTGTTGAGGTCCTTCCTGAACTGCTTCAGCGAGGGGGCCTTTCGGAGTTTGGGTAGGAGTGTGTTCCAGGCCTGAGCTGCAAGGTAAAGAAGGATATGCCTTCAGCTGTGCTCTTCCTGATTCTGGGAATACCAGCGAGAGAGAGTTGGAAGGATCAGAGTTGTCTGGTGTGGGTGTAGAAAGTCAAGCGATGGTTGAGATAGGCTGGTCTGATGTTGTGTAGTGCCTTGTAGGTGTGTGTCAGTAGATTGAAGGTGATGTGTTTGTTGATAGGGAGCCAGTGGAGGTCTCTGAGGTGGGCAGAGGTGTGGCTGTGGCAGGGGATGTCCAGGATGAGTCTGGCTGCTGCTTTCTGGATTCTCTGTAGTCTTTCTTGTAGCTTCTTTGTGATACCTGCGTAGAGTACTGCTGTAGCCCAGTTTGCTGCTGATTAGTGTGTAGGTGACCGTCCTTCTTGTCTCAGTAGGGATTCACTTGAAGATCTTCCGGAAGAGACAGAGAGTGTGGAAGCATGATGATGAGACTGAGTTGACTTGCCAGGTCATGGATAGCATGGAGTCCAGGATGATGCCCAGGTTACTTGTATGGTTGGTAGGGGTGTTACCTAGGGCAGTTGGCCCCCAAGAGTCGTCCCTGGTGGAGGGGATGGAGCCCAGAATAAGGATCTTTATCTTGTCCATGTTGAGTTTGAGGCAGCTGGCTTTCATCTAGGCGAAGCCTGCTCTCTTTCACTTGTGGAAGCTGCTCTTGGCTGTTGATGGGTTGTCGGTCAGGGAGAGGATCAGTTCAGTATAATTGTCAAAGGAGACGATTTTAGGCCTTGCTGTCTGACTATTTTAGAAATAGGAGCCATGTAGATGTTGAAGAGGGTCGACTTAGTGAGGAGCCCTGGGGTACTCTACTGCAGGTTTCTTTGGGTGCCAAAGTAAACAGTGGAAGTCAGACACTCTAGGTTCTTCTGGTGAGGAAGGATTGGATCCATTCCAGTGCCTTTCTGCGGATGCCAACGTTGTGGAGTCTGGTGCATAGGGTGGAGTGGGAGACAGTGTCGAAAGCAGTGGAGAGGTTGCGGAGGATGAGGGCGGCCGTGTCTCTGTCGTCCAGGATGGCACAGATGTCGTTGGTGGCTGTGAAGAGGGCGGTTGTGGTACTGCAGTTATAGCTGAATCCGGACTGGGAGGGTCCTAGGATGCTGTTTGCCTCAAGGAACCCCGTTTATTTGCATGTTGGTGACCTTTTCTGTTTCCTGTTTTGAGTTTCCTATGCAGAAATGCATTTTGCGAGTAGGGACCGACTCGCAAAATGCATTTCCGAATCGCAAATAGGAAGGGGTGTTCCCTTCCTATTTGCGATTCGCAGTGGTATGCAATTCGATTTGCGACCGCGTATGCGGTCGCCAATGGAGTCGCAGTTACCATCCACTTGAAGTGGATGGTAACCCACTCGCAAATTGGAAGGGGTCCCCATGGGACCCCTTCCCCTTTGTGAATGGACCACAAAATATTTTTTCAGGGCAGGTAGTGGTCCAAGGGACCACTACCTACCCTGAAAAAATTCTGAAACTAAAGGTTTCGGATTTTTTTTTAAGTGCAGCTCCTTTTCCTTTATGGAAAACGGGCTACACTTAAAAAAAAAACTGCTTTATTGATAAAGCAGTCATGAACATGGAGGTCTACTGACTACAGCAGGCCTCCATGTTAGCGAGTGCCCATAGTTGCTATGGGGCTGCAATTTGCGACCCACCTCATTAATATTAATGAGGTGGGTCTTTGCGACCCCATAGCGACTCGCAGACGGTGTCTGAGACACCGTTCTGCATTGCAAATTGCGAGTTGCAATTTGCGAGTCGCTTGGACTTGCAAATTGCAACTCGCAATTTGCAATATTGCTACATCTGGCCCTAAACCTCTTAATTTAATAATTTATTTTCATTACTATGCATATTTGTTTATTCATCTTTATTTTATGCAAATTATATCACCAGCCTCCAAGGGTTTTATTACAAGTCTACTTATACATTAGTTTAGTACGTTTATCAGCAAGAGGTGGCTGCTGGAGTGTAATTCACCCATGACGCAAGCTAAAGTAAGAGTTGAGCAAGATAATTTGCCTTCTTGCAGTCCACAGAGGTTCCTGCTTTCCCTGCATCCAAGCATAGTATTTTTCTGTACTTGAGTGCATACATCCAATGTAGCCTACACTCAATTAACAAAATGTCCACACTTTTCACTCCTTTAGTCATCTCATATTTGAAAATTACGTGGTTGGGATCTGGAAGACGAGTCTTTTGCAGGGCTTAGTTTGTCAAAAAAGTGCAGGTCAGTGCCTACATAGACAATGCCAAAGCTATATTACAGTGAACAAGACAGTTTTTCACAAGGAGGCTTAGTGCGAGGTTCTCCTCCTTAGAAAATGTTTCCTTTGGTGCTTTCCACATTTCCAAAGCTGTGTAATTTATTTGAATATTTTCTCATAGAATTGTAATTACAATTAACCCATGTATGATCATCGTTTTGTGCTCTCTGTGGAGAGGCCAACAATTGAATGAGTATGTAGAAACACAGTGACTGCCACTGTCAAAAATTCACACTGCCATCAGCCTTAACTGCAGAGCTACCAGTCCTGCTGACACAAACACCTATCCACTTCCTGAATTCACCTCAACCACTTACCTGGATGTGAGCGTCTTCTTGTGGCAGTGAACACATCATGTGATGATCAGCGACCTGTGCTGGGGCAGACATATTCACCACATCCCTTTAAAGTCTGAATGATTGATCATTTAGAAGGAAATTTGTTTTCTACAGTGAAGGGTGTCTGAGACTCTTCTTGCGGCAATAGAAGCATAACAGTGCCAGTCTGACACCTTCTACACAACACTAATGGACTATCACAAAATGTCTAAATACCCTAAAATGAGTGAGGCCAAGCAGCACCCATCATTACATACTTACCACTGATAAATACAACATGTAGCTTTTTTTTGTTGGTGACTTGACAATCCTGATGGAAATAAATGCCTGTAAGAAATTGGGTTATTTGTTGAGGGGGGTGGAAGCCCTACTCAAGAAACAACCACGGCCCTTTTCAGGGGGAATGATAAAAGTTACTAAATAAACCTGTGCCTAACCCTTGGGTAGATTTATACAAAGCAGTCAGGCTCAAAGTAGAAAATATGTATGCAGCACGCAAACAATCATAGAGTGAAAACACAACACAGGAAAAATGCAACACCGATTTAGAAAAATCGAACCACTGCCACACACAGCTTATGGCTATGCGTGGCTATGGCCAAACCCCTATCACCACCCAACCTTGCACCGACCCCTCTAACCACCCAACCCTGAGAGAGAAAGTGAGACAGTGAGAGATTCAGAGAGAGAGCGACTTAGGCTTTGATAAATGATGCACTTAGAATGAGTACATTTTAATAAAATGACACCAAAACAAGATAAATCAAATCAGTAGATCTAGAAACATAGAATTTTAATGTTTTAGGTAGATATAGCTCCTTAAAGTAAAAAGTGCCACTCATACTCATGTGCTTGTGCTAAACCAAGGAAATGTCACAAGTTCAGGCTGACCGCAGTGGAGCGTGGGCTACATGCAGGAACTGGATGAGTCCCACTGTAAAAGTTGCATTCTCAAAGTCTTTTGCGAAGAGTTCAGTTTGCGGGGGAGGAGGTTACAAGGCGAAGGGAGAGCAGAAGGTAATCTAAGTAGCATGAAAGGCAGGTCTGGCATTTTGAATGGATATTGTTGTAGCATGAAGATCCAGTCGGGTGTTATGGACGGTCATTGATGGAGCTTCACACTGGAGGTTACCAGGGGCTGTCTTTGTAGTAGCACGAAATGCAGATCTCGCATTGACGGTCATCTCGGGCAGTCGCTGTAGAGCAGAGAGTTGTGTTCAACAGAGCTTCACTTTGGAAGTCATCATTGGCAGCAGAGTCAGGGCATGAACAAGCCCAATCTTGGTTGCGAACAGTATAAAACTTCAAATCTGATTTGTCCTTTCTTCACATAGGGTTGCACTCCGATACTAGCTAAGACCTGGGTTGGTATCTAGTGAAGATCAGGGACTTACTGTAGGAGAGACCAGCAGGGCTCAGGGAGGTCCATTTGCAGTAGGTCAGCTAGGAAGTTGCAGGGAGGCCGGGCCACTGACTCTTGGAGTCACTCAGGTCAACTTGGGATTAAGGGAACACGCCCAGTCTTCTTTCTCAGAAAGCAGGGCAAGCCTTAATCAGCAGGGCAGTCCTCTGGAAAACATTGCAGGCCTCAAGCAGCAGGGAAATTCGCTAGTAGCAGCAAGGCAGTCGACTGGGAACAAGACAGGCCTCTAGCAGCAGGGCAGTATTCTTGGAAACAAGGCAGTCCTTCTTCTTTAATGTCAGGAGTGTAACGTAGAAGTAGTTGATGAAGTCCAATACGAATACCTTGTATCAGCCTTTGAAGTAGGAGGTCATCCTGGCTACCCTCACATCTGGTTCTGGAATGTTCTTCCCTTTCCCTGTCAAGGATCCAACTAGTCTGGGGTACCAAAAGTCTGGTGTCAGGTTTCTTTGTATGTGATCTGGAGGCAGCCCTTTAAAATGTAAGTGGGGCCGGGAACAACACTGTCCCAACAATTAGTCCCCCTTTATCTCACTGTCTGGGAGGAATGCCAAAAGGCCAACAGCTAAGCTAGTCTCAGTCATGTGGCACAGGAAACAAACAGCAGGCACCAAATGGTTAGGTGAAGAAAAAGTCAAATTTCTAAAAGTGTAATTTTCAAAATGTTCATTTACAATCCTACTTTAACATTAATACAATTAATTTGAGTATAATCATGACAATCCTATTCTTTCCCAAACAAAGGTTAGCACTTACAAAATGTATTAATGTAACCCAATGTTATCCATAGGAAGGGATAGGCCTTGGAGTAGCGAAAAATGAATCTAGGAATTTTTCACTACCAGAAAACCTAAAAACACATACCCTACTTTTTAAATACAATGAACCCTAGTGCAGGCTTTAGTAAGGAAGGGTAGGGATAACTGTCATAATTGTCTGTAGCGTAATACTAACAACTACAGCAACATTACTCAGTATTATGTGTAAACACATGAGCATTTGGTGCTATTTTGCATTTGGGTCCAAAATAGGCCCAAGTATGCATTTTGGACAGCAAAAATTGCACTAACAGCAGTAGCCAGCAGTCAATTGCTCTCTCAAAGTTCACTGTTCCTTTGCTCTTGTTGTAAGATTGTTGCACCAAATTACTTTTAATTACTGAAGCTGACATAGTTTCAGTATGTTTACTTCAGGATTTCTGCCACAATCCCTTAAACATGTTATCATTAAACCACTTTTGAAAAAAACTAAACTCGACCCTACTCTGCTCAGTAATTACAGGCCCATCGCTCTTCTTCCAATTTTAGCTAAAATCATGGAAAAGCATGTCAATAAGCAATTGGGATTCAGACCCCTATACAGTACTGAGTCAGCTCTTCTAGCAGTCACTGAGTCCACTCGGCAACTTTTGGATCAGGAAGGTCACGCAGCCATCATTTTCTTGGACCTCAGTGCCGCTTTTGACACTGTGGATCACAACACCCTCCGCCAGGCTCTCTAATACAGGGATAGAAGGTACAGCATTAGCCTGGTTCTCCTCTTTCCTTACAGGAAGAGCCTTCCAAGTCTTGGACAGTTCTTTCTTGTTTGATACATTTCCCCTGACCTGTGGAGTCCCACAGGGCTCCTCTCTGAGCTCTACTCTTTTTAATATTTATATTTCCTCCTTAGCTAAAATTGCCAAACCATATGACCTCTCAGTGGTCACATAAACTGACGATACTCAACTAACAGTATCTCTTTCCAATACCAAGGATCCTTCTTTAACAAATCTTTCCCTCTGTTTAGCAGACATCGGCAAATGGATGAATATGTCCAAATTGAAATTCAATGATGGGAAATCAGAGGTGATGATTGTAGGCAATGGCGTCCCTTCTATTCTTTCGGCATTGTACCCAGAGGCTCTTAGCAACTTTCCTCCTCCCAAGGATCATATAAAGAGCCTTGGCTTCTGGCTGGACTGGCGTCTTACAATTGAACAACAATCTAAAAAGATTTCCTCCTCTTGTTTTGGTCTCCCTAGAACTCTAAGGAAAATCTTTAAGCTGCTACCCCCTCTGGCCACAAGAATTTTATTCAGGCTATGATACTCTCTCGACTGGACTACGGCAACTCTCTTTTTTTCAGTTCTTCTGACTATGTAGAGAAGAAACTCCAGGTCGTACAGAATGTGGCCGCATGACTACTTATGAATTTATCTAGACACCATTCAGCCAAATCAGCCTTAGCTTCGCTTCATTGGTTTCCAACAAAATAGCATATTCACTTTAAAGCCCTATGCATGATACATAAAGCCCTGCACAACAAGGGACCCCAGTTTCTTAGACATAGCATTTTTCTTTATGCCCCCACTAGAATGCTGAGATATTCCGCCACCCAGCTAGTCCACATAACACAGTTTAAGAGGTCTTCATGGGGAGGTAACTCCTTTTCAATCAAGGCAGCGTGCTTTTGGAATTCCCTACCTCTAGAACTCTGGCAAGAACCTTTGGAACTTCCGATCCGGCAAAAATTAGAAACTGTCCTTTACTCGATCTAACTTGCTCATCCCTTGTTAGTCAATATTTTTTGTATCAGAGCTGTTACTTCCTTTTTTAGCACTGGGAGGCCTTTGGGTAGCTTTGCGCTTTATAAATCCTTTATACTAAACAAAACTAAACTAAACTAAAATATGATGTTTCATCTCTGTCCTCTGCACGCATACATAGGACAGACATGGAAAGCTTCAGCAACAATGGAGCTGCTGTCAGAGCAGCCCTGTGCCTGCTGAAGCATTGGCATTGCAGGTGAAACCTTAAGGCTTCCCACAGAGTGGCAGGTAGCCCGTAAGGGCATTGTTTAAAAAATCTATATATTTTTTTAAAGTAGAGATCGCGGGGGAGCCCTCTCACGGTCTTACGTATACCGTAAAGGGCTTTATAATATATATTGTTTTTTAATTAAAAAAAAAAAGTAGGGACTGCATGAGGGGCTTCAAAGGCTCCCCACATGATCCCTATTTTTGTTATTTACAAAATAACAAAGGCCATAGGCCAGTCCATTTGTACAACAATCTGTATGCACACAGTGCACAGATGTGCGCCTGAACTTCACTCCTGACTGCCATGTAACCTCCACAGGAAGGGGCATCTATGGGGATGGCAGGCACCTCAGGGGTTATTTGGGAGGGGTGGAGGTGGGGTATGGGTCTAGGTCTTGGAGAGGGGCCTTTGGGATCTGCTTTGTAGGAGGGGGTTGGGCTTCGACTTAGGTTTAGAGGACGGTTGGCTTTTAGGTGGAGGGTAGACTTCTTGACAGGGGGAAGGGAATGGGAACTTGCAGGGGACACAGAGGAGTGCTTGGAGGTGAAAGGGCAAGACTTGGGGAGGGACACTGCACGTTTAGGGGTATTACAGGGTGGGAGATGAGTAGGGAAAATGGCATACTCTGAAAGGAAAGCTATTTTAGACACATGGGGATAGTCATAGCAAAAGGGTTTGGATGTGGTGGGAGAGGGAGTGGTTGTCTGAGGTGTTGGTGTTCATGTCTTGGTAGCATGTTTGTATGTGGCATGCTTGTGGGTGGTGGGTGTCTGCTGGGTGGGTGAGTGGAGGGGGACGGGAGACAAAGGATGACTGGTTGCCATCTGTGTGGAGGCCAGAGTCTGAAAGGATCTCTGTAGGCCAGCCAGTGCACCGTGAATGCCCTCCAGGAATACATTACTTTTGAGTTGCAAGTCCCTGGATGGCATTCCCAATAGTTGGCTGATTCACAGAGATCGACCTCAGGAGGTCAATAGCCTCCTCACTGGGGGCAGCAGGGCTGACAGGGGCAAGGGCAGAGGTGCCTGTGATGAAAGAGACTCCCACCTTCTTGGGTGAGTGGGCACAACCAACTGGGTGGGGAGCTACAGGGAGGGCGGTGGTTGTGAGGGTGGTGGTGGTGGACTGAGATGGTGCTGGGGTGGTCCCAGATGGGTCTGCCCCTACCAGGAAGTGTCCACTGGAGGAGGATTCCGAAGTTAAAGAACTGGATCCAGTCGCCCCCGTGACACTCCCCTCGCCCTCTGGGCTACTGGGTCCCTCGGTTTCTGTGGTATCGGCACTATGGGTCCCGTGGCCACCAGCTTCCCCAATTGGCTTTGCCCCATCTCCCCTCACCTGGTGATGCTGATGCACAGAAAGAGAGAGAGAGAGGGTCATTACATTCTTAACATATACTTACAGTACACCATACACAACAGTAACAATACATATATGTCTACTAAAGCCCAGATAGGAATCATTTAGAGCCTCCATCATGTCACAACTACATGCTTCAAATAGTCCTACATGACCACAGTTTCACCCAAAACATAAGCCAACCAACACAACACTACATCACCATCCCATCAATTCAGCAGTAACAGAAATAAAACATGCACAAGATGAATTGGCTACATCTAAGGTCACTCCATGTACAGATCATCACTGTTTATCAACAAATCATCCTTAGGAAATGCTGTTAACTGACAACACAATATCATGCCCACCCCCATCCACACTTGCTCAGTCCATTACCAATAGTCATGTAACATGAAAGTAAAACTCATCTTACTTAAAATACAACACAGCATTTTGTTTGCAATCACATACCTAACATGTGACTCTATCCGTATAATTCACAATGTCAAGTACCTCAGATGAAGAAACTACATGTGACGTACCCAAATAGTCTGCCTCACAAAAGTAACATAGCATGTCATTGAATTCATTGAAACATCTATCAAAACTGTATAAAAAAGATTTAGAAAGACTTTCTGGATCACTCATCTAACTCATTGACACATATACAACAAATGTACGTCCTGCCACAGGGGTCTACTTAATACACAGGGTACAACCACAGACAACCACAGGGAGCATACCAACACCTCCTATACAATAGACACTAATCATGTGCATGAAGACCACATACCATTCCACTCTGCATGCTGAGTAGAAACCTCGACATGACAACATCAAAACACCTACATCACTAACAACTGCCAGACATGTGAAACCTAATACTTTAGTACGGAAGTAACACTTACATAACCCTCTACTAATGTAAGTTATTAAGTCAAGAAGACATGAGCTGATCCATCACTAAAACTGTCAAAATAGCCTCAGATTATCAACGGTAAGTCTGACAAAGAAGAGGTTTCAACATAACAATAAGCACAAAGCTCAAATTGACACATGATGTAGGCACAATACAGTATGTTGCACCGATATAGGTATAGTACTGCCCTATGTAGCATGGACAAAATGCAGGAGCTAAGGGATCAGCAGGCTAGCCACTTACCTTCTCAACACCAAATACATTAAAAAAGTGTTTATTTGAACATGTCAATGATATGTCTTGTACTGTCAATGTATTATTACCAACATGATTTTCACTATGTAGGATGTCCACCTTGATCAAACTTCACATTTCCCAATGTATGGTTGTGACATAACAATGGGGATACCTCCTCAATCCTCATAGAGAGTTTAATAATTTTCCCATATTAAAATCCTGATTGAGATGACAGCTTCACATGAACTTTCCATCTATTTTAGGAAACAGCATTACTTGGCCTTGTTACTCATCTATCAGACCCAATGTTGCGCATGGGGCACCAAAGAGCTATGCAACTTACCAATTGAGTACATGGACTGTGGACCAGTAGGTGGGAAGGATGACGCAGCAGGTTACACATAGGTATGGCTGAGTAGAGTTATACATATGACACAGTCACATGTGCATCACCACATGCTGCCGTACTATTTTTTGGACATAGGTGAGAAACATGTCCCTATACACAATACAATGCCAACATATGTGTTTAAATGTTGGCAACTGTAGTACTATGTCTTCCTAGGAGACCCTTTACCTTCACATTGTCACAGCTGCACTATTTAGACACCATACACCTAACTGGCAGAGGAATAACCATGTGTTTCGTCAGTATTTACCCCCTTGATTCTGCAGAGCTGCTCTCAAACGCCCATCCACCTCAGGGTAGGCCACCACCAAAATGTGGGCCATTAGGGGGTCAATGTCTGACGGACACCCCTCCCTCATTGGGAGGACATCCTCAGCTAGGCTACATCAGGTTTCCACAACGTGCGGATTTGGCCTATATGAAGGCAGAGTTTTATGCTGTGGGACATATTCTACATGTGGTTGGAGCCATAGATGGCACCCATGTGGCATTGATTCCCCCCAGTGCCAATAAACAGGTGTAAAGGACCTCAAAAATCTACCACTCCATCAACGTTCAAGTGGTGTGTCTAGCAGACCAGTATATTTCACACGTCAGTGCAAAGTATCCAGAATCAGTCCATGATTTCTTCATCATGAGGAACATCAATGTCCCACTGCTGATAACACAACTCAACACAGAGAGGGCCTGGCTGGTTGGTAAGTTACATTTGAAATGTGTGTTTGCAAAGTATGTCTCACGCCATCACAATGTTGCATGTCCAATGTTAGAAATGGGGTCTTTGGTTGGCAGTCTCGTTACCCGCTGTCCAAGCAAAGACCCTCATTCTAGTCAGGGCAAAGGAGAAACATACCCAGGTAACCCCCGCTCGCCCCCTTGGTGGCTTGGCACGAGCAGGAAGGCTTAACCCAGAGACAATGTGTAAAGTATTTGTACCAGCACACACAGTAATGCAGTGAAACACTACAAAATGGACACCACACAGGTTTAGAACAATAGCCAATATTTATCTATACAAAACAAGACCAAGATGACAAAAATCAAACATACACAAGCAAAGTTATGAATCTTTCAAGATTAAATTCAAAAAGAGCGCTTAGAAACACAGGTGCTTCCATGAGGTGATATCACGGTGTCGTAACAGAACCGTTCCCAACAATTCCATGCCAATGGCACTGGTCACAGAGTCTCACAGACCCCCAGGTACAGTACCTTGTAAAAATGAAGAAACAAGCCAGTGTATGGAGTTGGAGATTGTGGCATCGCTGGATCCTAGGCGTTGTCGGCTCCGGTTCTGCGGAGGGAGGCATCACGAAGAAGCATCGGGTCCTTGTTGCAGAGCAGCTGAGGTGAGGCAGCGAGGGTGCAAAGCGCTTGATCCGCGCACTTCCGGCAGAGTTGGTATCTGGTGGTCATGACGTGCTGCAGGGACTTCCACGGAGTCATGGACTTCAGCAGAGCTGAAGCAGAGTTGGGCCTGTGGGGTCGCACTCCAGCGAGGACCACGAATTCGGTTGCAGGTGACGTCATGGGATTTGGCAGCCGCGTCAGTCCTTGGTTTTTCTTGGTTTTCCACGAGCTTCTCCTTTCAAGGGACCTGGGACTGGATTAGGCACCACTTGGCAGGGTAGGAGTCTTAGCAGAGAGTGCAGGTGCTGATAGAGGATGTCTTTGGTGGCCCAGAGACTTAAGAACAGGGAGCAAGCTCAGTCCAAGCCCTTGCAGATTCTTCTCAATCTGGAATACAGCACAAAGTACAGTCTTTGTCTCCTTTCACAGGCAGAAGCAGCAACTGCAGGATAGCCCAACTAAGCAGTCACAGGCAGGGGCAGCACTTCTCCTCAGCTCTTCGCCTTGGCAGAGGTTCCTCTTGGTTCCAAAAGCAAATCTTGAAGAAATCTAAAGTCTGGGGTTTGGGTCCTCTACTTATACCCCTTTCTGCCTTTGAAGGTGCCTAACTTAGAGCTTGCCTCCTGTTTTGAAGTCTCAGGGACAGCAAAGGCTTCATCACCCAGATCTGAGTCTGCCTGCTGTGGACTCTAGCTTGCCAGAGGGTGCCATTCCAGTTTCTGGGTCCCTGGAAGTGAATTTCTGGAGAAAAAACTTGCTGAACAACCCTGGACGACGCAGTGCGAGTTCGCAAATTACGCTGCTACCTCGAACCTCGACGCCGCCTGCCCCAAGGCCATGGACCTTGCAGAAGTGCGATGATGCCGACGACCCTGTAGGCTTTACATTGCCGCACCAGCTGATCCCTCCCAACTTCACTGACTTCAGAGTGTTGCAAGTCTGACGTTCGTGACATCTGACGCCATTGCAGCACTTGCAGCCCTGTGACGTCATACAATCCCTGTCAAGTCGCCTCGCAGCAGCGTGACTTTGCCGGACTTTATACCTGCCGGAACAAAGGGACTGACTTCGCAACCCATGCCGCTTCACCTCTATTTCTCTGCAGTAAGGACCCGACGCTACTGTGTGATGCCTCTGCCCTTCTTTCCCCGACACCAGATAGGATCCAGCGACGCCGGTCTTCCCGACCTGCCTGTTTTCTACTTGTTTGCTAAGGTACTGTACCTGAGGGTTGAACGAATCTGTTAAGAGCGCCATTGGCATCACATTGTAGGAAACAACTCCATCACAACACCTCTTAATGCCAACTTGCAAGATTGGTGCTTTCAAGTACTAAATTCAACTGAGTATTGTGGATTTTTCTCGTATTTGGTCTTGTCTATTTAGAAACAATAATAACTATTTTTCTAAACTGGTGTTGTGTCATTTTGTAGTGGTTCACTGCATTACTGTGTGTGTTTGTACAAATACTTAACACATTATCTCTGAAGTTAACCCTGCCTGCTTGTGGCAAGCTACCATGGGGTTGAGCGGGGGTTAACTGAGTGTGATTATCCTTTACTCTGACTAGAGTGAGGGGCCTTGCTTGGACAGGGAATAACCTGACTGCCAACCAAAGACCCCATTTCTAACATGCCACTTTTAGAAAGTAGGCATTTTCTTGCTTAAACCATTCTGTGATTCCTTGTCTGGGTCAGACTGACTGTTGGGCTTTTTGTGAATATCCTCCAGACAGTGACATAAAGGTCGCTGGGGTGTGGCCTGCATATCCTGATGAGCCATCGGGCCTAGAGTGGAAGGAGGAGTGGTCACTTGCCCCTGCATGGGCCGTGCCTGATCTCACACATTGTAGTCTCCAACCCCTGGTGGTGTCTGGGGCCTAGCATGGGCAAGGTAGGATCCTGTAAACAATAGAGACTTTTCTTTGAGGTTGGGCAACTTTAAAGGCAGAAAAGGGTATAGGTATTGGACCCAAAACCTCTGACTTTAAATCACTTCAAAGATTCAAGAGGAACCTCTGCCAGAAGAAGAGCTGAAGAGCTGAAGGAGAAGTGCTGCCCCTGCCTGTGACTGTGTTTTGTTGGGCTTTCCTGCAGTTGCTGCTTCTGCCTGAGAAAGGGGACAAAGACTGGACTTTGTGGCATATTCCTCTTTGAGGGGTATCTACAAGGGCCTGAACAAAGCTTGTTCCCTGTTCTGAAGTCTCATGGCTATCAAAGACTTCCTCTGCCAGCATCTGGACTCTCTACTGAGACTCCTGCCCTGCCAAGTGGTGCTTAATCCAGTCCTTGGGCCCTTGAAAGCAGAAGCTGGTGGAAAACCAAGAAGAATCAAATGCACCTACTTTGGATGACCTGGACTGACGCTGCTGCCAGATTCCACAATGCCGTCTACAACGGAAGCTGTGGTCCTCACTGGAATGTGACGACCCCACAGGCCCTACGCCACAGCAGTCTAACTGAAGTCTGCGACTCCGTGAGTCCCGAAGTGGTGTGTCACTGACATCCGTGACACCCGACTTCGCTGCACCTCGCCGTGACCGCCGGATATCAACTCCACCGGAACTGCACAGATCCAACTCTTCGCACTCCGCCGCCTCACATTCCCCACTCCGCAGCAAGGACCCGACGCCTCTTCATGACACCTATGCTCCTTCGTTCCACAAAACAGGAACCGACGCCGCACCAGATTCAGCAACGCAGTAATCTCCGACTTCGTGCACCAGCTTGTTTCCTCATATTCACAAGGCACTGAACCTGGGGGTCCGTGTGTCTCCGTAACCAGCGCCATTAGCGTCGGATTGTTGGGAACAACTCCGTCACAACGCCTTGATATCACCAATTCAAAGTATTTGTGTTTATAAGCGCTATATTGATGTTTAATCTTTTAAAAATTCATAAATTTGCCTCTGTATGTTGAATTTTTGTTGTTGTGGTCTTATTTTGTTCAGATAAATATTGGCTATTTTTTTAACCTGGTGTAGAGTCATTATGTAGTGTTTTCACTGTATTACTCTGTGTGTTGGTGCGAATATTTTGCTCACTGTCTCTGAGTTAAGCCTTTCTGCTTGTGCCAAGCTACCAAGGTGGTGAGCGGGGGTTAACCGGGTATGTTTCTCATTTGCCCTAACTAGAGTGATGGTCCTTGCTTGGACAGTGGGCAACCTGACTGCCAGCCAAAGACCTAATTTCTAACAATTTCCCAAGGCAACACACCTCTCCCCAGTCCACCCAGCTGAATAATCCACTTAGAGTCATCATCATGTTGTCAATTAAAGTCAATATCCTTCTTCTTCTGGCTGTTGAGGTAGTCCTGCAGAGTCCTTCCTGACTCAGAGTAACTAATCAGTATGACCCTGTCCCAACCCAAATTAGATTGAGAGAGAAAGAAGAGAAAAAGAGTTGGAGTGTTTTGTGTAGATTTGTGTTTGTTAACTAAACTGACTGGTCTTTTCTCCGAAGAATTAAAAATAAAACACAGTAAGGAGTGGACCCTTCAAGTAAATCTCACCAAGTATCAAAGGGCCAATCACCTTTCAGAAAACATTGGAATCATCGAAATCAAGTTTGCAAATTAGTTGAAACACCCTCCCTCACTGTCTGCCACCACATGAATCATCAATCATCCCTCACATTCACTCAATAATATGTCACACATTGGTGTAATAATTATATGTTCCAATCCAAATGCAGTGGTACACAATTGTATCCCTTCTCGTCTTTTGACGGAAGAAACACATTGATTGTCTTGTAAATCAAATGATCTACCATCACAATACAATCTTTACTGGGGCAGTTCTGTGAGGGGATGAAAAAAGAAGAATGGGATGGAGGCAATCATTGTCTCCAATGTCCTTGAGAGGAATGGGAAGGCTTCTGCACACTGGTCCAACTCTAATCCAGCTATAAATGAGCCTAAAATGGCAGGGATGCATAAGTCAGACACAAAATATGTGATGTTACTCAATTTTTTGGGCAAAGCAGTTCGACAATAAATAATTAAAACGTTCTACGGTGGCCTACTCAGTCAGGGAAGTAGAGTTCATACTCACGCTCAGGTGATTCACCCAGAAGTTGGTCAGCTAACACACTTTAGTCAGACCAATCACCCTCATCCTCCTCCTCCTCCTTCTCCTGTGGTATTTAAAGAACAGTGTAATTGTCTGATATGAAGTGTTGCTTCATTTTGATCATAGTCCAATTCTCCATGTCTTGAGACGAGAGACTGGTCCTTCTCTCTTTGACTAATGGGCCACCTACACTGAAAACAAGCTCAGCAGACACACTGGATACCAGACCAGCCAGACACCTTATTGCATGCCTGCTGAGCTCTGGCCATTAATACATGTTCTCATACCAATAGACCAATGGGTTTTTATCCACATAGATGTCTTTTGGGTTATCCAGATAGTCCTGGAACATCCTCTGAATGGTTATTGGTGCTGCCACTTGCTCAACCTCTCTTGTCTTCGCCTCTGCACTTGCCATTTTAAACCAAGACATTCCAAAGACTGGGTCTGATTCTCCTGTTTTTTTTGTTGCCGATGTTCTTGTTGCTGGAGTTGGCTGCTGTGAGACAACAGCACTGCCCTCTCTGGAAGTTGGAGGCTACATGCTAGAACTTCTGCTGAGGCCTCTAACTTCCAGCCATTTCTCTTCCAGGCCTCTAGCTTGCCCAACAATCCACATCTTGTATAGTGAAAAAGGAATGAAAGTCACCAGTAATTTCTTGTACCATGGATCAAATATTATAATACAAATGTACTCTTTGAAAAGACACAATGGCCCTCATTCCAACTTCGGCGGTCTTTTAAAAAGACCGCTGAAACTGCGGGCGCCACTATACCGCCAGTGCTGGCGGTATATCTGGCTCCCTATTATGACTTTTCGGCTGGGCCAGCGGACGGAAACAGCATTTCCGTCCTCTGGCCCAGCGGAAAAGTCACATCAACATTGCAGCCAGCTCATAATAGAGCCGGCGGCATTGCTGATGTGCAGCGGGTGCAGCAGCACCCGTCGCTCATTTCACTGCCCGAAATTCGGGCAGTGAAATGCGCGATGGGGCTGTGGCTGGGGGCCCCTGCACTGCCCATGCCAAGTGCATGGGCAGTGCAGGGGCCCCCAGGGGCACCCCGAGTCCCACTTACCACCAGCATCTCCATGGCGGTGTTAACCGCCGTGGACAGGCTGGCGGTTGGGGACTCATATTCCCTAGGGCAGCGGTGCTTGCACGGCTGCCCTGGGGATTATGACTGCCAGGCAGAAGCCTGGTGGTATGTTGGAGGGTCCGGCGGTATGGCCGCGGCTAATGCGCCACGGTCGTAATACACTGGTGACACACTGCCAGCCTGTTGGCAGTGTTACCACCAGCTTACTGCCGGCCGCCAGGGTCGTAATGAGGCCCAATGTCTCTTTGCAGCCTTGGATCAGCCTTGGATTAACACACAAGCAAAGGATAAAGCTCTCAACCGACTCATGCACTTCTCTGTTGCTGTTCACACCAGAGGAGCTTTGGGGCATTGGTCCTATAGCAGATGCAAAAACAAGATAGCTTGGCTCATTTCACTGTCCTCCTTGCTGACTTCCCTTCTGAAAGTCTGAAAAAGAAGTAGCATTTGCATCAAGCATTTGACTAGGCCCCATTTTTCTACATCCATAGTCATGCTTTTCGCAATTGCATCCCCTCTTTTTTGAAGAACACAGTCATTGATCTGTACTGCTCAAACAGATGCTGCAATATGTAATAGGTCGTGTTCCAACATGTTGGCACCTCCTGTATGAAGGCTCCAACTGGTACTCTATTAGCACACTGAATGATTCTCAACGGCATCTGGGCTTTAAAGGAATTGCTAAAATGAGTGCAGATTCTTCTGCAGATAGTCAGTATGTTGCTGACGTAGGGCCTGATTTAGATTTCAGCGGGTGGGTTACTCCATCCCAACTCCGTTGTGACGTCCATCGAAACATAAAAATAGGAAATAATGGATTTATATTTCCGTGGATGGGATCTCGATAAGCATTGTGACGGTGTGACCCGTCTGCCACAATCTAAATCAGGCTCTATGTCTTCTTTTTTTGAGAAAGTCCTGCACAAGCAGGTTGATGCAATGTGCCATTCACATGACCATGAAATAGCCACCATCTGCCGTGTCCTTAACTATATAATTGCCATTGTCCATGGCAACACCACCAATTGTAAAACCTCAGGGTCACAGCCATTCAAACACCTCGCTGTTAAAGTCTTCCAAGCTGTTTGTAGCTGTATGGGATATTTCCATGGCAAACATAGCTCCTGTGGCATGCATCCAAACACCCTTAAAGGTTACTTCAGAGCGGAGAACTGTAGATAGCTATTGCCTAACCCCAGCAAAAGAAACCTACTGTGCAGTGATGCACATGTAATCAGCTGCTTGACAACTGTTCCACCTGGCTGATGTGAGGTGGAGAGTGTGAACAGCACTCTGCTGCAAAGCTTTTCCAACCAATTGTAGCACACCACGGGAAGCACTGGAACAGTAACTCTTGCAAAATTGATACAGCTGGGAACCTTCCATTTTAGGCAGACAGCCGGCAGAAATTCTAAAAATCTCCCTTTTTCCACATAAGAAAAGTTGAGGAGGTTCAATGCTAACATTTTAGCCAACTTCACGTTACACAATTGTGCCGTTGGGTGGTTGTGTTCGTAGGTCCCCCCTGCCTAAACCTGCCCATGATAGTAGCCTGGATTTTTTTCTTTTCTGGTGCCACTGATGCAGGCGACTTCTGAGAATTAGGAGTTGTGAGACTCAATGTGCATCTTGGGGCAATCACTGTATGCTCCATCTGACTCTTGTGCCATTTTGAGGTTGCTGAGTCAGGTGATGCTGGCACTCTGCTGGGGATGCCTAAAGCTGTCACCCTCTTCTTGCTCATCATATTCACCTTCCACCGTGATCAGAGCTGACTGCACTTACCCTGATGCATTGGGGCTGACTGCATGCTGGAGTGTGAGGCAGGGTGCTCCCTTTCTGGATTTCCTGTTTAAGAAGGCTCCCTTGAGCCAATGAGCTGACAAGCTCTGGTCGAGCACCTGCGTGCCAGTGAGTGGTACATAAACCTGAGAGGGCTTTTGGCAGTGTATCCAGCAAACCCACAGACAAAGCTGCTCTCTGCTGATGAAGGGCTGAACCCAGAGACACTTGTCCAGAGATTTACAGCACTTACTGCACCTACTAAGGTGAAAACCTACAGTTTACTTTATGGACAAAAAACAAACTTTGACTGCATTTACCATGATGTACTGGGGCTGACTGCATGCTGGAGTATGAGGCAGGGTGCTTTCTTTCTGGTTTTCCTGTCCTAATTATGAGTTTGGCAGTTACAGGCTGCCAAACTCAGGGTGGTGGTCAGACCGCCGCAATCCTGGTGGTCTGACCACCGGATTATGATCATGGATCCCGATGGGTTGGGTGTGGTCAAAGTCATGGTCAGCCATGGCAGTGCAGAATTTGGCACTGCCGTGCTATTCACAGCTTTGCTTTACACCTGCCTTTTCATGGCGGGGTCCCTTCTATGAAAAGGCTGGTGTTAAGGCAGTGCTGGGGGCTAAAGGGAGGGCCCCTACACTGCAGGGAGCCTCTGCCAATACCCTCGGAATGCACACTGTCCACTGTATGCTATTCCACAGTACGCCACTCCATTGTATGCTCTTACACTCTACCCCATGATATGTTACTCCATTCTACACTACTCCATTATATGCTAGTCCACTGTGCACTACACCACTATACACTTTTACACTCTATGCCACTCCACTGGCCAACAGTCCACTCTACATTACTCCACTCTACATTATTACACTGTACACAACTCCACTCTATGCCAGTCCATTCTTAAGCTATTACACTGTATGCAAGTCTACTCTATGCTCTTCAGTTTAAGCCACTCCACTGTATACCACTGTGCGATATGCTGCTTCAGTATATGCTATTCCACTATATGCCATTCCGCTGTTTGCCACTCCACTCTACACCATTCCACTGTGTGCCACTCCACTGTATGCCATTCCACTCTGTGCCACTCCAGTGTGTAACTCCACCCTGTCTCACTCCATTCTAAGCCATTCTATCAGCCCCTACTCCACTGTAAGCCACTCCACTGTATACTAGTACAACCTACCCTATTTCAGTGAATGCCACTCCAGTCTACACCCCTTCACTGTACACCACTGCACTGTATGATAGTCCACTGTATGCTACTCCACTAAAAGCTATTACACTCTATGTCACTCCACTGTATGCTACTCCAGCTTATACTACTGCACTCTATGCTATTCTATTTTATGCCACTCCACTTTACCCTACTCTAGGCCACTCCAGGGTACTCTCCTCCACTCTGTATAACACTACTCTACAAACCTCTACTGCATTCTGTACCACTCTGCTACACTCTACTCTACCACATACATGCCACTATCTAAATATTCACTGAACTCTGCCTGTACAGTATATTGTTAAACACTCTACTCCACTCTGACAGTTTCCAACACCGTACAACACAGCACTCCAGTCTACTGTATGAGACACCACTCCAATGTATAAGTTTCTCTTAATCTATGCTATGCCACTTCAATATATGCCACTCCCCTCTACACTAATCCACTGTACCAAACTCCATTCTGTGCAGCTCCAATGTACTCAACTCCACTCTACTCCATTCCATTCTATGCCACTCCACCCTTTTACACTCCACTGTACAGTATTCTACTGTAGGCTAGTCGACTCTGTGCTACTCATTATGTTAATCCACTCTACTCCACTACAATGTACCCCGTGTCACTCTATGCAGCTCCATTGTATCACACTCTCCTCCACTATGTATAATTTCACTCTATAAAAGTCTACCAGACTTCATTGCACTCTACGATCTTCTACTCCACTCTATGCCTGTACACTCCACTGTCTAGCTCTATACTCCACTCTGTGCCCTACAGTCCAATGTACAACACTCTATTCGACTATACAACACTTTTCTATAGGGCACAAAATATAATTCCACTGTACGAAACTACAGCCCAATTTCTAGCAGTTTACTACCAATGTTATTAGGACAGACTTTCACACTTGACAAATCTTCACAAAATTCTCAAAACGTATACTTTGTGCAGTTCAGTTACTGTATTGAAAGTTTCGGGGTGACCCATCAAGTGTGGGGCCAAGAAATAAGGGGGTCTCAAAATGCTTTTCCCCCATGCATCTTCCCATGGGGATTTTGAACACAAGTAAAGCCCAAACTGCTGGATGTAATTCCACAAAATTTGGCAGAAAGCTAGCGCGTGGTCCAGGAAGCACAATTTTTGTGATTTGGTGTAAATCTGTTCTGTGATTTAGGAGAAATCTAAGTGACAAAATATAGATATCTGGGACCGTGAATCCTCCGCGGATCCTACTGTCTCCATGCAGATATCTGATTGGATCCAAGAAATTCAACAAGGAAGACTTCAGCTGAGTCCCTGAAAAAAAAGTTTAAAAAAAAAGAAAAACAGACATGGTAGGGCCACCCTGAGCTGTGAGCCTTGGTCTACGGGTCCGTTATGGATCCCATCACGGGTTAAAAAGCATTTGTTTTTTAAATCTACGACAAATTCACAGATCCAGATCTGTGGATCTGTCTGAGATTTAAAGAAAAGGGTGATCTCCCACCCTTTTGTTTTATGTGACCCCCGGGTGGGCTAGGTCCTGGGGGCATTTAGAAAGGAGGGGGTGCACAGGGTGCATCCTTCTTGGGCTTAAATTAGCCCCGGGGATCTCCACCTCCCTGGGGCATTATTAAAATACAATGTGAGGGGGCTGTGCCCCCCTGCTGCCCGGGGGAACGCCAATTCCCTGTGGCATTAATAAATGATAAAGCAGGTAGGCGCCAGTCCCCCCCAACCCCCCAGGGACCTCCACCTCCCAGGGGCTTTAAGTAAAATAATGAAGTAGGTCCATTTACGACCCCTGGCGCCAGGGGCCATCACCTCCCCAGGGCTATTTCCTTGTTGGAGAGTGCCCCTGCCCCGTCAATTAGCCATTTAGGGCCCTTGGGACTGCCACCTCCAGGACCGGGTACTGCTATGTCCAGGGCTCCCGGGGTACATATCTGTTTGCTATGACTTGGCGGGAGCTTTATCAGCTCCCCCCAAGTCACAGCAAACACTCCGCTCTCAGTAAGTGAGAACTTTCAAACAGGTCATGCTTGCCCATGGGCAGGAAAACAGAGGAAACAATTACTTTTGCAGATAGGGTGCTGCTTGTTTTCCAACTCCCTGTATTAAAAAATAATGCTGGGTTCCATAGGAGTTGGGGAGCTGACTGGGACCGCGGGGGGCTTGATGCTTCCCCCGCATCCTCAACGCACACTGGGTGCGCTGGAGACCGGGTTCTCGGGTCAAGAACGGCTTAGTTAATGGGTACCGCAGGCATAGATGGGCCTGGGGTGGGGGTCCATATGGCTCAGGGTTGGGTGGTTATCGGGTTGGCTGCATGGGTTTGTGTGTGTAAAATCTGAACCTATATAACATCCCTGTTACCTTTGTGTTGTTTCAGTGAATATAAATTTATATACATATATATATCTATCTATCTATATCTATATAGATCTATATATATATATATAGATATATATATATATATACCTATATAAATAAATATATATATATATATATATATATATATATATATATATATATATGTATATATATGAGAAAACAAACTGGTCCTGCTTCTGGCGCGCTCTTTCATGTTGGTGCAGGTGTGAGGAATGGACCATTTCCTCTCATGAATCCAAAAACAAACAGTTGCAAGCAACTTCACCACCGCACTCCAGGAGGAAATTATTTATTTTTATTGCAGTCAGGATTAAATC
The DNA here is from genome assembly GCF_031143425.1 of Pleurodeles waltl. Taxonomy (NCBI): domain Eukaryota; kingdom Metazoa; phylum Chordata; class Amphibia; order Caudata; family Salamandridae; genus Pleurodeles; species Pleurodeles waltl. Next base: position 1,337,820,715 of record NC_090447.1, on the reverse strand, counting down.
ACCATCCTTCACCACTGACGCATTTCGATCTACTGGTCTTGATCACAGTAACTTAGTCCTATCTCCATGTCCCCTATTTATAGTGTCTCTCCTATGACCCCTATAGGTGCATTGTGGGACATGTAGTCTATTAAAATTAAATTAAATGTTGTGCATTATAAACCAAGCTCCCCACCACCACAGAACGTGCCCTACGCTACACAAATTGTCTAAATGAATATGTGCAAAGAATATCACTATTCACAACAATCATTATGTCCATTTCTATTTTGTTGGTACTATTAACCTTGCTTAATACAATTACCTCTGTGATTGCTATATGTACCTGATAATAGATTGGTGCACTTATCTATTATTGTTTTCATACTTTCTCATATACATCCTAAATTTACCTCATTTTCTCCTTGATATTTATCTATAAATGTCCTCTATCCACACATCCACAGGTAATCTTATCTAATAACTGTTAGCAAGAGCGTTATATATCCTTAACCTACAGATGATAATGTAATTCTTCATCCCCATTCAGACCCCTCGGGCTTTTGGTTTTGAACTGTATTATGAACCGTGACTCCAAACGTCTCAGTTGTAACTCTCTATCTCCTCCCCTTTCATTGCTCTCTACACTCGCAATACCAAAAAATCCCATGTCTGTCCATTTAGCTCCATCATGAGTCATAAGGTGTTTTGCAATAGCATAGGTTGTATCCTTATTTTGCACGGCTCTAATGTGTTCCAAAATGCGCTTTTTCAAAGGACAAATTGTACTGCCCACATAACGCAGACCACATGTGCATTGAATCACATATACCACATAATTGGAATTACATGTGATCTTTTTGTTGATAGTCATCTTGTTGCCACCAGAGTCCTCAAATTCCTTCACATTCATCCCAATGCGACATGCTTTGCACTTCTTACAGCAAACAAAACCATTTGTTTGGCTCGAGAGCCAGTTTGACTGTTCTTTGATCTGAAAGTGACTATTAACCAAAAGGTCCTGTAGAGATGGTACTTTTTTATAAGTAACCATAGGTTTCTCCCCAACCAACTTTCCCACCTCTGGGTCCTTCCTTATAATGTACCAATATTTCCTCAGAATTTTCGAGATTAAATAGCTCTCCTTGGTGTATGTCATTACAAATCTAATAGTTGTGTCTCCCTGAGGTTTTTTCATCATTGTTTTGTTCAGTATATTATCTCTGGTTCGAGCTCTTGCTTTTAGTTCCCCAGCTCTAATATCTTTGTATTTGTATTTTCTTTGAAGAAATCTCTGTCTCGTTTTGTAGGAAAGTCCTTTTTTTTTGCCTGATCACTCTTTCTGGATAGGTACTGGTGGTTACTGACTCTTGGCTGTGCCCTGGGTACTGCTTACCAGTCCCAGGGCCAGTGCTCTGTGTAAAATGGATATGCAAATTAGGCTAATTATAATTGGCTAAGTTAACCTACCTATAAGTCCCTAGTATATGGTAGGGCATGTAGGTTTAGGGACCACAGCATAGGTGGTGCACACCTAGGTGCATTGCTGAGGTGCCCAGTGTCATTTTAAAAGCAAGCCTGCCTTGCTGGCTGCTTTTAAATTAAAGTTATATGCAAATTCGACTTTGGAATTAAAGGTACTGTGCCCCTAGGGCTGGGTGCCATGTAACTATAAGCAGGGACTTTATAAAAAATAGATTTATAAGCCCTGGTGAGGTAAAAACAGCCAAATTCGTTTTTCCCTCATTGAAGTAAATGGCCTTCATAGGCTAGAATGGGCAGACTTTATTTTAAATTTTAAAGTCTCCTTAAATGTTACATACCAAGGATTTGGTATCAAATTGATTGTTATAATAAATCCCACAACTTCCAGTTGTTGGATTTAATATAACTAGTGCAGGTAAAAAGTTTAGACTTTACCTAAAAAGTTGCCAATTTCAGCTCTGCATTGTTTTTGCTGCTGTGCTCTGATTGGCCAGCCTGCAGCAGCTTCTGCCAGGCTACTTTAATGAGGTGTGAAGTGGCCTGGCTTCACACAAAGGAATGTGCTTGGGGGAGAGAATCTCCCCTCAGCAGATGGTGAGGCAGGAAGGGGGAGGGCTGCCAAACTGGTCTTCAAAGGCAGAGAAGGACATCTGGAGCACCCAGCAACACCCCCACATCCAGCAACCCCAGACAGCTAGGTGCCCCCTTGATTAGATTAGGAGAGGGCAGGAGAGGGGTATGTTTATGATTTTTAGCCACACCAGTGGGTGGGCTCAGCCAGATCTCTCCTCCAAAAATCAGATTCATCCATTTTGGATTTTTAGAGACTGTTGCCTTCTGGGATGGATTTTTGCCACACTTCCCAGGAAGTGGTCATCACAGGGGGACGACCCTGTCCCTGATTGGAGAACCAGGGCCCCCCTGCTTTTCACCCAGGAGCAAGGATAAAACTGGCAGACCTGCACCCACGCCTCAGATCCCCACCAAATTTCAAGAAGAAGGAACTACAAGGAGAAGAAGGACTGCCCTGCTGGACCCCTGGCCTGCACCTGGACCCTGCACTCAGAAAGACTGCACCAGCTGCACACTTGGGCTTCACCACAAGAAGGACTTTGCCGGGCTTCCACTGGTTCAAGGAGGGACTCCCTGTTTGCTACAGGTGAAAAATTGCTATCCAGAGTCCCCTGCACCAACTCCTGAAAAAGTGACCAGCTGACCATTGTCCAGTGGCCAAAAAGGAGTTTGCGCCAGGTGTATTCTGGGAGTTGAAGTCCGCACTTCCCAAGGACCATCACAGAACTTCTGGACCCTTGGGGTGAGCTGTGGACCCCAAAAGAACCTTAAAAGAACATCTGGGTGAAGCCCCAGAAGTTTGGAAAAGATTGGAGAATTTTTTTTAAAAAGCTCCATAAAGTGACCGACCCGACGCGGAAATTCTAGCCGGCTTGCCTCAACCGCGACCCGGCCTGACTTCGTGGTTCGTCCCGGTAAAGAAAAACATCCAAAAAAGAGACTAAGTCCGAACGTAAAAAGTTGACCGGGACCTTCCAGCCATCGTATCCGAGAAGGGCTCCACGGACGTCGGATCAAGATCCAGGTTTACCCCGGTCGAAGGATTTTCATCTCGAAAAAACGACTAAGTCCGAAGGTAAAAATCACCACCGAGGAAACCGACTTCGCGTATCCGGACAAGGGCTCCAGGAGGTCGGATCCAACTGGCAGGTTCGTCCCGGGGAAGAAAAACATCAAAAAAAGAGACTAAGTCAGAAGGTAACTTTTTAACCGAGGCCTCCCGCGACTTGTAGCCGAGCAGGGCTCCATCGCGGTCGGCCTGAAAGTTTGACTTTGCCCCGGTCCTGGTGCAACCAGATGACCCGATTGGCGCTTTTTGTTTCTAAGCGCTAGAAAATAATAATACTTTAAAAATTCATATCTCCGGTTCCCCTGAACCGATTTTAATCGTTTTTGTGTCATTTTAAAGATAAAAATATAAGCTATTTTTATAAATTGGTTTTGGATTTTTAAACTGTTTCCTGTGTTTTATTTAATTACTGTTTTGTGATATTTGAATGCTTTACACTTTGTCTCCTAAGTTAAGCCTTGACGCTCGATGCCAAGCTACCAAGGGTAGAGCTGGGATTAATTTACTGAGACCTAACTGTACTTATGTGGAGGTTTGTGGCTTGTTGCTAGGTGTAGGTACCTACCTGCCCTACCAATAACCCATTTTCCAACACGTTTCAATTAATTTTTATTCCATTTCACTTTCCGTGGAACAATTATGTTTTATTCTGACAAATTCTCCATAAGGTATACTCTTTTTCAATGACATTGGATGGAAGCTCTCTCCATGCAAGATGCTGTTAGTTGACGTTTCCTTCCGGAATAGAGTTGTCTGAATCCGATTGTTCTCTACATACACCATCACATCCAAGAACTGGACCCGTTCTTCACTTATATTATATGTGAATTGGAGGCCCATATCATTTTGATTTAGTTTTGCAAAGTATTGCAGGAATTCATTTTCTGTCCCATTCCAAATGATGAAAAGATCATCTATAAATCTTAACCAGATCACAGCTTTCTCCGCTAGTTTCTCATTCTCACCTCCCCAGGCTATCTGTTTCTCCCACCAGCCCATGGTCAAGTTGGCATAACTCGGTGAGAAGGAAATGCCCATTGCTGTCCCGCGGATTTGGGCAAAGATTTGATGATTGAATAGGAATATATTATTGTTCAGACACAATTCTATCATCTTCAACAGCATTTGAGAGTGTTTTAACAGACTAATGTCACGTTGTTGTAAAAAATATTGCACTGCTTTCAGTCCAATCTCGTGGTCAATAGATTTATAGAGAAATACCACGTCAATAGTGACCAATTTATAGCCTTCTTCCCATCCAATGTCAGCAAGAATCCTTAGGAAATCACCAGTATCCTTAATATAAGAACTCAAATTTTGTACTAACGGTGCCAGAAAGAAATCCACATAAGTAGAAATATTTTCATACAGTGCTCCACAACTCGAGACAATTGGACGCCCTGGGGGATTTTTTAAGCTCTTGTGTATCTTCGGGAGGAAGTATATTATAGGAAGTGTCAGATTTTCATTTCTAAGGAATGTTTTTTCATCATCATTTAACAAACCAGCCTCATGCCACGAGTCCAGATATCTATTCAACTCAAAGATCAAATCATTTATGGGATTTCTTTGCAGTTTCAGATAGTGATTTTTATCATTTAATTGACGGTGTGCCTCCTGCATGTACTGCTGCTTTTACATAATCACTATGTTCCCACCTTTGTCTGCTGGTTTAATTTCCAAGTTGTTATTCTCCATGAGTGCCTTCAGTGCCTGTCGTTCTCGTATAGTGATATTTTCACTTTTATTATTCTTGATCTTAACCATCTTCTCAAGATCCTCGATTACCAAATCATGAAATATATCCATTCTATTACCTGGTGATAAAGCTGGACAGAATTTAGATCTGAGCTTAAAGTCTGTACGGCAATGTTTAGATGTTTCAATCCGCAGCTCCTCCAATATCTGTGTCTCTGTGAACTGATCGTCTTCAAGATTGAGCATCAAATCAAATGCAGTTTTAATATCAGATTTTTGTTGAATGGTCAGACTGGGGCTAGTCACACCCCCATCATTATTGGTCACTTTTTTAGGTGCACTCTTTGCAAAGAATTTCGCCAATTTTAGTTTGCGTACATATTTATATAAATCCACTCTGGTTTCTACATAGTCATAATGTTTTTCGGGACAGAACGTTAATCCCCTATTTAATAGAGTTCTCTCATCTTGTGTCAATTCATGATTGGAGAGATTAACTATTAAGTTTACATCCTGTTCCAATTTATTTGGACTGCTCAATTCTTTTGTTTGCTTCTCAGTGGGTATCCTCTTATTTTTTCTAGGTCCCCTCCTTGTTTTCCGATGTTTCCTCGTTCTGTTCCAAATTTCTTCCCTCTTCCTCGTGTTTGGCCTCTGCCTCTGCCTTTTGGTGTTCTCTGGTCCATGTAGATCAGTTTCATTTCGTCTAAAAAAGTTACTTTTTTCACATTCGTAGAAGTGCCTTCTCCTTCACTCAATTCCACATCCGATTCACTTAGTGATGTCTCCGGGGAAACAGTGGTTTTCTCAGTTCCCATATTCGTTTGTTGTTTCAATACATCAAACCTCTTAGCAAATGTTAGAATTCTGCCAGTTTCATAATCAATTTCATCCCTCCTAAACTTTCGCTGTTTGCATTCCTCTATTATGCTTTCATATTTCTCCAGATTATTTTCCATCATGATTCTCAATTTTTTACTTTCCTCTTCCTTATTCAACGCTATTATTTTTTCTTCTATTTCCTGTATTCTTTTTATAATCTCCTCAATGTCCTTCTTCGCATATTTAATAATAATATGCATCATATTCTTCGAACATTCCATGGTATTTGCACCCCATTCCGCCAGCATCTCTGATTTCGTATCTGGTTGGTTTGGCAGCGTGAAAATCCTCAGGCCCCTAGGCACTCTTCCCACCTCTATATACTTTTCCAATGTTAGACATTCCCAACTTTTGGAGTTCTCTTTTTCAATAATCGTTCTAATTTAACATATAGCCACTTCAGATTATCCTCCATATGTGTATTTCCCATTGGGTTTTCAGTAGTTGCACCGCAGGCTTTACCTTTACCAAATACGCATTCCGCTCTTAATGCCCTTTTGGCTGCTCTTGCTTCCATATTGTTGTGTAATAAAGTCAATTCTCAAACCAAGATTAGTGATTTGTGATGTTGTGGGTCTTGTCTAGACTACTCCAAGGTGAACGAATTGGCTACCATTCCTTCCTAAAATGACTTGCTTCTTATTAATTTGAAAGATTTTCCTCCCAATCCATCAAAGGGGAAACAGCACTCCATATATATATATAGGATACCCCTTATTGGATCACACCGACATATACCGTGTGTATTTTTGGTGTATTTTGTTTTGTGTATTTTTATACGGGCACACAATAGACACTCCTTCCGGTTGTATTCCTATTATGAATTGCCTATCATTACCACAGAACGAATCCACTGTGCCAGGAATATTCAACAGTGATGTTAATTTCAAACATTAATCCTCAATTTATCTGTCCTAGTATACATTATTGAGGTTGCTGTATGTGTCTAGAGATAAGGATGATTCCGTCTTAAAATTAGCCAGGGAATGTTCTTACATTACTCAAAGCCACCTTTTAATTCACCCATATGTCAAAATATGAAACTCCACACTCTTGTTGTTACCTTAAGATGGCCAGTCTATTTTCAAGCTTGTATTTATGAAAAACAAATGTCACCACGTTCTGCTAAGGTGCATATTAAAACAACACTTGTAGATTGTATCTCAGGCTTCCAACTTTGCCGGTCATTTGTTTATTTTTGGAGCTGTTATTACAATGTCACAGTTTTTATGGGCTGTAATCTAGGCCGGCATGCCTTTGCAACATTTTATCCGGAATCACAACACTCACGTTTGTACTTTCCCCGTCATTATTTCACTTGCTGTTTAATATTGTGCAGCTGCTCTGCTAATCCTTTAGTTTTCAGTTATCTATAGCAACGCCAGCATGTACTCGTGTTTATTTGAACTAACACGAGTTGCATGCGGAGGGGAGGGTGGTGGTGGGGAGCTTGGTTTATAATGCACAACATTTAATTTATTTTTAATAGACTACATGTCCCACAATGCACCAATAGGGGTCATAGGAGAGACACTATAAATAGGGGACATGGAGATAGGACTAAGTTACTGTGATCAAGACCAGTAGGTCGAAACGCGTCAGTGGTGAAGGATGGTGATTTAATCCTGACTGCAATAAAAATAAATAATTTCCTCCTGGAGTGCGGTGGTGAAGTTGCTTGCAACTGTTTGTTTTTGTATATATATATATATATATATATATATATATATATATATATATATATATATATATATATATCAGAGCAACAATTTCCACAATGATCAGGAAGAAGGGTATGTGAAGTCCCGGCAGTTAATAAAGTATCGAAGGTTTATTGGCAACTTATACAATGCATTTCTACACGCAAGGGTGTCTTGATCATGAGTGACTAGTGAACACAAAAGGCAGACATTAAATCAAGTGAGTATGTGAAACAACACAAATGAAGGACTGTAATTTTGTGCAAAATAAGTCGCTATCTTGAAACATTATTGAAAAGCCAATTCACGTATAGCCTCTCACGCTGTCACATGAAAAAGTGGGATCAATTATATCTATATATGTTCACTATGAAACAAAAGGTTACAGGGACGTTATAGTTAGTTTCAGATTTTACATGCACAAAACAATAGAAAATCAATTGTCATAGTTAGAGTTATTTAAAGTAAATATCATTCGTGCCCTAAGATAACTATAACTTGCATCCTCGCCATGCAGAGTTTTCTCATCAATAATTTTACTGCAAATGTTCCATTGATATTATCAATGATGTCATTGAATATGCCATGAGTGGTGTAATATATGGGATAGTTAGCAGTACATTGTGAGGGCTTAGCCTCTGTGCTTAGCTGGCTGTCCCAACTCTCATTCCCCATGTCTGCTGATGTCTGTGTGCTTGCGCCTGCGCCCTCCTCTTGCTCAACGTGTTCCATGGACCTTCCATTGCCTCTCCTATCTACTCTGGGTGTTCAATTGAGCAGCCACTGCCCCTTCCACCTACCTAGCATGGTTAGATGACTTCCACCTGTCCCTGCCACCTCCACCCTGTCTGTCTGAGTTCAATTCCCTATCCCCTCCCTCCTGTCATCCATGGTCAATTTTGCTGCCACTCCCTTCTGCCCTCCATTATCAGTTGTGCTGCAACTGTTCCTTCTGCCTACCCTGCATGGTCTGTTGTAAAGCTCCTTCCCTGCCCTTTCTTGCCTTTGTCTAGCCCTACCTATCCCTTCTGTCCTCCATGGCCCTTTATTCATGCTCATGTCCCCTCCCTCTTGTCTACCATGGTCGTTGTGCTGCCACTTACCCTCCTGCTTGCGCTGCATGGCCCTCTGTGCTGCATCAGCCCCTCCCACCTGCCCTGTGAGATCAGCTTACTGCCCCTGATCCCCCTCCCACCTTTCCTCCATTATCTGTGTGAATGCCATTGTGGTCTCACTGTTGCCCTCCATGGTGTGTTGTGCTTCCAGTACCTATCCTGCCTGTCCTCCATGGTCATCTTGTAGCTCCAGCCCTTTCCGTTTCCCTTGCCCCCTGTCCTCTGTTTTCCATGGCAGGCCCCTATCCCGTCCCTCCTGGTTTGTCTGGTCCATTGTCATGCCTCTGCCCTCTCTCTTCTGCTCTACATGGTATGCTGTATCTGTCCCTCCTGTCTGTCCTGTATGTGCAGCTTGCTGCTCTTGCCTCATTCCCCTATGCTCTCTTTTGTCCATGTGCAAGGCCCTATCCCTTCCCTACCACATTCCTTAGTCCGTTGTGCTGCACTTCCATCTTGCATGCTCCATGTGAAGTATTAAGCTGTTGCAACCCCTGACACCTGCCCTGTAAGGTCAGTTTGGTGCCTCTACAACACTCCCTCCTGCCCTATGTTATCTGAATTCATGTCCCTAACCCATTCCACCTGCACTCACTGTTCCAATACACCATACTTTCCAACATTTTGAACATCATAAGAGGGAGATTTTGAAAAAACAAAAACTGGGTAAATTATTTTTCCCATTAACCTAAATCGTAAAATAGGAGATTTTAGGCAGGGGACATATAAAATAAATCCCTTTTTGGCCAAAAAACATCAGGAGTCTCCTACCTGAATCGGGTCTGTTGGCATGTATGGTTGTAGTTCCACTGCCTCTCCCTTCTGCCCTTAATGGACTGTTATACTTCCACAGCCTCTCTTGCCTGTCCTGCATGGTTAGTTTATTGTGCCTGCCCCCCTTTACTCTGCCCTCTATGGTCCCTTGGGCTGCCTCTGACCTCCAGTCTGCCCAGCAAGGTTGACTTGTTGCCTCTGCACCCTCCTCCATGCCCTAATTTATCTCTGAGTCTATGCCCCTGACATCTGCTCCCCATAGTATTCTAAAGAACAACTATATTGCTAACATTCTATTTTTATTACAAAAGTGTGCATCCTAACGTCATCCTGATGCAATCAAAACTATACTATCTAAAGCATTCCTTTTAGAAATTAGAAAAATGAGAGGGTCTTATTCTTATACAAATTATGGATAGTGTTCTAAAAAACTAAAATGAGGACATAATTTTGGAGTTCTTTTAAATGATTTGCTATCTTGATGTTTTTTGTCCAATTGATCATTTGATTATATGTTGCACATAAGGGAGGGAATGTGGTGTTACGGCCAGAGCTGCAGACTTTGTAACTAGGGAACCAGGTTTGAGTTTCAGCGTCAGCTTGACATCCTGTGATTCTGGGCAAATTCATGAGGGTCTCATTATGAGGCCGGTGGACCTAGGACCACCAGCCTTGTGGTGACGGTCGGATGCTGCAACTGTGGCAGTCCGACCGCCACAATATGACCCTGGCAGGCGGACCCACCAGTAGAGCACTGTCCCTGCCGGGACCATGGTTCCCGACATGGTGATTGCGATCAGAGTTGTAACCAGCCAGGGCAGTGCTAAACTCAGCAACACCTGGCTAATTACAAACCCACTTTCTGCCAGCCTTTTCAGCCCCACTTTCCACCAGCCATGGAAAGGCTGGTGGAAAGCCAGTGACCACAGTGCAGGGGCATGGCTGCCCAGCACGATCGGAATGCGCACTGTCTGCACCGCAGACAGTGCACATTCCAAGCGTGATGGAGTGCTAGGATATTGGCCTCGGCTCCCTTAAAGGAGCCGAGGCCAATATCCTAGCACTGTTTCCACCGGTCAGCCCGGCGGCAAAGCGTATTACATATTTCAGCCGGCCAGCCCACCGGGAGCATTGTAATATGCTTGGGGGAAGAACACTACCAGTATGACAGGGGCGTCCTCCTCACAGCATAGGTGGTCTGCTTTTAGGGCCACCCAAGTCGTAATGAGGCCCTTAATCTCCCCATGCCTAAAGCACAAAAGAAATGTGTTCTTGTGTAATGTAAATGATGCCCATGTAAAGCACTCCAATAACTTCAGGTCAATCTGCTCAAAGTAAAACAGCAAAAAACAATAAAAAAGATAGGGCCAGATGTACGAAGCCTTTTGCATGTCGCAAACTGTGAAAAACGCAGTTTGCGGCATGCAAAAGGCCGAATGCGATGCTCATCCTCAAATTGCGAGTCGGTACCGACTCGCAATTTGATGATGCAACTCGCAAATAGGAAGGGGTGTTCCCTTCCTATTTGCAACCGCATCGCCATGCTGAGTTGCTTTGTGACCGCGAATGCGGTCGCAAACCAACTCGCAGTTACCACCAGTGTCACACTGGTGGTAACTCATTCGCAAAAGGGAAGGGCTCCCCATGGGACCCCTTCCCCATTGTGAATGCCGAAAAAAATGTTTTTTCAGAGAAGGCAGTGGTCCTATGGACGACTGCCTACTCTGAAAAAAACGAAACCAAATGGTTTTGGGAGTTTTTTCATTTTGCAACTCGTTTTCCTTTAAGGAAAACGGGCTGCAAAATGAAAAAAAAAAACTGCTTTATTGAAAAAGCAGTCACAGACATGATGATATTGATGATGTGGGTCTTTGCGACCCCATAGCGAGTCGCAGAAGGTGTCTGAGACACCTTTCTGCATCCCATTTTGCGAGTCGCTAAATTTTAGTTTACTACATCTGGCCCTTAGTGTTTTGCACACTTCTGTCATTGGGTTATACTTGGGCTACATTTGGGTGCTATGTGTGCTACATTTGAGCTCCTTTTGATCTGGTGGCCATCTTCAGAGATTTGTTTGTTATGAAGCTCCCTGCAGGAAAGTCCTCCTTTTTGCTCTGATCACCACGAAACTTTGTGGAGAGATATTGGTGGTTACTGACTCTTGGCTGTGCCCTTGGTACTGCTAACCAGTCCCAGGGCCAGTGCTCTGTGTAAAATGGATTATACAAATTACACTAATTATAATTGGATGTATCAACCTACCTATAAGTCCCAAGTATATAGTAGGGCAGGGAGATTTAGGAACCCCAGCATAGGTAGTGCACCCATAAGTGCACTTTTGAGGTGCCCAGTGTCAATTTAAAGGCAGTCTTTCCTTGCTTGCTGCTTTTAAATTAAATGAACCCAACATTTGACTTTGGATTTAAAAATACTTTCAAAGCCCTAAGCAACCTTATTTGTACATATGTGTCACCCCTAAGGTGTGCCCTAAGGGCCCCCTAGGGCTGGGTGCTATAACTGTAAACAGGGACTTTATAAAATATGTTTTATAATCCCTGGTGATGGAAAAATAGCCAAATTTGTTTTACCTCACTGGTGTGAGTCGGCTCATGAGGAGACTTTGGCCCTCATTACAACCATGGCGGTCGGTGCAGAAGTGGCGGTAATACCACAAACAGGCCGGTGGTAAAAAAAATAAAATTAGAAGCATGGTGGCTGCCGCCATGTTAAACCGCCACTTCTCCACTCCGACCGCTGGGCTGGAGACCTCGGTCTCCAGTCCGGCGGCCATCACTAGACCGCCGGCGGTATCACGACCCCACATACCGCCATGGATTTCGTGGGGTTCTGTAACACCATGAAATCCATGGCTGTAGGCACTATCAGTGACAGGGAATTTGCTCCCTGGCACTGATAGGGGTCTCCCCCACCAACCTCCCCAGAGTCCTACCCCCAAACCCATGACCCCCCTATCACCCCCCAAAGGAGGCAGGACCCCCCTCCCCACACCCCTCAAAACATTTACACACACCCCCCACCCCCCTACACACACACTCACACACCTACTACACATACACGCACACATACACGCACACAAGCACACAGACATAAACGCACACATTTCCCATACACACAACACCCCCCCGCATGCATACACCCACTCACACACCCCCTCTACACACTCACACGCAGCCCCCCATGCACGTACACAACACCCTCACACCCCCTCCCCTAACGGATGATCACGTTACCTGGTCCGGTGATCCTCCGGGAGGGAACAGTATCCATGGGGGCTGCTTCGCCCCCAGCTCCCTGTCACCAGAACACAGCCACGCCAAATCCTGGGATGTGATTCGGTGGGAAGTGTTCTGATGACGTGGCGGTGGAGATGGAGCAGACTCCACTTCACCGCTGACCGCCAGTATGGCTGCTGGTGGCTTTCCGAAGGCGGAGGGCTGCCAGCAGTCATGATACGCTGTGCGGAAAACCGCCTGCACTGGCGGTCTTCAGCACGGCGGTACCTCAGCAGTCTTTGAAAAAGACCGCCGAGGTCCAAATGAGGCCCTTTATTTTTAAAATAATAAATTCTCAAAAGGAGCTAAATATTTCAAGTTTGGTATCAAACTTATTATTATAATAAATCCAACAACTTGTCATTGTTGAATTTAATATAACTAACTCAGGAAAAGAGTTTTAGAACTCTACCTGAAGGTTGCCAACTTCAGCCCAGTAGTGCCCTTCTCTGATTGGCCAGCCTCTGGCAGCCTGGCCATGCTGCCTTGATGAGGGTGAACGGTGTGGTAGGGGAACCTTAGCAATAACAGTGGGTTCAGCCCGACCTAAACTCTGAGATTGAATTCTGCCATTTTGGATTTTTGAGGAATGTTCATCCCTGGGATTGATTTTTGCCACACTTCCATAGAAGTGGTCATCCAAGAGGGTGGTGGCCTGCCTGCGTTGCTCAGTTGCTCCCCTGCTTTTCACCACCGGAGCAAGGATAAATATGGCAGAGCTGCCCCCACACTTCTGATCCCTACAAGGATCAAGACAAGAAGAAGAAGGACTTCTCTGCTGGACCCTGACCTGCACCTGGACACTGCACTCTGAAGGACTGCACCAGCGACACACTTGGGCATCACCACTAAAAGGATTTTCCCTGTCTTCAACTGCATCAAGGAGGGACTCCCTGGTTGCCACAGGTAGGAAATAGCTGACCAGAATCCCCTGCATCGAGCTCTGAAGAAACTGACCAGCTGACCAGTGGTCATTTATGGATTCAAGCCAAGTGCATTCTAGGAGCTGGAGTCCTAACCCTCGAGGAGCAACTCAGAGCTTCTGGAACCTTGGGGTGAGTTGTGGACTTCTAAATGACCTTCAAAGACCTTCTGGACGAAGATCCAGAAGTTTCAAGAAGATTGGTGCACTTTCAGAAAAAAGCTCCATAAGTGGACCGACCCGACGTCGTGAGTGAACCCGGCTTACGATGGTGGTGACCCGGTCTGACTTGCAGTTTCATCCCACTGAAAAACTCCGGGGCCCCAGGCATCCAGGAATCCATCAGGGGGCTTGTGGAAAGGCAATCCAACGATGTCAACTCAAAATCGGCTTGCTTTGGAGAGTCGTCTAAAGACGGAGAGAAAACGCACCAAAAAAGTGAACGTAAAAAGTTGATCGAGGCATCAACACAATTTTCCAACCCACACAATACACAAGAACCATCACCCACTCACATCCCAGCACCCACACCTCATCACAAAAAATGTTCATCCTTTTTTCACTATCTCACGATCTTTACCACCACTAGCTTGTCCCCACAAAAACATCCATGGTTCACTGATGATGAGTTGAGGGTCATGGTGGACGAAATTGGCAGGGTGGAGCTATATCTCTATTCGGAACACAGATCCAGCAAACATCAATAGCCAGGAAAATTGAGTTGTGGCAAAGAGTAGTCAACAGGATGAATGCAGTAGGCAGTTACCCATAGGCAAGGGAGGACATGAGTTAGAGGTGGAATGACCTCAGGGGAAAGGTGCGTTCCATGACATCCAGGCACCAGATGGCAGTCCTCAAGACTGCCAGTATGCTCCCATCTCCTACCCCACAGTTCACATCATGGGAGGAGAAGGTCTTGGACATCCTGCATCCTGAGGGCCTGACAGGAATACTTGGGGGAGTGGAGTCAGGTAAGTCACAACAACATTCATGTCACCAAACAATCTTGTCTTGAATGCTCACACATCATCTTTCCACACCCCAATGACAAGAGCACCCATCACCTCTCTGCCCAAAGCTCCAAATACCCCTCAGTGCCATGGCACATGTCAGGTGAACTCAGCTTGGGCCACAGTGGTTGGGAAGTACTGGGAACTGACAGCATTACAACTCACAAAAGGCACTGCTTCACCATTAACAAAACAAGAACAGTGCACTAAATTTGAAATGTCTTGCATGTGAAACTAACAATCATCATAATCCATCCTTCATTGCCACCATTTAACACTTAATGGCAATGACACTTATGCAATGGCACACTACCAGTACCATTATAAGCAAGTCACAGCTACAGCTATGTCCCATACCAAACCGGACTCTGAGAAAAGCTCCCTAATTATGTCAAATACTCTCCTGGGAGGGATGCTTGAATGGCAAACTGGGCGCACTTGCAGTACATCCAGACAGAGGCCCAAGTCAAAATGTCACACCTATATTGTGTGCCAGCTCTGACATCATTCTGCATTGTTCAGCTACTAGTTGACTCAATTAAGCCACACACCTTACTAGGAGAAGAATTTACATTGGCATGTCTTAACTCAGACAAGATATGAGGGTATCAGCAGTCATTTCAACACCAACATACTCCAAGACCTTGGAGCATGCTGTATGCAATTACAAATCTATGGTGGTCATTACAACCCTGGCGGTCGGTGTTAAAGCAGCGGTAAAACCGCCAACAGGCTGGCGGTAAATAAATTGGAATTATGACCGTGGCGGAAACCGCCAACAAAGACAGCCACTTTAACACTCCGACCACCACGGCGGTACAGACAAACAGCGTGTCGGTCACCGCCAACAGACAGGCGGAGGACAATGTACCGCCCACAGTATCACATCCTACCAATTGCCACCTTTCCGGGGGCGGATTCACCGCAGATAAAAACACGGCGGAAACAGCCATTTCAAAGGGAAAACGCTCACCTCTACACACTCTACGAGGAAGAAGGGCACCATGGACCCAGAACTCCATATTCTCCCTGCGATATTCTTCCTGCTCATCTACGAGGAGCATCAACGCCGGCGGCGAAGACAACGGTGAGTACTGCACCTACGACATAGGGGAGGGGGAGAGAAAAACACAGGGACACACACAACCAACATCCCAACCCCCAACCTGACCCTCACCCACTACAACACACACACCAATGCATATTCAAACATTACAGTAACAACCCCCAATCCCGCCGGAAGAATGCAAAGACCAAAGGAAATGAGTTGAACCATTGTAATATATCAAAATACAGTAACCCAATATATACATATATATATTTACACATTAAACAAAATATACACGAAGATTAGTGGCACAGGTAATGCACCATTCATTGTCCGTGGACCACTGGGCCCAAAATGCATGGGCGAGGCCCACACTAGATACCTGATCAAAACGGAGAGAACACTGAAGGGGCATCAGATAGAAATACAACAGGCACCTCAGGGGGAAGGGAAGGGGGCACCTCAGCCGGATGAGTGCACCACGCCAGATCCACGAGGGGGCTCCATGCCCATTGATGTATCCTGGGGAGTGCAAAGCCACAGTCTCTCAAGTCTTACAAGTGGGTGGTTTGCCAACTGTACCATCCTGGGGAGTGCAAAGCCACAGTCTCTCAAGTCTCTACAGTGGGTGGTTTGCCCACTGTACCATCCTGGGGAGTGCAAAGCAACAGTCTCTCAAGTCTTTACAGTGGGTGGTTTGCCCACTGTACCATCCTATGGAGTGCAAAGCCACAGTCTCTCAAGTCTCTACAGTGGGTGGTTTGCCCACTGCTTTATCATGTGGAGTGCAAAGCCACAGTCTCTCAAGTCTCTACAGTGGGTGGTTTGCCCACTGTACCATCCTGGGGAGTGCAAAGCCACAGTCTCTCAAGTCTCTACAGTGGGTGGTTTGCCCACTGTACCATCCTGGGGAGTGCAAAGCCACAGTCTCTCAAGTCTCTACAGTGGGTGGTTTGCCCACTGTACTATCCTGGGGAGTACAAAGCCACAGTATCTCAAACTCTACAGTGGGTGGTTTGCCCACTGTACCATCCTGAGGAGTGCAAAGCCACAGTCTCTCAAGTGGATGCATGTCTCCACTGGTTCTGGAGGGGGACTGGTTCCCAGAGTGCTTCATCCTGTGCAGGACAGACGGAGTGGATGCATGTCTCCACTGGTTCTGGAGGGGGACTGGTGCCCAGAGTGCTTCATCCTGTGCAGGACAGACGGAGTGGATGCATGTCTCCATTGGTTCTGGAGGGGGAGTGCAGCACTCACCCCGTGACGGTCCCAGTTGCGTCACTGCCCCTGCCGCTAATGGGCTAGCGCTGCTCGCCTTGGCGGTCTTTGCCCTGTTCAGCGGTTCTTGAGTTTGCAGTTTCTGACCTGTTCAGTGGTGCTTGCCCTGTTCAGCGGTGCTTCACTTGGCGGTCTTTGCCCTGTTCAGCAGTGCTTGCCCTGTTCAGCGGTGTTGTCCATGGCAGTCTTTGCTCTGTTCAGCGGTGCTTGATTTGGCAGTTTCTGACCTGTTCAGCGGTGCTTGCCCTGTTCAGCGGTGCTTCACTTGGCGGTCTTTGCCCTGTTCAGCGGTGCTTGCCCTGTTCAGCGGTACTTGCCATGGAGGTCTTTGCCCTGTTTAGCGGTCCCTGGCCTGTCCAGCGGTGCTTGCCAAGGCGGTCCTTCATTGCCCAGCAGGCCTGTGGCTGGCGGTCCTTCATGGGTCAGCTGGGCTGTGGCTTGTGGGGCCCTCCTGGCCAGCTGGGCCGTGGCTGGCGGTGGCCTCCTGGCCAGTGACGATTGGGCTGGCCTTCTGGGCAGTGACTCTGGCGGTGGCCTCCTGGCCAGTGACGATTGGGCTGGCCTCCTGGGCAGTGATTCTGGCAGTGGCCACCTGGCCAATGACGATTGGGCTGGTCTCCTGGGCAGTGACTTTGGCGGGGGCCTCCTGGCCAGTGACGATTGGGCTGGCCTCCTGGGCAGTGACTCTGGCGGTGGCCTCCTGGCCAGTGACAATTGGGTTGCCCTCCTGGGCAGCGACTCTGGCGGTGCCCCCCTGGCCAGTGACGATTGGGCTGGCCTCCTGGGCAGTGACTCTGGCAGTGGCCTCCTGGCCAGTGGCGATTGGGCTGGCGGTGGCCTCCTGGGCAGCGGGGATGATGGCGGTCTTCTCCGCCGTGCTGCTCCTCCCAGACTTTAGAGATTTCTTCTGCCCCTTCCCCACCTTGGGAGGAGTCACAGCTGAGTCGACACTCCCCCTGGGACCCTTGTGAGCGGCTTTGCTGCCTGGAGTCCTCCCCCTCTCCCGCCAGGCACTCTCCAACTTCTGGTGCTTCACGGGGGGGACTGGCTGTGCTGTGGTTTCCTGCCACACTGGCTGGCCTGGTGGCCGGTGCACTCCACATACCTGTAACAACAGGCACCACTGGTCCCAGAGATTTTTTGGCTGAGGTGCTAATACAGGACCTATGAGTTGGGGGGGGGGTGGGAAAGAGGTAAAGCTTGGCCAGGAAAAGTTTCTTAGGAACACTGGGACGGGTAGATGGAGGGGGTTTGGGAGTGGAGGAAGAGGTAGTGGTTGTTGGAGGTGTACGTTTGGTGACTTTGGGTGAAGGTGCATGCGCTGGAGGCTGTCGTGAGGTGGATGGCTGTTGGGTGGGTGTGTGCCTGCGTTTGTGTATCTTCGGAGGGCGCATCACAGACACACTGGGAGAGGACACAGGGGACGTGTAAATGGGAGTGGGGTTGGTGACTGCACGTGAGCGGGGTGTGGTGGTGGGTGTGCTGGTGCGGGATGTAGTGGCTGTAGTGGTAGTACATGCAGGTGAGAGTGTAGACGAGACTGGGAGGGAGGAGGGAGAAGACGAGGAGGGGGACACAGTGGAGGCAGTGGATGTTGGTATGTCTGTATGTGTGTGATGCTTGCGTGAGTGCCTGTGGGATGTGTGGTGCTTATCTTTGCCTGAGGTTCCCTTGTGTGGTGAGGTGAGTGCAGGCTGGTCTGATGGTGTGCTTGGGATAGGCTGGGGTACAGGGGATTGGGTCTTGGTGGAGGAAGTACGAGGGGGGAGGCTAGAGACAGGGACAATGGCTGCCATCAGTGCTGAGGCCAGAGTTTACAAGGTTCGATGAAGGGCAGCCTGACCAGAATGAATGCCTTCCAGGAATGCATTTGTGTGTTGCAATTCCCTTTCTACACCCTGGATGGCATTCAAAATGGTAGACTGTCCAACAGTGAGGGACCTGAGGAGGTCAATGGCCTCCCCACTGAGGGCAGCAGAGGTGAAAGGGGCATGGGCTGAGGTGCCTGGGGCGAAGGTGATGCCCACCCTCCTGGGTGAGCGGGCACGGGACGAAGGCTGAGGGGCTGCTGGGAAGGCAAGGGAGCTCCCATCGGAGGACAAGTCCGTGTCGCTGGTTGCAGATCCTGTGACCGCCGTGAAGCTCCCCTCGCCCTCTGTCCCACTGGGGTATTCCGAGTCTGTGGTGTGGCCCTCCATGGCCATGTGGGATGTAGCTCCCTCGTGCTCCGGTGCCACTGTACCTCCGCCTGATGATGCTGATGCACACAAAAACAGGGAGACCACAAAAAGGGGACGACGACAGAAGAAAGACAGTTTGAGTGCATGGCTTACCGCTACAGTTGGCGGACAATACAGACACAGCAGCCCCCTGCACTACGTCGTGCTGTTGGGCTCTACAGATGCAATTCCTGGGATATGGCCTACATGGCTATGGTCGACATCTGCACACATAGTGCCCATCCAACTCAGAGTAGGCCACCGCCAGGATCTGGAACATCAGGGGGGTCATGGTGCGACGGGCACCCCTCCCACGTTGGAAGGCCATCCCCAGCTGAGCCTCGTCGTCTTCTTGCTCCAGCGGCGAATGTCCTCCCATCTTTTCCAGCAGTGGGTGCTCCGTCTGTGGTAGACCCCCAGGGTCCGGACGTCCTTGGCAATGGCACACCAAATATCCTTCTTCTTGTGGGCGCTGACCTACATGACATGTACAGGGGAAGAAGAGAAGTCATTACCAACTGCACCGTCTAAGTGAGTGGCCCACATCCCTACCCTTGCCATGTGGCACATGCATTCACAGTCCTTCATGCACGCAGAACTCTGCCCCCTTCCTTCTTACAACCAGCCCTCTCCAAACAGGCATAGCCCATACAACATGCTCCCTGTGTACTTACCTGTTGGTCTGGAGGACCGTAGAGTAGCGTGTACTGGGGGAGGACCCGTCCACAAGCTTCTCCAACTCCTCTGCAGTGAAGGCAGGGGCCCTTTCTCCAGACGCACGAGCCATTGTCTCTTCCAGACCGAGGTCACAGCAGCACTTGCAGTGTAAGTCCTCTCCTGTCGAAGATCAGGTATCGAGTGATTGAACAGATAGAAAATGGCAGTCACGTCCGCGGTGGTGCGTACCATCACCGACGGCGTACTTCGTCATTGGCTCCTGGGACCCATAGGGTCCAATGTTAACCGATGCAGCATTGCGCCGCGGTCTTCGACCGCCTACCGCAACGGTGTACAACGCCAGCGCAGTTACCTCACATCCCATTGTCCCACTTTAGAGGTCAGGCAACCGCCATTTCAGGGGCCCACATGGCCTAATTCACAACTGCGTCACAGAGACCTAGGCCTTGTCGCACAACACAAATACAGGCCAGATTCTGTGTATGAATGGTGTTCTGTGTAGACTGTGGGCACATACCTCTGAGTTGTTTGACTCTGTGGTCGCTGTTGTCCTTACTAGGCACCGTCCGCTGGGACATGTGAGGAGATGGCGGAATCCTCCGGTGTACCGACCACTGGTGGACCTGTCGACAATGGAGGAGCGACATTTGATCATCACCTACAGGTTTGGCCGTGCCACAATCCAAGAACTGTGTGCCCAGTTGGAGCCAGACCTGATTTCAGCAATCCACCATCCCACAGGGATCCCCCCTCAAGTGCAGGTGCTATCAGTGCTACATTTCCTTACAAGTGGGTCCTTTCAAACACAGTGGCCATGGCATCAGGGATGTCCCAGCCTATGTTTTCCAACGTGTTGTCCAGAGTTTTGTCTGCCCTGCTGAAACACATGCGGAGCTACATCGTTTTCCCTCAGGTGGAGGATTTGCCTACAGTTAAAGGTGACTTCTATGCCCTTGGACATATCCCCAACATCATAGGTGCCATTGATGGGACCCATGTAGCTCTGGTCCCCCCCCCACAGGAGTGAACAGGTGTACAGGAACCGGAAGAGTTATCATTCCATGAATGTAGAGATGGTATGTTTGGCAGACCTGTACATCTCCCAGGTAAATGCTATGTTCCCTGGCTCTGTGCATGACATCTACATCCTGCGGAATAGCAGCATCCCTTATGTGATGGGTCAACTCCAGAGGCACCGGGTGTGGGTATTAGGGGACTCTGGTTACCCCAACCTGTCATGGCTACTGACCCCAGTGAGGAATCCCAGGACCAGGGCAGAGGAACGCTACAATGAGGCCCATGGGCGGACTAGGAGGGTGATCGAACGCACCTTCGGCCTCCTGAAGGCCAGGTTCAGGTGCCTCCATATGACAGGTGGTTCCCTATTCTACTCACCAAGGAAGGTGTGCCAGATCATCGTGGCCTGCTGTATGCTTCACAACTTGGCTTTGCGACGACAGGTGCCTTTTCTGCAGGAGGATGGTCCAGATGACTGTGTTGTGGCAGCTGTGTAGCCTGTGTAGCCTGTGGACAGTGATGAGGAGGAAGCAGAGGAAGAAGACATTGACAACAGGGACTCAGTTATCCAGCAATATTTCCAGTGACACACAGGTGAGAACACATTCCTGCCTACTACAAGTACTTTCACACTTCTACCTCTATCCTGTCTGTCGATTTAAACCAGTATATGGTAACTGAGTTGTACATTTCCATTACGGTTTCACAGGTGTGGTTTCCAACGTGTGTCATCTGCTTAGATTCCTCATGGACTTGAGATGTGTGACATAGGTATGTTGACATTACATTTTAGAATGCATTTTTTCTCTGTCATTGCTAATACACATTTTCGAAATCACAGACTGACTCCAGATTGTTTTGTGCTTCAAGGGTGTTTATTGCAGTGCTCAATATTGGAGGGGGGTTGTAAAATGTTGAGGGGTGATGGTGGAGGAATGTCCATGGCAGAGTCCAGTCTATTAGTCTCACAGGTGCATTGCCCATATGGGCATAGGAAGTGGAGCTGGGGCAGTTCCAATATGGACAGGGTTACACAGTGGGACAGTAGGATGACAATCAGGGTGGTCTTATTTCTTGGTGGGGGTCTTGGCATCATGCTCTGTCTTGTTCCTGGATCTCAGGGACCATTTGCGGGGTGGTTCTCCGTCTGCAGGGGGTGGGGTGCTGGTGTGGTGGTCCTGTGGCGGTGCCTCCTGTCCACTAGCGCCGGCGGAGGTGGTGGGCAGTTCTTCGTCCATGCTAGTGTCAGGGGCCCCTTGGAGTGCCACAGTGTCCCTCCTGGTGTTAAGTATCTCCTTCAGCACCCCTTCGATGGTTCTGAGTTCCTCCCTGAACCCCAAATACTGTTCCTCCTGCAGCCGCTGGGTCTCCTGAAACTTGGCCAGGACCGTTGCCATCGTCTCCAGGGAGTGGTGGTATGCTCCCATGATGGAGGAGAGGGCCTCGTGGAGAGTGGGTTCCCTAGGCCTGTCCACCCCCTGTCGCACAGCAGCCCTCCCAGTTGCCCTGTGTTCCTGGGCCTCCGTCCCCTGGACCGTGTGCCCACTACCACTGCCTCCAGGTCCCTGTTGTTGTTGGGGTGGTGGGTTATCCTGGGTTCCCTGTAGTGGTGGACACACAGCTGATTGACCTGTCCTGGGTACGGAGGTATGGGCCCTCTGGGTGAGTCCTGTGCTGGTGTTACCAGAGAGTGGAAGGTCTGTGGTGGCCTGTGACTGGGTGTGGGGAACCGACTGTCCCGAGGCCCACGATGGTCCAGGCTGGTCATCTGGATCCAGTTGGACAGAGCTGCTGTCATCACTGTGGGCATCTTCTGTGGGTGGGGTGGAGATGTCTGGGCCCTCCTGTCTGGTGACGTTGGGTAGTGGTCCTGCAGGGGTGTAAAAGCATGATTATTGCATCTGTGTGTGTCATGGTGGGCAATGGGTGGGTGAATGTGTACCCCAGTGCTAGCACTCCTGTGTGGGGGCTTGTGTGATGATGGTTGAGGGGGGTGTTATGGGTATGTGCAGTGGGCATGCTTTAGTGATGGGTGTCCATGCTTTGTTGTGTCATGCAGGGCTTGGGGTTGGGATGTGTGGTTTGTGTTATTAGTACATTTGTGAGGAGTTGGAGTGATAGGGGAGGGGGCGAGGGTGGGGGTCTGTGATAGCATGCAGGTAGGGTGGGGGATGAAGCAGTTAAAGGTTTGACTTACCAGAGTCCATTCCTCCACCGACTCCTGTGAGACCATCAGGATGCAGAATAGTCAAGACCTGCTCCTCCCATGTTGTTAGTTGTGGGGGAGGAGATGGGGGTCCGCCGCCAGTCCGCTGTACCGCGATGTTGTGTCTGGAGCCCACGGAACGCACCTTCCCCCGTAGGTCGTTCCACCTCTTCCTGATGTCGTCCCGATTTCTTGGGTGCTGTCCCACTGCGTTGACCCTGTCGACTATTCATCGCCATAGCTCCATCTTCCTAGCTATGGAGGTGTGCTGCACCTGTGATCCAAATAGCTGTGGCTCTACCCAGACGATTTCCTCCACCATGACCCTGAGCTCCTCCTCCGAGAACCTGGGGTGTCTTTGCCGTGCCAGGGGGTGGTGTAGGTGATGTGTGGGGTGGTGTATGTGATGATAAGTGTGGTGATATGTAGTGGTGTGTGGTGTTTTGTGCGTGGAAGTAGTATGGGTGATGGTGTTGAGTGCCTGTGGCTGCTAGTTTGTGGATGGTGATCTCTCTCTGGCCTTCTTTCAGAATTTTTGGTTGTAGGGGTTTGTGGGTGATGTGGGTGTGTGTTTTATATAGTATTGGGTGTGTGGGAGTGGTATGTGTATGTGTATCAGGTGTGTGTATTTCGAATTGTCCAATGTGGCTGTGTTTTGTAAGGGTGTGTGTATTTTGAGCGCGGCGGTGTGTACTGCCAATGGAATACCACGGTTGAATGACCGCTGCGTGGATTCGTGTGTTGTGATAGTGAGGGCGTATTTCTGTTGGCGTGACGGTGTCGGTTTTGTTTTCGCCAGTTTATCACTGACCTTTGGTGTGGCGGACTTGTGTGGGTGTCTGAATTTTGTCGGATTTCGGGATGTGGGTCATAATAGCTGTGGTGGAATTCCGCGGCCGCGGCGGTGTGTTGGTGGTCTTCTGCACTGCGGTAAGCGGCTTTTACCGCCAATGTTGTAATGACCCCCTATGTGTCCCACATTGCACTAACCCAGATTAAGTAGAAGCTGTCTGTCATTTTAGGGGATCATGTAAAGGCAGTGTGTGCACCTCACATACCATGTTTAGTAGTCTAATTTATACATCATGTGTTGCATCACTTACAACAACTGTGTGGTCAACTTCTCCTACAGGTAACCTTCCCATCCTCAACATGTAGAGGCCACCAGAGGCTGACACTACCTTCTGGATGAAGGCCCCAGCCAGGAAACTACCCCTGGATGTCTTGACACTGAGGACAAAGCTGGTGTGATCAGGGACACCTGTTCAGTCAACAGCCTCACTGTGTCTAGTGTCCCAAGGACAGTCTCATCTATCGTCTGCTGCCCAGTACAGGGGACTTGAGTCTCCTCTGTCACCCCTGACAATGATGGTCCTTACACCAGTGGGAGTGGGCACACTGTGCCAGGGGTACAGATACGTGGGGGTAGGGTGCATGGGATGCATGGTGAGGGTCAAAGGATGGGGGCTCCAAGGAACAAAACTGGAAAGGAGACCATCTCCCAAGTCTTGGGAGCCTACCAAAATTCCCAAGGCATGATGGGCCTGGTACTGACCATGATGGATAGATCAGACAGCTGCAGGATGACAACCACCAGGAAGCCATGCAGCAGCAGCAGGCACAAAATGTCATCCTGGCTTCAAGTGCTGGGGTGCTGAGGGACATGAACACTACCCTGAGTAGGTATGGCACTCAACATCAGGCCTCTTCCACTAGCAATGAGACTTCAGACCCTCATCGATAGTGGTTTCTAGTGAAATAGAGGCCCTGCTAGGGGAAGGGAATGCCTCAGACACGCCGCCCTCTGTAGCAGAAGAGCCCTCCACCGGAAATGTGGGTGTCCACCCAGATATCCAGGAGGAGCAAATGCAAAGACTAAACACACTGCAAGGAAGTTAACCACGCCTGATTGGACCCCCTTATGCGTCATGGTCCCCCTTATGTGTCACTGATACACCCTGTTGACTGTTTTATATGTAACTCCATTTTCCTATAGTGCAAGGACACTGGTCTTGTGTCTCCAAATGGTGTAGCAGCTACCCTGATGATTTCATCCACCATGACAGACCAATTGACTTTTAACTTTTGTTCGTTCATGTTTCAATTCACTCATTTTGTTGTGCACTCCCTAATAAATACCACTTAGCCACAGATCCTGTGTAAGTGTGATGTATCAACCGTGTACAACTGTCATGTTAAAAAATGATTGTACCCAAATGTTCTCAGCAATTTCCTACCTTTGTTATGTTCATCATATATGTACTGGACAACCAGGATAAATATTACATTGGGATTGTAACATAGACATGATACAAGTCACCTGTATTTATTTGGAGAATGGCAATCACCACAATGTGATGTTATTGTAGGAGGCTGGCCTGGCTTATAGTGGGTACCTGATGGTACTTACGCCTTGTGCCAGGTCCAGTTATCCCTTATTAGTAGATTAGTAGCGTTCTAGCAGCTTAGGCCGATAGAGGTAGCTATAGCGGAGCAGCTTAGGCTGAACTAGGAGATATGCAAAGCTCCTACTATACTACTTATATCATATAGCACTATATCATAAGAATCACAATACTCAGAGTTACTAAAAATAAAGGTACTTTATTTTAGTGACAATGTGCCAAAAATATCTCAGAGGAGGTAAGTAAAATACACAAAATATACACACAAACCAAAATCAGGTAAGTAAACAATTAGAAAAGTAGTGCAAACACTGTAGAATACAATAGGATGCAATAGGCCTGGGGCAACACAAACCGTATACTAAGAAAGTGGAATGCAAACCACTTAGGGACCCCAGGCATAGTGTAGTGTGTAGAGGGTCGGTGGGAGTGTAGGAAAACACCAAGGGTGTCCAAGATACCTTACCCCAAGACCCTGAAAAGTAGGAGTAAAGTGACCCTACTTCCCCAGAAGATTCTGCAAAGACCACAACTGACTGCAAAGCACTGAAGACGGATTCCTGGACCTGAGGACCTGTAAAGGAAGGGGACCAAGTCCAAGAGTCACAAAAGTATCTTGGGGGGTAAGAGCACACTAAACCCCGGATGAAGGTGCAAAATGGCTGCCTCTGGGTGGAAGAAGCTGAAGATTCTGAAACAACGGAAGATGCCAGGAACGTCTTTGCACAGAAGATGTCCGATAGCGTGCTGGAGGATGTAGAGTTGTTTCTATGCAGAAAGACCACAAACAAGCCTTGCTAGCTGCAAAGGTTGCAGTTAAAGAAAAAGGGTGCTGCCCAGGCCCAGGAAGGACCAGGAGGTCGCCACTTGGAAGAGGAGACAGAAGGGGCCCTCAGCAACACAGATAGCCCATGCAGAAGAAGGCAGCACCCGCAGAAGTACTTGAACATAGGTTCAAGAAAACTGAGCATGGTGGTTGTCTCAACACTACAAAGGAGGGTCCCACAAAGCCGGTAGTCAACTCAGCGAGTTGATCAACGCAGGACAGAGTGCTGGGGACGTGGGCTGTGCTATGCACAAAGGATTCCTTGCGAAAGTGCACAAAAGCCCTAGCAGCTGCAGTTCACGCAGTACACAGGATTACTGTCTGGCATGGGGAGGCAAGGACTTACCTCCACCAAATTTGGACAGATGGACCACTGGACTGTTGGGGTCACTTGGATCCAGCTCCTGTGTTCCAGGGACCATGCTCATAAAAGATGAGAGGGGACCCAGAGGACCGGTGAAGCAGAAGTTTGGTGCCTGCGTTAGCAGGGGGAAGATTCCCTCGACCCACAGGAGATTTCTTCTTGGCATCCAGTGCAGGGTGAAGGCAGACAGCCCCCAGAGTATGCACCACTAGGAAACAGTCGAGAAAACCGGCAGGATTAGGTGCTGCAATGTCACTGGTAGTCTTCTTGCTACTTTACTGCAGTTTTGCAGGCGTCCTGGAGCAGTCAGCGGTCGATCCTTGGCAGAAGTCAAAGAGGGAGATGCAGAGGAACTCTGGTGAGCTCTTGCATTAGTTATCCGAAGAGAAGCCCACAAGAGAGACCCTAAATAGCCCTCAGAGGAGTATTGGCCACCTAGTCAGGTAAGCACCTATCAGGAGGGGTCTCTGACATCACCTGCTGGCACTGGTCACTCAGAGGCCTCCATTGTGCCCTCACACCTCTGGATTCAAGATGGCAGAGGTCTGGGGCACACTGGAGGAGCTCTGGGCAATACCCCAGTGGTGGTGATGGACAGGGGAGTGGTCACTTCCCTTTCCTTTGTCAAGTTTTGCACCAGAGCCGGGGCTGGGGGATCCCTGTACTGTTGTAGACTGGCTTATGCAAGGAGGGCACCATCTGTGCCCTTCAAGGCCTTTCCAGAGGCTGCGGGAGGCTGCTCCTCCCCAGCCCTTAACACCTATTTCCAAAGGGAGAGCGTGTAACACCCTCTCTCAAAGGAAATTCTTTGTTCTGCTTTCCTGGGACTGGGCTGCCCAGACTCCAGGAGGGCACAAGCCTGTCTGTGGGTTGGCAGTAGCGGTAGCTGCAGTGAAAACCCCAGAGAGCTGGTATGGCAGTACCAGGGGTCCATGCTGGAGCCCCGGGGATGCATGGGATTGGCACCCCAATACCATATTTGGCACGGGGGACAATTCCATGATCTTAGACATGTTACATGGCCATATTCAGAGTTATCATTGTGAAGCTACATATAGGTATTGACCTATATGTATTACACGCGTGTAATGGTGTCCGCGCACTCACAAAGTCCGGGGATATTGCCCTGAACAATATGGGGGCACCTTGGCTAGTGCCAGGGTGCCCTCACACTTAGTAACTTTGCACCTAACCTTCACCATGTGAGGGTTAGACATATAGGTTACTTTAAGTTACTTAAGTGCAGTGTAAAATGGCTGAGAAATAACGTGGACGTTATTTCACTGAGGCTGCAGTGGCAGTCCTGTGTAAGAATTGTCTGAGCTCCCTATGGTTGGCAAAAGAAATGCTGCAGCCCATAGGGATCTCCTGGAACCCCAATACCCTGGGTTCCTAGGTACCATATACTAGGGAATTATAAGGGTGTTCCAGTGTGCCAATTAGAATTGGTAAAAATGGTCACAAGCCTGCAGTGACAACCTATGTCAATCTTCAGACACATGCATATTGGTCTGCAATGAGGAAATACACTGACAGCTATGCACAAGTTAGGTCACATGCACTACAAACCATAATCATGGTAGAGCATCAGGATAACAAATGGACACACACATGGCGTCATTTGAGCCACCTCCAATACCAAACAGGTCTTTTTTGTGGAAAAAGACACTTCCAAACCATTGTCCTGACAGTCTGGGCATAGAAATCATACTCCATAAATCTAATGCTTAACAGTACTTGGTTTACTCTGTGTCCACCTCTCATGTCAGTCTGCAAATCCGATCTGCATGTGACACTGTCTGAGATTGCCAAATGAAGATGAGCCAAACAGCCAATCTGCAAATCTGACATTGTCAAAGATAAGGTATAAGCCAGAGTTGAACACATGCATCAAACATTGTCCATTAATAACTACAATTGTGACTTTGATTGTGCATTTGCCAAACAATGGATTATGTACATAACAGTTCTGTATGCAACTCCAAGTAACATTCTGCATGCATATCTAAGTCATGGTCTTTGGAACCACTTAAGACCACACTGATTGTGGTAAACAGAACATTACATAGCATGCATAACCTCAACAATACTCCATGGAATCACTATTTTAACATTACATCACATACCTTCAGTCAGTTGAAGTACTGATTGATTACATCTGCCCTGATATCTCCAGCTTCATTCTCATCATGCTCATCCTCACTTGGCAAATCTGCATTTCCACCAACAGGATCTGGTGACTTCGCCCCACCTGATATGAGTGGTATCTGACGTCTCAGGGCAAGATTGTGGAACATGCAGCAGGCAAAAATTATTTGAAATACCTTGTAGGGTGAATAGAGGAGGGCTCCTCCAGATTTGACTATGCTGCAAAATCTTTCCTTCAGGAGCCCGAAAAGTCCGCTACACAACATACCTTTTCCTTCTTTGGGCCTCATTGAAGCATATTTCCCATGGCGTGGTGGGGTACCTCACTGGTGAAAATAATCAAGGACAGCTTGGGTAGCCACAGTCCCCTGTAAGGTATAGTAAAACCAATCCAAATGTAACTCCTGGACATCCACAAATATGGCAGCTGGAAAATAGTCACAGACACACATGACATATATGACTCACCAACCAGCCAGGCCCTCTCTTTATATAGTTGTGTCATCAGCAGTGGGATTTTGCTGAGCATCAAAGGCTTCACCGCCCCTGATAGCCATCTATGCTGTCCTCCAGCAAGGAAACAGCCCTCCCACTGCCACTGCTTGTGGTCAGGTGTGAAATTAGCTATGCCGGTCAGTGCAACCCCCAGCAGGCTGACCACACCTGTAGGATGAGCAGCACGGTCTGTGCACAAAACTTTGATTCCTGCCATCTTAGAAGTAGCAGAATAGAGGGTTCTGGGTAGCTAAAGGTGACCTTTCTCAACGGATGTGGTCACCTCAGGGGCGGATTAGCTGTAGGAGTTAGCTGCCCATTGACCACTAGGCTCCACACACATAACTCCCCTAAGTCAAGGGTTTAAGGGAAACACCCAACACCAGAATCTCAGTTCTGACTGACCTACTTCACAGAAGGACAAGGAAAAGCCAGTAACTGCCCCCACACTTGATGCTGCAGGTGTAAAGCACAGGGTGCAACCTGCATCCAACATCTGTAACCCAGCCCCAGCTGAGATTTTGCATCCCCTTGTCAGCACCATCGTGTAAGCAGTAAAATCAGCACAAACACGAGTCCCATTCAGTACCATAGACAGCCAGGACAACTCTGCATCTGGGTTCCACAGACCAAGCTGAAATGAACTGACTGCTGTGACCTAGTCCCAGGATCCCCACAACGTGAACCCTGCAAAGGTTACATGCAGCTCGATCTCCTAGTGGTCGTTTGTCACCAGTGGTTCCTTGCCATTAACTTCAAAGCAAGTTCCATTCAGCACCATGGACAGCCAGGACAGCTCTGTGCCCAGACACCATGGGTCAGGTACAACTGCACTGACTGTCACAATCTTGTCCTAAGGACTGCACACCCTCAAACCCATAAGGGTTCCACGCAACTAGCTAGCTAAGTACGTTTTGGCAACCAGTGAATGCCAGTTCTGCTGTGATTTAGTATTGTTTCTAAAATCTATAACTATAATTTTGATCATTTTGGTGTCAAAATTAAGATAAACATAAACTCTATTTTTATAAATTGGTGTTGGATTTCTTTCAAGTTGTGTCAAATACTTATCATTCATGTTTGCGCTATGAAATGCTTAACACATGTTTCTCTAAGTAAAGCCAGACTGCTCTTTCCACACTACTAGGACTGAACTAGGGATTTACTTGTGTGAATCCAAGGACTATCTCTGTGGTATTGTGAGAGTATTACATGGTGAGGACTAAACCCTACACCACATAATACTACACTTTCCTACAATTGCTACCCAATAAAGTAAAGAAAAATCCCTCAAACCTGCACCTACCACCAGAATCCCATCAGAATCACACCCAAGTTGCGTCTTATACTGCTGAGCCACCGAACTGGAAGTGCTGCCACAGCAGGACCACTGAACTCCACCACGTCATCCACCGGCCGTGTTTTTCTTCAGATTCTTCAGCACTAGCTATTGCACATGGAATACGTAAGCTTTTCCAACGGCTTAAACAAAATTATTTGATTGGTCCATGGTACCATCTGTGGCTCATAGTCACATTGCTAGCCTTTCATTGATGGACTGGGTTTGTTATCATCTTGTTTCTGCTGAGACATGGCCATTATCCTCCAGAAGGCTCTACTGCTGAACTGGTGGATGAGGTTTTAAAGCCTTATTTGGTCTCACACAAAGTGTGAATAAACTTGTCCCTAGTGAACATTTCTGCTGCTCCGGTTCCTGATGGAACTGTTTGGCATAGATTACTATTTGATATATTTCATCCTACTGAAATGATTCAGATTCCAAATGTCTTCAAAATTTCCATGATTTACATTATTACACCTGGGTTGTTTCTGATGATTGAGATGTAAAAACAGTTGATCCTATGCTTTGTGAGATTTAATATTATGCTGTATTTGAAAGTGAAGCTGTATATACAAATACTGCAAATTATCAGAAAATGTTTGAGTACCATCATTATGGACACCATTATTTTTTTAATTACACACTATGGGAGCATTGTGCACCAATGGGGAGTTCCAAAAAAATATAGAGAGATATTAGCTTATTTTTCTGGGCATGATACTAAAAATACAGAGTCCTATTGTTTTAAAATACCAAATTTGAAAACAGGAAAAATATATCTAACTGACACTAAATTAATATATTCAGATTCCTCTGTTTACCAATTGGGTATAAAAGGTTATGAATATAAAAGTCAATTGACTTAAAAAGTGTTTGACAAATAATGATTGGCAAATACATGACATGGAGGCTCTATTTATAGCACGTTTACTTCCATTGCAAAGGATTTTTCTAAATGACAGTGTCCAGCAAACCACTTGCCTAGGATTAGCAAAAGTAAAAGAAATGATTGTGCCCAGTATTCCCTCAGTAGCTAAGTTTGAAAATTGGCAACATATTGTAAATGCTACAGAAGAAAACCTCTATGGTTGGGTTCAGAATGGTACCTTTAATTCATCACTTTCAGGTCACAATAGGGGGTGTTGTGGCCAGTGGACAAAATTGGTCGACATGCACATTTTATGAACTCTACATGGGGTTTTAGAGTGAGCACACCGGACCCTCGTTATATCATCACACAGCACTTAGGTATTGTCACCACATACAGGATGGGCAAATCATGTTATAGTCGCCTACACTAACAGCTGTAAAAGAACACCTTTCTCTCCTTTCCATAGACGTTAACTTAAAAGATCTCTTGTTAGGTCCCAGAAAACCATGCTCTAAAAGATTCTTATATACAATATATAATGAAATATAGAAGCTTTCGCAATTAGAAGCTGTTGCACATTTAAAGTAATAGATAAAAAATAATTAGAGGAAGTTTTAGCCATTGTTGAAAATGGTATGAACACATTGTCCACTTGCATTTACACATTAAGCAACATTGTGTCTTTTGCTTCAGACATTATTCTAAATGATATGTCATTTTTCCACCATGGACAAAGTCAGCTTAGGCCTATTATGCAGTTGAGTTGGACTTTACAAATTCAAAAAAGTGGGTGTGTGCCCTGGAAGCAAGTTAACGAGTTATTTGGTGCACTTAACCTTACTCGAAAACAACAGATAATGGCTATGAAGGAAGCTAGGTATATCATGCTTAATATTGAGAAATTTGAAAAGTTGCTTTTACTGTAGTCAACACACCATCTTCAATGTGGTTAATAAATGAGTGATATCACTGCCAATATTGAGGTTTGAGCGGTTAGGAGATAGTTACATCCATGAGCTGTGGGAGTTTGTCTTTGATTTCAAATGCTTGAATGGTGACAAGGAGGTTTTTCTCAGCGGAAGAGATTGTAAAACCTTTGTAAGCCATTCTATGATTTGTAAGCAGGTGGCATTGCACAGCGCATGGAACACATCTGTGGCAATTTAGCTTGCTACTTGAAGGGTATTTCCATCCCTTTAATTTGCCCAGTTTTTCAGTTACTTTCAAATGGGAGTTACTTGATGCTAAGTGATCAAAGCTGTTTTGCAATGAAGTAAAAGTAACAGATTAGTGGCCTCACGTTGCGACTTATAATGTCAATTTTCACAAGCTGAGCAGGCTAAAAGCACTTTTGCTTCAAAAACATGTGGCCTTCACATCAGACCGTGAAATTCATAACTTACAAGTTGCAATATTTTTCGCATACAGTCCCTAAATACCAACTTTCCAAAACTCTTCGGTGAATTGGTCAGTCGCATTTATAATGCATCTAACACTGCTGGGGTTGTACACTTTTTTAAAGGCTGCAGGTTCTGGATTTGTAAGTGCCTTCCAGACTGTTTGGAGTTATACTCTCAGCCATACCCTCACTTTTTTCAAGTGTTTTCATAGGTTGCCTGATTGTTTTGGCATTAATTGGTGGTATCTTGCTGTTGGTATTTTTGATTTGCAATGGCTGTCCCATCTCAACTAAGAGGGGTCATAAATGCATGATGGAGTAGTTTTGAGCATCATTGTTGGAAGAACTGGATAAGGACTGGTCATCATCATTCAGATTGGTTTTCTCCTATGAGCAGTCTGTCTTCTGGTGCCCTTTGTGGTGCCCTTTAAAATGTGCACTGGAAGTGTGTCTTGCTTTTCAACATGTACCTTCTGTGGACTTAATCTGATGATGTTTTCGATGAGGGATCATTGCCGGAACTGTCCCATGATATGGTGGTTGCTCTGTGATGCTTCCTATGTGCCACCCTTTGTGGATCTATTGGCTCCCAGTACTTCATCATCTGGCACAGCACGGAACGCTGAGCCAGAACTTTGGCTGAGACATTCACTCACATGTGATCCTTACACCCTTTGAATGAGGCTCTGGTGGTTTTATCGTCTGTCGAAGTGGGGTCTGTACTAGACTTCAACCCCACTGATATGTTTGATGGCTTCATCAGGGATTCTAATGTTTTTTAATTGGTATTCTTTTATTTACAACCTGACTTGTTTTATTTCACACTTATGCATTGGCCTAGCTTGCTTGTCAACTTAGATTTTTATCTCCATAATATATGTATTTTATATTGCACTTTGCTTTTAAAATTTGCTGTTTTATATGTTTTATTCATTTTTAGGTGCTGGACTCTATACTCTTGTACCAACAGAGGGAAGGTGTTGTGGATTCTCCTTAGTGCCTGGGTTGGCCACCCTTATTTTAGCCTTCGACCAGTATCCTGTGCCTTTTACACATAGACACATTTTTATCCATTCAATATTTTTTAGCACAGCCAGCTTTTCAATTCATTATATTTATATTTTAATTAGCTGTTTCTTTCTGAGAAGACATAGTTGTTAGCACTGCACGTTTCAGTAGCCCTATGCACGCATTTAACTTTGTGTCTTGTTCAAGGCTATCATGTTCGGTACATGATATTTGAACTTGTGGTGCCACTATAGGAGCTGAGGAGCCAGTCCCCATTTTTTAGACATATTATCATGTCAGGCCTGTTCTAGAACATTGTAGGATTTGTTAAATAAACACCACATAGGCCTAAGATGGACAGAGGCATTCCAGTCGAGGCAGTCCTGTGACGGACACCATTTCATTTACAGCTTTGCAGATCATGGGACCCTCTCTTCAGTCACCTGAGAGGATTGCCATCCAGACAACAGGCAGACCTTTGCCTGCCTTTTCAGGTATGGGATCGGGTCCTTCTCTTAGACCAGGATAGGGAGAAGGGTTACAACTGCTGTTCTATCAGATTTTATATATAGCATATATGTAGGAGTCATGTAGGTTTTTAGGATCATACAAGAAGGTTGGGTTTTTTATCTTCTTTACCCTAATCATAATGATGATCACTGTTTTATGTTTCATCTGCCTCATTATCACAGCTCATGCTTTTTCTAATCAGATGCAATTGCTCCAATAAATGTGTTGAAATCCATCTTCCATCTTTTATTCTGCCTTGCTATTTGTGGGTCTTTGTAGCTCAGCAAAAAGGGTATAATATATTCACCAAGACTTCTCTGTTTAGGTTGCCACAAATCACATTCACACTTTAGATTTGGGTGAGGCACCCACACATGATAGTGCTGCTGCTCTAAAACTATGCAGCTGTGTTACCGTGACAGGAACCGCCCAACACTAATGCTAATTAGCCTTCTGACAGTTCATGCAGTTAAAGGGGAACATTCTAAAAGTTACTTTTCCTTAATATTTATTACAAATCTGACTTCATAATTGAATTGGATTTTTAATATCTATTGAAATAGTGGTTTCATTATTTTTCTAGCTGGTCTATTCCCAAGATACAATATTAGTGTATCATCTGTACTCTTGTGCAGGACATTGCCCTCTCACTTGATTGTGTGAAGATAACACCAGGGTAAAGCTTATAAGCGACAGTCCTAGATTAACCAGTTCCAAGGGCAAAATTAAACTTTGTTACATTTACTCCAGCTTGTTGCCTTCGAATGAGATCAAGGTTAAGTCATGTTCACCTCAGTGATGGATTCTGGGCATTCCAAAAACCAACTGGACAATCATTTTGCTAATAAAATTCTAATTCCAGTATGCCTGAAAGTAAACGCAGAGATCAGATTCTACATTAATAGGCCCCTATGCATCTTAAGAGTCATCATGCATAAAGCAATGCCATAACAAATCTATATTGGTGTTGGCAGAGCGGTTTATGAAAAACAGATTTATTCAACCTTTATAATGTAGCTCATTTCCATATAACCCATTTATGAAAATAAGTATGAATGGGATAGAAACAAATTAAATTTCTTTGGTAATTAATTTTCTCATAAAGGAATGAGACTTGATACAGAAAACAATAGACATAGACAGAGAATATTAATCCATAGAGTATCAAAGGTCCAGTTATTTGTAAAGATTGAAAGGTACTGGGCCTGCTACATTCCATAATTTCCAAAGGAAGTGCATATCTAAACAAGCTTACTAACGAAGGGAAACATTTAAATGGACAAAGATTGTGACTGTGCATTAGAGACAATCAACATAAGGTACCTTCAGCATATGCCCTCTTAGGATAGCAAGAAGCCTTAACAAAATGGAATCAAATTGAGAAACAGAACTTTTGGAGGCAGCACATTATGGTTGGGTAAAGCTGGGCTGCAGCCAGGCAGAACCCACTACTCCCGTGAAGGGTGGGTGATTACACTTAATGTATAACCTGTGCTCATCCTTGGTTAGCTTGGCACAGAGCAGCCTGGCTTATCACAGAGGCAATGTGTAGAACAAAGACACAGTACTTTCCCGCCACAACCATGCTGCGCAGCACAAAAGAAGACTTCACACTCAATGTATGTAAAACAGATTGTATTCAACACATATCTTGTCAACACAGTACGGTTATAATGTTACTCAGGGCCTTTGCCCCAATTTGCAATGGAAGCCACGATATGAGTCCCAACTGTGTTAAAAACTACTACTGTATGTACACATGAGGAAAACTGTACATTCCCTCCCTGCTCTCACATAAGGTGCCAAATATTATCAGCACAAGACCTTCCCTAGAATTCTTCCCAATCAGCTTAACACAAATTCAGGGTGCACCCCGGTTCCCAATGTTGGCAGCAAAATGTACATACGAGGTTTACAACACTTTGAGTGGCACTGCACTCGAAGCTGCACTAGTAAGAGGTAAGGCCAAATGTAAGAACTTCCAAACAGGATAAAAGTGACCAGCAGCACCATAGTACCACCTTTGCATTTACCCGCACTCACTCCTGCATATCCATTCTGGACCGCTGTGCGGTACCATGGGTATCAACTCCATCATGCGCTGTCAGTCCTAGACCCTAATGAGGTGCCCTGATATCCGGATAGTGAATGCCACTGTGTTTGAAAGCACCCTATGCCCCAAACCGCTCCCTAGCCACCAGCTAGATTCAGCTATTCCGCCCCTCCATGAACCAAAGATTGTGTGTACCTTTCCCTGGCTACTGGGTCAGTTGCGGCTAAGTCATAAGTCTCAGGGTTCTGGGGGGAAAGGAAAGACAAAAGTCAGTAAACAATTAAAGAGAATATGTTAGGGCTCCCCACAGGAGGTTTACTCAGAGGCCTGCAAAACACAGGTGGAGGGTCACTGGGGCCGCCGTTAGACACAAAATAGTTACAAATTTCAGCACCTCCGGGAATGGAGAGGCGCAGTTGGGGCTTGTTGATGTGAGTCGCCCTTAATACTTCTAGTGGGGCATGACAATATACTAGGCCTGCACCTCCTGTAATACTGTAGCACATTGTGATTTTACGATTAAAGATGTTAAGGATAGACAGACACTGTTGGCTTTGGAGCATACTACTGATACTACCTCCATGCCTTCACTTATGGAGATCTTAGCTGATCTGGATAGAGATCTGTATGTGAGTAGTGACAGTGACCTTAAACCAATATCCAAATTTACCCCACCTTTACCTTCTGATAATATGATTGACATTTTTTACAAGCATGTAACCAGTGATCTTTACAAATTGGAAGATCTTTATACCAACAAATACAAAACCATTACACACAATATTACAAGACAAGAAAATGAGGCAATGCGCTCACTATCTGAAGCGCATTAAATTGTTATAAACGAGGCAGACAAAGGGGGTAATATAGTACTGATGAACAAGGAGGACTATGTTAATGAGATTGATAGGCAGTTGTCTGATACTACAGCTTACTGTAAACTCCCACACAACCTGTTAAAGGAGGTCAATAATACAATACAAAAGAAACGTAGTTACTGGAGGGACAGTTGTCTTTTAACAGACATTGAATATAGGTACATTTTTAACCACACACCAAAATTTCTCTGTATTTACATTCTTCCAAAAGTACATAAAACAAACACTTTCCCACCAGGCAGACCAATAATCTCAGGGATAGGATCTTCAACAGAGAAACTATTGGAATATATTGACATATTTTTTGGAACCCTTTGTCCATAATCTTCTATCATACATTAGGGACACTAAGGATCTGCTATGCAAGGTAACTGATTTCAAATGGACCACGGGACAATATTTGGTTACTTTAGATGTTACATCTCTTTACACTAGCATTCCAAGAGAGAAAGGCATGATGGCTGTGCAACACTTCGTGGATAAAAGGGATGCCTCCTTATTGGAACACTCGAACATGCTGATAGATCTTATACAGACTGTCTTAGATAACAATGTCTTTGTACATAATGGCTCATGGTATCAACAAATACAAGGAGTAACTATGGGGGCCACATTTTCACCCTCATTTGCTAATCTAAATATGGGCTTCTTTTAAAAAGTACATCTATGGCGCACTTTTCCCCCTGAACTTATTTAACATATAATATACTGGGGCAGATATATATAGATGATGTACTCTTGTTTTGGTCAGGTGATTCAGTTTCCCTAGATTTATTTATCAGACATCTTAAAACCAATACTTTCAATATTAGGTTTACAAGTGTGTACAGTATCAACAGCATTGATTTTCTGGATGTCACTCTTTGTATTGAGAGTGACAAAATATGTTCTAAGTTGTACAAAAAACGGACAGCCTGTAATTCGATTTTACATGCCACGAGTGCTCATCCTCAATCACAGATTAAGGCCATACCCTACGGGGAACCTACTAGGATAAGACGTAATTGTTGCCAAGATGAGGTATTCGTGCAGAAACTACTTGGCATGGAACAGCGTCTTCTAGCTCGTGGATATTTGAGTAACCTCCTTGAAGAGACCAATAGGAGGATTAGGAAAGTAAACAGGCAGGTCCTTCTTACTGGCCCTACGAAGAACAAACGCAAAGAATACACAAGACTGTCCCTCAATATACCATATAGTACTTTAAGTCCTAAAATTTACAAGATTCTCAGAACAAACTGGTCTTTCTTATTAGCTGACAGGACCCTAGTGAAAGGGATCACTAACAGCCCGTGCATCATACACAGCAGGGGGCGTACACTACGCAACCAACTTTGTCACAGTTTCTTGCCCCTGGCAAAGAGTGAAATGTGGCTCCCGAAGCCACCCAGGGGCTTCCACAAATGTGGGCTGTGTAACATCTGTTGTTATGTTAAAGATAAAATTACCACATATCAGTATAAAACAAGGACACCCTATAGGATTTGCAACTTCATGAACTGTAATTCGAGATAAATAGTATATTGCCTAGTCTGTGTCGGTAAACGTATATATGTGGGCAGTACTATTAGGACCTTTAAGGAGAAAATTCAAGAGCACTTCAGGGCATTAGGCACAACAACACGGATTATCCTTTTGCAATCCACTACAATTCTGCTCATGAACAAAGAAAAGTTCTAGGGATCACTACACATGGCATTGATATACTTGGTTCCTGCCCAAGGGGTGGAGACAGGACACTAAGGGGGTCATTCTGACCCTGACGGGCGGCGGAGGCCGCCCGCCAGAGTTCCCCCCTCCGAAATACCAATCCGCGGTCGAAAGACCGCGGAGGGTATTCTAAGTTTTTCCCTGGGCTGGCGGGCGGTCGCCAAAAGACCGCCCGCCAGCCCAGGGAAAAACTCCCTTCCCACGAGGATGCCGGCTCGTAATCGAGCCGGCGGAGTGGGAAGGTGCGACGGGTGCTGTTGCACCCGTCGCGTATTTCACTGTCTGCCAAGCAGACAGTGAAATACTTGTAGGGGCCCTCTTACGGGGGCCCCTGCAGTGCCCATGCCAGTGGCATGGGCACTGCAGGGGCCCCCAGGGGCCCCGCGACCCCTCCTACCGCCATCCGGTTCCCGGCGGGTGGACCGCCGGGAACTGGATGGAGGTAGGGGGGGTCGGAATCCCCTCGGCGGCGCAGCTAGCTGCGCCGCCTTGGAGGATTCCAAAGGGCGGCGGTACACTGGCGGGAGACCGCCAGTGTTGCCGGTCCGACCGCGGCTTTACCGCCGCGGTCGGAATGCCCTTGGGAGCACCGCCGGCCTGTCGGCGGTGCTCCCGCGGTCCTCCAACCCGGCGGTCATTGACCGCCAGGGTTGGAATGACCCCCTAAAGCTGAAGCGCATTGAAAGCAAGTGGATCATCAAGCTCAGAGCAGTGGAGAAGGGGTTGAACATAGAACAAGATTTACATGTCTTCCTTTGAAACTTTCAGTTTTGTTCCCATGGACGTCTTTATATGACTGTGTACTCTGTTTTTATTATTATTGTAAGTCTCATATGAGATGCTTTATGTGTCTACATTACTGTATTTGGATTGGGTGTTACAAATCTTGCATCATCTTACCAACTGTTAACCTGTGTATATATACTGCTTCTTGTACTTGCTGGATATTTATATTTCCACTGCATGCCCCTTTGTAGTATAACATCTATGGAATTGCACTTGGGTCACCTGGATTTATGGCTTATTAGTTCTCTAGCAATGCTTTATTTTCAAAGCTGTCCAAAAATGACGACTTTGTCTATTATTCCTATTCTTAGTTTCCCATTTTTAATGTCAATGGGGTACACGAACACATTTCAAGATGGCGACAACCATAGGCAACGAGCCTGATCTTCATTGGCTCCTCACACTACCTTAGCACATACACACGCCATGATGGTGTTATGTCCATTATTTTGCTCCACTCGTAGTTCTCCTTTTATTGCAATGAATGGCATGTTCATATAAATCGATATGGCGGCAGCCATACGGGTTTTCCACTTTCTATTTGTTCATAACGCGGGAGGCAAACTTTCAATTACGGTAGGATTTAAGTTTTAGATCGTTTACACAGTCCCCGAGTTACATAAGATTGTCCTAACCAGTTAGACTCAGCATTCCAAATAGCCCAGAACATTGGCGAAATTCACCTTTCATGCAAGCTGTGTATTTACAGATTAGCCATTTACTACGGCAATACCTAAATTGTTGACACTTAAAGAGGTCCGGGGTCAATATTGGATTTTATTACACTTTGATAAATTTATGGCACCTTCTGCTACAACTTTTAAATTTTCAGGTGCACTATTTGTTACTTAACTATGCATGACCGTGCTTACAAACAGCTTATAGTCTCGGACAAATCCCGTATTTATGTAGATGCATAGCTCTCTCGGGTACAGCCTTTGGCCCGCTGTGTATCTTTTGTTTGTATATCGTATTGACGTATGACCTGTTTTGAGAGTTTCCATATCCCCCATTCATCTTATTGGGTCCAGCTCGGAACATGAGTTAATAAACACTGCTTTTTCTGAGTTTTTTTCATTTTGTGGCAGCTAGAGATTCTCCACAAATACATAGGGGGTCATTACGACCTTGGCGGGTGGCTGAAGCCGCCCGCCAAGGTCTGACCGCTGGGCGGCCGCCAATGCAGCCGCACTCCCGCCGTGACCATCAGGAGATCCCCGCAGGGCCAGCGGGCATCTGGGCCGCAACACATGAGCCGGCGGTGTTGCGGCCGAGCGACGGGTGCAGTTGCACCCATCGCGCTTTTCACTGTCTGCATAGCAGACAGTGAAAAGCTGCACGGGCCATGACAGGGGGCCCCTGCCCTGCCCATGCCAATGGCATGGGCAGGGCAGGGGCCCCCAGGGGCCCGTGACTCCCCTTTCTGCCAGCCTTTTCATGGCAGTTCAAACCGCCATGAAAATGCTGGTGGGAGAGGGACTCGTAATCCCCTAGGCGAGGATTACTCCCGTCGGGAAACCGCCGGTCCCAGCGGTGCGACCACGCCGCTTTCGCCGCGGTCATAATACCAGGGATTTCACCGCCAGCCTGCTGGTGGTGAAATCTGCCAAAACAACCCTGGCGGTCTTTGTAATGAAATATATTTTTATCTTCTGGTTTGCCATGGGGAAACGTATGATACATTTCATTCTCTATTTAGACTTATCATGGTTGCCTCTATCTCATGATTCTTGAAAATAATACTCTTAGACAATCCCGGTACACGTCTGCTATGTTGTAGACTGCACGCTTGACCCTGCAGCATACTGGATACCTTGGAAGATATACATATCTCGGTATGTTATCTTTCTCGTTGCATTTACTTCTCTTCCCCCGGTTTTGTTTCTTGTGTTCGGGTTTCACTTCCACATATAAAGGGTTTCACGCTTTGTGGCACAATTTTCACCATATTGGTTGGTGGATAGTCTTTCTTTGGGGGATATTAGAGTGTCTTGGTCACCGGTGGTCATGATACTTACTATATGATACCATACTTTCCCCATACTTTTTCTTCTAGAATATATGGAGTGTGGATCATGCCTGCTGGACCTTTACATTTCCATGTCGTTTGACTCATTTGGAGTACCTAGTACCATTATTTTTGGTTGGCTTTTCTCTGTTGCACCACCATCTGGACGGATGGTGGATTCTCATATATACTAATGGCACTATGGATTATTGTAATATATAGATTCCCTGTTTTTTGTACTTTGTCTTGATTGTAGGTTTTGCTTGCACATTTAATTCACAGCCTTGAGAAACTCAATTTGACGAAACACGTGTCGGCTGTTGCATCATTGGATTAGCTGTTTTCTGTGGAATCTACTGAACCTTGGAGGAATAAAAATTCCAGCACGTTGAAGTTGAATTATTCATGATTCAGCACTTTTATGAATGGACCACAAGGACAAGTGTGGTGTGCCGTGGTATATTAAGCAATGTATTAATATTTGTTGACTGGCCTTCAGTTGACAAGATCACACCCGAAGTGGTTGGGTGTAATACCAGTTTGGCACCCTAAATAGGACTACCCACGACCTAATGTATATTGGGCTGCTTACTCCATATACCATAGAAAGTACGAACCATTTGCATAGCTACTTGGTGTGTGTCATAACCTCTAGTACAAGGAGATGCCTTGTATGGGGCATGAAGACTCAAGTGACCCCAAAGTCATGCCACACGAGGCTAAGTACAGCACAACTCAGGTTGCACTTCCACCTCCTTGGGTTGCAAACAATTAACAGGGCACTGCACACAATGAGCATGCTGCCGAGGCTTACACAATAAAAATGCAATATACTCGACAATAGTGGGCCCTGTGGGGTCCCGCACCAGGTGATTCTGTTCACACCAACAAGATATTTCCACATGCAGTGGTTCCCACGATGAACTGCAGACAGTACGTGGCAAGTCCTGCACCAGGCAATTCTGGTCTCCAGACACAACACTTAGGCAACACTAAAGCCACTGCTGCCATGTGAAGGCCAGAATACAATGTAGATGCGGCGAAGGGCACCTCTCTCCAGACATTACCGGTCGTCAATGTAAGTTCCTCTCAGGAGATGTTTGATGTCCCTGAGACCTCCTCAGAGAACAGGGAGCAAGCTAACCTGCCCTAGAAGACTTACCCTTTGGGATACTGCACAGCAGCAGGCAATCAGGGATTCTCTAAGCAGGAAAGGGAGTGAGGATCCCCTCCATAGACAGCTAGCCTGCTGGGCACAACAGATTCCTCTGACAGTGTGCCTACACAGTCCAGCAGCACCAGTCCTGTGCCGCTGTAAAAGGTTACTCTGCTTTGCAGACATTGAGGACCCCAGTTGTACTAAATGGTTTCTTTGAAGTTGAGGATGGTTCAAAGGGCTCTTTTTTGAACCACAGACGTCTCCCCTAAATTTCCTCCCTGTCCATCCTGAAGCTCTGGAATGCAGATCCTTATCTTTAGTGGCACCATGCTCTGGCTCCGTGGCCAATCTCAAAAACCTCTTCCCCCAATCTATCTGTCCAGGCCTCAAATTGCAGGGATCTGTTGTTTTGGATGCCCACATTTAATAGCAGTCACCTTGGGAATGCACAGATGTGCTGTACCCCAATGACCCGTAGAATAAAGCCTAATTTATAGGATGCCAGAACCACTTTGGAAGCTAGAAATGCCCACTTCCCTAAAGTGGCATTTCTAGAGCATCGATGCCGAAACCACCTTTACCATCAGAAGGTGTTTGTCATTCTGAAGTCAACAACACTGAACATCATGAGGCTGCTCCCATGCAATCCTCAATTGCAGCCAGACTTAATATGACTCATTATCCCATGTTCCCTTGTTATCGGAGAAGCTTTCATGGGTATTGCGAACACAGATGGGTATATGGTACTCCCTATGGCATATATGCCCTGGTGCACACCCATGTCTGCCGGAGCATGTGGGACACGTTTGTTAAAGTCACCACAAAGTGCGCCAATACTGGCCTGTTCTATCAGGCCCAGATAATATATTAAGATACCCATGCGCAAATGTGCACACTATGGCAAATGATGGTAGCTCGAATACCTAAATAGGAAAACCACGAGGGTGCAAGTTGCACACTCAGACGAGTGTTACTTCCAGGTAGATGGAAGGATGGCACTGGCACTTTCACACTGCGGTACCAGTGGGGAAATGCCCAGGGCCAGTAGGCCCTTTGAGAGAACCAGCAAAAACATCCTAGAGACACGAGGAAAATTTGGAGTATTCACTACCTTAATGTGTCATGTGTAATACGCAGCCCCCCAACCAAAAGTGGGGGGGGTTCAACCCAACATCTAGGTAGTCCTCTTCACTAAGCCAGAAAACTAGATAGACCATCGGTGTTGGAGTGGTTTATCCCTGGGTGGTGCTCCACCCTGAAGCCCATTCCCTGTAAAGGATGGGGTCCACCTTAACAGTTTCGGGTTCT
Source organism: Pleurodeles waltl (assembly GCF_031143425.1). Lineage (NCBI taxonomy): Eukaryota > Metazoa > Chordata > Amphibia > Caudata > Salamandridae > Pleurodeles > Pleurodeles waltl. The sequence goes on along the minus strand of NC_090447.1, from coordinate 1,337,776,502 downwards.
CAGCCCTCCTCTTCATCAGCCACTTGAGGGGTCTATGGTCCATTTGGACCAAGAAGTAAGTACCAAACAAATATTGCCTCAACTTCTAGAAAGCCCAGACTACTCTGAATGCCGCTCTTTCAATTGCACTCCACTGCTATTCCAGTGGGAGCAGTCACTGGGAGATGAAGTCAACTGGCTGGACAAGGCCCTGGTTGTTCATCTGAGAAAGTACTCCCCCAATGCCATGCTTGGAGGCATCTCTTATAATTATAAACTTCCAGGATTAGGTGCCTGAAGCACCAGTGTGGTGCACATGGCCTGCTTAAGAGTGTTAAAGGCAGTTTAACAGAACTCAGTCTAGATCACGTTCTGGGGCTGCTTTTCTGAGGTGAGCTCTGTCAAGGGGTTCACAATAATACCATAACCCTTAATGAATATCTGGTAATAACCGGCAAAACCCAGAAAGTCTCTAATGCCCGTCTAGATCTTGGGAGGCTCCCAGCCTAGGGTAGCCTCAATCTTAGCTTGGAGGTACTGCATCATTCCCCAGCTCACCCAGTGCCCCCGGCACATTACTGATTCTTGCCCTATCGGGCACTTACTGGCCTTGACAGTGATGCCCACTTGTTACAGGACCTGGGGTACCTCTTGGAGGTGCCAAAGATGATCCTCCCAGCTGCTACTGAAGACTGCTATGTTGTCTAGATAAGCAGCTAAAAAGGCCTCCATACCAGCAAGGGTGTGGTTTACCAGCCTCTGGAAGGTGGCTGGGCATTCTAGAGTTCGAAAGACATGACCTTAAATTGATAATGCCTGTCCGGAGTGGAGAAGGCTGCTTTCTCCTTGGCTCCCTGAGTGAGGGCAATCTGCAAATACCTGGAGATGAGGTTAAAGGCACTTAACCTATAAATCAACTTATCTGCCCATGGGATTGGATGGGCATCTGTCTGGGTCACTGAGTTCAGCCCCCTATCATCCACACAGAACCTTAGTTTGGGTGTGGTACCCTCTAGGACACATTTTGATACCTGCACCACCAGGCTGGACCAGGAGCTGCTAGAGGGTAACCCCAACATTTCCACATACGCTCAGAGCTCCACTTCCCTCCAGATGGTGTGCTCCAGGTCATTACCCAACCGACAAGCCACTGGCATGGTGTGACTCACTGCAGCCTTCAGCTGGCCTGAGACCCTGCTCCACTCAAATGGCACCTGGGCCACCAAGAAACAGCCCTCTCCTTTGTCCTCCACTACCATTTGGTAAGTGACCTGGGGTATGTCCTGCTCTGGGAAGTCCCGCTGATTCCTCTGCATGGTCATGATGGCTCAGATATCACTCAGAGCTTCCCCCACCGCCTGCTGCCCATATTTCACTGTGTTGGCAGGCATTTGGATCTGGAGCACACTCTCACTGTCACCCCAGGACACTAGGGTAATGCCACTAAACCCCTTCTCCCCCATTGCAACAGATACCACCCCTGGCACTCTTCCTCCAGCGGCTGGGGACACCAGCTTTGGACATTTATCCACCTTGTAGTGTCTGTACCTGCCACACTCAAAGCGCCTGGGGTTTATTGGGATTGGAGATTGCTCCGGTGATGGACAGGGAGCTCGAGCCAGACCCCTTCCCCCGGGGGTGCTTATGGGCAATATTAGAAGCCTCCTTATTTTTGTCACCCCCCCCTTCTTATGGTGGGGATCCTGGCCCCCATTTTGGGAGTCATCTCCAGCAATCTTTTTGAACACTTGGGTGCTGGCCCAGAGGTACGCATCCTCAGCAAGCTTCCAGCGAGGCCATAAGCTTGCTGTCAACCTGGTGTAGTCTCAGATCAGTAGAGCTGGACTCGAAGAATTGCTCCCTCAAGATTAAGGTATATAATCCATCATAACAGCCAACTCTTAAGTGCCTTTCTTATGTAGTCAAGGAATTCAGACCAACTTTAGGTTGCCAGTTTGTGGCTGACCTTAAACCGCTGATGATATATCTTAGAGGTCAGACCAAACTTGCTAACCAGCATAGTCTTCATAGCTGAGTAGTCGGTCTGGTCCCCCATGTCAAGAGTCTAGAGGGTGTTCCTCCCAAAGGGGCATGTATCAACATAAGCTACCTTCCCAGCTCTCCTCAAGGAGCTGGTGTAGCTTCAATGCCACCTCATAGGCTACCAACCACTTATCAATGTCATTCTTTCATTCATGTCATTTATTTCCTTCTTCCCTCTTGTCCTCTAGTTCTGTGGGGACAGGCTCTGTGAGGAGACACTACTACTGGTTCCAGAGATCTCCATTTCTACTTTTCCTGCCTCTACTGTACAGCGATCTTTGGCATTAACACAGAGATCTCCACACAAAAATATACAATTTGTAGGAAATATGGAAGAAACAAGGGAAGTAGATGGGAAATTGAGAACATTTATGCCAAAATGGTATGCTTTAGAGAAAGTTAAAGAGGGATTTTCGGAGGGGCTTATAATTACAAAAATACACCTACATATTAGTAAGACAATTGGTATTCACAATATAGACTTCAATATCTACTATGGTACAACTACCGACCAACAGGCTCAGATCTACTCACACCAAGTGGTGTAAATCAGGTACCACCTAAGGCCAATCATTGGATTAACATTAATAGCACACAAGGAACAACACTGGCAAAGCCAGAAGGTCTAGCATTGGTTGCAGAGCTTTTTTTGCCAATGCTTATTTCCTTTGGTATACTTTATTATTTCGAGCTGGCAGCTAGTGCGTGCCCATGAGCGAGATGCACAAACTATTGCCTTTGAATGTCTTTTGTTTTTTCAAAGTTAGTCAACCTGGCATCTGTTTTTACACGACATGGACGGCAATATTTGAATGTTTTTTGTAATAAGCAAAATACCGTCGTTATTGATTGGTGAGATTGTGCGTGTGAAGGGCGAGTCAATAAATGTGAGAATGATCCAGCAGTTGATGGGGGTGAGTAAGTGCATGGATTGATGGGTAAGTGAGCGTGCAGAGCAAGGTAAGTGGATAGGTAAATGGTTTGATAGTAAGCACATGGATGAATGTTAGCTAAAGGGATCGAGGTAATATGTGCCAAAGTGTATAGTGTGTGTGGAGACAGTTTCTGGTGTTGATGGTTGAATAGTTTACAATGAAAGACATGATTGATTTTTCTGAGATATGTCTATGTGATGCATTATATGGCACTATTGTCTGGTGTTCTGTGCTTCCTCCTTCCAAGAAAAAGTAAACACACCTCATTATGGTGGTCATTACAACCCAGGTGGTCGGTGTTAAAGCGGCGGTAAGCGTGGTAAAAAATTTGCAATTACGACTGTGGCGGAAACCGCCAACAAAGACAGCCACTTTAACACTCCGACCTCCACAGCGGTACAAACAAACAGCGCGGCGGTCACCGCCAACAGACAGGCGGGAGACAATGTACCGCCCACAGTATTATGACAGGCCAATCCGCCACCTTTTCCAGGGCGGATTCAACGCAGATAAAAACACGTCGGAAACAGGAATCACCTCTACACACCCCACGAGGAACGAGGACGCCATGGACCCGGAACTCCAAATTATACCTGCGATAGTCTTCCTGCTCCTCTACCAGGAGCACGAACGCCGGAGGCGAAGACCACGGTGAGTACTGCACCTTTGACACAGGGGAAGGGGGGGCAAAAAACAGGGACACACACACGCAACACCCCCACCCTCACCCACTGCAACAAACACACTAATGCATATCAATACATCACAGTTACACCCCCCAAACCCCTGGAAGAATGCAAAGACAATGGAAAAGGAGTGTAACCATTGTAATATATTAAAAGCAAGTAGGCAGAAGTATATATATACACCATGTACATAATATATACCAAGCATAGTAGTCCAGGTAGTGCTCTAAGAAAGTCCGTCGAACACTGGGACCACACAGTATGGGTGAGGCCCACACAAGATCCCCGACCATGACGGAGAGAACACTGCAGGGGCATCAGAGAGCAACTAAACAGGCACCTCATGGGGAGGGAAAGGGGGGGCACCTCAGCCGCTTGAGTGCACAACGCCAAATCCACAAGGGGGCCACATGCCCACTGTTCCATCCTGGGGAGTGCAAAGCCACAGTCTCTCAAGTGTCTACAGTGGGTTGGTTGCCCACTGTTCAATCCTGGGGAGTGCAAAGCCACAGTCTCTCAAGTCTCTATCGTGGGTGGTTTGACCATTGTTCAATCCTGGGGAGTGCAAAGCCACAGTCTCTCAAGTCTCTACAGTGGGTGGTTTGCCCACTGTACAATCCTGGGGAGTGCAAAGCCACAGTCTCTCAAGTCTCTACAGTGGGTGGTTTGCCCACTGTTCAATCCTGGGAAGTGCAAAGCCACAGTCTCTCAAGTCTCTACAGTGGATGGGTTGCCCACTGTTCAATCCTGGGGAGTGCAAAGCCAAAGTCTCTCAAGTGGATGTCTTCCTCCAGTGGTTCTGGAGGGGGCATGGTGCCCAGAGTGCTTCATCCTGCTAAGGACAGAGGTAGTGGATGACAGTCTCCACTAGTTCTGGAGGGGGCATGGTGCCCAGAGTGCATCATTCGCCCTGTGAGGGACTCAGTTGCGTCAGTGCCCTTTCCGCTCATGGGCCAGCGGTGCTTGAGATGGCGGAGTCCTGTTCAGCGGTGCTTGAGACGGCGGTGCCCTGTTCAGCGGTGCTTGAGATGGCGGTGCCCTGTTCAGCGGTGCTTGAGACGGTGGTGCCCTGTTCAGCGGTGCTTGAGTTGGCGTGCCCTGTTCAGCGGTGCTTGAGATGGCGGTGCCATGTGCAGCGGTGCTTGAGACAGCGGTGCCCTGTTCAGCGGTGTTTGAGTTGGCGGTGCCCTGTTCAGCGGTGCTTGAGATGGCGGTGCCCTGTGCAGCGGTGCTTGAGATGGCGGTGCCCTGTTCAGCGGTGCTTGAGATAGCGGTCTCCATTGCAGGGTCTCAGCTGCTGGCGGTCCTTCATGGCCCAGCGGGGCTTTTGCTGGCGGTCCTTCATGGCCCAGCGGGGCTTGTGCTGGCGGTCCTTCATGGCCCAGCGGGGCTTGTGCTGGCAGTCCTTCATGGCCCAGCGTGGCTTTTGCTGGCGGTCCTTCATGCCCCAGCAGGGCTTGTGCTGGCATTCCTTCATGGCCCAGCGGGGCTTTTGCTGGCGGTCCTTCATGGCCCAGCGGGGCTAGTGCTGGCGGTGGCCTTCTGGGCAGGTGGGCTGGTGCTGGCGGACTTTCTTGTGGCTCTTCCCCACCTTGGAAGGTGTCGCAGCTGACTCCATACTCCCACCTGTACCCCTGGGAGGGGCTTTGGTGGCTGGAGTCTTCCCCCTCTCCCGCCGGGCACTGGCCAACTTCTGATGCTTCACAGGTGGGGGACTGTCTGTGCTGTGGCTCCGTGCCACACTGGCTGCCCTGGTGGCCGGTGCACTCTAGATTCCGGTGACTACAGGCACCGCTGGTCCTGGAGATGTTGTTGCTGCGGTGCTAGTTTGGGACCTAGGAGACGGACGGGGTGGGGGAGGTGTGGGAAAGAGGTCAAGGGTGGAGAGGAAAAGTTTTTTGGACACACTGGGACGGGGAGCTGGAGGGGGTTTGGGAGTGGAGGAAGAGGTGGTGGTTGTAGGAGGTGTACGTTTGGTGACTTTGGGTGAAGGTGCATGCGCTGGAGGCTGTCATGAGGTGGATGGCTGTTGGGTGGGTGTGTGCCTGCGTATGTGAATCTTGGGAGGGGGTGTCACAGACACACTGGGAGAGGACACAGGGGACGTGTGAATGGTAGTGGGTTGGTGACTGCACGTGAGCGGGGTGTGGTGGTGGGTGTGCTGGAGAGGGACGTAGTGGCTGTAGAGGTAGTGCATGCAGGTGTGAGTGTAGACGAGACTGGGAGGGAGGAGGGAGACGAGGAGGAGGGGGACACAGTGGAGGCAGTGGATGTTGGTGTGTCTGCATGTGTGTGATGCTTGCGTGAGTGCCTGTGGGATGTGTGGTGCTTATGTTTGCCAGAGCTTCCCTTGTGTGTTGACGTGTGTGCATGCTGGTCTGTAGGTGTGCTTGGGATAGGCTGAGGTACAGGGGATTGAGTCTGGGTGGAGGAAGTTGGAGGGGGGGGGCTAGAGATGGGGACAATGGCTGCCATCAAGGCTGAGGCCAGAGTCTGAAAAGCTTGCTGAAGGGCCGTCTGACCAGAATGAATGCCCTCCAGGAATGCATTGGTTTGTTGCAACTGCCTCTCTACACCCTGGATGGCATTCAAAATGGTAGACTGCCCAACAGTGAGGGACCTGAGGAGGTCAATGGCCTCCTCACTGAGAGCAGCATGGGTGACTGGGGCAGGGCCTGAGGTGCCTGGGGTGAAGGTGATGCCCACCCTCCTGGGTGAGCGGGCATGGGGCAAAGGCTGAGGGGCTGCTGGGAGGGCTGTGCTGGTAGGAGGGGTGGCGGCTGTACCTGTAGATGAGGGGGGGCACAGATGTTGCTGCCACCACAAGGGAGCTCCCATCAGAGGACGAGTCTGTGTCGCTGTTGTCATCTCCTGTCCCCGCCGTGGAGCTTCCCTCGCCCTCCGTCCCACTGGTGAACTCTGAGTCTGTAGTCTCGCCCTACAGGGCCATGTGGGATGCAGCTCCCTCGTGCTCTGGTGCCACTGCTTCTCCGCCTGATGATGCTAATGCACACAAGAACAGGGAGACCACAAAAAGGGGGGGGGACGACAGAAGAAAGACATGTTGAGTACATGCATTACCGCTACCATTGGCGGACACGACAGACACAGAAGCCCCCTGCACTACGCCGCGCTCTTGGGGTCCACTGTACAATTCCTGGGAAATGGCCTACAAGGCTATGGACGACATCTGCACACATAGATGACACAGGGGCATGACTAGGTGTACTTTGCACTCTACAGAGGTGGGGTGCCACATGGCCTGCCTTATGGAGGGACCTTGCCTACGGAACTCGCCCTGGCATAGGGAAACCCACAGCCCACCTCCCCCACCCAGACACCTCCACTGCGCGCAAAGTCAGCAGAATGAGAGTGTACTCACTCCTTTGTGGCTGCTGTGAAGCCCTCAAACACCCATCCATCTCTGGGTAGGCCACCGCCAGGATCCTGAACATCAGGGGGGTCATGGTGCGATGGGCACCCCCCCACATTGGGAGGCCATCCCCAGCTGAGCCTCCGCCGTCTTCTTGCTCCAGCGGTGAATGTCCTGCCATCTTTTCCGGCAGTGGGTGCTCCATCTGTGGTAGACCCCCAGGGCCCAGACATCCTTGGCGATGGCACGCCAAATATCTTTTTTTCTGGTGGGCGCTGACCTACATGAAATGTACAGGGGGAAATGAGAAGTTATTACCAACTTGACCGTCAAACTGATTGGCCCCCATCCCTACCCTTGCCATGTGGCACAGGCATTTACCGTCTTTCATGCACGCAGCACTCTCCCCCCTTCCTTCTTACATCCATCCCTCTCCACACAGGCATAGCCCATACAACATGCTCCCTGTGTACTTACCTATTTGTCTGGAGGACCGTAGAGTAGCATGTACCGGGGGAGGACCCCATCCACAAGCTTCTCCAACTCCTCCGATGTGAAGGCAGGGGCCCGTTCCCCAGACACTCAAGCCATTGTCTCTTCCAGACCGAGGTCACAGCAGCACTTGCAGTGTAGGTCCTCTCCTGTCGAAGATCAGGTATTGAGTTATTGAACAGATAGAAAATGTCGGTCACGTCCGCGGCGGTGCGTGCCGTCACCGCCGGCATATATCGTCATTGGCTCCTGGGACCCATAGGGTCCAAAGTTAACCAATGCAGCATTGCACCACGGTCTTTGACCGCCTACCGCGATGGTGTACAACACCAGTGCAGTTACCTCACATCCCATTGTCCCACTTTACAGGTCAGGCAGACGCCATTTCAGGGGCCCACATGGCTTCATTTTCAAGTGCGTCACACATACCTAGCCCTAGAATCTACGCACATACAGGCCATCTTTTGTGTATGAATGGTGTTCTGTGTAAACTGTGGGTACGTACCTCTGAGTTGTTTGACTCTGTGCTCGCTGTTGTCCTTCATAGGCATCGTCCGCTGGGACATGTGAGGAGATGGCGGCATCCTCCGGTGTACCGACCGTTGGTAGACCTGTTGACAATGGAGGAGCGACATGTGATTATCACATACATGCTTGACTGTGCCACAATCCAGGAACTGTGTACCCAGTTGGAGCCAGACCTGATGTCAGCAATCTGCCATCCCATAGGAATCCCCCCTCAAGTGCAGGTGCTGTCAGTGCTCCATTTCCTTGCAAGTGGGTCTTTTCAAACAACAGTGACCATAGCATCAGGGATGTCCCAGCCTATGTTTTCCAACATATTGTCCAGAGTGTTGTCTGCCCTTCTGAAACACATGTGGAGCTACATCGTTTTTCCTCAGGTGGAGGATTTGCCTATAGTGAAAGGTGATTTCTATGCCCTGGGACACATCTCCAACATCATAGGTGCCATTGATGGGACCCATGTGGCTTTGGTCCCCCCCCACAGGAGTGAACAGGTGCACAGAAACCGGAAGAGTTATCATTCGATCAATGTACAGGTGGTATGTTTGGCAGACCAGTACATCTCCCATGTGAATGCCATGTTCCCTGTCTCAGTGCATGACGCCTACATCCTGCGAAATAGCAGCATCCCTTATGTGATGGGTCAACTCCAGAGGCACCGTGTGTGGCTATTAGGTGAGCACCTGGAAGCAAGTCAGTGGGAATGATTGTCTGGGGATATCCCTTCAGGTTAGTGCATGTCTAACAGTTGCCCCTCACCATTTGCAGGTGACTCTGGTTACCCCAACCTGTCATGGCTACTGAGGGTGAACTAGGAGGGTGATCGAGCGGACCTTCGGCCTCCTGAAGGCCAGGTTCAGGTGCCTCCATATGACAGGTGGATCCCTATTCTACTCACCAAAGAAGGTGTGCCAGATCATCGTGGCCTGCTTTATGCTTCACAACTTGGCTTTGCGATGACAGGTGCCTTTTCTGCAGGAGAATGGTCCAAATGGCGGTATTGTGGCAGCTGTGGAGCCTGTGGACAGTGAAGACGAGGAAGCAGAGGAAGCAGACATGAACAACAGGGACTCAGTGATCCAGCAATATTTCCAGTGAGACAGAGGTAAGAGTACAGACCTGCCTACTACATGTACTTTAACACTACTACCTCTCTACTGTCTGTCGTTTTCACCCAGTGTATGGTCACTGAGTTGTCACTTTCCCTTACGATTTCACAGATGTGGGTCCCACTGTGTGACATCTGCTTAGATTCCTCATGGACTAGAGCTGTGTGACATAGGTATGTTGACATTACAATTGAAAGAGCATGTTGTCACTGTAATTGCTAATACACTATTTCGAAATCACAGACTCCAGATTGTTTTGTTCTTTAAGTGTGTTTATTTAAGTGCTCAATATTGGAGGGGGTAGTGAAATGGTGAGGGGTGATGGCAGAGGAATGTCCATGGCAGAGTCCAGTCTATTAGTCTCACAGGTGCATTGCCCATATGAGCATAGGAAGTGGAGCTGGGGCAGTTTAAGTATGGACAGGGTGACAAAGTGGGACAGTTGGATGACAATCAAGGTGGTCTCATTTCTTGGCGGGGGTCTTGGCATCGTGCTCTGTCTTTGTCCTCAATCTCAGGGACCGTTTGCGGGGTGGTTCTCCCTCTGCAGGGGGTTGGGTGCTGGTGTGGTGGTCCTGTGGCGGTGACTCCTGTCCACTAGCGCCGGCGGAGGTGGTGGGCAGTTCATCATCCATGCTAGTGTCAGGGGCCCCTTGTAGTGCCACAGTGTCCCTCCTGGTGTTGAGTACTTCCTTCAGCACCCCTACGATGGTGCCCAGGGTAGAGCTGATGGTTCTGAGTTCCTCCCTGAAGCCCATATACTGTTCCTCCTGCAGGCGCTGGGTCTCCTGAAACTTGGCCAGTACCGTTGCCATCGTCTCCCGGGAGTGGTGGTAGGCTCCCATGATGGAGGAGAGGGCCTTGTGGAGAGTGGGTTCCCTTGGCCTGTCTGCCCCCTGTCGCACAGCAGCCCTCCCAGTTCCCCTGTGTTCCTGGGCCTCCGTCCCCTGGACCGTGTGCCCACTGCCACTGCCCCCAGGTCCCTGTTGTTGTTGGGGTGGTGGGTTATCCTGGGTTCCCTGTAGTGGTGGACACACAGCTGATTGACGTGTCCTGGGGACGGAGGTATGGGCCCACTGGGTGGGTGCTGTGCTGGTGTTTCCAGAGGGGGGAAGGCCTTTGGCGGCCTGTGACTGGGTGAGGGGAACCGACTGTCCCGAGGTCCCCGATGGGCCAGGCTGGTCATCTAGATCCAGTTGGACAAAGCTGCTGTCATCACTGTGGGCCTCTTCTGTTGGTGGTGTGGACATGTGTGGACCCTCCTGTCCGGTGACGTTGGGTAGGGGTCCTGCAGGGGTATAAAAGGATGGTTATTACATCTGTGTGTGTCATGGTGTGCAATGGGTAGGTGACCGTGTACCCCAGTGCTTGTATTCCTGTGTGGGACCTTGTGTGATGATGGTTTAGGGGGTTGTATGGGTATGTGCAGTGGGCATGCTTTAGTGATGGGTGTCCATGCTTTGTTGTTGCATGCAGGGCTTGGAGTTGGGATGGGTGGTTTGTGATGTTGGGACATATGTGAGGAGTTGGGGTGCTGGGGTTGAGGGTGAGGGTATGTGCTGGCATGCAGGTAGGGTGGGGGATGTCATAATTAAGATTTGTCTTACCAGAGTCCATTCCTCCACCTACTCCTGCGAGGCCCTCAGGATGCAGAATCGCCAAGACCTGCTCCTCCCATGCTGCTAGTTGTGGGGGAGAAGGTGGGGGTCCGCCGCCAGTCCGCTGAACCGCCTGGTGGTGTCTTGAGACCACAGAACACACCTTCCCCCGTAGGTCGTTCCACCTCTTCCTGATGTCCTCCCGATTTCTTGGGTGCTGTCCCACTGCGTTGATCCTGTCCACTATTCTTCGCCATAGCTCCATCTTCCTTGCTATTGAGGTGTGCTGCACCTGTGATCTGAATAGCTGTGGCTCTACCCGGACGATTTCCTCCACCATGACGCTGAGCTCCTCCCCCGAGAACCTGGGGTGTCTTTGCCGTGCCATGGGGTGGTGTAGGTGATGTGTGGGGTAGAGTGTGTGGTGATAAGTGTGCTGATATGTAGTGGGGTGTTATGTGAGGTGCATGGAAGTTCTATGGGTGACGGTGTTGTGTGTCTGTGGATGCTGTTGTTCTTGCGGGTGCTGTCTCTCTCTGGCCTTCTTTCAGAATTTTTTGTCGTAGGGGTTTGTGGGTGATGTGGGTGTGTGTTTTATATTGTAATGGGTGTGTGAGAGTGGTGTGTGTATGTGTATCAGGTGTGTGTATTTGGAATTGTCCAATGTGGCTGTGTTTTGTAAGAGTGTGTGTATTTTGAGCGCAGAGGTGTGTACCGTCAATGGAATACCGCGTTTGAAAGACCGCCACGTGGAATCATGTGTCGTGATAGTGTGGGCGTTTTTCTGTTGGCGTGACGGTGGAGGTTTTGTTTTCACCAGTTTATCCCTGACATTTGGTGTGGCGGACTTGTGTGGGTGTCTGAATTTTGGCGGATTCCGAAATGTGGGTCATAATAGCTGTGGCGGAATTCCGCGGCGGTGTGTTGGCGGTCTTCTGCACGGCGGTAAGCGGCTTTTACCGCCAATGTTGTAATGAGGGCCTATATCTGAGCTGCACTGTACATGCGTGTCATCACGTCAATGGAAAAACTTGAGCAAATTCTAAATGTTCTATACCTCAAAAGATGCTTCCACATCTATGTATATTTTAGGTAATTTTCATTAAGAGCATAGGACGAGTACACTAATTAATTTTACAGTTAAAAGCTATGACAAGGGTAAATGCAAATTAGGAGAAATGCACTTGCTACTCAATGTGGAGTATTCCCCTGCAAAATGGTTCAGTTTCACACAAAAATTTGTTACGTTTCCTCTCAGATGTTCTCTCAAGCTGTCTCTTAAGACATAGCTTTCAAAATCTAGACTTTTGTGATGCTGTGAGATGTATGTGTGTGATAATTAGTTTGCACATAATGTAATAGTCACACTCGTACTGTACATATGTATTTCACTCCTTATTCTGGTTTGTGCATGTATGATAGAACATGAAGTGGGTCAGGGCGTTGCACGTGGAGGTTGACTGAACAGCACTATATTCTCCAAAGATATTATTCTGAATAGAAATCATAGTGACTAGTTATCTGTTAGAAAAGTAATTTAAACCCATATGCACATATCCATGTTTAAAACAAAAAATATTGTTTTTGTAGCCCATCAGTTTTCTCAGTATAGTCAGTGTGAACAAAGTAAAACTGAAGAAGGACTCATGGGTTGCCTTGCTTCTAGACGAAGACCGTAGAGGCAACCTTCAAAAGCATCTTTCACTGCGATATATGACTGTCACAATTGAGAATGAAGTGGTAAAGCTGGTCCGTGGTGCGACTGCCACAAATGCAAGTGACAGAAGGATGGGAAAACTGGCCAGTGGAGATGTTGGGAAAGAAGGTGCATAGGGAATAATTCACACTGGGTTCTGGTGGAGACACCAGGCATAAAGCATGTCATTACACTGCAATTGAGGGAGAAGTATCAGAACACTGAGTATAACCTCAGGAAAAAAATATTTATATAGAGACATGAGAGGAAGTCATCCTTTTAGGATGTTCTCCCCAATGTTTCTGACTGATACTGGTGGAAACTGACCCTGACTGTGCCCTGGGCTCTGCTAAACAGTTGCAGGGCCAGTGCTCTGAATAAAAGGTATATGGTAAAAAGGTGCATTTGCAATTGGCAATGACAGCACCCTGTAGGTCTCTAGTAGATGATAGGGCATGGGGGATTCAAACTACCAAAAAGTCCCTAGTATATAATATGGCAGGGACGTTTAGAGGCCCAGTAGATTTCCTGCACTAGGGTGTGCACTGCTTAGCTGCAGGCTGTCTTTAAAATGTAAAATACGTGCAAATTGAACTTTGGAATTAAAGGTACTTCCAAAGTGACAATGTACCTTATCTGTACATATAGTTCACCCCTAGGGTCCCGCATAGGTGCCCCGGAGTGAGGGGAGCCATGTAACTATAAGCAGGGAGATTATAGAAGATCTTTTTTATGCCCTGGTGAGGGAAAAACTGCACTTTTCATTTTTTCTCATTGTAGATACTTAGCTCCATAGGCTAACATAGGAATATTTTCCAGCCTTAACAGGATTAGCCAGGCTGCTTTGATGAGGTGATAAGGGGCCTGCACTGAGTAGAGGCTATCTGATGGGGGGAGGTTGGCAGATGCTGAGGCCTGGCCAGGAAGGAGGCTGGGTATATCATACTCGGCTTCAAAGGAAACAGGATAGTAAGGAATGCCTGACAGGCCTGCCTTCTCACCTTGTACCCCACAGATAGATAGCAGACCCAGGAAATGAATTTGCAGATGTCCAGAGGTGGAGTGTGAATGGAAATGAGCCACACCAGTAGGTTGCTTTAGCCAGGTCTTTCTGGAGATAAATCATCCATCTTGGAATTTTAAACTGCAGTTCTATAAGAGACAGGAAAATCCCACCCTTTGGAGAAAGCTTTGGGTGTCACCCTGCAGCTCGTTGAGCAAGAGTGCCTCCTTGCTTGTCCCCTAAGATGACTAAAAGTGGCTGATCTGCATTGCAACTCAGATCTGCTGCCTGAAACCACAAGAAGAAGAAGGACTGCCCTGCTGGAGCCCTTGTCTGCAACCCAAAAGACTGCACTCTAAAGCACTGCTCCTGTTGCACACTGAAACAACAACCCCAAGGACTTTGCCTCCCTGAAAACAACAGGTTAACAGAGCTTTCCTGCACCAACCTTCACAAAAGTCCCCAGCTTGGAACACGTCCAATGGACTTTTAAGGATTTGGTCAGGTACATTGCGGGAAGCGTGATCCTAAACTTCAGAGGATCTCAGAGCTTCTAGACTCTTAAATTTGTGTTTTGAACACTTTGAACCCTCAAGAGGAACTTCAGGAATAAGTTCCAGAATTTTTGAGACGTTTGGAGCAACTTTTGGAGAAAGTTCCACAAGTGGACCAAACCCAACATCGTGAGCCAAGCTGACTACCTTCAACCCGACACATTCTGGATTTCAGGTTTGTCCTACTGAAAGCTCAGAAGCTCCAGACTTTACAGGATTGATCGGGCCATGCAGAAAAGCAGTTCAACGACGTTGCTTCAAAATTGGGTTGCAGAGGAGGACCGCACAAAATTGAGAGTGAAGAGCTCCAGAAAAAAGTGCAAAGGTAAAATGTTGACCGAGTCCTCCTGCTAAGTGAATCCGAGCAGAGCTCCATCCTGGTCAGCCTCAAACTTTGATAAGTTTATCACCATGCCAAAGTGCCTGGTGAAAAAACAATGGGTGGCTGGAGGAGGCTGGCCCTCTATGTAGTGTGCAAAGCTAGGCGCACTGTGCAGGGGGCCCAAGCAACCACACGTTGGTTTACAGGGGTAAGAACTAGATCACCTAATTCTCTAATTTTTAAGGTAGCTTGGTGGAGCAGTTGGGCAAGTGCTGGAGAAATGAAAAGCATTTGTTGTAGTCACGGCATCAGTCTTGCAACTCACACACTCAAAGGAATAACTCGAGACCAATTTTAAAAAATACTTCAGATGTTTATGTAGTGTTTAAGACCAAGATCATAACAATTGTACTTTTCGAGATATGAATTTTTGAAATTTAATAAAAATAGTATTTTTGTGCATAACTACGTACCACAGGAATCAATGGAGGATAACCTTTAAAAATAAATATAAAATCAAACAGCGAGTTTAGCGAGTTCTTCTTTTGCAGGTTGGTTGAGGTCATCGTTGGGCACACTGTACCAGCTGGAGAAGTTGGGGCTGCTTCCAGGTCCAGCAGGAGCAGCAGGAGAAGGTCTCTGTAGCTGGTGCAGGGCCACTGCGAGGGACCACTTGGAAAAGCACTGCACAGGCAAGTGTAAAGGTGAATCCTGGGGGTCTCCTTGGATTGTCGAGGTCACAAGAGGCGGGGGACTATTAGGGCACAGCTGGTTCTTTGGTGCAGGGCACAGGGTGGCTGGGTGCAGAGCAAATCAGTGAGCCAGGAGCTGTGCACAAAGATGCCCTCAGAAGCAAGAGGTAAGTCTGTTCAAGGGTCATTTTCAGGACAACAGGGGCAATCTGGTGGGAGATCCAGGTTGTTTCTGAAGTCCCTTGACTGAGGCTTCCTACTGGTCCTTTTACAGTCCATAAGAAGGGTGCGATGCAGCGGACATGCAGTGGATCCTCAGACTAACTTTGTGAAGGTGCTTTTTATTCATATTGTTTTATGCCTCATACTGTTTTATATTGTATTATACATTACTGAATTGAACTGATCTCTGTTTTAAATTGCACCCGACCCCCTCAGGTCCATGTTCAGTGGACTCAGGTTGCTTACAGCTGTACTCCGCGTTGGTGAGGCACCTTTTAAATCTATTGCCACAGGGATTACTTCTATCTACCCTCCCCCCTACCTATTACAATCTCCATCACTGCACTTTCCCCTCCAAAGCCGCTCCGCTGCCCAAGAGATGAGTGCCCGTTGAACACTATATTTTCTCCATTCTCTGCTCCATTTTCAAGCTGCCATTTTGGTGAGCCGTCTAGTGGCCGTCTTTCTGCCACTCAGACCCCATAAAAGGGGTGCGGAGCAGCGGACGAGCACAGCTGGTTTGCTGCTGGCACTCCAAAGGCATGCCTAAGGCAAGCCTGTCTGCACCTGGACGGATCCAGGGGCCAGAACCTCTGGTTTAATCAGAGGAGAAGTAGCAACTCACTTTTCTGATTTCCTGTGATCCCATAGATGCACTCCCCTGGAAGCCTGCGAAAAAAGTTTGATCCCGAGAACTCACTGCGGTAGTGCAGGAACTGACATTTGGTTCAGGATGGGTCGACTAGTACTTTTTTCCTGGCTAACTGCAGGTCCCTGGCTGCCCATAACTTGACATCCTCTTTCTCCTGAGCAAACTTTCTCCGATAGCCCTGTTCCTGACAGAGACATGGCTTCATGAGGGTTCGTCTCCAGACATGGTCTTGGCGCTTCCCAAAGGCTACTTGATAAGTAGGCTGGATAGAGGCACCGTGAGAGGTGGAGGTATGGATTCAGTAAAATTCACATCTCAGCCCCTATTGCTACCAGGATGCATATGCTCTTACTTCACATTGAATCCCTGGTATACATTCTCAGGGGTAATGGTTTACCGCCCCCCGGGTCCTTTGGAAGTCTTTACACAATTTCTTCCTGACCACATCACATATTTAATATGTAATAAACCGAATTTCATGTTACTTGGTAATATTCATTCAGAGGACACAGACAATTCAGCTGCTAAATCCCTTCTCCTCGATCTGGCTCCTCTGGATCTGGCCCAACTAGTTAGCGGTCCCACACATGCCAAGGGCCACAATATTGATCTGGTCTTTAGTAAAGTAGCTGGTCTAACTTCCATGCCTCCTCGCCCACTAGTCTGGTCCGATCATTCCCTAATCATACTGAACCTCCCTATTTCGATCACCAAAGCCCTAGACATGGCGCTACCTTTCACCACCAAAGTAGGGGGCCGACGTAATAAAGGCACTCCTTGGTTTTCCCCCCACCTCTACCTCCTAAAAAAAGAATGCAAGCGCCTGGAAAGGAGATGGAGAAAATCATATGATGCCTCATTAAAGTTGGAATATAGGAAATCGATCAGACATTTCCATTCGGAAATCAAATCAGCCCAGGCTTCCTAATATGCCTCTAGAATTAGGCAGGCCTCAAATTCGCCTAAGGAGATCTTTCAAATACTTAAAGAGATTGCACAGCCTAGCTCACATAGCGAGCTCTTGAATGCTTCTAAAGAGCATAGTAACAACTTAGCGCTTTTCTTTCAACAAAAGATACCAAACATTTATTCAGTGTTTTCCGAAAAATCCCATCAGTTTCCTGATCCTGTT
The DNA here is from genome assembly GCF_031143425.1 of Pleurodeles waltl. Taxonomy (NCBI): domain Eukaryota; kingdom Metazoa; phylum Chordata; class Amphibia; order Caudata; family Salamandridae; genus Pleurodeles; species Pleurodeles waltl. The sequence continues at coordinate 1,337,759,489 of NC_090447.1, read as the reverse complement.
GGTCAGTATAGTCCACAACGAACCTTATCTCAGGTTTCTCTACCCTTACTGAAGACCTGGTTTCTAATTTACTTGCTGTGCTGAAATCTGGCTCCCCACTCGACCCAGCCCCCTCCCCCAGTGTTCTGGCCTTGGGTGCCTTTGGTATAGTACCGGTTATCACCGACCTTCTTAACTCCTCTCTCAATGGGAGTTCCTTCCCGGATGAGTGAAAGCATGCCATAATTAAGCCTTTGCTGAAAAAGCCACATCTCGATGCAGCCCTCCTAAATAACTATAGGCCTATCTTTCTGCTTCCGGCAGTGTCTAAAATAATTGAAAAGCACGTTAACATCCAACTCTCAGGCTTTCTTGAAGACAATGATATCCTCCACCCCACTCAAATGGGCTTCAGGCATCTACACAGTACAGAATCTGCACTGTTTGCGGTCATGGAAGAGGCCAGAAGATGCTTTGATCAGGGTTGTGCAATGGCTATTGTTCTTCTTGACCTTAGCGCAGCCTTTGACACAGTCGACCATGGTACGTTGATTCAGAGCATGGTGGAGGTCGGAATTACGGGCAATGCCCTGAAATGGCTCTCCTTTTTTGTGGAGCGTAGAACCTTTCAGGTCCTGGACTGGTCTTTCCTTCTAACTGCATCTCGATCAATTGTGGGGTCCCCCAGGGTTCTTCCCTCAGCCCCACATTGTTCAATATTTATATGCTCCCACTGTCAAAGATCGTAAAACCTTATGGTCTCTCCCTGGTGTCATACGCAGACGATACTCAGTTGGTCATCTCATTCTCCACCAATTCTAGCACTGATTGCTCATCACTTACCCCTTGTCTGCAGGCAGTGACTAGATGGATGTCCGACTGCAAGCTCAGGCTAAATAAAGACAAAACCAAAGTAATGCTATTGGGGTATCACTTCCGTATGGGTCTCCAACCTTCTATCCCAGGCTCCTTAAGGAATCTGCCTCCCCCTAAAGAAAATATTAAGAGCCTAGGAGTATGACTGGATCCTTGGCTCACCATGGATTACAAAGTAAAAAAGGACTCTGCAAGTTGCTTCAGTCTGCCTAGACTCTTGAGGAAAGTCTTCAAAGTTCTTCCATTTGCATCCAAAACACTCATTGTCCAGGCACTTATTATTTCTCGGCTTGACTATGGTAATGCACTGTACTTTAGTTCCCCTAAGTATGTGATCAGAAGACTGCAGGTGGTTCAGAATGCCTGGGCGTGGCTTCTCCTGAACAAACCTAGACACCTATCCGCCAAAGTGACTATCTCCTCTTTTCATTGACTCCCCGTAGAACAACGAATAAAGTTCATACACTATGCTGTATCCACAGGTCTTTACATAATAGAGGCTCCTCTCTGTTAAGGTCACTGTCTTCTTTCTATACACCCTTATAGGCAGCTTAGATCTTCATCTGCTGCATTAGCCAGACTAGTAAAAAGAGCCAGATGGGGTGGCAGTTCTATGGCCTATCTAGGAGCCAAATTATGAAATTTCCTTCCTCTCCGCCTTTGCCTGACCAGTCACAAGCTCTCCTTTTGTCGACTACTCAAAACCTGGTTATTCAGAGTATTACCCTTACATTAATCAGAAGAGGTCTGCACCCAGCCCTGGAAGGCCTTTGGGTAGCCATGCACTCTGTAAATACCCATACCATAACATAACATAACAGCCCCAGGTGAGCTGTTTTTCTTGGTGTCTAAAGTCAGGTGACCAATACCCAAGTATTGGTACGATTCAGCCGCTAGAGGGTGCAGTGCCACCAAGCTTGGCACACTGGCAGGGTTGGTCCTCGTGGTTGTCGTGTGAATTTTGTTCTGGCTGGAGGGTCGGGTTCCGGTTCCGGTTCCAGAGTTAGCATCCGTTCAGTGAAGTGGACCCCACAGGCTTGTTGGATCCTTGCAGATTTAGAGTGGTACCTCCATTATGGAGAGAGTTCTCTGGCAACTTGTGAAGGCTGGAGGTTCGCTGGGGTTCTTTAGAGTTTTTACAGTTGTCCAGCAGCTCCTCAGCAGTGATTGTAGGGTCCTGGGTGCAGCAGTCAGGGTTTGGTGCCTTTTCTTGGTGCACCAAGTCCACAGTTCTCTTGCCTTTGGATCTTCTTGTTGCAGGTCTTCTTCTCTTAGTCTAGGGATGCCAACTAAATACTATATTTAGTGGGCATTTTAGGGGGAACCTGGGAGTGACCAATGGGTCAGCTACCTTAGGGTAGCTACACCCACTAAGTAACCACTTCCGGTGGACAGCGGTCACTTCCCTACACCCGATTGGTTATTTTAATTCCATCCAAGATGGAGGAAAATGAAAATCAGAGTCCTTCCTGCAGACAATGCCTTAGGCGTGGTGCATGCCAGGTGGAGCCACTCCTGTCCTTATTTTCAATTTCCTGCCATTGGTCCTACCAAAAGTAGGAGTTTGCAATGGGGGCAGCTATCTGCTGCTAGCAGCAGACCGAGTATTGAGTTTTAAAGGTGGCCAACCCTCTGAACCCTTTGAAGCTTGCGACCAGGGCTGTGCACATTCCTGTGCGAGGGGATGTTAAAACCTCCACCTCGGAAGGGCTTTGTTCTGCAACCCAGAGAGAAGGATCTCTCACCTCAAGGTTGTAGATTGGTGTCTGGTGGTGGAAGGCTGGATAGGAACAGTCAGCAACCATGCCAGGGTAGTTAGCTCTTGCAGGGGCACCTCTAAGGTGACCCCTGGGTACATTTGGTAATAAATCCAATACTGGTACCAGTTTGGATTTATCATCCTCGGTTGTTTGATACCCAACAATCCAGGGTCCAGAGTGGCCATCATGTAGCTGTGGAACTCATATTGACCAGTGTTCAGCACAGGTATTAAAATGGTTGTTTTTTTCACTCACTATGTCCCAGGTTTGGCAGGGACACAGTTGGGGCATATTGCTCATGCAGCAATGCCCTCACATACAATATAGTGCAACCTGCCTTAGGGCTGGAAGGCCTGCCAGAGGGAAGTCTTACCCATACTGTATGTAGTGTACGGTGGACAGGGGACACAGGCAGCAAGTTATGTTGAGTTTGTATTTTAGGTTTGTATCTGAACTCTCAGTCTGCAATTGCAGTGCTGGGTGCACCTGAATACAGGGCCCAAAAGGGTGGCACAATCAGTGCTACTGTCCTCAGGGGCCTACTCTTAGTGCCTCCTGCCCTTGGTACCTTAGTACCATTTATAGGGACTTATGAGGCAGTTAAAGGTGTCTCCAATTGTGTCAATGCATCACAATAGTTTAAGGAAAGACCTCTGGCCCAGGGAATCTTAGCAGGGTCCCTAGACATTAACAACTTCCAGGCTACATCACATAGCAGGCAAAAAGTTGAGGCTGACCATGTCAAAAAGAGGACTTTTCTCACAGTGGCAAGGAAATTCTGTCTAGTTTCCCCCTGGAATTAGGTGTCAATAATTGGACCTAGGTGGCACTTCATCCACCTCATAACAAGAAACACAGTTTTTGCAAACAGATACTGATGGTGTCCATCAACATGTAAGAAGTTTGTACTGTCAATGGCTGCTTCACTGATCTGTACCTCCCTTTTCCTGTGAAAACACACAACAGCTACATATGCAGACAGTCAAATCTTTTACATCAGTTTGTTGCTATTAATTTCAGTGACACATGGCTTTTAGGTAAGTAACACTAACTCACACTGGCATTGCATGTGCATTTTGGCATTGGCATCTCAAACATAGTCTCACTTTACTTCAGCACATTACAATGGAAACACAGAAAACTATGAGCGAATACAAGAATTCATAGAAAATGTATTTCATTATGAAGGGGATCACTTCCTAACAAATATCACGTCTTGGCTGTATATGTTGCAAAGTATGTTCTCTTTCCCATCTCCTCACATCTTTCTGATATCCAACAACACTGCCTCAACAGTGGGATGACATGGGGTGGATATACACATAAGGCATCAGTCACAACACTTAACCTATCATTAAGTTGAGCTTCGGATGAACACAAGTTGTGTGCAGGATTATCATTGCTTGCTGCATGTTGCACAACATTGCAATGTGATAGGTCTTAACCATTGACCTAATCCCTGACCTACGACTGCATCCAGGGTCCAGGGGTGCGAAATAGAACAGGTGTCTGGGTCTAGAAATTAGTGATCAATAAGCTCCTTTTTTTCAGCAGAGCTGCTATCTTGTTGCTGCATCACTGTAGTTGAACAGTGTTCAGTCAATGATAAATGGTGGACTAATACACTGTGCACATATTCTGGGACCACACTTGTTCTAAAGTGATGTTATAACCATACCAGCAAGCCTAACTGTAAAATACAGCCACAAACACATTACTCACTCTGGCATCAATTCATTATGTATTGTTAAAACAATGATCAGTCACATTCAATACATAATTAGCTAAATATGCTTATTTTAGCCTTTAAATATGTTTACACATTTTGTGCATCAAGTTCCATAATGAGTTCTCTGCCTCTGCTATGTTTGTGGAGATCACCGTCCCTGGGGTAGAAATTGCTGCACCTGGGGAAGAGTGTGCCACCTGCTGCTATAAAAAGAAAATGACACACAGGAACAGGAAGAAGGCAATTCCTGAGCCATCCATTCACTACAACACGCTCCCCTCCATCCTGCTACTCCTTCAGTCCAAGTATCCCTCAAAATGGCTGGGGACATGGAGATCAAGCCTCCAGCTTTGCAGAGGCAGGATTAGAGATTGTTTATGAGGGAGTCCCTCAGTTTAATGGGGATCTAGATTGGTCTCTCAACTTTATGGTGTTCCAAATAACCAGCTTAATAATGCAGCACGAGCCCAGATCTGGAGAGGCATTGTCACGAGCTGCAGTGCAGCGACTGCCCACACACGCAGAGGGGAGGAGTACTGGAAGTGCTAGACGCACATCTTGTGCTGGGCACCTGTGCACTCCCAAAGAGCCATAACGTGCAAGGAACATCCTACCAGCCATATTTCTGAAACCCACATTGATACCAATGCATACATTGATCTATAAAGCAGTTTTGGCAACGCTCCATAGGCAGCTTGAGGCATTTTTTCACCAGAAAGGCTGTGATGTAGTGGGTGGAAGGCAACTGTTGATGATGCTACAAATGACTATTGGATAAAGAGGACTGGGTGAAGGCCCCATTATGTCTATGTATGTATTTCTTGAAAAGTCCCGGCTGATGCTGAATCTAAATTTTGGATTTGATAACTCACTTATTTCATTTTTATAAGTAACAAATACTCTTTGTGACCATCCATGGTCAGCTGAATGCATTTAGGTAGCAGAAAAGCTGTGAGTCTGACATTTAGCTGAAAATATAAGTGCAAACATGGTTTGAAAGTGTTCTTCTGCTGTCACCTCTTTACTGTTTTTTCAGTTCAATCTTTGTTGCCTGTAGCACATGTTGTCTTGTCTAATGAATTTACTAATTCTTTTACTTAAATGCTATTTTGAAATCAACTTGTTGAAACTGTAATAGGAATGTGTTGGCAAAAAGGAACTTTACAATCAGAGAATTCAGATCTAATGGAGCATATTTGTCCTTCACAGGGATCAATGCCCTTCAAGGTCAACAGATTTTTGGACCTGCAAAGGATGTAGTAGAACCATTAACATAATTTCAAATACAAACCAATTAAGTTACTCAGTATGACAAAACTCCAGTCAGGAAGTAAGGTTATGGTGTTTATTGCAAACTTAAGCTGAAAAGTCTTGTAGACAATTCGCAAGACAAAGTTATAAAGGTACAGAGTCACTAAGGGTTGTCCAAGGCAACAAAATAATTTCAGGCAAACTAGAATTAGAAAAACTAGACATTCAAGGAGAATAATAGAAAACATTAAAAAGATTATCTGAGGTGCAGAAATCATGCATTTCTCAGGTTTAGCATGCATCAAATTAATTGCAAAACAGCAGAGTTATAATTTAGATGGGCATAAGGAGACTCTGAAACTTTCCAGATTAGGAAATAAATGTATTGAGCGGAACCCATGCAGGCAAAAACAAAAAGAGCAAAAACAAATTGGAAAAAGCTAATCTCAGGCAAAAAACTACTAAGTAAGGTGGGCAAAATATAGATGAAAAAGGGAAAGCATCAGCATGTCAGAAGCTCGATCAAGAGTGTTCAGTAGGAAGAAATCTCTAAGTCTCAGCGGGGCATATCAAAGGGGTAAGGTGGAAAGAAAGATACCTCTCTGAGAGGTTCATCATTTGGGGTACTTCATCTGTAAGGATTCTGGTTAAAGGACATCTGAAAATCCGATCAAAGTCCAACTGGTCAACAGCATATCAAAGTTCATATGGCAATGTGATTTGTTCTGAGTGCCAGTCCATATCATGTTTAGGGAGAATTATCTAATAGAAATCGATCACATGATTCCAAACTGCAACACTGGTGTTTCGTCTCAGGTCTGTCATGGTAACATCATCCTTCCATGTAGCTCCACACGAGTTTGAAACAATTGCATAAAATACCAGTCCACAGTTCTACATTCCAGGGCATTGTTTCACTTTCTCTCAATGTCTAAAACAATAGGGGTCAATTACCAAAGCTAGTTTTCACAAGCTAACGACATCTGAAAGAAAGTTCACATAATTGGTAATGACTTTGCATTTTCTGCAGAGTCATGAAAAACAGGCCCACAGGCCTCACTTAAGCTAATGCAAACAAATTAGTACAGCACATTAATACATCAAATAAAACACATTTTAATACACAAACTATAATTTCTACATTAATAATTCTTCATTACCATTTGGATTTTAGCAACTTTAAATGGAACAACTCTGTTAATACATTTCAGTCAGTATAACATAGAACACCATTTCTCTCTTTTTGCACAAATATTTAAATCATTAATCATTAAAATTCAATATTGTTTCATGCATGCTTTTAGACTGGAGTCTAGTTTACATAACAATATCACTTCAACCCTTCAAACATTTAGGGGCATATTTATGATGATCCTAGTCCCACCTGGCACCACATTTGCATTGTTTTTTTTGGTAAATGTGGCATTAAAGTGACATTTCCCACACGCCATATTCACAAAGTGGCACATTGCAAGCATTGCGCCATTTTGTAAACCCTTGTGCCACATTATGCCTGCGCCAGGCATAATGTATGAAAGGGGGGCATTCCCACGTAATGAGGCCCTGAAAAATGGCTCAGCAAAATTTACTAGATTTCACTGCACCATTTTTAGTGTCATTATTAACTCCTGCCTATGTCAGGCGTTAGGCAGATGCTCCCATTGAAAACAATTGGCCTCCCTGTGCTTTGCTGCATTACACCATACTTTATGGAGCTAATCCAGCAAAGCGCCACAATAACACCATAAATTATAATGCTAATTTTGACACGAATGCCATGGTGTGCCGTATTGTAAATACGGTACACACATGGTGTCCTTAGGGGGATGCAACGGGGCACTAGAAAAGTGGCACATCATTCATGATGCACCACTTTTCCATAAATATGCCCCTTAGTTTTATTTCGATACCACCAGGGTTTCAAACACTAGTCTAAACGAATGCACATCTAAAATTACTTCTCAGTGCATTTTTCTGCATTCATACTATTAGTGTTTTGATCAATGCCATGAATAAACTGCCACATATGGATGACATCTGTGATATCAAGGACAACAATAACGTTTTTGCTACACCAAGTTTATATGAGGATATAATTGAATATTTATTATCATGAAGCTGACAAACTTTTTAAAAATGCTCCTGTGTGTTTTGCGCATAACCCATATGATCTGTCCAACTAAAATGTAGCAGATGTTGCATGACAGAGAAACACATCTTTGCTGTGTTGACATTATGTGATACAACATATACTCATCCACATATTGGTGAACTTACAATGACCACTTACAGTAACTGGCTGTCATGTGTTCAGAAACTAGCCATGGTTGCTATACCCATCAGTGACACAGTTTCACCATTCAGTGATAGCTATGTTCCTGTTGGCCAGCCTACATTTATAGAAGATATTGTATGAAATATTCTTACCATCCCATAAGCAAAAGTGTTATTTTGCCTTTGCCTCAATAAATGATTATGTTTGACATTGTGAGAAATTGTGTCTTTAGTTGGCAGTCAGGTTACCCCCTGTCCAAGCAAGGACCCTCACTCTAGTCAGGGTACGTCACACACAATCCTAATTATCCTGTGCTCACCCTCTGTAGCTTGGCACTGTGCAGTCAGGCTTAACTTAGAAGGCATTGTGTAAAGTATTTGTGCAATAAATCATGCAATAACACAGTAGAACACCACAAAAATACACCACACAGTGTTTAGAAAAATATATAATATTTATCTGGTAAGATGCAGGTCAGAACGATCAAGATGCAATAAGTAAATGTTGAAATATCACTGTAAAAATGATATAATGTGTCTTTAGTCATTTAAAAGCAACAAATGTCTCTTGCAAGCACAAAGTACCTGGTTTGTGTTCAAATCCCCGCAAGGAACTGCAGAGGAGGAGATGCATGGAAAACAGGGTGATGTGCATCGATATCACGGGCCGCACATGGCGATGCATCATTTAGTTTTCAGGCAGGGAAGGCTTTACCTTGATTTCTGGCACGCAGACTTGGATCCTCCTCTTATTGTGGGGTTTTTGGACGCCCCGGTGACAATGTGTTGAAATCCGGTGCTTGCAGGATGAAGTCACAGGGGCTGTGTCGATCCAGTGGGCGTTGCGTGGAAATTTCTACTGCACAGCAGGCACTGCATTGATTCCTCTCAGGAAGTTGGGCTGCGTCGTTCCTGCTCGGCTTTGCGACGATCCAGGGGGCAGTGTGTTGAATTTCCAGTTGCTGGCACTGCGTCGATCTTCTCCTTTCAATGTCGGGCTGCATCATTCTGGTTTGGTGTTCGGTGATTTTCTCACCACGAAACAGGCTGTATGCGATTTCCTGCAGGCTGTGCGTCGATTTTCACAGCACAGGGAGTTCTTCTTTCAGGAATGAAGTCTTTTTGGTCCTAAGACTTCAGGGAACAGGAGGCAAGCTCTCTCCAAGCCCTTGAAGAGGACTTCTTTAGCACAGCCAAAGAGCAGCATGGCAACAGCAAGGCAGCAGTGCCTCTCAGAAAAGCAGTCAGGTGAGTCCTTTGGACAGCCAGGTAGTTCTTCTTGGCAGGTTGCAGGTCATTTCAGGTTCAGGTTCTTCTCTAGGAAGTGTCTGAGTTGGTACGGACAGAGGTCATGTTTAGATACCCAAATGTGCCTTTGAAGTGGGGGAGACTTCAAAGAGTGGCTTAGAAGTGCACAAGGTCCCCTTTCAGTTCCGTACTGTCTGCCAGGACAGGGGGTGTGGCAGTCATTTGTGTGAGGGCAGGCTACTGTCTTTTGACGTGTAATTCTCTGGCCCTCCACCCTCCCAGCCCAGTGAGACCCATTCAATATGCAGATGAATGCAAGTGCGAGTGAGCATCCTGTGTTTGAGGTTTGTCTTAATGAATGCACAAGGGAGCTGTCAACTAAACATAGCCAAACGTGGATTGTAAGGCACAGAAGTATTTAAGTGCAGAAAAATGTTCACTTTCTAAAAGTGGCATTTCTAAAATAGTAATAGTAAATCCAACTTCACCAGTCAGCAGGATTTGGTATTACCATTCTGGCCATACTAAATATGACCTTGTTACTCCTTTCAGATCAGAAGCTACCACTCAAACAGTATATGAGGGTAGCCCTAATGTTAGCCAATGAAAGGAACCAGCCTCGCAGCAGTGTAAAATGAATTTAGGAGTTTTACACTACCAAGACATGTAAACTACACAGGTACATGTCCTGCCTTTTGTCTGCTTAGCACCTTGCCTTAGGGGTTACCTAGGGCCCAATTTATGGGTAACATATGTAGAAAAGCGGGAGTTTTAGGCTTGGCAAGTACTTTTAAATGCCAAGTTTAATTGGCAGTGAAACTAGACACACAGGCCTTGCAATAGCAGGCCTGAGACATGGTTAAGGGGCTACTTAAGTGGGTGGCACAATCAGTGCTGCAGGCCCACTAGTAGCATTTATTATACAGGCCCTGGACACATATAGTGCACTTTATTAGGGACTTCTAAGTAAATTAAAGAAGCCAGTTGGGTATGATCCAGTGTCACCATGTTTTAAGGGAGAGAGCATTTGCACTTTAGCACTGGTTAGCAGTGGTAAAGTGTGCTGAGTCCTAAAACCAGCAAAAACAGTGTCCAAAAAGTGTTGGGAGGCAGGCTAAAAGTTAGGAGTGACCACCCTAAGGCTGTCACGTTTTCTTCTGATATTTTTGGTCATAGCCAAAAAAGCCAAAAAAGCCAAAAAAGCCAAAAAAGTCAAAAGAGCCAAAAATGCCAAAAAGCCAAAAAAGCCTACATGGGTAATTTTTCAGTATTACCATTTTAATGATAGGCAATAGGCTTAGGAGATTGGTGGCTGAGCTAGAAATATGCAATGAACCAATATTACTCATGTCGCTCCATTCTAAGAAAGATGCTCTGTATTCTTTGACTAACGTTAAGATAGGACACGTAGTTTCAGATATATACACTCATCATTTGTTTACTTTGTCTCCATACCTTTTTCAGCGGACAGAGCTGTTAAATAACAAGAGAGAAAGACCAGGGGTAAATATCAACAAGCTCCTCAGATGTTAGGTAGGTATGTCCAATAAGTAGCAACAATGAAGAGGAGAAACCAATCAGCCAGAGCCTCACTTTCTTTGCTAAAAAGAATCTGGACGGAGGCTGTTGTAGCTACTGAGGGAATGGAAGACTAGGAAACTACATGCCAGAAAGAGGTGGACGATCAAGCTCCACCTGGCCAGGAAGATCTTACATTGGGGTCCCAACCCCAACTGGACCCCCTCTGGGCCTGCAGCCATTCATTCCTTCCAGGGCCGGCTTTAGCGCTGGAGGCGCCCTCTGCGACAGTCTGTTTTGGTGCCCTCCCATGACCACCTCCTCGGATTCCCCCATATCTCAATAGCTCCTCTTTCACATACATTGATGTGTTTTAAAGCACTTGGAAAGGCTGGCTTTAATAATCAAGTCAGCTATCCACATAAAATAAAGTTCTGTCCTTTGCAGCAGGCATATTAACACTCTATGCTACCTTATGGCGAGTCAAAGCTGCCACTAGACAAAACTGCCATCTCTCTCCCTAGCAGAAAAATTATTCGCAGGGGGTATTTTGACATTTTAATTGTTTCCTGAAGGCTGGGCGCACAAGGAACTTTTCAGCAGGTGCTTTTAAATCGCAAGTTTCGTAAGTTATTGCTAAAGGAAGAGGTCCAGGAAGTGTACGAGGAAACCTGGAGGAAATCTCGAGTGATAATGGCGGGAATGGGGATCCACAGCTGTTGTGGTACAATACCAGATATAAATATATAAAATAAAACAAAACAAATATTCATCTCACTAAGATTCAAGCCTGATTAATTTTGACACCCCGGTCATCTGGGTCTTGTCCTAACCCGATGTCTGTCTAGAACACAAGATCTTAGATCACTGTCAGGGAAGCTCAATCATGTTACATAAAGAAAAATAATGAACGCCGTTCTTATTTGAGCTTATTGAAATGAAAATGCAAGTTATCTATACTGAAAATATTGAAATATGTCGATTAAAATAATGGCCTGCCCTGGCACAGTAGTCCTAAAATTTATCCAAAGCAATGGTAGTCAAAAAGAGGATTTAATAAGCGTTTCTTTTGATCATAGTTTTAAGGGGCTCATTTGATACATTATTTAAATATTATACTAAAACAGTTTAGGAAGTTTAATCACTAAACTGCTCCACCTATGTAACGAATGCTGGCGTATCCCGTGCAGTAGATTTAATTAAACGGATTCTCTGCCGCTGGTTCTGTCTAGCCAGATGCCTAAGTGAAAGTATTTTCCCTTGGGCTGCTGCTGGCTTGTACATGCTTTAACAAATTACCTCTAAACCGAAACAGTAATATCCCGATCAAAAGCTAATTCCTCTTTGTAATTTAGCATTCTTTCTCCAGGGTTCATTTCGCAGGTTTTTCACAGAGGCAAATACACATATTTATGTTCACCTCTCACTTCAAAATGTTAGCATGCGTTTCTACTTAGAAACAAATACATATGTGGTAATATTTAATGTAGCAACAGAAGGTAATATTCTCAATAATGCCAACGTGCCTTAACATTAAGGTTTGTCATGCATTTGAAGTGCGTTAAACTTTCATGAAACCTCTGTCAACCACTTGGCCGTGCTTTATGTGAAAAGGGCGACAAAGGTCCGAATGTTAAAACATCATGTACTAAATTAACAAACATTTCTAAAATACAACCTGCTAATCACAAAGCAAAATGATGTCAGACTGTGGTCGGTGTTGCACTGGCAACAGTCTGCTAATATGTGAAATTACAATTAATCACTCACAGTCCACCATTCGTAGCACCTTATTATCATATTAGCAAGCGGTGATGACATCACAGACATATCCTGTAACGGGAACAAACAGAACGGCACTCTAGTCAAAGTGGGAGTCTTAAGCTCTGTACAGACACAGCAGGGTACAGCATGACTAGCATGGATAGATCTGAAGGTGTTAAGAAGCTTTTCATTCTTTCACATGATTCAAACCCTTCACTGAGGTCGAAGGACCTTTGGACCTGGTAAGGAGTGTGGTGAACCATATACAAAATTTACCTTAACATCTCCCAAACAATTTAAACACCGTGACCAATGTGGCCAAGAAAGGACACTCCAATCAATGAAAAGTTTCAAAGCTTTCTTTTATACCACAAAGCTAATGTCATGAAGTCTGTGTTCAAAATCAAGTTATAAAGATATATCAACACCATTGGCTGTCTAAAGCAGCGAAACAAATTTAATTGTATTAGCATTAACACAAGTAAGGATTCAAGAATAATAATACATAACACTGAAGAAATGACTTGAGTCACAGAAACATATCTTAGATCAGACTGTGTTAGCATTTGTCAAATCAAATTTAGCAGAGAACACAAACGCATAAACCAATGGCACACAACACATGGCATAATGAAACACGGACCACAATGCTGGAATACCAACAATGTATTAGCATAGCAAAACCCACCACACAAACCAAATATATACAATTGTCCATAAAGGGCCAATGCCCAGTCCAAAATCATGAAGCCACACAAGGCCACAGGGCACAGTCCAAGGCCCAACCTGTATCCTGACACATTCAGAGAGAACACTGCAGGGGAATCATTTTGTAAGTGGGAAGGCACCTCAGGAGGATTGGGGGGCACCTCAGCCGAATACCGGAACATCCCCACTGGTTCTGGATGGGGCTCCATGTTCATTGCTTTGACCTGGGGATTGCAAGGCCACAGACTCTGAAGTGGGTGACTTGCCCACTGGTTCTGAAGGGGGCAACATGCCCATTTCTTTGTCCTGGGGAGTGCAAGGCCACAGTCTCTGAAGTGGGTGACTTGCCCACTGGTTCTGGATGGGGTTCTGCCCATTGCTTTCTCTTGGGGAGAGCAAGGCCACAGTCTCTGAAGTGGGTGACTTGCCCACTGGTTCTGGAGGGGGTAACATGCCCATTGCCTTGTCCTGGGGAGTGCAGGGCCACAGTCATTGAAGGGGGTGACTTGCCCACTGGTTCTGGATGGGGCTCCATGCCCAGTGCTTTGTCCTGGGGAGTGCAAGGCCACAGTCATTGAAGTGGGTGACTTGCCCACTGGTTCTGGATGGGGCTCCATGCCCATTGCTTTGTCCTGGGGAGTGCAAGGCCACAGTCTCTGAAGTGGGTGACTTGCCCACTGGTTCTGGAGGGGGTAACATGCCCATTGCTTTGTCCTGGGGAGTGCAAGGTCATGGTCTCTGAAGTGGGTGACTTGCCCACTGGTTCTGGAGGGGGAAACATGCCTATTGCTTAGTCCTGGGGAGTGCAAGGCCACAGTCTCTGAAGTGGATGACTTCCCCACTGGTTCTGGAGGGGGCAGCCTGCACAGCAGCCCCTGGAGTGTGGCCTACATGGTGTCCGCTGGCGGTGATGGCTGCACTTTGGTGGTGGTTGGAGGAGTCTCCTGGGCAGCCTCTACACTGTCCGATGGCTGCACTGTGGTGGTGGCTGGAGGAGCCTCATGGGCAGCCTCTGCACTGTCCGATGGCTGCACTGTGGTGGTGGGTGGAGGAGCCTCCTGGGCAGCCTCTGCACTGTCCGATGGCTGCACTATGGTGGTGGTTGGAGGATCCTCCTGGGTAGCCCCTGCACTCGCTGATGGCTGCACTTCCACAGCTGGTGGTGGGGGCCCTATGACAGCTAGTGGTAGTGGCGGTGTTATACTGACAGCTTCCGCTGGCGTAGAGTGCCTTGTCTCTTCCTTTCCATGGGTCATGGATCCCTTACCCTTCCTGGCAGGGGTGGATGGACTCTTCCCCTCTCTGCCTGGTGGTGCAGGCTCCTTCCCCTTCTTCACAGGTGGTGCAGGCCCCTTCCCTTCTTCGCAGGCGATGCAGGCCCCTTCACACTCTTCCCTGGTGGCGCAGGACTCTTCACACTCTTCCCTGGTGGTTCAGGCCCCTTCCCCTTCTTCCCTGGTGCTTCTGGCTCCTTCCCCCTTCTGTGATGGAGGTTTGGTATCCTTACTACCACGAGTAGGTGGTGCTACTACTGTCCCCATGGACTATTTGGCTGAGGTGCTGGGCTGTGTCCTTGGTACCCTGCCAATATGTGCAGGATGGGGGGGAAGAGGTAGGTAAGAGGTCAAATCAGGAAAGGAAAAGCTTTTTAGGGAGGTGGGGTGGGAGGAGTAATGGGAGTGGAGGATGAGGAAGTGGTTGTTAGAGGTATATGTCTGCTGGTCTTGGGTGAAGGTGCATTGGCTGTATGCTGCTGTGAGGTGGGTGGCTGTTGGGTGTGTGAATGCTTGCGTTTGTGTCCCTTAGGAGGGGGGACAGACAGAGTGAGGGAGGACACGGGGGACTCGTGCATGGTTGTTGAGGAGGTGTCTGCCACTGAGGTGTGTGCTCTGCTTGGTGTGGTGATGCTGATAGTGGATGTAGATGTAGTGCATGCAGGTGTGAGTGTCTACGTGACTGGGAGAGAGGTGGAGAAGGAGGGGGATACAGTGGAGGCAGTGGATGTTGTTGTGTCTGCAACTGTATGGTGTTTGTGTGAGTGCCTGTGGGATGAAGTGTGGTACTTGGGTTTGCCTGTGCCACTCTTGTGTGTTGCCTTGTGTGCATGCTCATCTGTATGTGTGCCTGGGATGGGTTGGGGTTGAGGGGAGTGGGACTGGGAAGTGGTAGTTGGAGGGGGGACAGTAGAAACAGGGACAATGACTGCTATCAGAGAGGAGGCCAGAGCCTGAATCGATCTCTGTTGGGTCGCCAATCCACTGTGAATGCACTCCAGGAATGCATTGCATTGCTGCATCTGGGATTCCAGCCCCTGGATGGCATTCACAATGGTTGACTGCCCTACAGAGATGGAGCTCAGGAGGTCAAAAGCCTCCTCACTCAGGGCAGCAGGGCTCACTGGGGCAGGTTCTGAGGTGCCTGGGGCGAAGGAGATGCCCACCCTCCTGGGTGAGCGAGCACGGGCAACTCGCTGAGGGGCTACTGGGAGGGTGTTGCTAGTACGGGAGGTGGCGCCTGTACCTGCAGCTGGGGTGGTCACTGAGATGTCCGCCACCACCAGGGAGCTCCTGTCAAAGGAGGTATCTGAGTCGGTGTCGTCTCCTCCTGTCTCTGCCATGGTGCTCCCCTCGCCCTCCGACCCACTGGTTTCCTCAGCATTGGTGGACTCTGCCTCCAGGGTCATGTGGGATGCAGCTCACTCTGTCACTGGTGCCCTTGCTCCTCCAACAGATGATGCTAATGCACACAAGGGCAGGATGACAGAACAAGAAAGAAGGGAGAGAGAAAAAGGAAATACTGGGTCAATTACTGCACCAACACCACCGCTGGCGTACACAGCACCCTCACACACAGGGAACAGGCCTAAGCAATATGCATTACACTACCAGTGATATGGCTAGTCACCAAGGCATGATGAGGAGCACACACCGCCAACTGTAGCACACCTGGGACCCACGATGCCCTGCCTGAAAGTGACTACTAACAAGCTATGTTACCTGTATTTGCCATGCAACCATTACCCTTCAGATGACCCACGCTGCAATGTCTGGCCTGGCCTTAGGGGCACCCACTAACACACAACCACCATCTGGATACCACCCCACCAACCAAAATAAGTAATGATGCCCACTGTACTCACTTCCTTGTGGCTGCTGTGATTCCTTCAAGTGCCCATCCAGCTCAGGGTATGCCACCGTCAGTATGTGGGCCATCAGCAGGGTCAGGGTCCGACTGGCACCCCTTCCTCATTGAGAGGCCATCCCCAGCTGGGCCTCCACGGTCTTCTGTGCCCATTGTCTGAGGTCATCCCACCGTTTCTGACAATGGGTGCTCTGCCTGCCATAGACCCCCCAGGTCCGCACGCCATAATCCCTTCTTTTGATGGGTGCTGACCGGCAGAGGCAATAAAGACAGGAGAACACCATTAAACTAACAGTCCAGCCTGTCACACACATGGCCCACCATACCCGTTTCCATCACCATTGGCACACACGTAGCCCAGCGCACAACATGTACACTGCCAGTTTATAATCCCCCCCTTACACAATGCCTTCACACACATCTCCATGCATCCATGCCCCATGCATTGTGCCCACAGTGTACTCACCTGTTGGTCTGGAGGCCCATACAGTAGTCCGTACTGGGGTAGGATCCCATCCACCAGTCGCTCCAACTCCTCTGAAATGAAGGCTGGGGCCCTTTCCCCATTCATACAGGCTATGGTAGGTTCCAAACACAGGTCACAGCAGCACATGCAGTGTAGGTCTTCTCCTGTTGAAGGTCAGGAAACTAGTGAGGATTAATTTAGAAAATGGCAGTCACGTCCGCAGCGGTATATACAGTCACCACAGGCGTACATCCCCATTGGCCACTGTACTCCATAGGGCCCAATATTATCCAATGATGAATTGCGCTGCGATTCATGACCGCCTACCACCACGACACCCAACATTGGCAGAAATACCTCACTTCCACCTGTCCCCCCACACAGGACAGGTGGTTGCCATTTCAGGGGGGATGAACAGGCCTATCAATAATTGCTGTGTCACAGGATAAATAGGCACATACTTTGAAATTTACAGTGTCCCAATACATAATTACACGATGTGGACTGCTTTTGTGGTTTAGTTGTTCAATTTGTGACAGCCTACTAACTCTTGTGTCCCTTAGATACCTACCGCTGTGGATGAATAGGAGATGGAGACATACCCCTGTGTACAGACCCATAGTGGATTTAGCTACACTGGAGAACAGGCACATTATACTCACCTAGAGACTGGACAGGACCAGAATCACTGAGCTGTGTGTCCGGTTGGAGCCAGACCTGATCTCATCTATCCCTCCTATGACTGGGATCCCCCCTCTTGTGCAAGTGCTATCAGTTCTCCATTTCCTGGCAACTGTTTTTTTCCAAGTGACAGTGGGCTTGGCAGCAGGAATGTCACAGCCAAAGTTCTTAATCGTGCTGGCAAGAGTGTTGTCTGCCCTGGTAAAACACATGTGCAGCTACATAGCTTTCCCCCACATGGGAGATCTGGCCACTGTGAAGGCTGGATTCTATGCAATGGGACATATCCCCAATATTATTGGGGCGATTGACGGGACACATATTGCTTTTGTCCCCCCCCCCGCCAGAATGAACAGGTGTACCAGAATCGTAAAAGTTTCCACTCCATGAATATGCAGATGGTGTGCCTGGCGGACCAGTACATCTCCCACGTCAATGCTAAATATCCTGGGTCGGTGCATGATGCCTATGTCCTGAGAAATAGCAGCATCCCAAATGTGATGGCCCAACTACAGAGGCACAGCGTGTGGCTTACAGGTGAGCCTTGGTCCCCACCCACTGTGTGTTAGTGTATGCCTCTGATGTTAAGCTCATAGGATAGTGTGTGGCTGAATGTTGTCCCTCACTATTTGCAGGTGACTCTGGCTACCCACACCTATTGTGGCTGCTAACCCCTGTGAGGAATGCCAAAACAAGGGCTGAGGAACATTATAATGAGACACATGGGCGAACCTGAAGGATCATTGAGAGGACCTGTGGCCTCTTGAAGCCAGGTTCAGGTGCCTCCATCTGACAGGTGGATCCCTGTGCTACTAACCTGAGAAGGTCTGCCAGATAGTAGTGGCATACTGCATGTTGCACAACCTCGCCCTCAGATGGCATGTACCTTTTCTGCAGGAGGAGACTGGAGATGCCCCTGTGGAAGCAGTGGACCCTGACAACAGTGAGCATGAGGAGGCAGAGGATGAGGATGTGGACAACAGAACATCAGTTATCCGTCAGTACTTTCAATGACACACAGGTGAGACAGTGCAACTTCACTTTTCTATGAACATTTGTGTGTTCTGTGTGGCTGTGGCATGATGGCATTACCCACGTTTTACCTCTACTTAATGTTGCATATAGATTTTCAGTTAACAGGTGTTCGTGCAATGACATCTGTGTATTGATGTGCTGACTACAACCAGCTACAAGTCATTATTTCTATGCTCTCACACTGTGCAGTTCATTTGCAACGGATATAACTGATTCCATTAATACACTGTTCAAAAACATGAAATGCAAGTATTTGAGTTGTGTGCAAGGGTGGTTATTGTAGTGCTATAAAATGCAATGGCATGGGGTGATGATGGAGGAAAGTCTGGGGTAATGTTCCAGTCTGTTTGTAGCACAGGTGCAGTGTCCAAGGGGACATAGGAAGGGGAGCAGTGGCAGTTCAAGATGGAAAAGGTGAATGAATGGGACACAAGGGGGACAATCAGGAGAGTCTAATTTCCTGGCGGTGGTCTTGGTAAGTGTCTCTGGCTTCTGTCTGGGTCGCAGGGAACGTTTGCGGGGTGGTTCAGTTTCTGCAGGGGGAGGTGTGCTGGTGGCCTGTGGGTCCTGTGGGTCCTGTGGGTCCTGTGGTGGGGCCTCCTGGCCACTAGCGGGAGCAGAAGTGGGAGGCTGTTCAGTTGACTGGCTAGTGGCAGGGGCCCGCCGGTGTGCTGTTGCCTCCCTCATGATGTTGCCTCCCTCATGATGTTGTCCATGTTTGCCAGACTGGATAGTGGTGGCACTTCCTCTCCACTGACATTGGCTGGGGTACCTGTGGGGATGTAAATGCTGTATTATGCTTCATGTGTATGACATTTGTACATCCCTGGCTTCCCCTCTATCATTGGTGTTGGCCTACCAGCTTTTGCTTGTGTATGGTGATGTATTGTGGGCATTTTAGTTTCCCTATGCTGTGCATGCTTTAGTGATGGGTGTCCATGCAGGGCTGGGAGGGGTGTCCATGCATTGGCATGGCATGCAGGGCTCGGCACTGGGGTTAGTCGGATGTATAGGTGCAGTGTGTGGGTTGGAGTGGAGTGATGGGAGTGAGGGTGTGGGTGTGAGATGGCATGCAGGTATGAGGGGTCGATAAGTGTTAAATATTGACTTACCAGTGTCCAGTGCTCCGGCTACTCCAGCGAGTCCCTCAGGATGCAGTATTGTCAGTACTTGCTCCTCCCATGCTGTGAGTTTTACCTCTACTTAATGTTGCAGATAGATTTTCAGTTAATAGGTGTTCGTGCAATGACATCTGTGTATTGATGTGCTGACTACAACCAGCTACAAGTCATTATTTCTATGCTCTCACACTGTGCAGTTCATTTGCAACGGATATAACTGATTCCATTAATACACTGTTCAAAAACATGAAATGCAAGTATTTGAGTTGTGTGCAAGGGTGGTTATTGTAGTGCTATAAAATGCAATGGCATGGGGTGATGATGGAGGAAAGTCTGGGGTATTGTTCCAGTCTGTTTGTAGCACAGGTGCAGTGTCCAAGGTGACATAGGAAGGGGAGCAGTGGCAGTTCAAGATGGAAAAGGTGAATGAATGGGACACAAGGGGGACAATCAGGAGAGTCTAATTTCCTGGCGGTGGTCTTGGCAAGTGTCTCTGGCTTCTGTCTGGGTCGCAGGGAACGTTTGCGGGGTGGTTCAGTTTCTGCAGGGGGAGGTGTGCTGGTGGCCTGTGGGTCCTGTGGTGGGGCCTCCTGGCCACTAACGGGAGCAGAAGTGGGAGGCTGTTCAGTTGACTGGCTAGTGGCAGGGGCCCGCCGGTGTGCTGTTGCCTCCCTCATGATGTTGTCCATGTTTGCCAGCACCCCTGCTATGGAGATCAGGGTGTTGTTAATGGCCTGCAAGTCCTCCCTGATCCCCTGATACTGTCCTTCCTGCAGCCGCCTGTTCTCCTGAGGGTTGTCAAGGATCTGGCCCATTGTGTCCTGGGAATGTTGGTAGGCTCCCAGGATCTTGGAGAGTGCCTCCTGGAGAGTGGGTTCCCTGGTCCTGTCCTCCCCCTGGCGCACAGCAGTCCCCCCAGTTTCCCTGTTGGCCTTACCCCCTATCCCCTGAACGGTGTGCCCACTGCCACTGACCAAAGGTCCCTGATTGTCTTGGGGGCGAGGTGTGGCCTGGGGTCCCTGTACAGGTGGGCACACTGCTGATTAACGTGTTCTGGGAACAGAGGTTTGGGTACTCTGGGTGGGTGCTATGGTGTTGGATGCTGATGGGGAAGGCTCTGTGGTGGTTTATGATTGTGCTTGGGTGACCCACTGTCCAGTGTTCCCTGATGGGCCAGGTAGGTCCTCCAGGTCCAGAAGTCCAGAGTTACTGTCATCACTGGGGGCATCTTCTGTTGGGGGACTGGATAGTGGTGGCACTTCCTCTCCACTGACATTGGCTGGGGTACCTGTGGGGATGTAAATGCTGTATTATGCTTCATGTGTATGACATTTGTACATCCCTGGCTTCCCCTCTATCATTGGTGTTGGCCTACCAGCTTTTGCTTGTGTATGGTGATGTATTGTGGGTATTTTAGTTTCCCTATGCTGTGCATGCTTTAGTGATGGGTGTCCATGCAGGGCTGGGAGAGGTGTCCATGCATTGGCATGGCATGCAGGGCTCGGCACTGGGGTTAGTCGGATGTATAGGTGCAGTGTGTGGGTTGGAGTGGAGTGATGGGAGTGAGGGTGTGGGTGTGAGATGGCATGCAGGTATGAGGGGTCGATAAGTGTTTAATATTGACTTACCAGTGTCCAGTGATCCGGCTACTCCAGCGAGTCCCTCAGGATGCAGTATTGTCAGTACTTGCTCCTCCCATGCTGTGAGCTGTGGGGGAGGAAGTGGGGATCCACCGTCAGTCATCTGTATGGCGAACTGGTGCCTTGCTGCAATGGAATGTACCTTTCCCCGTACGTCATTCCACTTCTTCCAGATGTCGTCCCTTGTTCTTGGGTGCCGTCCCACGGCATTGGCCCTGTCCACGATTCTCCGCCATAGCTCCATCTTCCTTGCAATGGAAATCTGCTGTACCTGTGCTCCAAAGAGCTATGGCTCTACCCTGACAATTTCCTCCACCATGACTCTTAACTCCTCCTCAGTGAAACAGGGGTGCCTTTGTTGTGCCATAGGTGTTGTGTGATGTGTGTTGGTGAGGGTGTGTTGGGTAATGTGGTGGGGTGTGTGATGTGGAGTGCGTGAGGGGTGTATGGGTGTGAGTGGTGTGTGTCTATTTGTCTCTGTGCTCTTCTTCTAAGTCTCCTGGTAGCAACTGGTGTACGTAAGGGGTTGTGGGTGTGTGTTTTATAGTGGTGTGGGTGTATGGGTGTGGTGTGTGTATGGGTGTCAGGTGTGTGTATTTGGTATTGGCCAATGTGGTGTTGGTTTGTATGTGGATGTCCTTTCTGAGCACTGTGGCATGTACCGCCAATGGTTTACCGCTGTTGAATGTCCGCCGTGTTGATTTGTGGGTCATAATGTGATGGGCGTTGTTTTGTTAGTGTAACAATATGGGTGATGGGACTGCCACTTTAGCACTGACCTTTGGGCTGGCAGATTTGTGTATGTGGCTGTATTCTGTTGGACTGGTGTGTGTCATAATATGGTGAATGGATATCCGCCACCGCGGTGGTATGTTGGTGGCCGTCAGCATGGCGGTAAGCGAGATTTACCGCCAATGTCATAATGAGGCCCAGAGTGTCACCATGCTAACTTCTATTCTTGAAAAAGGAAGCATGTCAAGGGAAAAGACAATCAGCAGGGAGACATACCTGTCCTAGGGTCAGCACTCAAGGATTCTTCATCAGAGAAGGATTAGATAAGCAGCAAAGTGTGTTAGAAGCAACATCAGGTAAGTGCATAAAACAAGCTGCACAGAGAACAACGGGGTCAAGACTCAAGGAAAGACTGCCTAAAACTTTCAAAGTCTATCCCTATAGTGAAGCACAGAAATGGGTCTGATTTGTCAGTTCAGTGGCCCTACATCACGCAAAAGAGGTATCATCCAATCAAAAATCAATAAAATGTCATGTAGCAACAGTTTAGGATCGTCTCCTCTCTCCATGTGAATTCAAACAGGTGGGTAACAATTTATTTTTGATTCTAACAATCCAGTTTCTTCTCATGGTGTACAATGAACTTCTCTCAGACACATGTGAATCAAAATGTCAGTTAAAACAGTTTATTTCAGATTATTTGCACAGGCCTAAGGGGCATATTTATACTTCGTTTGCGCCGAATTTGCGTCGTTTTTTTCGACGCAAATTCGACGCAAAACTAACTCCATATTTATACTTTGGCGTTAGACGCGTCTAGCACCAAAGTTCATGGAGTTAGCGTCATTTTTTTGCGTGAACACCTTCCTTGCGTTAATGATATGCAAGGTAGGCGTTCCCGTCTTAAAAAATGACTGCGATGCATATGCGTCGTATTTATACTCCCGGGCAAAAATGACGCCCGGGAGTGGGCGGGTCTAAAAAACCCGCATTTGCGCCGGATTTTAGCGCCTGGGTCAGGGCAGGCGTTAAGGGACCTGTGGGCTTAGAATGAGCCCAGAGGTGCCCTCCCCTGCCCCCAGGGACACCCCCTGCCACCCTTGCCCACCCCAGGAGGACACCCAAAGATGGACGGACCCACCCCAGGGACATTAAGGTAAGTCCAGGTAAGTATTTTTTTTTTTTTTTTTTGTGGCATAGGGGGGCCTGATTTGTGCCCCCCTACATGCCACTATGCCCAATGACCATGCCCAGGGGACAGAAGTCCCCTGGGCATGGCCATTGGGCAAGGGGGCATGACTCCTGTCTTTGCTAAGACAGGAGTCATTTCAATGGGGGATGGGCGTCGTAAAAAAATGGCGCAAATCGGGTTGTGGCGATTTTTTTGCCTCAGCCTGACTTACACCATTTGTGGACGCCCATACGCCATTTTCCCCCTACGCCGGCGCTGCCTGGTGTACGTCGTTTTTTTCAACGCACACCAGACAGCGCCGCCGGCTAACGCCGGCTAACGTCATTGAATAAATACGGCGCCCGCATGGCGCTTCAGAATGGCGTTAGCCAGCGCTAATTTTTTTGACGCAAAACTGCGTTGGCGCAGTTTTGCATCAAAAAGTATAAATATGGGCCTAAATGTTCCCTTTTCAAGGTTACTCAACTAGACGTTTCTATGCAATCGTACAAAGAACCTATTACTCCTGCAAAGCGTCTCATGAGAACAGAACCTAGAGGAAACTTTTATTAGAGAGAACAATGATTCATCACTTTATATGACTGCAAAATACGAGCTCGTCAGGCCTAGGTATGCTATCACAAGAAATATAAATGCATTCATATATTTGTTAATAACACACACATAATGTGCAAACTTGTAAATTCAGCATTAATAATATGTCATCAAAATATGTAAAACATTTTATTTTACATTTCAAACTTGTTAAGGCATCACGTTATATATGACAGAGTAGTGCATTTGTTTTTTTGCGCACGTCTATTTAAACTCATAACTCACACATTAAACATTATAAATGCTAATTCATTTGAGTTACTCTAGTGCTTAAAATATACCATAAAATCATTTAAATCTTGTTAGCACATTGTTAGATCTGGTAGGCACAATTGTGACCATCACAAATTTAAACATGAGCACTTTTAAAATATGTGTCAGCGCTGCTTTTCTACATTGGACTGTTAACATAAAACCTTATGCTGATGTCTGGGTCACTAAAAGCAATACTAACATTTATGCTCCAACAAAGGTACAGAGAGAGAAAGAGGAAGAAGATGTTCTCTGATGTGAAGCTGGCTATGATCAAAGAGTGCATGGCTGCACATGATAACTGTTTGAAAAGTATTCTTTAAATGTTCTGTATACGATGAAAAGGCTAATATGGTGGAGGACCAAAAGTCGTGTTATTTGAGTGGGAAATGTGCAACCGACTGAGGAAATGCTTAGGAAGAAGATGTTTGATGTGTGGATGCATGCAAAGGAAACACAGGCTTGATGCTTAGCCAAGGCATATAACACTGGAGGAGGACATAGTACTGAGAACCGTCCATTACTAGTGAAGGACATTGATGAGAGCAGCCTGACACAGTCTGCAGTCCAGCGAGTATCACACCTAGACACATAACCTGGTCATCCTGTACCAGTCTCACCCACTGGAAAACATTCCACTTCAGTGTATGATATTTGTCTGCCTAAGTAATTCAAGAAAAAGAGATGTCATACTGAATACTTGAGGTATGCACATGGCAAAGAAAAGCAATACATTTCTTCTATTTTTTAGCTTAATAGCATGGGCTAGATCGACTAGAGCAACAGACAGCTTTACCTGTAGCAAAAGTAAACACATTGTAGAAAGCAGGACAACAAGGTCAATTAATGCACACTGCGGCCAATCATGGTCCAACAGTTATGAAGACAAGAGTATTAGGGTCGGATTGGAAAATTAGGTCTAGGCAGTGCCAAAAGGTGGCTCACATTCCTGGACTGCATATAAAGAGCACTCTTTAGTTATCTTGCTCTGGCCTTTACAGAATCTTAAAACATGGTCAATTAGCAGTTTATTTTTTGTAGTTTTATGTGGCGTGAATGCAGCCCAGTGGCAAGGGAACGATTGATTAGTTGCATTATACAAGATCAAGTTATTTATTTATTTATTTTAAGCTTAGAGTGATATGTCCAGAATCACAGGATGTTAAACTGATGCTGAGACTCATCCAACATAGTTCCCACTTTGAAAGTCAGCAGCTCTGACCTTAACTCCATTCCCCCACCATCATGCAAGGTCCTACATACATAGACCCTCCTTGCCCATCATTCCCTGAATGTAATGGCCCAGCAGGGAGTCGGCTAGGAGAAAGACACTGCTACTAGTCAGGGCTGGGTCCACAGTGGGCAGAGGCGAGAATGGGCCAGACTCAGCAGGGCGAAGCTGCAGACTCAACGCCCCCCTCCCATTATAGCCTGAGCGTGATGGCCTGGCAGGAGAAGGAAGAAGGAAAGGGCATGCCGTGGGCTGGTTGTCAGGGGCCCTAAAAAACTGGCCCACTGGTCACCTTTAGGTACTGGCCAATCAATTGTTGCCCGACTGCCTGCCTTACCAACCCGACCCTGAAGAGTATGGTTTGTAGAAAGTTAAACCTACTTAAATGGGAAATGCTTGTAAGTCATGTATATCTCTTTAAAACCAAGCTATACACACATTTCTAGATAGATGTTTTTATTTCTCAAGCTATAAAAAGATCAACCAGCAGACTTTCCTAAATGGAAGTGGAGTTGAAAGAGTAGCACATTCTGTTCTCTCTTGAAGGAACTATGGGAAGCATTTGATCTAATGAAGTGGGATTTGGAGTTCAAGACTCTAGGTCAAGGGCCAAAAAACAGATAGATTTAAACATTTTCCTTTCTAGCACATTGGCATTTCTATTAGGGAAGAGTTTGTACTTCCTTGGCCTCATAAATCACCCAAGATGATCACTTTCCTGAGTAGACAGTGGGGGCAGCCTTCATTAATGCATTTCAGTTTGAGTAGACTTGTCACCTCTTTGGGAAGCCAGCTGAGCAAGAACAATGTTGGAGTGATGTGGTCAAATCTGATGTTTGACAAGCAGTGCCACTGAGTGCTAATTTTAACGAAGCATGGTGAGTTTTTGAAAATTCCGCTAAAAAAGGGAGATGTATGTTTGGCATTAATGTGAGTTGCATTTTGAGGTTTGTATCAAGGGTGAAGCCTAAATATTTACAATTTTCCCTTATAGAGTGTTTGCATGGTAGCTGCAGTTATGTCACACCTATCTGGCAGCTGTCATGCAGCACAACACATAGTGGGACTTGCAGCATTACTAGGTTTTCAGATTCTACATTTATGGTTGAATAATTAACATCATAACAAAAAGGAATGTTCTAAAAGGATAAAATCTAAAAAGAAGAGTACGTGTAGCTTTAGACATGGCATAAGTGGGAAGCTGTTATACAAGCAGTTAAAGTGTAGGTCATTATTCTTCAAGTATGCAGTATGACATTTATGATTACCCCTTTCCTCAAGCCAAAAACCCAGATAGTTGCAAAATGCTACTCACTATGCCTGGGTTTAGAACTTCACTCTGCTGGTGGAGTTGCGAAATTCAGGCACTTCGCTGTACGCGGAGTAGCGCAAAGTTCCTGAATTTCGCTCTCCAGTGCGGAGTGGAGTTGATTCACGTTCACGAGATTGGGTTTTGGTGCTCTCTCGCGAGAACCACAATACTTCGGGCCGCTAGTGAGTGCGCACGGCACTTCACATTTGCTTGCACTGTTTCTGGCCTTACCAGCGACCAAAACTGCTGCTTGCGAGTGCAGACTCATTTCTGGAGTAGATTTTGTACTCCAGATGCCACTAAATCTAGTCAAAAAGGGATTTGTGACCATAAATCTAGTCAAAAACTGATTTTTGAGTACATTTTCATCTCTAATAGACCCTGCAATTTGTTTTTCAGATTGAGATTGAGAAACCTTTTGTTTCAAACAGGAAGCAAGTGCGTCAGAGAATCACACAAGTAAATTCAAAAACTATTTTATAAGAGTGCTGTTTGTTTGCTTGGGAATGCACCAATATTTCTTTTTGCTTTCATTAGATTTTATAGTGGTGGGTGTGGTAGAGTTTTAGTATAAGCCTAGTTATTACTTATTTTGCATTTCATTGATTTTTTACCTTTTGTAAAGGAAAATTGTTGCACAGCTCAGTACCTTTTCTACATGTTTGTAACATTTGCAATATTATTTTAGTATGTGGCTTAGAATTCCAAACGGCCATCTAGCCAGTAAGAGCCAGCACAAGTGGTCATCAGAGTATGAAATAAATGTTTCAGTGGTATATGTTTTTAAAACTTAATTAATGACAGGGTTGGCATTGGATTAATTAAAATGTTGGCTATTGTTTGCATTTCATGATTTTTGTTGTTGTTGCAAAAAGTGTATATGTTCTGGGGTAATATTTGATGATATAGGAGAATCTGTGTTGTTGTGTAATTTTTATAGCTCAGGTAATTTTCATGTTTCTATTGCTGAATTAATGTTGGACACTTTTCTCCAGTGTTACTCCCACCATGCCTTCTTACAGACAGTGTGTGTGTGTATGTCTGTGTTTGTCATCAGCCACCATTTTACTTTTTTTCTTCCATGCAATGTGGCCAGGGGCCATTTTCTGTCCATAGGCCTGCTTGTTTTCTTTGTTTTCCTTGCCTTCTTGTTCATAGTTGTTGTTTAACCATGTGGCTGGTGGCCATTTTGTCTATCCAGCCAGTGCCCCTTTGCCAAAGACTTGCATGTGTTCTTTATTCCCTATGCCTCCTTGTTTACAGTTGTTGTTTGACCATGTGGTTGGCGGACACTTTGTCCATTCAGTCAGTGTCCTTTTGCCATTGGCTTGCATGTGTTCTTCCTTGTTCTTCTTGCTCCTTGTAGTTGTTGCTTGACCATGTGGCTGGTGGTCATTTTTTCCATCCAGTCAGTGTCCTTTGCCATAGACTTGCATGTGTTCTTTGTTTGCCATGCCTCCTTGTTCCATGTTGTTTGACCATCTTGCTAGTGGCCATTTTGTCTATCCAGTCAATGTCCCTTTACCATAGGCCTGCATGTGTTCTTTGTTTGCCATGCCTCCTTGCTCCTTGCGTTGTTGTTTGACAATGTGGCTGGCTGCCAGCCATTTTGTCCATCTAGCTAGTGTCCCTTGCCAGTGCCATAGGCTTGCATGTGTCCTTGTTGTTGTTGTTTGACGATGCGGCTGTCTGGCAGCCATTTTATGCATGCTGCCAGTGTGTCTTTGCCATAGGCTAACATAGAAGAATTGTTATTTATTGACTATTTGTTTTTTAAGTTTCTATTTTTACGTTTTATTGTTTCCATTTTAATTCATATTGTTATTTTCTATTTTAATGTATCATTTTAATTTTAATTTCATATTTCATTTTTTATTTCTCTTTAATTTTTAATTTTAGTTTTGAATTTCTTTTTTATTTACATTTTTATATTTTGTTTTTTAATTTTTAATTTTGTATTTCTTTTTTAATTTTTAATTTTAATTTTTAATTTTAATTTGCAATTTTTATTTAATTCTGCATTTTGCCTTGATCCATCCATCGACATGCATCCATTAGTCCATCCACCAAAGATGCACAACTGTACTGCAGTATTTAGTTTCTTTAGGTGTAATTCCATATTCTCCAGGACACTCTGGCTGTGGAGCACTGCAGACAAATCAACAGCATAATTAATTTTGTTCATTATTATTCCTTTCCCCCTAGACCACCTTGCCTCATAGGTTTCTTTAAAGGATTATTCCATTTACCAGTGCACCTCTCTGTGACTACCCCAGATGTCTCCTTTAAAGCAAAGAGCTAGATCTTCATGTTGTGCTGTCTGATTTGAAATGAAATTGTTTTATGGTGTGGTTTGGCTTTATAATGTTTGATTACATTTGGGATTTATTACATTAGTAATCAACTGCACAAAGCTTGCTTTTGTCTGTATTATTTCAACCTGCAACAATGTATGTTTCACTAACCACATGTTTTTCTTGCTTGGCTGTTTTTAGGTGCACAAGAGAAAACACCCCACATCACCATGAGTACTGCCAAAGAGAAGGCCTTACAGTTTCTTCGGTCCTCCAAACTCTTCCACTTGTGCATCTTAGCACCTCTGCCAACGTAGAGCTTAAGATGGCCCCAAAGAAAGTTGCTCCCAAGAAAGTGGACAGTGAGAAGAAGAAGCAGCTTTGCCATGGAGAAATCACATAGAGCTGCAAACATCTTGGATACATTTAATAGTAAGGTGTCTGAATGGCTGCAACTTTAAAGTCTTGAACTGGATTTGTTGCCACAGACAATGGCAGTAACATAGTCAAAGCCATTTTCAGACTGTGGCTATTTCAGGGTCCTTTGTTTGGTGCACTGCATCAACCTAGTTGTGCAAGACTTTCTTAAAAAGGAAGACATAGTCAGCAACATACTGACCACCTGCAGACTCATCTGCACTCATTTGAGCCATTCATTTGAAACCCAAAAACAGTTGCGTATTATTCAGTATGGTAACATAGTACCAGTTTAAACCCTGAAACAGGAGGTACCAACACGTTGGAACTCAGACTATTATATGTTGCGATGTCTGTTTGAGCTGTACAGACAAATCAAATTTTGAAATGTCTTTCAAAGAGGAGCTTTTGCAATTGGGAAAATTATGTCCATAGATGCG
Organism: Pleurodeles waltl; assembly: GCF_031143425.1. NCBI lineage: Eukaryota > Metazoa > Chordata > Amphibia > Caudata > Salamandridae > Pleurodeles > Pleurodeles waltl. The sequence continues at coordinate 1,337,729,834 of NC_090447.1, read as the reverse complement.
GACAAATGGGGCCTAGTCAAATGCCTCACACAAATGCTGCTCCCTTTTGAGGTTTTCACACTGGAAGTTAGAAAAGAAGACAGTCCAAAATGCCAAGCTATTCTGTTATTGCATCTGCTTCAGTAGCAGCTAAAGAAGGTGTCTGAAAGGATTGCGTTCAGGGGTGTGAAGGAAAGCCCAGAAGTTCATCCCTTTGTTGAGAGTCTAAGCTATCGCTTGACTTGTAATGCAAGGCTGCAAAATAACATTATCTCCTCCAAAGAGTACATCTGTTCCACCATACTTGATCCACGCTAAAAAAAGATTCTTTCCACTTTCGTTCCTTTTTCTGCAGAGGATCTTTTACAATGCAAGAGTTTGATTGTTGATCAAGCAGGAGAACTGGAAGAACAGCTGGAACTTAGAGTCCCTCTCTGCAGTTCTGGGGTGCTGCCTTCAACTTCCAGAGAGGGCAGTCTTGTCTCAAATCTGCCAACTCCACCAACAAGAAAACTAGCAACAACAGCAACAGAAGAATCAGACCCAACCTCTGCAGTGGTTTGGTTTCAAGTGGCAGGTCTTTAGTGTAGTGCATAGGAGAAGGCAAAAGAAATTGAGGAAGTGACACCCCCAATAACCATTCAGAGGATGATCCAGGAGTATCTGGATGACCTGATTGAGGTGTATGTAGATCAAAACCCATTGGTGTATTGGCATGGCAAGATGCATCTATGACCAGAGCTCAGCAGGCTAGAAATAAAGTATTGTTTAGTGCAGCTGGTGCAGTTGTTACAGTGAGAAGAACCATTCTCTTGCCTCAAAACATGTAGAGATTAACCATGATCAAAATGAACCAGCGTTTTATACCACCTGATTATACCATTCCCAAAACACTACAGGAGGAGGAAGAGGATGAATGGTCAGAATCAAGTGTGTTAGCTGACCATCTTCTGGGTGAACCACCAGAGTATGGGGGTGAACTCTACTTCCTGGACTGAATTTGCCAGTGCCATCATAAAAACCATTTAGTTATTTCTCGGTGAACTTCTTTTTTTCTTTCTTTCTTTGTGAAACAAATGCTAGGGGAACATTATGTTTGTGTCAGATTTATCCTGCTCCACCATTTTATAGTCACCTAGAAGCCTGGATTAGAGTTGGACCCATGTGCAGTGAAGAAGCCCCCACATACCCTTTAGGACATTAATCCTGTAGTTGGAATTTGCATAGGGGGGAGTGGCACTTTTGTCTTCCCTGTTAACCTGCTAGCCTGCTACTATTAATACCCCTACCACCCCCTTAAAGTGCCACCTTTGGAAAAACCCTGCAGTAAAATGACTCCCTCACTTCATCTATTCAGGTAAGAGAAGAACTTTGCATTGAAGTGAACTTGTTTAGTTAGTAATTAACTCCTACTGAAGAAGATGTTGTCTGTGTGTACTAGGTTTTTGTAGGCCAAACGGGCAATGGCAATCACCCCTAGTGGTCATTATATAGTTGCATAAGGCACTAGAGCAAGGGTATAAGTAAATAACATACACATTTTCAGCAGATTACAAAAAACAGGCTACACTAAAAAAGAAGACAGCAGTACAGACTAAAACACCAAAATAACGATTTGAGACACACATGAAATAAAAAAAATCTCCTTTCATTATTTACACATGGAAAACCCTCCCTCTCCACCCACAACAGTCCCACCAATCTACCCCAGAAAATATGAACCCCGTCCCCAAAAAGTCAGATGAAAAGTCCAAAGTCCATCCCAACTCCCTCTCCCTCCTCATCCTCTCCACCTAAAACACGTCCCTCCCACCAAAAACACAAAAAATGAAAAAAAGAGTTTAGAAGAGGGCACTGTCAATATGGGACTGAGCTGATCCAGGCTCTGCTCAATGCTGGCGAACTTGCTCTCCATGCAGTCCATCCATTGCAGGATATGGTTCACAATGCCCTTTTGGAAAAGGAGGGTGCAGCAGCAGGTGCAGTAAGGAACCCTGACTGCTGGTGGCGGTGCTGGTGATATACTAGTCGGGAGGCCTGGGGGCTGGTGTGCTTCTCTGCTGGGTCCTGGCTCCAAGGAAGCTCTTTTGGCCTCTTCCTCCTCCAGGACAACCAGCCGCCAGTATTCGGCCTGGACGTTCCCCAGCCTCTGCTGCTGCAGACAGGCTTCTATCTCCTGCCTGGTTGGTGGTGGTCATCAAGTAGGAGTAGCTATATCAAGAAAAAGAAGAATAAAAAAGACAAATTGTAAACAATGTTCTGAACAAACACTTCTTCAAAAGTAGGTAGTGGGTGGCACAGTACTGCTACATTGCTGGACCCCTAGGGACTTGGGAATTTTATGTGATTATGATTAGGAGAGTCACAGGGCCAATTGTATTTGTTTACCTACACACGCCTCACATGAAAAGCACTGACTGTCTGGTAGAAAAGAATTAAGGCAGAATCAGGCCAGATTAAAAAAAACTGTGATTTCATTTTTTTTCTTTAAAGGTTTTTCTAGTAACTAAACAGACACAATTAGTGAAAAAATAACCAGTTAAATTTGAAGTTCAGCTGTACATTGAACTTGGCTGAGCTGGAATTTGTTCGATGTGAAAGGTAAAGTAGTTAAGGACAAATTAGAATGTGAACTCTTTAGGAAAAACACAGCGGGTAACAGTATCCTCCATGCAACCAGTAGCCATCCAAAAAATTTGATTTATAGCATCCCATATGGAGAACTATTACGGGCTAGAAGGAACTGTAGTTTAGATACTACATTTGAGAATGAGGTTGGAGTCATGGTCAACAGATTTCGGGAAAGAGGTTATCCACAGACAGTCATTAATAAAGCACTAAGTAGGATCCGAAAAATTAAAAGGGAGGATCTTCTTGTTGAAAAGCTGGATAATACTAAAAATGAGAATATCAAGATAAGATTTATAACCTCTTACCATAATAGGGTTAATGATACTAAAAAGGCCTTTTTACGATTCTGGCCGGCCCTTAAAACAGATGAAAATATAGGCAAACTATTAGATGACTACCCAGCCTTTACCTTTAAAAGAAGTCGCTCTTTGAAAGATGTGTTAAGCCATAGTTTGATATCAAGAAATGAACAAACAAAGTCTATTCAAGGATTCTATACTTGTGGTAAATGTAAAGCGTGCAAGTATAGTTTTAACTGTAAGGAGGTGAAGTTTCCGGGGATGAAAAAATCTTTTACAATAAGGAAACATCTCTCTTGTAAATCGGATTATTGTATTTATGCTTTAAAATGTCCATGTAATAAATTTTACATAGGTAGTACGATACATATGGCAAAAAAACGTATCCTGGAGCATATGAGAGCAATTAAGAATGAAGACAAGTCATATCCTGTGGCTAGGCATTTCAAGGAATATCATAACAAAAATGTAAATAAACTACAGTTTATGGTTCTTGATAGGATCCCAATGAAAGTAAGAGGTGGAAACAGGACCTTGGATTTGAGGAAATTAGAATCCAGGCTGATCATTAAATGCAACACGATGGACCCTATAGGGATGAAAAGGGACGAAGAATTAGCTGTACATTTGCACTAACCAGTCGTGATTCCAGTATTATGCATTTTCTGATATGATTACTTAGATTTAGAATTAGTAATTTTATTGTATGAATTTTTGATTTTCTCTTTTTGATTTGATATTATTAATGTTTTCACATTTTTTATCTCTTGACAGGAATTTATATTGAGCATATAAAAGCAAAAGAGCTATTATATCGATTTAATCTAAGGACTGTACGAAGGGTATGGCTTTCAGAATGTCTATCAATTATAAGAGGTATAATAATTTAGATTATATATTTTGGAACTGATGTATTTAGAACACTAAGCAATGTTCGGGGAATATATAAACAGTTTAATGTTACAGGTGCACAACGAGTGGAAAAATGTGTAAAAAAATGTGTATATATAAGTGAATTACAATCATGAGGCATATTCTGTTAATTAGGTTGAACTTTATGTTTAATTGTGGTTATGTTTATGGTACCAGTAGTACATTTAAATATGGCAGCCATGAATGTATAAAAGAAAGTGAGTCTGTTTTTTATGTTAATGATTTAGGTAGTATGTAAAATAGAGAGGGAAATGGGCTCGAAAATATCTCTGTGAACAAGGGAGCTTTGCCTCCTGAAACGCTTTAGAGTTTAGAGTTTTGTTAGCTGTTTTGCTGTTTTGCCACATTAAATTTACTTTAGTGACACGAGTGGCTGTAACTCTCTCTTCTTTTAGAAGTGATTTGTTGCTGAATATATATACATATATATATATATATATATATATATATATATATATATATATATATATATGTTTCTCCAAATGCCACTGAAGCATCTTGAGTTTTCATGCTGAAAGCGCGCCTATTACAATGACTGTTTTAATGTGCCCAGAATCACTAGGATGGCAATATCTACGATAGTGAGACTGTAACTGGGACTTTAAAACTATAAACAACACAGGTTAAAATGGCAGCACTCTTAGCCAAGTGATTTATGGATGAACTGAAGTCCTTCACAGTGATGACTAATATCAAAACTAACAATGAAGGGAAACTATTTAAACAGCTGAATACGAGTGTCTTTTTATTTTGCTGGCATTTAAGAAAGGCATTTAGCCGAAACGCGTCATGCTGGGGAAATGAACTTAGCTGCAAACCTTGAGAGTGCTCCTTTATGGCTTTGAAGTGAAGCCGTTTTTGCTGATATATATATATATATATATATATATAGATATATAGATATATGTATATACTCAATTGTGCCTTTAAAGAAGGTAGAAGCCTCTAGAGGCATGCCTTTGAAGTGCACAGGTGCCCCGCCTTACACAGGGGTATGCAGCCTTTTGTGTGGAAACAGGGCACAGCCTATTCATGTGTAAGTGGGAATGGGTCCAGCTCTTCCCTCCCATCCTGCCAGTGATGACCCATCCATGCACATCTAAGCTCCCTATTGTATGTGGCTGTCTAGGAGGAATACACAGACCCCAACTGTCAGATACACCCAGCCATGTGACCCAGACACAGGCTATAGGCACCTAATAGAAAGGGCAAAAAAATGCCAGGTTTCTAAAAGTGGCATTATAGAACTGTAATTTAAAATTTGACTTCACCATAAATTAGGATTTTAAATTAGGATTTCAGAGACACCAAACACAAAGGGGTTACCAGTTCCCATTTGTAAATTATACTTTTCAAATGTAAAAAAAGATAAGTCCTATGTTATCCTATGGGAGAGGTAGGTCTTGCAGTAGTGAAAAACAAATGTAAATGGTTTTCGATACCAGGACATGTAAAACTTAATAATACCTGTCCTATATTTTAAATACACTGCACCTTGGCCTCTGGTCTGTCCAGGGCCTACCCTTTAGATGACATATGTATAAAAAGGGTCAGTTTGAACTTGGCAAAAGGGTTATTTGCGATTTCGCCATGGCATTTCCAAACTGCACACATACAGGCTGCAAAGACAGGCATGAAACATGTTTAAGAGTGCTACTTAAGTTGATGGCACATCAGTGCAGCAGATCCACTAGTAGCATTTAATTTGCAAGCTATGGGTACAGGTAGTGACACTTCACTAGCGAATTACAAGTAAATTAAATATTCCAACTAAGGATAAGCCAATGTTACCATGCTTTAAGGAGTGAGCGCATACACTTTAACACTGGTTATCATTGGTAATGTGCCCAGAGTCCTAAGGCCAGCAAAACCAAGATCAGCAAAAATAAGGGGAGGAAGGCAAAAGGTTTGGGGGTAGACGGCCCAAAGGCTGACAGGTCTAATAGTCAGTTACTTCAAAATCACAGTTGAAGTATGCTGTAAAGTAGTAAACCTATTCAAAAGTCTAAACTTCCTCAAAAGTCCAAGAACCCTTTGTGAATCAGACCCTAAGTCCCAAGGCCAGGGTACTTCCTCCAGGATGGTTTATTAGCCAGGGAAATGAACACCAATTGTTTTGTGTATAATATGGTTTTATTCCAGATGCAAAACGTAAGGTAAGCAGAGGGAAATTCATATGTGACATGCTTTACATGATAGGCAAAATACATTTTGATAAATTACTTTGCGCCCAGGACAATCTTCACTTTGCATTCCTCAAATAACACTTCAAATTAAAGTAGAATACAACAGCTATGTGACAGACAGTGCTAGGCATCCTGTGTATGTGGTTCTAGCAAAATAGGTGCAAAAGGAGAAAATCAGCTGAAGTGTGTAATCATGTGACTTTTAATGCAACAAAGAAAATATAGACAGCAGGCCATACTGTTAGATCATGATTAAGGGCCTCTACCAACCGTATTATGGCCACAATGATGCAATATTGTTGTGCCTTGTAAAGAAAAATATGATGCCAACCACGTGCTTTCTTAATGATAAACACCTTCTGACAGTGTGAGATGATTGATGTGAATCTGGCATGTCATACCAAAATGTATAATTAGTCTGAGTTTGAGGGCTCACTTCACAGGTATTTGCACTTCTGAGTACAACGTATATTGATGCCTTGATTTCAATGCTCACTTTAAAGTATTCAGTAAGAGCCTGATTTCGAGTTTGACTGATGGGATACTCCATCACAAATATGACAAATACCCCGTCCGTTGTTTCACAAGTTTGTTTAATTCAATGGGACTTGTAAAATGGCTGACGGGATACCCACCACATTTGTGCCAGAGCATCTCATCCGGCAAACACTAAGGGGGTTATTCTAACTTTGGAGGAGGTGTTAATCCGTCCCAAAAGTGACGGAAAAGTGACGGATTTACCACCAGCCGTATTACGAGTCCATTATATCCTATGGAACTCGTAATACGGCTGGTGGTATATCCGTCACTTTACCGTCACTTTTGGGACGGATTAACACTCCTCCAAAGTTAGAATAACCCCCTAAATATGTTGCAAAATATTGCAAAATGGGCAGTAAAAGGTGTAATACTGTGCACACGCAAATCCTGCTTCTGAGACAGAGAGCGGTGTTGGAGAGTATACATGCTTTTAAATTTCTTGAACAGCCAAAACTCAAGAGTGAGTTGGTTTTCAAAAAATATATAAAAGTATCCAAGTCTATTTCCACCCTGTCAAGAATAGGAGTGATCTATTTCACGCCTGTGGTGGGCGGAAACAGACACCTCCAAAGTTAGTGTTGGTGTAAGAGAAAATATTTTTACATGGAAAATTATTTTCCGTGCTGTGAAAAAACTGAAAAAAAGTGCAACTTCACATATTTGAATGAATTTCTCCTTGCACGATTGCAGACTATGCGGAATGGTGCATGCTTAAATGACTGCATGGTTATCCTTTGCCTTTGGCAAATGTTTTGCAGCAGTACACGTGGAAGATGTTGATGTTGAAGGTTTCCAGGCATATAATGAGAATCATTTGTAAATGCCCTAAATTCAGAAATCTACGCTTGTGCTAGATACTAGGACTTTGGGTGCAGATTCCTGATTTATTTTACGAATTAGCTTATATCTCTTTCAGTGTTATCCAGACGTTTTGGGGAACTATTGAAATAATACATCTCAAGATTTGTTGAAAGCACAGGAATAAAGCTGACCACGAACTTATTAATGCTTTCTTGCATTTGGTTCTTCAAAAAGCTTTGAAAAAGTCCGTATTCTCGTGCATGTTACTTTGCTTGCAAGCTTAGAGCAGCTTCACTGTCCTCTCATAGTTGTGACATTTCTACCATGGAACGTTTTTAATGAACTCACTTTACCCTTTGAACTCTGCAAATTCGAGGGCTCTATTGATTCCTGATTCTCTAGCCTAGAATCGTCTCTCTTGTGACCCCTGACTGATCTTCTTTCTCCCACACTCCAATCTAATTTGAAAACGATTTCATTTTTGCCTATGGCTAGTCACACTGGTCTGTTCTCATTAGATCAGCTACAGCTGTTTTTAGTCAGACGTTTTATTCCATTATTAAAAAAAAATGGTAGCTGTCAGAAAGCGTGCTTTGCATAAAAATGTACAGCAAAGTTCATATGAATAAAGTTAACAGAGTCACAAAAATTAAAATGCACAAATATGCATGTATTTGGGTACACGACTGGTACAGGTCAGCAAGCAGCTTTATGCACGCAGCAGAATAGGTCATGTTCTAGGATACAACATAAGATGAGGCCCTATTTGACGTAGCCCACTGTGGAGGAGGTGCAGAAACATTACGACTGTGGCAACGGATACCGCTTCAAGGCCTGTTCCTTTGAGTAGCCTATCAGTCTTGTCTCGGTGGACCTCCAAGTATCTTCTAGGAAGCAAGATACCTAGGGTCATCGTGATGTGAAGCTTTCCTTTGCCCCTCAAATAAACGGAGGCTCTGGAAATTGCTCACTGTTCTTCAAAACCAAAAAGGTGGAACCTGAGCCTCGTTAATGCCATGTTGTGAGTATTGCAACATCATATAGCCTGCTCTGCCCAAGAAACACAGATTGCAAAGCATGCAGATCCATGAAACTTGATAACAGCCCAGCCTCTGGAAACTAGATTATATGAAACCAGCACTGAAAGTTCTCACTATCTACTGATAGAATCAGTGATTTTTTGGGGCCTTATGCATAAATCACAAGCGCTGTTGGGGAAAACACCCAGTAAGCATAGCCTAGACTCTTATTACATTTAAACTAAAGATCTTCACTCGGCCACCTCCAAACTGGTTAAGCATAATGGGTTCATTCGAATAAAACATGAACTAAGATGTCTAAGAGTTCAAGTAAGCAAACTCTAGAATTGCTCAGTCCCCTTCAAGGAAGAAAACAATATGTGGTTTAGAGAGAATGTATGAAAACAAAACTTTGTTTAAAAGCCACAATTTCTATGGTAGTGAATGAAATATATGGGAGAGAGAGTCCTGCTACCCAGATGGGCTCAGTGTCCATGAACTACTGTATATTGTTCTGCCTTTATCATAGTTTTAGCAGAACTCCAAAGAGACTACAAGCTAACAATGTTATCTTTTGTAAAACTCTGTACCTAAATAAATACAAACAGATCTGGAGAAATTACTTTTCTGAGTCTAAAAAAGAGGATGTTTGTTTCAGAAAATATCACTTTTGACAAATACCCATTTTCACACAAAAAAAACTGACCCTGGTTTGAATCGTGATATGCAAAAAAGACAAGCAAAAACCCAGAACATTTCTTACATCACCTAAAAATTTGAACAATGTTTGATATTTTAAAATAATGACACACACGTATGGCAGCCGAGAAACAGTGGCTCGTGGTTGCCTGTTTTCCATGTCTACCATGATCATTAGATGAAAAGTGGCAGAAACAGGGCATGGGAAGTACGGACAAATGGGAATAAAGGGTAGAAAGGAATAGGATCAATGGGCAAGAAGTAAGGTTTAGAGGAAGTGGAATTTAAATAAATTTAAAATGACCATGGAGAAAATATGGGCAGGATAAGGGAGACTGGAGGGGCAAAGAGGGAGGATAGTCTTGGCCCCTTGATATACTCTGTAAAAATTGTTGTCCAGAGATTTTCATTTTTGATTTGTGTTTTTGTATCATTAGAGAAATAATTTAGCATGGGTAGACATTTCTAATCCGGGGCAATCTTTTTCTGGAGAATATGTTGAAAAATGGCAGATGTGTTGCAGTGATGATGTAATAGTTCAGGAACCATGAGACCTTTGTACTTCATTTTGGTGCCAAATCATAGGTTTAGGGGGTCAAGTACTCTTATAGAGACAGAATATAACTCCTCAGAGCAACCCTTCTGCCATTTTCCAAAATAGCAGCTCTATAATGGTGTGTTTTAGCCATCAAATTGGTAATTTATTTTAATATTGTTTTTTGTTTCAGGTTTTCTGTTAATTCAAATTCATAAACATGAGCGAAGCAGGTGGTAGCAGAGGATGTTTATATCCTGGCACAGTGTTGCCAACTATAAAATCTGGATTCCTTCAACAAAGAAAAATGTGTCATATGCCAAACTAATGCGAAAGAAAAAGCTAACTTTAACTGCTGCTGGGCAGAAGAGAGTTTGAGGTGCTGCAGAAATACAGCAAGACAAAGTTCAATAAAGATTAAAACTGATGGGCGAAGAGCGAAGGAAGCTGGCTCTGTATATACTATACCAAAATGAGATTTAGTGTGTCCAGGGGTTCGCAGAGGCTTAACAGAGGCTAAAGTTGATAATACTCATGCTCTCTTTTGTGGTAGTGTGGTCGAGCACTTAGGCTTATTAGAGGGTTTGCAAAGCCCTTGTTGTACACACACAGTCAAGAAATGAGGCACACACTCAATGGCTAACTCCAGGCCAATTGTTTTTATATAGCAAAGATATATTTTGTTACTTTATTACTAGAACCAGAAGAACGTTGTTGCAGGTAAGTACAGTTGTGAGTAGCCCTGTCACAGTAGAGTTTGAGACGATTCACATTGATCATCCTTTGGGTGTCCTGCTTGTGCCCCAGTCTACCAAGTAGGTGACCTCACTCTTCTTTTCCAGAATAGGGTAAGGGCCACTCCATTTGTCCTGAAGTGCCCTTGGAGCCACATGTTCCAGAACCCATACCTTCTGCCCTGGTTGGAACTCTACCAATGCAGCCTTTTGGTCATATCACTGCTTCTGGAGCTGTTGGCTGTCCTCAAGGTTTTTGGATGCTTTTTGCATGCATTCAATCATCCTAGACCAGAGGCCAAGCACATAATCTACCACATCTTGCTTAGGCTCGTGGAGAGGTCTCTCCTAACCCTCCTTCACAAGTGCAAGTGGTCCCCTAACAGGGTGGCCAAACAGAAGTTAAAAGGGCAAAAACCATACTCCCTTTTGCAACACCTCTCTGTAGGATAAAAGCAAGCATGGCAGGTTGCCATCACATCTCCTTTTGAGTTTTTTCAGGAGTCCAATGATCATGCCCTTCAATGACCTGTTGAATCTTTCAGCAAGTCCATTGGTTTGTGGGTGGTAATGTGTGGTGAACTTGTAAGCCACCCCACAATCATCCCACATGTGTCTTAGGTAAACTGACATGAAGTTGGCACCTCTGTCAGAAACCACCTCCTTAGGAAGCCCTACCATGTTAAAGATACCAATACATGCTTTGGCTACTGCAGGAGCTGTAGTAGACCTATGGGTAATTGCTGCAGGATACCTGGTAGCATGTTCCACTACTCCCAGTATATATTGGTTTCCTGAGGCTGTGGGTAGTTCAAGTCGACCCACTATGTCTATGCCAACCCTTTGAAAGGGAACCCCAACCACTGGTAGTGGAATTAGGGGGGCACTTGAGTGGCCATCTGATTTAATACTGCCTTGGCAGGTAACACAGGAGCTGAAAAACTCCTTCATCTTTTGAGACATGTTGGGCCAGTAGAAATGGCTGACAAGCCTATTCCAAGTTTTAGCTTGGCCCAGATGCCCAGTTGGGGGGATGTCATGGGCTAAAGTGAGGATGAATTCTCTAAACTGCCAAGGCACTACCACTCTCCTGGTTGCACCAGGTTTGGGGTCTCTGGCCTCAGTTTATAGGAACCCATCCTCCCAATAGACCCTGTGGGAGCCACTGACATCTTTCTCCTGTGCAGCCGTTGCTGCCACAGGCCTTCAAGAGTGGGACAGGTTCTCTGTCCCTGGCACATCTGATCCCTAGAGCCCCCCCCTGCGGGGCCAAGAGGTCTATCTGTAAACGATCAAGCTCCATGGGCTCACTTCCTCAGAGGATGTGAAGTTCTCTCCCTGAGGAGAGGAATCCTGTGGCTTTTGCTTCTCAGAAGCTGGTCCCCCATCTTTCTGCCTTTTCTCTTGGAAGGTTGGGCCATTATTCCAGGCTCCAACACTTCTTGTTCACCCTGTGAACAGCTTCATGCTCTAGTTTTTACACACACACCATCTCAGGGATTCCCAGCATGGCTGCATGGGTTTTGAGTTCTACCTCCGTTCAAGCTGAGGAATCAAGATCGTTCCCTAGCAGACATTCAACTGGGATTGCAGAAGAGTTCACTACCTTTTTCAGGCAGGTAACCCCTTCCCATTTTAAGGTCACCATAGCCATAGAATGGACTTTAGTCACATTGTGAGCATTGGTGACTGGATAAGTTTGTCCAGCCATATACTGTCCTGCGGAACCAGTTTTTCTGTCACCATTGTGACACTGGCACCTGTATCCCTCAGGTATCCCTCAGGGCTTCTACTTTAGTCCCATTAATCAAGAGATGCTGTCTATATTTGTTCATGTTGGGGGCCAGACAGCAAGAGTGCCAACATCTACCCCACTTCAGAAACTAAAGTGGCTTCAGTGTGAACCCTGATTTGCGCTGGGCACACTGTTGATCTCACCTGGAGATTGGCTATACCAGTGCTAACTGGTGCAGTGCTATGGGGATTCTTTTTGGGACATGCCAAGTCTCCAGATTGATGTGTATGCTGTTTACAGTTGAAACACCAGGGCTTTTTGGGATCAAAGTTTTACCCTTGTACCCATGTGAAGATTGTGAAGAGGATCGGGCCCACCCTCCTGAGCAGGTGTTTGGGACCCTTGAGAAGACTCTTTACTTTTATCCCTAGGCATCTCACCACCCTTCCCCTGGGGAGGCTTTGTAACCCCTTTCTTTCGGTAACCCCCAGTGAAGGTCTTGGTCAACCTAGTCTTGGCCCAATGGTCTGCCTTCCTTTCTAATTCTTGGGGATAAATTGCACCTAGGACTACCAGATATTGATGCAACTTGTCATTGTAGCAGTTACTTAAAAGATGTTCTTTCACAAATAAATTATAAAGTCCATGATGGTCATGCACTCCACTGCCAGTTATCCAACCATCTATTGTTTTCACTGAGTAGTCTACATAATCAATCCAGGACTGGCTCGAGGTTTTGTGACCCCCGAACCTAATTCTATACTCCTCAGTGGTGAATCCAAAGCCTTCAATCAGGGTAGCCTTCAAGTGGTCATAGGATTCAGCATCTGCACTAGTGAGTGTGAGGAGGCAATCCCTGCACTTACAGTGAACAGTTCCCAAAGGAGAGCTCCCTAATTAGACTTTTTCAATTTTCTGGTCCCACAAGCCCTCTCAAAGGCTGTGAAGTACTTAATGATGTCATCACCTTCCTCATACTTGGAGACGATCCCTTTGTGGATTTTAGGGGTATCATAGTGCTCTCTGTCCCTAGCTGTCGAATTGCTGCCACCATTAATGGGTGCTAAGCACATTTCTGCTCTCTCCCTTTCTATAGCCAGGAGCTGTCTCTCCAAGGCAAACCTTTTGGCCATTCTTGCTAGAAAGGTTCTCTTCATTGAGGCTGCCTTTAATGTTCCTAGAGGAGCTGGACTCATATGTGGGATATCCAGATCCTGTGAACATTCTGTTACTAAAGTTGGGGATTACTTTTAGAAACTAAAAACTACTTCTAGCTACTTACCCCTAACGTAAACTTCGCACTTGTATAGCACACTACTCACCCCTTAGGGTCTCAAGGCGCTGTACACATACCGCTGTGGTACCCCTCCTGGCTTTTCCATGTGAGGCACCCACTCCTGGGCAACCCCCAAGGTGAAGCCAGGCATCCAAGTGCTGTCAGGGACGTTGGGGAGATTAAGCAAGCTATTGCCCAGAGTTACAGAGTGGGACCCATTAATTAGAGTAGGCACCGAGGCAAGAATTATCAGATCGAAGGGAATTGAGCCCAAGACCGACCAAGGCAGGAATTGAACCCTGGTCCCAGGCCAGATTTCTGCATCAGGATCTGCCGATCTAACCATTGAGCCACACTTCTCTACTATGGTAATCTTTAAATCTAAAGAAAAGATATGCTAAAGGGGACCTAACCAAGACCCTATTAGGATTTTTAAAAATTTAGAGAAATTGTCAATTCAGAAATCAATTGAATCTAAAGGCAATTTTGGAACTTAGTCATGTGATCATACATTGGCTGTGTAGTGCAGCAAATGCAAAGCCGTAGATCCCACCGCTGCCACCAATGTAGGCAGCTAGCTCTGTATGCTATATAAAAATGAGATATAGTATGAACAGGATTCAGGGGTTCGCCAGAGGCTTAACAGAGGCTAAAGTAGATAATACTAATGCTCTCTTTTGCAGTAGTGTGGTTGAGAAGTTAGGCTTATCAGAAGGTAGTGCAAAGCATTTGTTGTACACACACAGTCAAGAGATGAGGCACACACTCAATGACTAACTCCAGGCTCATTCTTTTTATATAGTAAAAATATATTTTGTTACTTGATTACTAGAACCAGAAGGAGTTTGTTGCAGGTAAGTACAGTTGTGAGTAGGTATCAAGCATATGTATCAAATATACTTTGTTTGGTTTTAGCAGATAATGCAGTTTACAAATGAATAACAATTTTCTATTTCAAAAGTTGACACAATGGGAGTCTATAGAGTCCCGGGGGCAAGTGTTAGCACAAAAAACAGGTAAGTACACAACTTACGACTTTAGCCTTTAAAGTCTAGGATGTCCATAGGTCAAAGTTTGGATTGACCCCAAATGTGCACCACCAGCAACACGGGGCCGGCTGGGTGCAGAGGTCAAATATGGCATTAGGTTTGCAATGGAATTCTATGAGGACTGGGGTGTTTGAAAAAGATCTGATTGCAGGTAAGTACCTGTGGTTCCAGGACACAGACCTGGGGGGGTTAGGTCAGCAGCAGGGGGGCCACCGGATCACACCAAACACACACCCTTAGAGGCTCAGGGGCAGCTGGGTGCTGGGTGAAAACGCACAGCTGGGCACCCAATGCTTTTCAATCGGGGACCTTGGAGGTCACAAAAGATGCTGCAGGCTGTGTCCAGGGGGGTCGGTTCCAGGAACTCAAAGGCTGGACAGGCAGGAGAGGCATCCGCTTGATGTTGCTGGACCGTTGGTTGGATTCCCCAAGGCCAGGGGCTGCAGGGGTCTCCTCGGGCATCAGGAGTCTTTGTTTGATCTTGTTGCTGTCAGAGGAAGCCTCTGGATTCAGGTTTCAGGCATAGTTGTGTTGGCCAGGAGGGGTCAATCCAGGATGGACTCGAGGTCAGAATCGTGTGGGAACCTCCTCTGGACCAGTGGGCCACCTGGACTCGGGCTGCGGGCATCGGGTTCAGAGTGGACAGGGCTTGTGGATCCGGAGCCGTTCTGGAGTCCTTTGGGTGGTTTCTTCTGGACAGGGCCCGTGTCCTCTGGAGTTCTTGGTCATCTGCTGGACAGGCAGTCCTCTGGGGGTTTGTAGAGGTTGCTGGTCCTGCAGAATGTGTCGCCTTTTTGGAGAAGGGGTCTTATGAGCTGCAGACAGGCGAGTAGGGCTGGGGCCAATTTGGTTGTCATCTGCAGTCTTCACTGTTGGGGCCAGCTTAGCAGTCCTTCTTCTTTCTTCTTGTCTACTTATTGAAATCTGGTGAGCTAGGTTCAGGGGTGTCCCTAAATCTTAGATTTATGAGTGGTACATGGGTCAGGGGACAGTAGCCAATGGCTACTGTCCCTGAGGATGGCTACACCCTTCCTGTGCCCAATCCCTATGGGGAGGGAGGGCACACTCCTAACCCTACTGGCCCCCTCCAAACCAAGATGGAGGTTTCTGAAGGGAGGGGGGTCACTACAGCTCTGGACACATTAGGGATGGTCCCAGCTAGAGTGGTATACTCCTCCCTGTTTTACCTAATTTTCCTGTCAGACTTGCTACCAAAAGTGGGGCTGCATCCAGGGTGGGCATCTCCACTAACTGGACGGCCCTGTGGCACTGTAACAGAAGGCCTGAGCCTTTGAGGCTCACCACCAAGTGTTGCAGTTCCTGCAACATTTGGAGGTGTGACGCACCTCCACTCAGAACAGGCTTTTTTCTGACTCCAGAGAGCACAAAGGCTCTCACCCCATCGGGTCACAAACTGGTCTTTAGTGGCAGGTTGGCACAGACTGGTCAGCCTTACACTAAAGGTTGGTTAAAGTACAGGGGGCATCTGTAAGATCCCCTCTGGCTGCATTGTACAATACATCCAACACTGGCATCAGTGTGGGTTTATTGTGCTGGGAAATTTGATACCAAACTTCCCAGCCTTCAGTGAAGCCATCATGGAGCTATGGAGTTCGTAATGACAAACTTCCAGACCATGTGCTTAATATGGCCACACTGCACTTACAATCTCTAAGAATGGACTTAGACACTGTAGGGGCATATTGCTCATGCAGCTATGCTCTCACCTGTTGTGTTGTGCACCCTGCTTTAGGGCTATAAGGCCTGCCAGAGGGGTGACTTACCTGTGCCACAGGCAGTGGTTGGTGGGCATGGTACCCTGAGAGGGATCCCATATCAACTTTACCTTTTACCTCCCCAGCAGCACACACAATCTGAAATGGCAGTGTACATGTGCTTGGTGAGGGGTCCCTTAGGGTGGCACAATACATTCTGTAACCCTTAGGGACTCTCCCTGGTCACAGAGCTCTTGGTACCACTGGTACCTTTTACAAGGGACTTAGCTGTGTGCCAGCGGTGTGCCATTTGTGGGAACAGTGGTGCAGTTTATGGAAAGAACACTGGTGCTGGGGCCTGGTTAGCAGGATCCATAGACACTCTCAGTCAAGTCAGCATCAATATAAGGGAAAAAGTAGGGGGTAACCATGCCGAAGGGGCCCTTTCCTACAAAGAGGATCAAATATTTTATCATTGTAACAATGAGTGCAACAAGTCGTATACAATGGAAAAAATCATCAAAAAATAGCAGAAACCAATGAATCACAAAGAATCCGAGTCTTCTGAGAAAGCAACGACAAACAAACGTAATGTCCATCCACTTAGAAGATCGATGGCTACCCCTAGCCCACCTCCAACAACTGAACAGAAATTAAAGGATCTTTAATGTGTTATCTGTGGTTTAGCCAGAACAGGGGCCAAAGGGATTGACAAAAGAACAGAGTACAGAGTATGTGAGTCTCAAAGAGAGCAAACATGTTTTTATCTGCAGCTAGTTTCTTCCAAGATTAAGTTTTCAGCCGAGCAGCTGATCTAAACAGCAGGGTGAATGTATTTGCAGTAGATTTGTGTGCCCATCCGAACTGCATGTGTGCATGCGTTCAACAAAATAAATGTACAATGAGCTACCAGTAGCAACGTAAGCACCAGCCTTCAGTTAAGTTTGCAGTCTTTGAAAAAGCAAATTAATTTTACAGCCACTCTTGAGTGCTGGCTATGGGTTCACACTCAGTGAGGTCAGAGAAATAATGGTCAACATTGATGAAACTGTATTGATCCATAATAATGAAATGAAGATTTTTCTGGTGAGAATGTACAATGACGGAATTCATTTTTGTCATTCTAACAAAATGAATAAGCCACTTATGGTGTTCTAAGCTGATTCGGCTGCTGATGTTCTTGCTAGCAAAATAAGATCACAGGAAGCAGTAAAATCAGCAGGAACCATTTTAAGAAACGTCATGAAAGATTTAGATTTTAGACTTAATGACAAATTTTGTGATGCTCCAGAACTCCACAAATCATGGGAGTCAACAAGAATGCCTGATGTTGTCTTAAAATTTTTAACATCATTGTTTAATATCAGCAAAGCAAAACTATTAAAACTAAAGTTCTTGAGTTCAGAGCAGAAGCAGAGAACATTGAGGATGGATTTGAAGAGTTAAGCGAAGAAGTGGAATACAATCCCATTAACTGACAGGCTTATGCTATGCAAATGTACTGTCTTTTTCAAAATCATGTTTTATGAATTACATCACAGCAAAAAGAAATCTCTGTTATACATGATGACTGCCCACACAATCTATGACAAGTGCAAAAGTAGAACTCTAATTACTTCAATAAATAGGATTGGTGTATCAACAAGTTATAATGACATAGTACGGAGCAAGAATTTGTTAGCAGCTCATGCTGTAAAATCTTGTAAATCCGACAGCACACCACTTCCAATTTACTGTACCAGGAAAGGATTTACAAATGCTGCTATTGATAATTTTGATTTTGACAGCTCTCCTTTGTCTGGAACATCCAGTACACATGATACTTCCATGGTGCTTTTTCAAGACTGTACCAATGAAGTAGCTGCTGGAAAACAAACTGTGTCAGCTGTAGGCATAAATAAACAAATCTGCAAACTTAGGACCCAACTGCCTTGCCCACATGTGCAAAATCACTACAAGCCATCAACACATCCCAGTCTACCAGAACTTTTTAAAGTGGTTGAGTACATTGATCTTCTTCTATGTAATACTGTGGTCCACAAAGCTGATTGAACTGAATTTAGCAGATAACTTATTCGGAGATGAAGGATGAAGAAAAGCCAGTTCCTCCGTGGGCTAGAATTCATGCTCTGATCTCCCAAAATACTGTCACACTGAAGAAGGTTTGGTTTTTACCAGTAATACCATCATTAGTCACAAACTACGCAACAGTATGCACAGCTCTAAAAAATATCCGAAATGTGTGTGCTGTGATGAAGGTGTTTTATGTATTATAGCTGGCATTTTTATGAGCAATCCAGTAGAAATTGATGATCTTTATCCAATGATGCCCATTTTCCACATGACAAAAGTTGTGTTGTGGTGTGCAGGAAGTTATCTCAGTGGATGTGGCATAGACAATGCACTTATTGAGGCTAAATCTTTGGAAGCAAAACTATTCAGTCAGTATTAGGCAGAACTAATTATGTTTGTTGGTTACAAGGTATGCTCATCATACCTGGGACTGTAGAAACAGTGCAGTGGATGCTTTCTGGAACAAGAATGAAAAATTAGGTTTTGCATATCTTATCTCAGAAGTGAACCAGGCACAGGGTGCACTTCATTCAAAAGACACAACACAAAGCCAGACAATGTCCCATACATTGAGTTAAAAATCAGAAAACCTGAAAGCCAAGTTTGTTAAAGAATGTGAAGAAAAATCATAACTTTACAAGTACTGAGGAATGGTAGCTCTAGTGAACAATGTGGTACATGCTGATTGGGAAGGTGATTGATAGCTGCACGTGAAGACTGTGGAGTCACTGATTACTGCGTTTTGCAAATTCAGTTACAAAAACTACTTGAGATATGGGTCCTGGTATTTGAAAGGAGTGAAGAAGCTAGAGGTGGAAAAACCATACCTTGACAGAAAATTCATAAAAATACATTTTGTGGTGAAAGTTAGAGAAGGAAGGTTCAATGCTATGGCTCAAACTTAATGGGCCATTGTGAAACTGTTCCTTACCATGAACTTGTGGGAAAGGGAGGAGAACGTTTTAATAAACATGTTGACAGCGTTCTTCTTTTCAAGTAGCAGCAAGGAAACCTTTTTGAAATTACTGAACCTTTGTGACTACACATCTTCATGACCAAACAATATGTGGATAACCATATAAAGAAATGTCTACTAAATGTCCTGAAACATGGCTCAAAACTCTACACAGAACTGAAGCAGGGGAGATTTGCATTAAAAGAGAAAAGACTGTCTGATATAATCACTAAAGCTAAACTACCACGCTTTAATTACCATTGTAAGATTTTCGTCCAACCAGCCACTACGAAACAGGTTACAAAAAAAAAACTTTCACAAGCACAAATGAGAAATGGGTGTTTCAAAAGAAAGGGGTGTATTTGTCAAAGACATTCTGTTGCATTATCTTCTTCCAACAAACACATTATTTGATGAAGATGCTGCAACCAAACCAGTGAAGCACAAACTTTTACAAGAGCTTGAAAAAAAACTTTCACGTGAAGAATTTTAATTCAAAAGGGTGACCTCACTGAAAATTGTTTTTGTGGGCTCTATGCCACAATTGCAAATGGTCAAGATTTCATCCATGCAAAACTTAGGAGAAGTCATTCAGACTGTTGTACAGATATCAAAGTCAGTGTGCACCTTGTAAGAACTGCACATTGTCGTTGACAGTTATCTTGAACTACCTTGCAAAGAATGTGAAGAAATTAGAAGAATGTCTACAAGTAGAACAATTTACCTTGCCTGCATCGCAAATTCAACACCTTTACCTGTGCAACTTGATAAATTCTGGTCATTAACATCGAACTAGGTGAACTTGGAGGAGTTAACCCGCCAGAACATACCTGATGCTTCAGTAAACACTGAATTTCCAATTATTGCAAGTGGAATGATTGTCAATTAGAAGTTGGTGCCTTCAGAGATATATTCAAAAGATATGGGCCATATCGGCCAAGAACTTAACAGCAAATTGGAGGAAACTGACCTTTGTGTTGTGCCACATGTTGAGTGGGCTGTTCGAAATGGTTCCAATCGAGTAATTGTACTGTCAAATGACAGATGATATTATTGTGCTGCTTATATGTGTTGCCATTCTCATAAGTCAGAGTTAGAGATACGTTATGGAACAAGCAAGAAAAGACACTTAGGCCCTCATTATGACATTGGTGGTAAATCCCACTTACTGTAACGCTGACTGCCGCCAGCATACTGCTGCCACAGTGGATATCCATTCACTATATTATGACATACACACACACCAATCCATCACTATTCAGCCACACACACAAGTGCGCCACACAAAAGGTCAGTGATAAACTGGAGGTATCTAAACCCACACCGTTACGCCAACAGAACAACGCCCATCACATTATGACCCACAGATCACCATGGCGGACATTCAATTGCGGTAAACCATTGTCACTATATACCGATGCGCTCAAAATACACACACACACAAAACAACACTACATTTATCAATTTGAATAACACACACCTGACACCCATACTACATTACCCTCACCCCCATACGACTAGAAACCATTGGCACAAGACAGACACCACCAGAGCCACACACCTATATACAACTTTGCACTTGTATAGCGCACTACTCACCCTTTAGGGTCTCAAGACACTGTCCGCATACCACTGTGGAAACCCTCCTGGCTTTTCCCTGTAAGGTACCCACTCCTGGGCAACACCAAGGTTGAAGCCAGGCATCCAA
This sequence comes from Pleurodeles waltl, assembly GCF_031143425.1. Lineage (NCBI taxonomy): Eukaryota > Metazoa > Chordata > Amphibia > Caudata > Salamandridae > Pleurodeles > Pleurodeles waltl. The sequence goes on along the minus strand of NC_090447.1, from coordinate 1,337,708,967 downwards.
GCGCTGTGAGGGCCGTTGTGGAGATTAAACAAACTATTGCCCAGAGTGGGACACATTAATTAGATTAGGCACTGAAGTGAGAATTATCTGATCCAAAGGAATTGAGCCCAAGACCCGGCAAGGTGGGATTTGAACCCTGGTCCCAGACCAGATCTCTGCATCAGGGTCTGCCGCACTAACCATTGTGCCACACTTCTCCACACAACACCCATCACACCACAAAGACACCCCAGATTCTCAGAGGAGAAGCTAAGGATCAAGGTGGAGCAAATCATCAGGGTAGAGCCACAGCTATTTGGAGCACAGGTGCAGCAGATATCCATTGCTATGAAGATGGAGCTATGGCAGAAGATTGCGGAAAGGGTCAACGCCATGGGGCAGCACCCCAGAACAAAGGACGACATCAGGAAGAGGTGACACGACCTACAGAGGAAGGTGCGTTCCATAGCAGCAAGACACTAGCTCGCTATCCGGAGGACTGGCGGTGGACCCCCACCTCCTCCCCCACAACTAACAACATGGGAGGAGCAAGTCTTGGCAATCATGCATCCTGAGGGCCTGGCCAGAGGAGAAGGAGGACTGGACTCTGGTAAGTCAATTCTATACTACTATCACTTCCCTACCTGCATGCTATCACATACCCCCACATTCACCCTCACTCCCATCACTCCACCACCTTCCACACACCCCACCATCACATCCCACCCATCCCAATGGCAAGCCCTGCATGCACCACCAATGCTGGACATCACTCATAGCCCTGCATGGACACCTATCACCAAAGCATGCACACTAGACAGAATCTTATAGACCACCACATACCAACTTACACAAATTAAGTTTGCCAGGGCAAATACAACCAAAGAGGGCAACCCACCGATGCACAATATGTCACACACAGAAACAATAACACAGGATTTACATCCCCACAGGTATCCCAGCCATTGTTAGCGGAGAAGAGGTGGCAGCACTATCCAGTCCCCCAACTGAAGATGCCCACAGTAATGACAGCAACTCTGGTCGCCTGGATCTGGATGACCAACCTGGCCCATCAGGGATCTCTGGACAGTTGGTTACCCATGCTCAGTCACAGACAACCACAGAGCCTCCCCATCTGGAAACACCACCAGAGCACATACCTCTGTCCCCAGGACACATCAATCAGCAGTGTGCCCACCATTACAGGGCCCCCTGGGCACACCTCATACCCAAGACAATCAGGGACCTGGGATCAGTGGCAGTGGGCACACGGTTCAGGGTAAAGAGGCACTGGACAACAGGGACACTGGGAGGACTGCTGTGCACCAGGGGGAGGACAGGCCCAGGGAACCGACTCTTCAGGAGGCACTCACTGAGATCCTGGGAGACTACCGAAATTCCCAGGATATGATGGGCCAGATCCTGGACAGCGTGCAGGAGAACAGGTGGCTACAGGAGGGACAGTACCAGGGGATCAGGGAGGACTTGCAGGCCACAACACCACCCTGGTCTCTATTGCAGGGGTGCTGGCAGACATAGCCATCATTAAAAGGGAGGCAGCCTCACAACAGCGGGCCCCTGCCACTAGCCATTAATCTGAACTGCCTTCCACATCTGCTAGTTAACAGGAGGCCCGCCACAGGACCAACAGGCCACCAGCACCTCTCCCCCAGCAGAAAGTGAACCACACCCCAAACGCTCCCTGCGATCCAGGCAGAAGCCAGAGACTATTGCCAAGACCCCCAGCAGGAAATGAGACTCTCATGATTGTCCCCCTTGTGTCCCACTCTGTCACCCTGTCCACCTTAAACAGCCACTGCACCTGGAACAATACCCTGGACTTTCCTCCATCATCACCCCATCCCAATGCACTTGCCCCTCTTCTTCTTAGCACTTCAATAAACACCCTTGGAAAAAATACAAGTGTGGAGTATGTAACATTTTTTAAGTATGTATGCGTTTAACCAGGTTCAACATTGCAATTCAACTGTACAGTCATGTTCGCATAGGAAAGACCTGTAGTTTCCTGCAGTTATCACACCAGGAGCAATAGTGGGGCACCAACATCTGCACAATGAATTGCCAAAGGGTACAGTGAATGGGCATAGAAGTGGAAAATAACAGCATGTCAGTGACAAGGATAATCTAAATAATGACAATGAAATGTGAAGTAACATTGTCTTGCCTGTGTGTCATTAGAAGTTTTGTTGTATCACTGCTGTTCTGTTGTCCTCATCCTCATCCTCTGCCTACTCATCCTCATTGTCCACAGGGTCTACTGCTGCCACCCAGGCATCTCCAGCCTCCTCCTCCTGCAGAAAAGGCACATGGCATCTCAAGGCAAGGTTGTGCAACATGCAGCATGCCACGATTATCTGGTAGAACTTCTCGCATGAGTAGCACAGGGATCCACCTGTTAGATGAGGCACCTGAACCTAGCATTCAGGAGGCCAAAGTTTCTTTCGATTATCCTTCTTGTTCGCCCATGTGCCTCATAGTAAAGTTCTTCTGCCCTTGTCCTGGCATTCCTCACAGGGGTCAGCAGCCACCATAGGTTGGGTAACCAGAGTCACATGCAATATTGAGGGACAACATTCAGCCACACACTATCGCATATGGCCAACACCATGTCCATACACTAACACCTACTGGGTGGGAACCAGGGCTCTCCTATTAGCCACACCCTGTGCCTCTGTAGTTGGCCCACCACATTTGGGATGCTGCTATTCCTCAGGATAAAGGCATCATGCACTGGCCCAGGATACTTAACTTTGACATGGGAGATGTACTGGTCCGCAATGCACTCCATCTGCACATTCATGGAGTGAAAACTCTTACGATTTCGGTACACCTGTACATTGTGATGGGGGCACAAATGCAATAAGAGTTCCATCAATTTCCCCAATTACATTGGGGATATGTCCCATTGCATAGACGTCAGCCGTCACTGTGGCCAAATCCTCCACCTGGGGAAATACAATGTAGCTGCACATGTATTTAATCAGGGCAGACAACACTCTGCTCTGTAACAACAATTTGTAACTGACACTATCCTTTTGAGGAAAATGCAGCCCTACCTCAGCTGGAACCTGCCTCACAGGATCAGATGATTCTGGCTCCTATTGAACCAGGGGCTGCTTCCCCTCAACTCATTGCGGGCTCGATGGTCTGGATCTTCAGCCACTTGTAATTTTTGTCATAATGTTGATCAAGACCTGAACCATGTAGTTTTCATATGTCCAGCCTTGCTGTTATTCAGCCGTAAGTGGATACTCCCTATCTATCTCAAATTTTCTTTACGTACAGCTTCTGAGCTAATGTTGGCCTTTTCTGATCCCCCTAATGAGATGTTTTGCTATAGAGTTTTAACTTCTTCAAAAGTTTTTGTATCCTTGTATTAAATTTTATTAACAAATTCTGTTTAAAGTTTGCTTGGGAATAATGTTTTTTTACATGATTAGATGTTTCTGGGGGGGGGGTGGGCGGTTGTTGTATTATATAATATTGTATTATTCATTCATTTTATGTATTTATACTTTTTATGTGGACCTCTAGAGAGTTCTGTATCATAATAAACTTGAAACTTGAAACTAGGTCAGCCTCCCTTTCATTCGCAGTGCTAACAGTACCAGTGATGTCATCTTCTACCTTGACTTTAACATTATATCATTTTCCACAAATTGGAGGAGTTCTTTCCCTAGCAAGCCATACCTGCCCCCACACATACATTCACAGGCTGTCATGGATATCTGACATTCTTCCAATCAGTGTCATGACTAATTGCTTAGTAAACATTACAGACAGTGCAAATCAGTGAATTGTAATGGATTTTTTTGTCACTTGGATAAAATACAAATAATAAAAACAGAAAGAGAAAAAGAACATCTGGAAGAGAAGCTTCGATACTTGTCGAAATGCTTAACAAGCCAATGCATTAACTACAACCTGAACCATTATGTTGTAACTTAAACCTGGCTAAAAGTATTTTCAACTCTTTTCAACGCATATACACAGCATTGTTCCTTCTTCAATTACCATGTTGATTTTCTTTGAAATGCCACAAACTCGCAATTGTTTCTCATGCCTTATAAGTAAGCAGCCCTTCTTTTCTTTCACTGTGGCACTGGACCACACATTCTTTTTCACCCAAACTGTTCCACTTTAACTCTTTCCACAAATCCAGAATTTCCTTTCACAGGAAACCATGCTACCTCCAACACTGCACAACATATGAGCCAGTGCCAGTGGGTGGGTTCCAAAGAGATACATTTTCACTCATCTAAATAACCGGAATTGAAAAAAAAAAAAATTACGAATATTTGCAGGTGGGGCTTGAACCCTAATTAAAATATTAGGTTGTGTACATATGGGAGGGAGTTAAGTTGGGAAGAGACAGAGAGGAAAAGAGAGACAAAGCCCGTATTTATACGTTTTTTAGCGCCGAATTTGCGCCGCTTTTTGACGCAAAACGGCGCAAACCTACAAAATACAATGGTATTTTGCAAGTTTGCGCCGTTTTGCGTCAAAAAACGACGCAAATGCGGCGCAAAAAAAAGTATAAATACGGGCCAAAGTGTGTTGAGGAAGTGAGTGAGAATACATGAAAGCGAGTGAGATTAAGCATACCTATGAAACTTTGAGAGAGAATGAGTGAGTTTAGGTGAGTAGAAAAACGTGAGAGTATGAATGACTTGAAATCATGAGTGTGTTTATGAGTTCGTTCCTCTTGTGGCTTTGCAGCTGGCCTTGGAGCACCGTAGGTCATTCTTAGAATAAGGGGCACCCTTGGAAAGCGCTGCCACCCGTATATTGGTAGTATTTTGTAGCATAAGTGGCACCTGTGGCAAAATGCTTGCACTGGATCACTAGAGATATGTTTTGTCAAACGAGACACCTGTAGCAAAATGCTGGATTCGGTCTACGGGACATACTGCACCTAATTGTTGCCATTAGGAGCCCTCATAGCAAAATGCAGGCACTGACATTTTCGAAAGTAAATCTTGGCACGTGACGTACCCATGGCAAAATGCTGGAACTGGCTTATTAGGGGCAATTCATGACATAGAGGGAACCTGTGGAATAATGCTGGTGCTGGTATATTTAGGGTAATTCCTGGTGTCAGAAGTTGGGGTAATAGTTAAGGTGGGTGTTATATCTTTCAGCTTTAGGGTAGTGTCTTCCTCCAAAACTTTTTGCCTACTTACGTCCAATTTTTGCTGGATTTTGTTTTTGTTAACTTTAGGACTCAATGCACTTTACCACTGCTAACCAGTGCTAACCAGTGCTAAAATGCTTGTGTTCACTCTCCTAAAATGCTTTGATTGGCACGTACCCAACTTACATATTTAATTTACTTATAAGTCCCTTGTAGAGTGGTATACCTATTCCCAAGACCTATAAATTAAAAGCTCTCAGTGCGGCCTTTAGCAATTATTGTACCCATCCAAAACATGCCCCAGGCCTGCCATTCTACTCGGTGTCTGCAGTTTTAACCTGCCATTTGGATTTGCCAAAATACATCTTTTACCAGGCTTAATCCTTCCTTTTTATGGGCGAGCGCAAAGTGCTCAGTCCATTCAGTAATCTCTGTTTGGGCTTCAAACCACGCCCATGTCACGTCAGTCACTTACATTGTTTTGTGGGCTTGCCTTTTAAAATCCACTTGCTTTCATTTGTGAAAAGCATGCATACGTCATGCCTTTTCTGGTGTTTAGCCCACCTACACTGCACCGGTAAACTACTAGAAACATACGAGACTCGATGTTTTGAGCCTGGGGTCCGGACTACTTTATCTGTTTATTTTCCATGCAGCGCGATCGCGATGCATTTTACATAGTGCGATCGTGCTGCGTTTTTTTTCTTTACACCGCTAATAGCTCTAACTCGAACAAATGCGAGACCGGTTGCATTGAAAATGCTTGTTCATATATGTCACCTGTAATGTAGGCCCCGGACAGCCTGAAGGGACATGTATTTTTAATTTTTACATCTTGGTAGTAAAAAACTCTTAAATTCATTTTTCACTACTGCAAGGCTTATTAGCCATTTTAGAACCACAATTTCCAAATGGGATCAATCAATCAATCACTCAATCAAATTTCTTAAGCGCACTACTCACCCGGTAGGGTCTCAAGGCTCTGGGGGGAAGGGTGGGGGTTACTGCTCGAAAAGCCATGTTTTGAGGTGCCTTCTGAAAGTTAGGAGGTCCTCGGTCTTGCGTATGTTGGTGGGGAGGGAGTTCCAGGTTTTGGAGGCTAGGTGGGAGAAGGATCTGCCACCGGAGGTGGTGCGTTGGATGCGGGGGACTGTTGCGAGGGTGAGGTCGGCGGAGCGGAGCTGTCGAGTTGGGATGTGGAAGTTGATTCGTTTGTTTAGGTAGGCCGGTCCAGTGTCGTGGAGGGCTTTGTGAGCGTGGACAAGGATTTTGAAAATGATCCTTTTGTTGCTGGGCAGCCAGCGTAGGCATTTTAGGTGGACGGAGATGTGTTTGTGGCGATGGAGGTTGAGGATGAGACGTGTGGCTGCGTTCTGAATGTGATGGAGTTTTCTCTGAAGCTTGGCTGTGGTCCCTGTGTAGAGGGCATTGCCGTAGTCCAGTCTGCTGCTTATGAGGGCGTGGGTGACCGTTCTTCTTGTTTCTGAAGGAATCCATTTGAAAGTCTTGCGTAGCATGCGGAGGGTGTTTGACAGGAGGATAATATTGCGTTGATTTGCTGAGTCATGGTGAGAGATGACTCCAGTATGACACCGAGATTGCGTTCGTGGGTGGTGGGTGTTGGGGGTGGTCCTAGGGTGGTGGGCCACCAAGAGTCTTTCAATGCAGTTTTGTTGGGACCGAAGATGATGATCTCGGTTTTTGCTGAGTTTAATTAGAGGTGGCTTGCTGTCATCCAGTTAGCGATGGCGAGGAGTCCGGCAAGTAGGTTATTCTTGGTGGTAGATGGGTTCCTCATGAGGGAGATGGTGAAGTCAGAATTCATACTGCATGCTGCTAGGAGCTCCATTTAGCTACTACGAGACTCACCTTCTACTCTCTGCAATGTGGCTTGACCTCTCCCCCAAGCACTTCCCACCACAGGGTTAGAAAGAAGTACAACAAAGAGATGCTGGTTATTCACAGCTTCAGAGGCTTTCCCAGGTGCTTGGGAAAATGGGAGAAGCGGCTGATGTAACCATCTTTCCTGTGTCTGGACCAGCACTCCTCTACTGTTGACTCCCTCCTATGGCCCAGTATCATCCAAGCCACGGGTGAGGCATAGCAGCATACCGGGCTATAGCTCCAGACTGCTGAATGTTGAAAGTTATTGGCCGGAAGAGTCTGGGCTGGGCCCACTCTCTTGGCTTTAGACTGTTTGATCCAGTTGGGTGAATGGCCTTGTCTTTTTTATTGCCCTTTTGTTTTCAACTAATTCATGCTGTTAAGCTGCAGTGGAAGCATCTTTTTGCCTTTTGCCTTGCTGTTAGTCTGCCTGGACCCTCCACTGCACCTTTAGGACATTTAGGATATCTTAATCCAGCTCAACCTCTCCCTAACCCTATAATGGGGAAGACAAAAACTTGGGGCCAAGGACCAATCTAGTTGTCTTCAGGAACCCTAAAGTACGACCTTGGACTCCTTTCTAGACAGAGCTGTAGGGGTTGTCACTAAGGAAATGGACCTAGCAGAATGGCGGCTATCTGTTGAGCTCTGTGAACCCCAAGCAGGGTTTAATTTTTCTTCACAGGTCATTAAGGTCTCTGGGGCCCCTGGTTTAGATGGTTGCCGTGGCTGGTTCTGAGACTGCTGTAGAGGGCAGTCTCAGAAAGTGTCACTGTGCCCCAAGGATGATGATCCTGCCCATGTCCAAGTGGGTAACGAGTCATCTAGGCTCATTACTAATGGCATCATCAACTCTATCTTGGCTCACCTATCAGTGCAATTAAAGAGATCATAAAAAACAGTATGGCCCCCATAAAAGACAAACTGTGCTCTCTGGAGGTAATGGTCTCAGAACTAATTAATTTGCACACAGCGGAGCCCAGGCCGACTAGCATGGTGGCATCCACATCTACCAGCATCACAAGCAATAATACAGTTAATGGCCCATTTGTGTGAGAGTTCCCACCACCTGTCCCCGCCAGCACCATACCCCCCTGTGTCCTATGTACCTCAGGGGGTAATCACACAATCTTACCGTTGACTCAAGTCAGAAGAGTCAACTCAAGTGAATCCCTGGAAGGCTCTCATCTTTAATTAGAGGAAAAAGGACCAGGCTTTGATTTGCATAAGGAGTGTCACACACATCTAAATTTCCCTCCAGAGTGCTGCCCATTGTAACTGCATTAATCAATGTTCCATCTGTGTCGCCACTAGCTGAGGAGTCCGCGGTCCAACTTAAGAACAAGGACTGTTTTTGGTTCAGCCAGAACTCTGACTTTCATTTAAATGAATACAAGGAAATTTTATTTGTCAGGAGAATTGCCTGGGTTGGTCCTCTGAATAAGCAGCTGAAAGGAGACTGTGTGGGCATCAAATTGCCGATAACCAGGTTTAGCTCACTGTTTGAATTTTTTTGTCTGGCACAGGCAGTTGCCAATGGCATTAACTTGGTGCCACTGGGATTTTTTTTACGAACATATACAACCCAAGGCGGAGATGTTTTTCCAGCATTCCCCAACCAAGGCCAGGGTGGAGGCTGGGCAGTTACCGCTTGTGACCAGTGGCAGGTTACCTATCGTGACCAGTAACAAGTTTGCTGCCCTGGCAAGTTTAGGGAACACCGAATAACTTACAACCATGGCAAATCCGCAGTCGGGGAAACACTTCCGTCATAGCAGACAATGAAGCTAGTAACTTGGTATCCATGGATCAATGGATGCCTCTTCTGGGACACTTTCCAGGGCAGTTTCCCCTTTTCCTTTGGGCATTGTCGTGTTTCACAAATTTCTATCTTTCATTTGATCTTGTATGTTGAAATATTGCAGACTATCAATCTAAGTTTGCGATGAGGATTGGTTTGATTATGTCTCTAAATCTGACTTTGTGAAGAAAACAAGTCCACCGGGCATATAACATGGGGCAGTTTCATCAATTTCTCTGTCAATGCCACTGATGTTCCTCGGCAGAGGGCCGGGGGGTTTAGTGGCGCTAATTCAAATTGTCCAGGTTGCTAAGGCTTTACAAGTAGTATGCAAGCATCAGGGGATTTTGATTGTATGGGTTGTTCTTTCCAAAAAGTGTAGTTTTTTGCGTTTCATTTTAATAACCCTGTGTGTGAGTTAGGCTGGCAGATTGATGTTTTATTTTCTGTTTTAGCTATTCTTAAGCAGAGGCTTGTCTGTCAACTCAGTGAATTCCAAGTTTATAGTAGGTGGGGATTTTAATGCTAAAATAGGCACTTAGACCACCCTACTTTGTAATGAGGGACTCTTGCTCAGATAATCAGACTGTGTATAGTGGGGGCAAAACTCTTAGAGGCAGTTTTAAGTCTGACCTGATTCATGTAATTGAGAAGGTGGGTGCCCACTTTTGTTGCTTGAGGACAAGGGACAGTGATTGATTATGTATTTGTTTCTGAGGTCCTCACTCTACTTGCTACAGGTAGGGGAGCAAAGGAGCATGAGCAGGAAAGCTACAACCCCACAGAAATGGTTCTTGATATACCTGTACAGAGATGCCTTTGTAATTTAGTACGGCCGACAAGCTTGGGCATTAAGAACAATGGGCTTAGGATCAGCTGGTGAACAACACACATTCTGTCCATATTAACAATTCTGGTGGGATCTAATCAAGGTCTTACTCTGGATACCTTTTTGGTAGAATCAGTCTGAAACCCTTTTGGCTTTTGAGAAAATGAATCACTTGTTAATTGTAGCAGTAACCCTATAAAGAGGCCCTAGCCTGGATGGTTTGACAGCTCATGTAGAGCTGCGGACAAGAAATTGCACTTGGCTCTTAGCCTCAAGCCTAGAGATATGACATTGGTGGCAGCTGCCAGGCTAGATTATAAATGAACCCTTAAAGACAAGAAACTGGAAATCTTGTTCATGCTTGCAAATCGAAGTACTCCATGAGATTCTGGAGTTTTGTTCGCAAAGGGAGTTCTAGTGATGTAACCTCAGGAGACTTAGGATGTAACATCCTCCCCGTATAATGATGTGACCATTTTAATCTGATTTATTCCTAAGGGGAACTACTGGGGAAGTATGGGAACACTGTTGTGTCCTGCTTTACCTTGGATATAAGCTTTTATTTGGAAGATGTGGTAGTGTCTATTGAGGACAGCCCTTCTAAAACGGCACCAGGTCTTGACGGGGTACTGATGGACCTTTATAAAGAGAATATCCATCTGTGGCCTCCATTATTACACACGTCCTTAATGCCACCGCCTCTGAGGAAACATCTGTCTCATGAAAGTCAGCTTGCATAGTACCCATTTCCAAAGGAAACAGGAAGGACCCCAAATCTTATAGACCGATTTCTTTATTGCACTAGGTAGTTAAAGTTTGGGGGCTTATTCTTTTACATTGAATTTAGAGCTATGCCCAAGAAAACAATGTTTTCAGATTTGCACAGTTCTACGAAGGTCTTGGGACCCAAGAGCCGTGTTTAAATCTACATATGAATATTGGAAATACATGCTCACCAAACAAAGGATTGCTAATCTTGCTTTTATGGACCTCAGTAGTGCCTTTGATAGTGTAAATTATTTCATACTCTGGGGAATACTTTTTAAGCTGATCTTCACCCATTCTAGTATTGAATTTTTACAGGCTCTACATGAGGGGATTAGAGCACCAGTCAGGTACGGTAGGAAGGTGAGTACACTGATTCTTGTAATCTTTTTAGGGGTGTGTGACAGGGGTGTGTTTTGGATCCCATTTTCTTCCTTTTAGATGCTAATGATCTGCACAACTTTGTAGTCTCCCAGGGTCAGTATCTCCCTTTAGTGAATGGTAAACATGTGACAGCTCTACTGTATGCTGGTGATGCAGTTTTGCTTTTACGGAATCCCAATGGCTTGCAGGCCCTATACATTTTTTTTTCAAGAACATGGATGACCCAGACGTGGAAGTTAGTTTACCAAAAACTCATTATATGTTTTGTGGTAAGACCATCGAAAAATTGGACCTATTGAGATAAAGGGGCAATCAATTGGGGGTAACTTTAGATTTTTTTTTATCCTGCAGTGCCTTGTTTTTAATACTGTCCCAGGGGTGCATGAATAAATGAAATTGCTTACTCTGTAGCTAGTTTGAACCTTCCTTCTCACTTTTTGCTCTGCTGTCCCCACCACCCTTGGCTCATCATTGTCGTGTTTAGTATACCTTTCTCTTTAACAAAACAACCCTGAGCTTCTCCCTCTCAGAGAGGGTGTTCTAGCCCATACAGTGACTAGGTATTATGGTACAAGGAGATTCCCAATGAAGAAGCATGCCACCTATGGAGAGTGAGGAAATTGTCCTTTTAAAGGGATATTTCACCGTAGCTAGGTCTATACTTGTGGCCTAAGGGATTCTTTATTGTGGTAGACATCAGACTTCACCTGTATCTTGCTACCAGCACCTGGACTTCTCTGCTGAGATACCTGCTCTGCCAAGTGGTGCCAAATCCAGTTCCGGGCCCATGGATGTGAGTGCAGCGCTGCAACACAAAAACTGATGCAACAATACTGGGGGATCACTTGGAAATGACACATTTCGCTGCAGAAACTCCACTTGGCTGCTGACTGTACCGATGCTGTGTACACCGCTCACTGACTGCATGATACAACCACCCGACTTACAACACAACCCCAGCTTGGCTGACGTAGCACCACCATATCGGAAACAGTACTCATTGCTTCTGGTTATCAACGCATCAATGATGTTGCCCAATCAAGAAATAATGCATCGCCTGAGAGCGTAACACATCCTTTCCTCTGGATCAATGCATCATCACCGAGCATCGACGCATCGAAAGGTACAGTCAGGAGGTCTGCATAACTCTTGTACCAGGCCTACTCTCAACTGCAATTTTGGATTTGCCCTGGTCCAGCGCGACCAGATAGTTCCATGGGAGCTATTGTCTTCTAAGCACTGCATTTTGGTTTAATCTTTGAAAATGCATAACGACTTATGTCTGTTGGAATTTTTTCATTTTAGTCTTCTTTGACTCAGCTAAATGTTGGCTATTTTTCTAAACTGGTATGGAGCCCTTTTGTGGTGTTTTCACTGTAATACTGTGCATCCACAAATACTTTACACACTGCGTCATTAGTTTAACCTGACTGGTCTGTGCCAAACTACCAGAGGGTGGGCACAGGTAAACTTTTTGTGTATATCTTATTTGCCCTGGCTAGGATTGTGCTCCCTACTTTGACAGAGTGTAAACCTCTGCCAACTTGAGTCCCGTTTTCTAAAAATATTGTTCTGTGATGTTTGCTCTTTCATGATTATTATTAATAATCGAATAAAGATGAGATGATGATATCGCAATTTTGAAAATTCCACATGTATAAAGTTGCTTTTTCTTGCCTTAGCAATTTGGGGCCTGCACCCTGTCTCTGGTCACAAGACAGGATGTAGTTGGCAGTTAGGCTTTGTGTATTCCTGATAGACTGCCACACACAATGGGACCTTAGGTATGACTAAGTGGGTCAACGCTGGCATGATGGGAAGGAGGACCTGGGCTCACCCACAATTACACCTAAATAGGCTGTGTCCTGTCTCCACACAATGGGATTAACAGCCCTGCATTGACACTTCAGCCAGTTTAGCATCAGGGCAGGTGAGGCAGGGAATTCCATGCAATTCAGACACTGTCTAGAATCTTCTCTCACTTTCCAGAACCAGGACACCAGGGTACAAAAAAGGACCCCAGTCACAATCTCTTCAGTACACTTATGGGCCTGTGAAAACTCTGCCAGGAAGACGGACTGCTGTGCTGCTACAAGAACTGTTGCCTTGCTGTGCTGACCTGCTGCACTCAAGCCTGGGGAAGAAGAACTGGACCTGCAACTCAATCTTGAACCCAGGGCCCCAGAGTGACTCAAAGAATAGTCTGCTTTGCTCCCGATCTGTAAAAAGAACAAGATGATGGATTGAATGCTTGAATTAATCTCAGCTGCTGGCAATGGCTGGCAATTGCTTGCGGCGCCTCCCAATCCATTGTTTTTCATCCACAATGCCACCTTAGAGCCTCGAGCCATTGAGCTGACGAGCTCTGGAGATGCACCTGTGAGCCTGTGAGTGGTACTAGACCTGAGACGAGGTAGACACCTATCAGGGGAGGGCTCTCACATCACCTGCTGGCACTAGCCACTCATATGCTCCCAGAGTTCCCTGCCAACTTGAAATCCAAGATGGCGAAACCCAGGGACCCTCAGGAGGAGCTCTAAGCACCACCCCTGGGGTAGTGATGGACAGGGGAGTGGTCACTCCCCAGTCCTTTGTCCAGTTTTGTGTCATAGCAGGGACCGGGGGTCCCTGAACCGGTGTAGACTGGTTTATGCAAGGAGGGCACCAAATGTGCTCTTCAAAGTATTGCCAGTGGCTTGGGAAGGCTACCCCCCAAGCCTGTAACAGATATTTCCAAAGGGTGAGGGTGTAACGTCCCTCTCCCAAAGGAAATCCTTTATTCTGCCTTCCTGGGCTTGAGCTTCTCAAGAAACAGGAGAGCAAAAACCTGTCTGTGAGGTAGCAGCAGCTGGGGCTTCCTGGAAAACCTCAGAAGGCTGCAATTGCAATATTGAGTGTCCTCTAAGGAGCCTCCGGAGTGCATGGAATCATACAACTGAATGCTTGCAAAAGCCTTGAGGTATGATTCCAACATGCTTGATACCAAACATGCCTATGTTCAGAGTTCCCAATATGTAGCTGGACATAGGTAGAGACCCATGTCCAGTACACACGTAAAATGGTGTACCCGCACTCATGAAAATCTGGGAAAATGGTCCTGGAGTTTGTGGGGACACCTCTGCTAGTACAGGGGTGCCCTCAAACACAGGTACTTTGCACCCTGCCCTCAGGGTTGGAGGTCCTGCCATAGGGGGGGACACACTTCTGGGAGCATCGAGCCGGGGCAGGTGGAGCCACCAGCCGTCGTATAGATTCAAACCGCATTGGACCACGCTAGCTTGGTGCCTTACTCGATGGGGCCCATCCACTAATATGAGGAGGGCTCCTGCCTAATGCGATATTCCCTACTATGGGTAACACACAACTTTATGATTAGGTAGGTTTATTGGTCCTGAAGAATCGCACAAGATCATATAGACTAAAAAGCGAGAAACATGTTGACCTTGATTCAATAGTAGTGCAGGGGATCCTGTACATAATACACTACACTCTAAGTTGAGAGATTTAGTGACAGTGATTAATACTTTTTCTTTTTTTCTTTTTGGGGAGACTAGACCTTTTCTTGCTCCCTCCCCTCACTTCTGTTTTTAATCATGACAGAGGTTAGATATCCTAATAAAATACATTTCACCTCTAGTCATTTTTAACAGCACTCCTTCTCTTTTTGTATACCAATCCTACATCACTATACACACTGACCGGCTATTATTCATTGTCAAAAGATCTCCTGCAAAGAGCCCCCCGTGGGGCCCGTCAGGCATTGCAGTGCTGGCCTGATGAGGAGCATAGCCCAATGATGAAGCATGTCACCAAATGGTGAGTGAGGGCTCTTGTTCCAAAGATTTGGATTTTCAAGAACCTTTGAAATAAAGGAATCAGTTTTTTTAGTGGAACTGTGTATACCTTTTTGATTTACATGTTAGATGGGAATATTATACACAGGACCAGGACTCTTTTTCCAAATATCCCATGTCTCTTTAGCCCCTCCTTTTCTTGGTTTTTGGTGACTTATAAGTGACCTGGTGCAGTGTAAATGACAGTGGAAGGGTGCTTGCTCCCTTTCACGCAGGCTACAATGGCAGTCCTGCAGAAGCCTTTGCATGGGCTCCCTATGGGTGGCAAAATATATGCTGCAGCCCATAGAGATCCCCTGGAACCCCAATGCGCTGGGTACCTAGGTACCATATACTAAGGACTTACAAAGGGGCACCAGTATGCCAATTGTGGGTGAAATACTGAGTTACCATTATTCAACAACAAGATTTAGAGGAGAGAGAGCATAACTACTGGGGTCCTGATTAGCAGGATCCCAGTAGCCACAGTCAAACACACTGACAAACAGGCCAAAAGTGTGGGTAACCAAGCTGGAAAGACGCTACTCTCCTACAGGTAGCCAAACTGGTCTTCAAAGAAGAGAAAGACAGTTAGGACAGAAACCAGACCTCTCCCATTTCCTGCATCCCCAGCCAGATGTGAGCCCCTATAATTGAATTACAAGAGGGGCTGGAAGGAGTATGTTGGTAAAAATCTCTCCTGTGTGGTTAAGTTTCCCTATTTTGGATTTTTGTGAACTATGGGCCTCATTTACAAGGCCTTTGTGCCAGTCATTGTTTGATGCAGTGGTGGTGCTACGACGGTGCTTTACACTGCTCCAGAATTACAAACTGACACACTGGGCTCAATGCATCAGTTTATAAAGCCTTGCATCACAATATACCTGCACCAGGTACAATGTATGCAAAGTAGATGTTCCCAGGCAAAAAGCCACACAGAACTGATTAAGTGAAATTTACAACATTTCACTGCACCATTCTGTGTCTTCACTGCATCAAAATGTTAGTGCCTGCGCAGAGCAGGCATTAAACTGACACAGGGTTTTTGTCTATAGGAGGCTTCCTTGCGTTGCTCGAATACCATCATTTTTTTAAGCTAGTCTAGCAATGTGTCAGTTTAGTGCCACAGATGTGTCAGAATTTCTGACGCATCTCTGAATATGTGTGCAATGGACCTCTGTGTAGTAAATACAGCACATCCATGGCGTTGTTAGGGAATCGTTGGGCATCACCAGAAATTTGATGTATCAGGGCTGATTCATCAGTTTCTTGTAAATGAGTCCCTATGCTTTGGGGGATTTGATTTTTGCCTCACTTCACCCCAGAGGAAGGTACTCTGCACCCTATTGGTCATGGGTGTCCACTGCTTGCCATCACAGAAGCATGGATAAACATGAAAGAGCTGCCCAGAAACTCAGATCCCTGCTGGAAAATGATCAGTACCCATGATCTGCACCTGAAGGACTGTACCCACAAGGACTATACCTGCTACACACTTTGGGCTTCACCACAAAAAAGTACTATGCCTTGCTTCTAAAGATCCAGAAATGAACTCCCTATAAGCAACAGGTTCAAAAGAGCTACTAGGAGTCCCCCTGTAACAAGTCCTGCAAGAAAAGCCCAGCTGACCACTGTCCAGTGGCCTTTTGAGGATTCTGACCAGGTGCATTCTGGTAATTGTAGTAGCAACTCTCAAAGAGCAACTCAAGCTTCTGGAACTATGGACCAAGTTTGTAGACACTGCAAGACTCCAAAAAGGAGTTCTGGAAGAAGATCCAGAAGTTAAGTGGAAATTTGTAGTAAGTTTGGAAAAAAGTTCCATAAGGTGCCCAACCTGTCGGCGGGGATCAAGCCAGCAATGTCGAACCGTGACCCGGCCAAAATTTCAGGATCGTCCCGCTGAAGCTCTGGTCATTTCCCCGTTGACAAGACTTCCAGGAGTTGACTGGGAGCTCACACTAATCTAAGCCACCTTTGTCGCATCACAAGCTGGCCTGAAGAGGAGCCTCGTTAGAGAGAGAATAAATTGGCACTGGATTTTTTTATGAGTGTGGTGTTTTACTTGTTTATTGTTTTGTTGATATTAAATGCTTTACACATGTGTCTCCTAAATTAAGCTTAACTGCTCGTGGACTAAGCTATCAAGGATAGAGCAATGATTAATTCATTGAGACCTTGACTGGACCTTATGTGAAATTGTAGCCTATTACTCAGTGTAGGTACCCCCCTGCCTTTTCTAATAACTCACTTTCCAACAAACAACATAAGCTTAGTAAATAAATACAGCCATATAGTTAGTTGGATGACCACATATGAGGCATTGTATGTAGGGCAGAAGCTAATTTGTGAGGGATGTGTGACAAAAAATTATTGAGGGTTAACTAATTTTCTTCCTAATCTGGAAAAAAACTACTGAGTTGCTTGCAGTACCTACAATCATTTTGATACATATGCTTTGTAGACAGAGTATAATAAATATTCACAATGTGTTCAATACCAATTATTGTGTGTGCATGTTGGTTTCAGGATTCAAGCATTCTACATTTTGTCATCTGCAGATAAAACAAATTTTCTGATCTGGTTTATCTGACCCTCGATACTCTCCTTCTGCTAGAAAATAATTAACTTTAGGAAGCAGGAGAGACTGGTTAGTTCTCCTTTTGCTCTCAAAAGGGTTTATCTGCTTTGGGGCTACTTGATCTACCTGGACTCCAATAATACTGGTGTGAACACAACTATTCATTGGCTTTGCACACTGCTTCCCTCACTTGTTGAAAATTTGGGCAAGTACTGCTGACCCTTTCTTGTCCAAACACAAGGCAGTGCTATTTTCTTTGATATTCCAGCTTGATCCTTTACAATGACTAAGTCACACTTGTGTTTGCAAAGCAGATCTTCATAATTGAAAGAAGGGAAGGTGCATGTACTTTTAGACTCTTCAGTTCCCTTTCTAATGACAATACAGGCTTTGCATCTGATTCTCTTAACTAATAGGTAGCTTCGGCCTTGGACACCACATTTCTCACAAAACTCATTAAAACATAGAGACAAACACCCTTGGCTGCTTGGTTCATAGTCAAAGTGCACCAGTGTTAAACTCATCTTGACTACTCTTCTCATTTCCACAGGCTAAGGAAGAACTTATGCTTGATAAGATCAGTTGTACCTCTATGGAATGTCTTCTCAATCCCTGCCACATGAAAGCAGTAGAAGTCCTTGTTGTCTCCATTACATCTCTTCCAACTAAACTTAGTAATCTTTCTTCATCTCTGGTAAGGCATTACCTTGCAGGACAAAGGTCCTGGCACTCCTATTTTGAAGACGTACTCTGGTGATCCTAACATCATGGCAAATTTTAGACCTATTTCACTGTTACCAATTTCATCTCAAAATATTGTTTTCTTACTTTATTGAAGCAGTTTGGATCCTTGTCAATCAGGGTTAAAATTGTTTTAGTGCCTGAGACCAATAAATTATATATCTATACATTATCTACTGGTGTTTGCCAGTAGGTAGTTATAGTTAGGACTATGTTTCCATACCTTTGGTGCTGTTTGACGGATCTTCACGAAATTGTCCAAACAAAGTGTCCCGGTAATTTTTGTTGTGCTTGGAAAGTTTTGGGGTGATCTGTCAAAAAGTGTGTTTCCCATGTTAATTCCCGTAGTGGTTTTGAACATGACTACAGCGGAAAGTGCTGGATGGAATTACACTAAATTTGGCAGAAAGCTAGATTTTGTTTTTTGTTATTTGGTGTAAATGCATTCAGTAGTTGTTGAGAAATGAAAGGAAATCTAAATTTGTATAATTAGGGCTCATGCAGGGAAATGAAGAGCTCTGATTGGCTGCCAACACTTCAACCAGAAAGTGTTGTCAGCCATCTTGCGACTTGGTTTCAGCCCAGTCCCACAATAAAATGGAAAAAAAAAAAAGGGGGCAGGATAGGAATATCCTGACCCCCCAAGCCTTCGTCTTGGGGTCCCCGAGGGACCCCAGCAGGGAAAAAAGCACTTAAAAAATTGCAGCATATTTGGGAAATTTGCAGCAAAACAAATAAAAAACGAGCATGGGCTCCTGCACTTATTTTAATTGTAGCCCCCAGGTGGGCTAGGTCCCAGGGGCATTGTTAAAAAAACAGGGGGAGGTACATGGGGCCCCAGGAACAACCACCTCTCCAGGACTTTATTTATAAAAAATGGAGGGGGGCACATGGGGTCCCCGGCCAGAGGCTCTATAAGCCCCTGGCAGTCACTACCTCCCTGGTGCTAAAGAAACAGTAAGGGGAGGTGAGCAGACACCCGGAGCCCCAGATGTGTGGGCAGGTGTAGTGCTTTCCTCTTATTTAGTTTTAAAGCACTAACATAACACAACAGAAATGCACTTCTGAGGTCAAAGAAGACTTTTATTGTTGTTAATTCTTCCCCAACCACAATATTTATGAATGACGAATTAGTAGCTTTCAAGTCCGCGTTAATCAAACAAAATATATCAGTTTGCAATATACACAGCAGGTTATATTTATAAGATATTGAATGCAAAGCAAAACAAATACTTCACCGTGTGGGAACTATCTACAGCTTCATCTTTCTAAGGTCTGCAAGCTGATGACCCCTGTCAGCCGCGAGAAAGAGAGATTCATCTACCCACACGGGATTGCTGGCAGCCTGCGCCAAGCTCCAGCACGAGGTCCGGCAGATTCGAATCTGACCCTCTGCAGCCTGTTACATTCGTTACAAAGGTGTACCCCCTCCTCTCAGACCTGGGAAACTGAGCAAGCCTTTTGGAGACTGGCCAGGTCTCCAAGACTACTCCTGTTCCCAAGCTCAAGCAGAGAGAACAACACCCATGTACTCTCTCTTATCATGTCTAGTCTACTGTGAGAAAAACATCTTGGTTCTCTGGTGCAAAAACACAGCTTGGAAAAATACAGCTTGGATTCTCAACTGCAATGTCTAACTCCACGTTAAAGGCAATGGGCAGCTAACCTAAGTATCAAATGCACTGTCATGTTAAAGGCAATAGGCAGCTAACCTAAATATCAAATGCAATGTCTAGTGTCATGTCAAAGCCAATAGGCAGCTGAGCTGAATACAAAATGCAATATATAATATCATGTCAAAGCCAATAGGCAGTTAAGCTGAATATAAAATACAATGTATAATATCATGTCAAAGCCAATAGGCAGCTGAGCTGATCATGTCAAAGCCAATAGGCAGCGGAGCTGAATACAAAGTGTAATGTATAATATCATGTCAAAGCCAATAGGCAGTTAAGCTGAATACAAAATGCAATATATAATATCATGTCAAAGCACATAGGCAGAATATCTAATAGCATGTCAAAGTCAATAGGCAGCTAAACTGAATACATCATGTCAAAGCCAATAGGAATGCAATGTCAAAGCCAATAGGCGGCTAGACTGGATACAGCATGTCAAAGCCAATAGGCAGAATACAGAATGTAATGACTAATGCAATGTCAAAGCCCATAGGCGGCTAAACTGAATACAGAAAGCAATGGCTAATGCCATGTCAAAGCCCATAGGCAGCTAAACTGAACAAAACATACCATGTGCTACTGGTGAACATTGAGCAACTAATATGCGCAGTGGTGAAACACAAAGTCATTGGTCAAAACAAACTCCATCAAATGGCAGTACATTCCGCCCTTTGACCAATGAATTTTTGTTTCACATATCTCTTGTTTCAAACAAAAACAAAAAACATCAGCACAAACAAAAAAAAAACATTATGATCAAAGCAATCCCTGTAAAGCAATAGAAGTGAATTAACACATTGATTTCATAACCTTTCACATCAGATACATCTACATAGAAAAGACTGGGCAATTTTTATACTCTTAGTGAGTCTCTAATTCAACAGTGTTAGCAATTTGATGTGGCATGAGTTCTGCTCATGTAAAGGTGCACGGTCCACCTGAAAGGTTTGCTGGAAGATAAGCAAAAGTCAGAGTTCCATACGAGAGGGAAAAAAAAAAAAAACACAGCTTAGTTCCAGTGGAAGAATGCAATCAAACAAGTTGAACTTGAACTGAAGGCGCAGTTTGCGCAAAATGGATCCATGGTGCTGGCACTTTACTCAGCCAGGTTCAGGTTGGGGATTCGGTCCCTTCCCCGACCCCACACGCACACACCGGAAGGGGGACCACACAGCACACTCAGGGACAGTGGCGAAACGTGGTAGAATCTGCAAAAGAAACAAGTATGACTTTTCTTGCAAATAACATTTTTCATTTAAACTGCACCCTTCCTCTTTCTTTCCCTGTTTTATAATCAGCAGGACGTTTTTGGGGCCCTTTGTTA
Organism: Pleurodeles waltl; assembly: GCF_031143425.1. Classification (NCBI taxonomy): domain Eukaryota; kingdom Metazoa; phylum Chordata; class Amphibia; order Caudata; family Salamandridae; genus Pleurodeles; species Pleurodeles waltl. Next base: position 1,337,688,015 of record NC_090447.1, on the reverse strand, counting down.
TATTTTCTGCAGGTTCTGGAGGATCACCTGGGGCTTCAGCCCACACATCAGTACTGAGGTTTTTATCTGCTGCGCCACAGCTTCCCTTTTCTTGCACTGTCAGAAGGGCTGGGGCAGACTCCTTCTTTAACAAACCTCCATTCACTGCATTTTTGTCAATTTGGGCCATTCTGTCTCCAATTTGTATGAATGAATTAGATTCTTTTCTAGGTATCAGCATAATTTCGATTTTTCCTTGGTAATTTGCAGCAATCACTCTCCCTAAAACCTGATCAATTTGCCATTTCTGATCTGGTAACTTTCCTCTCCCCAACTGCTCTGTGACTGCTTGCATGACAGATTGCTTTTGTGCGTGCTGCACAGTTTTTTATCAAATCTAGGGGAATGTGCATCTCTCTCATCTCTGCCCACCTGTAAGTGGCTTTTTCTCTCAGCTGTTCACATTTCTGGGGCACCCACTTAGCCATCCCCCCTAAGGCAGAATTCTGGGTGTACACTTCTCTCTCTGAATTTTTCTCATTAACATCTGCAAGGTAATTGAACCAGTTAGGTACAAGCCATATGTAAAAACAAACAGCTAAAACATTAGCAATAAACCAAAAATCAGCGTAAAAATGACACATCTCACGTAGCTCTTGCTTTAAAATCTGACACACATTATACAACTCCATTCCTTCTCCTGTGCCAGAAAACAACATTTCAGTCAATGAATCATTAGTAAAACAAACATGCTTTTTATCTTCAGTAGACACGAATTCAAATGGTGCACACAATTTCACTGGTAATTCTTTTACCTGTGGTTCTCAAGCCCTGTCTTGCAAGTACCAGATCCATTGTATGATTCTAGCTAGGGGCACTATTTTCTTTCCTTGTTCTTGAGTTACATGTACATCAGTTTTTCCTTCTTGCACTGCGCAAAAACCTGAAGTCTGCATTATTTCATTTGCCAAATCACAAGCGCGCAACTGCATATAATTTTTCACAGTGACCATATACAAAAGTGTTAGGATTTCTCTCAAATGAGGGCTATTCTTTTTCCAAAAATCAAACAAGCTAATGAAAGTCGGCTCTTGCTCTAAAATCTTTCGTTTTACTTGTGCATTTTGCAACGGTAACTCGTAAATCACATTCTGGTCTCTCTCGTCCGTGTTATCAGTTAAGGAATGCATTTTGTCTGCCAAAAACCCTGGCTCACACGAAAACTCAGTGCAGCTCGGAGCTGTCTTAACCCCCTCATTACTGGAATGGGACAAGAAAGATTCTTCAAAAACAGCCCTTTTATAACTTTCAGTCGGGCTAATTTGCTCACGTAAATTCCTATTTTCATGTTCCAACTGCCTACATTTCTCCTGCATTTCTCTGTAAGCAGATAAAGGTATCCAAACCTTTCTGTCATCATTACTTCCAAAAGACACGTTTTCTACATATGTACAACAGGAATTATTTCTCAAAACACCATCAGCAATTTTAGCTACACATGCATTTTCTTCTGTAATTCCCCAAACAGAAAACAATTCACAGTTTTTCGTAGCACCATCAGGCAGTTTATCAACACATGTATTCCCAGACATGGTCTGCCGTGCTACTGTGATTCTCCAAAAAAAACAATTTCTGTAATTCTCCAAACAACAAAAAAACAATTACACTTTTAAAGTGTGCACTTAGAAATCTACCAACTCGTCAACACCCTCTTAATCACCTCTTAATGACCGGCCCCACTTCTGGTACCAATTGTAGTGCTTTCCTCTTATTTAGTTTTAAAGCACTAACATAACACAACAGAAATGCACTTCTGAGGTCAAAGAAGACTTTTATTGTTGTTAATTCTTCCCCAACCACAATATTTATGAATGACGAATTAGTAGCTTTCAAGTCCGCGTTAATCAAACAAAATATATCAGTTTGCAATATACACAGCAGGTTATATTTATAAGATATTGAATGCAAAGCAAAACAAATACTTCACCGTGTGGGAACTATCTACAGCTTCATCTTTCTAAGGTCTGCAAGCTGATGACCCCTGTCAGCCGCGAGAAAGAGAGATTCATCTACCCACACGGGATTGCTGGCAGCCTGCGCCAAGCTCCAGCACGAGGTCCAGCAGATTCGAATCTGACCCTCTGCAGCCTGTTACATTCGTTACAAAGGTGTGCCCCCTCCTCTCAGACCTGGGAAACTGAGCAAGCCTTTTGGAGACTGGCCAGGTCTCCAAGACTACTCCTGTTCCCAAGCTCAAGCAGAGAGAACAACACCCATGTACTCTCTCTTATCATGTCTAGTCTACTGTGAGAAAAACATCTTGGTTCTCTGGTGCAAAAACACAGCTTGGAAAAATACAGCTTGGATTCTCAACTGCAATGTCTAACTCCACGTTAAAGGCAATGGGCAGCTAACCTAAGTATCAAATGCACTGTCATGTTAAAGGCAATAGGCAGCTAACCTAAATATCAAATGCAATGTCTAGTGTCATGTCAAAGCCAATAGGCAGCTGAGCTGAATACAAAATGCAATATATAATATCATGTCAAAGCCAATAGACAGTTAAGCTGAATATAAAATACAATGTATAATATCATGTCAAAGCCAATAGGCAGCTGAGCTGATCATGTCAAAGCCAATAGGCAGCGGAGCTGAATACAAAGTGTAATGTATAATATCATGTCAAAGCCAATAGGCAGTTAAGCTGAATACAAAATGCAATATATAATATCATGTCAAAGCCCATAGGCAGAATATCTAATAGCATGTCAAAGTCAATAGGCAGCTAAACTGAATACATCATGTCAAAGCCAATAGGAATGCAATGTCAAAGCCAATAGGCGGCTAGACTGGATACAGCATGTCAAAGCCAATAGGCAGAATACAGAATGTAATGACTAATGCAATGTCAAAGCCCATAGGCGGCTAAACTGAATACAGAAAGCAATGGCTAATGCCATGTCAAAGCCCATAGGCGGCTAAACTGAACAAAACATACCATGTGCTACTGGTGAACATTGAGCAACTAATATGCGCAGTGGTGAAACACAAAGTCATTGGTCAAAACACACTCCATCAAATGGCAGTACAGCAGGTAAAGAGATAAAACAATTCCGCTTGCACACAAGGAGCTGCATTTCTCCATTTGTTTTTGGATGAGCCCAGGGGATAGGGTCCCCTGGGCTGTGCTCAGCCCATTAATTATGTTTTCCAGGTGATTCCATACTGAAAAACTATCTGAAATCCTTTGTGGAGATGAATCTACTGAATCGCAATCTGTATGTGACTGTGACGAGTTGGTTATTTCTTGTCCTTTTTCTGGTGAGAGCAGAGGTGATGGTTCTCCCTTTAAATTGCTATGAATATGCAAATGTACAAATCACCTGAAATCTCCAACCGCTTGGCTCGCACTGTCCACCTTAGTGGTATGGAATACTCTTCCCCTCTTTTGCTGGGAATATGGGGAGCTTACAAAATGGCCTCCCTGTTTGTTTCCTGCCAATTTTGGTGACTTGTTCGTAAAGCCAAGGAATATGAGGACATCTCCACAAAACAAAGAAGCATTTACGCAATATAGATAACAGGAAGGGCCCTTGTTGGTGGAGATTTACCTCTTACTAGTCTTGTTGGCCTCTCTATAGGTGGATTTATGTTTTCACATATTTCTAGATAAAGATACACCAGGAACAATCATATTGCCAAAACGCACACAAGGTCACTTTTCACTTTCGCTTGTGCTCCATTATGCAGCTATTGTGTAGAATACGTACCAAACATTTACTCAAAGAGGCAGAAAGAACTCCACTTGGGCAGGTATTTTGTGCAAAACTGTGGACTCTTATGGATGAAAGGGCAGGTGAGGGTCCTTTGTGGCCGAATCACTCACACAGCTAATGACACACCCACAAAGACACTCACACATTCACTCACAGACACACACATAAACTCACTCAGACACTCATGCACCCACTCACAGACCCACTCAGACATCCACACACGCATTCACAGACCCACTCAGAGACTCATGCACCCATCACAGACCCAGTCAGAGACTCATGCACTCACTCACAGACACACTCAGAAACTCGTGTACCCATTTACAGACCTACCCAGACACTCACACACCTGCTCATGCACCCACACATAGACCCACTAAGAGACTCATGCACCCACTCACAGACCCACTCTGACACTCATGTACCAATCACAGACCCACTTAGACAATCAAGTACCTACCCACAGACCTACTCAGACAGTCATGCATCAGTTCACATAACTACTCAAAGAGCCATGCATCCACTCACATATCCACTCAGAGACTCATGCCCCAACTCACAGACTCACTCAGAGACCCATGCACCCAGTTACAGACCCACTGAGGTTTTCATGCACACACTCACAGACCCACTTGGAGACTTATTAGGGGGTTGACCGCAGGACCTGGCTGAAGACCAAAGGCTGTGCGTGGTTCTTGTTTGGGTAGTTATAGTGGGCCGCCTGCAGGGCCTGAAGCCAGGCCCTGCAACCAACCCCTATAACCATTCAAGCCTGTGCTGCATACGGTCTTTGGCTGTGAGCAGCTGGGGTTGCCCACAGAGCCTGGTCTGCAGCCACATGCTGCAGCCAACACCCTAACTGCCCAACCCCACAATGCACATGGCCTTTGGTCATGTGCAGCAGGAGTTGGCCGCAGTCCGTCTCTCTGGGTGTGAGAATAGGTGTGACATGGCATATCCGGATGTTAGAGTGGCTGTAAGAGTGTGTGTCTGGGTGTGGAAGTATGTATGTCAGTGTCTTAGTGGGTCTGTGAGTGGGTGCATCAGTGTCTCTGTGTCTGTGTGGGTCTGTGAGTGGGTGTGTGAGAATCTGAGTAGTTTGTGAGTGGGTGCGTGAGGGTCTGAGTGCAGCTGTGATGGGTGCATGAAGGTCTGAGTGGGTCTGTGAATGAGTGCGTAAGTGTCTGAGTGCATCTGTGAGTTGGTATGTACGTGTTAGTGGGTGTGTGAGTGGGATGAAGAGTTTGAAAGAGAGAGAGAAAGAGAGTAGTGAGTGGGAGATAGATAGAGAGTTTTTTGGGCTTTGATGAATGATATGCTTAGAATGAGATATTTCTGAACAAATTCAAAAGAAAAATGCATTTGTCAAAAAGGGTGAGATCACCTTTCAGTACAAACCTTAAACTTTTTAAGTTTAAAAGAAATTAAAGAAGGAAAATGACCACGGGCACACCTGGATTGAAACCCTCAACTTTCAGCGTGACGGTCTGTGACCTTAACCTTAAGGCCATAGGTGACTCCTTAATGAGATTGTTAGAAATGGGGTCTTTGGTTGACAGTCTGGTTACCCCCTGTTCAAGCAAGGACCCTCACTCTAGTTAGGATAAAAGAGAATCACCCTCAGCTAACCCCTGCTTACCCCCTTGGTAGCTTGGCAGAGCAGTAGGCTTAACCTCAGAGTGCTAGGTGTAAAGTATTTGTACCAACACACACAGTAACTTAATGAAAACACTACAAAATGACACAACACCAGTTTAGAAAAATAGGAAATATTTATCTAGACAAAACAAGACCAAAACGACAAAAATCCAACATACACAAGTCAAGTTATGATTTTTTTAAAGGTTTAAAATAAAAAGAGTCTTTAGGTAGTTGTAACACCACACTAGCGCTGCTAGCGTGAAAATGTACCTGGTTTGCGTCAAAAATAACCCCGCACGGGCGGTGTGCGTCGAAAGTAACCCTGCACGGCTGCGTGCGTCGAAAACAACTCGGCACGGCGGTGCGTGTTGAAAAAGCCAGCTACACGACGATCCGAAAGTCCCGCGGCGCAGGGTGCGATCTCTCAGCCTCCGTCAGCGATGCTGCGCGTCGTTTCTCCTGCTCCGGGCGTCGGTTTTTCGGTCGCGTTTCCTGCGGCGTCGTTTCTCAGCTGCGGAACCGGCGTCGCGTCGTTTTCTCAGCCGCGATCGGATTCGCGTCGATCTTTTCTCCGCACGGCGCTCGGTGCGTGTATTTTTGTCCTTAGGCTGCCAGCCTCTCCTTTCAGGGTCCCAGGAACTGGAAGGGCACCACAGGGCAGAGTAGGGGTCTCTCCAGAGACTCCAGGTGCTGGCAGGAAGAAGTCTTTGCTATCCCTGAGACTTCAACAACAGGAGGCAAGCTCTACATCAAGCCCTTGGAGATTTCTTCTTCAAGATGGAAGGCACACAAAGTCCAGTCTTTGCCCTCTTACTCTGGCAGAAGCAGCACTGCAGGAAAGCTCCACAAAGCACAGTCACAGGCAGGGCAGCACGTTTTCCTCAGCTATCAGCTCTTCTCCAGGCAGAGGTTCCTCTTGGTTCCAGAAGTGTTTCTGAAGTTTGTAAGTTTGGGTGCCCTTCTTATACCCATTTTAGTCTTTGAAGTCACCTTTCTTCAAAGGGGACTCACACCTTCTTGTGAAATCCTGCCTTGCCCAGGCAAGGCCTCAGACACACACCAGGGGGCTGGAGACAGCATTGTCAGAGGCAGGCACAGTCCTTTCAGATGAGAGTGACCACTCCACCCCTCCCTCCTAGCAGAGATGGCTAATCAGGAAATGCAGATCACACCCCAGCTCCCTTTGTGTCACTGTCTGGTGTGAGGTGAAAAACAACCCAACTGTCAAACTGACCCAGACAGGGAATCCACAAACCAGGCAGAGTCACAGAATGGTTTAAGCAAGAAAATGCTCACTTTCTAAAAGTGGCATTTCCAAACGCACAATCTTAAAATCAACTTTACTAAAAGATGTATTTTTAAATTGTGAGTTCAGGGATCCCAAACTCCACATGTCCATCTACTCTCTAGGGGAATCTACACTTTAATCATATTTAAAGGTAGCCCCCATATTATCCTATGAGAGAGAGACAGACCTTGCAACAGTGAAAACGAAATTGGCAGTATTTCACTGTCAGGACATATAAACCACATTACTATATGTCCTACCTTATCCATACACTGCACCCTGCCCTTGGGGCTACCTAGGGCCTACCTTAGGGGTGCCTTACATGTAAGAAAAGGGAAGGTTTAGGCCTGGCAAGTGGGTACACTTGCCAAGTCGAATTTACAGTGTAAGAATACACATACAGACACTGCAGTGGCAGGTCTGAGACATGATTACAGAGCTACTTATGTGGGTGGCACAACCAGTGCTGCAGGCCCACTAGTAGCATTTGATTTACAGGCCCTGGCACCTCTAGTGCACCTTACTAGGGACTTACTAGTAAATCAAATATGCCAATCATGGATAAACCACTTACATACAATTTAAACAGGAGAGCATATGCACTTTAGCACTGGTTAGCAGTGGTAAAGTGCTCAGAGTTGAAAAGCCAACAGCAACATGTCAGAAAAAAATAGGAGGCAGGAGGCGAAAAAGACTGGGGATGACCCTGCATAAGCAAAAGTCCAACACGACCCCCTACCAGCCTAAAGCCAGGGGAGAACAATCAATACCATGATGTACTTCCCTGATTGGGGCGATAGAACAGGGACCCAGGCCCACAACAGCAGGGGCATGTTCCAGTTCTACGCCTTCCTGACTCCAGTTGGATCCCTCTGTCCATACTCTCAGGGCCCACTAAGCTAACCCATGGGGAACCCTGCTCCACATCTACAGACACCATCTGTGCAACACCTAACTTTACTTTGCTCACAGATGTATTGCAATGGGCAGATAGTACCACCAGGGCCAACACAGTGGTGTTGCCCACTCCACCCCCGGGGTGTGACTCTCGTCCCCCCCCCCCCAGGGGCAACTCTGTCCACCAGGACAGCAAGCCACAGTGGCCCCAGACAACTGTCAGGGATGAGAGCCCGACCTCAGGCCTCTCTAACCACTGTGACTGTGGAGAGTGGGGGGTGGTAGCCCCAGGTGCTTGGCACCCTTTGACCACTCTCTCTTCCACCAGGTCAGGGATGACAACCTGACCCTGGTCCTCCCCTCTGGGGTCCTGGACCACCCAACTAGGAGTGGCCCCCCCAGAAGACAACATGGTAGGGGCACTGTTAGCAGTAGCCCCTTCCTCCAGGTCAGGGGGGACACCCTTAACCTGGCCTCCCAATCCAGGGTCTGTACCCACAGACTGGATCACTGCCTGGTAAACCAGGACTTCCTGGGGGGCATACCTACCCCCTCCCAGGTCAGAGTTTACCCTCTGAACCTGGTCATCCAACCCAGGGTCACCACCCTGCGGTTGAACCACTGCCTGGCACACCAGGACTTCCTTGGGAGCACACTTACCCCCCATCAGGTCAGAGTTTACCCCCTGAACCTGATCATTCAACCCAGAGTCACCACCCTGCGGTTGAACCATTGCCTGGCACACCAGGACTTCCAGGGGGGCACACTTACCCCCCTCAAGGGACACACTGTCCCGAAGGGCCACACAAGAGTCTGGCTGGCGCAGGTCTCCTGACCTCTGCCCATCTGACAGAGTCTGGATTCCCCCCAACCCAGAAATGGTCTTACCAAGGTCATTCATGGGGGGCTCTGCTCTCAGAGCTGACCCCTGACCGTCCAGGTTCTCCACTGGGGTCCGCAACCCCCTCTCAACCCTCTGTCTGGACTTCTGCACCCCCTCACTAGGAGTGGTACTGCCAGACACCAGAACTGGTGGGACGCTGGCTACAGCCGCCCCCCCAAGTTCTCCTGACACTGTGGGGTCTCCCTCAACAGATGGCCCTATGGTACAGGCTAGGCTCCCCTCCTGGTGTTCCCGCAGGGAACCCTCCAGGACCTGGGACCGGATCTCGGGCACCTTGGGCCTCAACCCATCCCCAATCCCTCTCCTCTGAGACTGGACATGGGGTCCCTCACCCATCCCACTACACTGGGACCTACCTGGGACACTACAATCCTTCCCTACCTCACCTGGTTGGGAACTACCTAGACCACTCCTCTCAGGAGCACCCCCAAATGCCTCTTCAGACTCTCTGGTACTCACCCAGAAGTCTGCCTCCATTGTAAGCTCCCTGGGGTCAGAGAACTCACACTCCACCTGGTGTTGGCATAGCTCTGGAAAATAAGGACTAGACATATGCTCTCCAGCAATTACATCACTCAGCCCCTCACATGAATTAACCAAAGTACCCTTCACCCAACCATCCAGTGACTCTGCTTTGACAAAGCACCCCACATCACCCTCCTGAGACTGGTGAGACAGTACCTGACTGTCCCTGACACTCAACCCACACTCTTCTGGGATGTCTTCACACTCCATAACCAGGACTTCTACCTGGGGGGAACCCCTCTCCCTGTCACTCTCACCTAGAGTCAGTAGAGTGTCCCTCCCACCAGTAGGAATATGACTCCCCATGCCAGTTCCCCAATCCACCTCAGGGACCCTGTGCATCACTGGAGCTACCTCATACCCCTGAACCTCCTGGCGTGTGTTAACTCCCTCCTTCAAGTAGGGCACCACCTCTCTGGGCATGTGCACTTCTGCAGCATCACTGGATATACGATTGTTGCTGCCACCATTCCAGCTGGACTCAGCCCTCATGACTTCCAGCTCTTTCAATTTAAGCTCGTAAGCATAAATCATTTTTTTAATCTCTAAGTTCCTCCTCCTTTCTTCCAACTCCCAATCGAGCTTTTTCAGCTCCCATTGGTACTCCCTCTCTGCCTGTCTGTCCTGTAACTCTTCAGGAGTCAGACCCTTGGGTGACACCCTGCCATCCCTCCTGGGGACCCTCCCCCCAGGTGTAACAGGTTCCTCCACTACACCACTGTGTATCCTCTGCACTTCCCCCCCCCATATTCTCCTCCTCTGTGTGCCTTCCAGCCTTCTTGATTGTCACCCAGGCCCTCTGTGCCTGTTGCAGCTCCCCCTCCCTGGTGGAGCTCTCAGTGGGACAGTCAAGATCTTTAAGGAACTGTTTCAATTGAGCAACTGAGTACTCCTTCAGTTTCCCCATTTCAAACACAGCTCCAGCTGTTGCATCTCCAGATTGAGACATGATGGTCACAAGTGCAAAGTTCCAAAAGGCAGAAAAAAATAATTTCCCAATGAAGTAAAAAGAATCAGTCAAGGGATCAGCAAAATCATGGAAGTAGAATAAAAAGAGTCCTTAAGAGAAAAATCAAAAGATCACCAAACAAGTAGTATGTGGTCACGTAGTGGTCTGAGATCAAAACAGTAGTGTACACTTAATTACTGTATGTCAAGTACAAATACAAGTCCAATCCCGACCGCTGGTCACCAATGTTAGAAATGGGGTCTTTGGTTGACAGTCTGGTTACCCCCTGTTCAAGCAAGGACCCTCACTCTAGTTAGGATAAAAGAGAATCACCCTCAGCTAACCCCTGCTTACCCCCTTGGTAGCTTGGCAGAGCAGTAGGCTTAACCTCAGAGTGCTAGGTGTAAAGTATTTGTACCAACACACACAGTAACTTAATGAAAACACTACAAAATGACACAACACCAGTTTAGAAAAATAGGAAATATTTATCTAGACAAAACAAGACCAAAACGACAAAAATCCAACATACACAAGTCAAGTTATGATTTTTTTAAAGGTTTAAAATAAAAAGAGTCTTTAGGTAGTTGTAACACCACACTAGCGCTGCTAGCGTGAAAATGTACCTGGTTTGCGTCAAAAATAACCCCGCACGGGCGGTGTGCGTCGAAAGTAACCCTGCACGGCTGCGTGCGTCGAAAACAACTCGGCACGGCGGTGCGTGTTGAAAAAGCCAGCTACACGACGATCCGAAAGTCCCGCGGCGCAGGGTGCGATCTCTCAGCCTCCGTCAGCGATGCTGCGCGTCGTTTCTCCTGCTCCGGGCGTCGGTTTTTCGGTCGCGTTTCCTGCGGCGTCGTTTCTCAGCTGCGGAACCGGCGTCGCGTCGTTTTCTCAGCCGCGATCGGATTCGCGTCGATCTTTTCTCCGCACGGCGCTCGGTGCGTGTATTTTTGTCCTTAGGCTGCCAGCCTCTCCTTTCAGGGTCCCAGGAACTGGAAGGGCACCACAGGGCAGAGTAGGGGTCTCTCCAGAGACTCCAGGTGCTGGCAGGAAGAAGTCTTTGCTATCCCTGAGACTTCAACAACAGGAGGCAAGCTCTACATCAAGCCCTTGGAGATTTCTTCTTCAAGATGGAAGGCACACAAAGTCCAGTCTTTGCCCTCTTACTCTGGCAGAAGCAGCACTGCAGGAAAGCTCCACAAAGCACAGTCACAGGCAGGGCAGCACGTTTTCCTCAGCTATCAGCTCTTCTCCAGGCAGAGGTTCCTCTTGGTTCCAGAAGTGTTTCTGAAGTTTGTAAGTTTGGGTGCCCTTCTTATACCCATTTTAGTCTTTGAAGTCACCTTTCTTCAAAGGGGACTCACACCTTCTTGTGAAATCCTGCCTTGCCCAGGCAAGGCCTCAGACACACACCAGGGGGCTGGAGACAGCATTGTCAGAGGCAGGCACAGTCCTTTCAGATGAGAGTGACCACTCCACCCCTCCCTCCTAGCAGAGATGGCTAATCAGGAAATGCAGATCACACCCCAGCTCCCTTTGTGTCACTGTCTGGTGTGAGGTGAAAAACAACCCAACTGTCAAACTGACCCAGACAGGGAATCCACAAACCAGGCAGAGTCACAGAATGGTTTAAGCAAGAAAATGCTCACTTTCTAAAAGTGGCATTTCCAAACGCACAATCTTAAAATCAACTTTACTAAAAGATGTATTTTTAAATTGTGAGTTCAGGGATCCCAAACTCCACATGTCCATCTACTCTCTAGGGGAATCTACACTTTAATCATATTTAAAGGTAGCCCCCATATTATCCTATGAGAGAGAGACAGACCTTGCAACAGTGAAAACGAAATTGGCAGTATTTCACTGTCAGGACATATAAACCACATTACTATATGTCCTACCTTATCCATACACTGCACCCTGTCCTTGGGGCTACCTAGGGCCTACCTTAGGGGTGCCTTACATGTAAGAAAAGGGAAGGTTTAGGCCTGGCAAGTGGGTACACTTGCCAAGTCGAATTTACAGTGTAAGAATACACATACAGACACTGCAGTGGCAGGTCTGAGACATGATTACAGAGCTACTTATGTGGGTGGCACAACCAGTGCTGCAGGCCCACTAGTAGCATTTGATTTACAGGCCCTGGCACCTCTAGTGCACCTTACTAGGGACTTACTAGTAAATCAAATATGCCAATCATGGATAAACCACTTACATACAATTTAAACAGGAGAGCATATGCACTTTAGCACTGGTTAGCAGTGGTAAAGTGCTCAGAGTTGAAAAGCCAACAGCAACATGTCAGAAAAAAATAGGAGGCAGGAGGCGAAAAAGACTGGGGATGACCCTGCATAAGCAAAAGTCCAACAGAGATGCTTCCAGACATACCTATGACAGTGAACCCACACATGTGATTGGAAAGAAACATGAATGTTCTATCATTAGGAAGGCTTAACAGTCAAATAACTAGTAAATAAACATACACACTGCCAAGCAATAGTAGGATTTGAACATTCAGCCTACTGAGAGACAGCACAAAACCTTGACCCTAAGGTCAGAAGTAACTATGCTCTGCTCTGCATCCAAACATAACTGTTACATTTGTACCAAACATTTTGCTAGTCTAACTCTGTGAAGTCATTACATTGAGAGACCATTGCAATGAAAATCTCTCTCTCTCTTCCATACAATAATGGGATGGAAGAGAGATAGAGAGAGTGACAGGATCATGGGTGGAGCCTGAATGCCCCCACGGTGGTAGCTGACTCCCCCAACACCTGCAGGAGCCGGCATTGCTCCCACAAGCAGGGAGCTCCTTTAAATAGCAGCTCCCTGCTGTGGGAGCAACGTTTTCATCTGTTTCCCTGCATGCATATTTGTGTACAGGGAAACAGATGAAAACTCCACTTTCTGTCAGCCAGAACAGTTTGACAGCTCCCAGTGTCTGAAAACGGGCTTTGTTTGCTTTTGCACACCTTGGTGGAAGCTGTCAAACCTCCCACCAGTCAAAAGCAAACAGCTATGTCCCGTGGCTGGGCACCTAGAAAAATAGCAGGAGCTGGCCCTGGGTGGTAGTAGTCCCAGGGCCATCAATGGCTTCTCAAGGGGGGGGAACATGGCCCCCCTCCAACGTAATCTAGCCTCATGGAGGTGGTGGTCCCTGGGGCTCAGGGGTCTACAACAGACCCTCCTTATTCTTTTATTGAATCCCCGGGGAGGAGGTAGTCCCCCGGGCTGCAGGTGGACCATATGCCCCCCTGCATTACATTTCATTAAGGCTCCAGGGAGGTGGCAGTCCCCGGGGCTGCAGAGGGGCCAGCAGTCCCCAGCATCATATCAGTTTAAAGCCCTGGGTAGTGGCGTCCCTGTAGCTCTGTGGGAGGCCACGTGGCTCCCCACATCACATTACATTAAGGCCCTGGGGAGGTGGTGGTCCTTGGGGCTAAAGAGGGGCCATGTAGCCACCCTGCATCACATTTCCTTCGAGCCCCAGGGAGGTGGTGGGCCCCATGGCTGAGGGGCAGCACTCAGCCCCTGTGCATTACTTTTCATTAAAGCCAGAGGAGTTGGTGGTCCATGGGGCAACAATAAGCCCAGGAGTGGGGGGCCTTGTGTCCTCGCCTTACTTTTTACAAGACCCCAGGACCTGGGGTACCCGGGGGCTTTAAAAAACAGGCACAAATATTTTTTGCTCTGGCGGGGTCCCTCTGGGACCCCAAAACCAGAGCTAAGAGGTCAGGGTGTCCCTACCCTGGTGCCTTTTCCATTTTTTTTGCATATTGTGTGGAACTTGGCTGAAGCCAAGTCCTAAGATAGCTGCTAACACTTCCTGGTTGAAGTGTTGGCCGCCAATGAGAGCTGTGCATTTTCCTGCACAAGCATGTCATTATTAGCAAAGTCGTTGCCGCCAAAGATATACAAAATTGTTGTCCCTTATGTTTTCAAAACTAATGGACAGATTTACACCAAATAAGCAAAAGCATAGTCTGCGTACCAATGCTTGCTTTCTTACATATTTGGTGTAATTCTGTCCAGCTGCTCGAGCTGTAGTCTTGTTCAAAGGTCCTATGGGAATTTACATGGGAAAAACACTTTTTTTACCCCCCCTTTTTTCTCGGCCCCCGCTCGACGATCATCCCAAAACTTTGCGTGTGCAATAAGAATCACAAGGGCACTTTATTTGGAATGTTTTGTGAAGATTTGTCAAATGGTGCCAAAGATATGGACAAGTCAAAATGCTTTTCTATGGAAACATGGTTCTAACTATAACTACCTAGTGGCGCCTTTCAGACATCGATATATATAGATATATATTCATATTCAATCCAAATGCTCCACCGGGTCAAAAAGGAGCACTCACAGGTATCAGGAATCCACTTTATTTAAAGGCACACCCGTTTTGGCTAGAGACACCTTTATCAATGGCAATTACATGCAGAGTGTCAAATAGACCTTTAAACCTAATTGGACTCGCTCTTGTTGGAGAATAAACTGTCACCATCAGAAGCAGACTGTCCATTGACCGCAAATTGTTGCATCAGCAGGCAGCCTTATTTCAACGATGTTCTCAGAGTCTCAGTAGTTCCAACCATGGAGCCAAAATAGTTAGATCATATAATTTGCAACAATATTTTCTGTCCTTATGGTGTACCATATAAATTAGGGCATGCTGGATTTGTTTATGTCTCTCTTACCACAAAGAAGCCACTGACGCAAAGCATACTGCACTCCGCTACCCATCAATCGGCTGCAGATTGCCATTTTGCTACTTTCCTTATCCGATTGCAAAGGTTATTGTAACCATAGGCACTCCATTTGGTAACGTCGACTTTGTGTTAGCGAATGTGGTAATAGCTCCAGGCTAGCAGTGGTTCAGGCAGAATACTTAAATGACTCAACAAATGCCACCAAGAACTTGCCAAACTCTTTTCAGACCGGTGTAAGAAAGTGCCTCTTTTGATATGGGCAAATATGCCCCTACTGTGTCTTTGTCAATTCTTAGGCATAGTAAGGTACATGGAAACCATAGTAAGTGCATATGTGTGACACTGCTCACTACGGGTTTCTCATCTACATGATGGCCTCTCTGAACCCTGGGTTGTTTGGTATCAAACAACTAAGCAAAATAAATCCTCACTGGTGCCTGTGTTGTATTTATTATAAAATGTACCCACAGGGCACCTTAGAACCCCCTGTAAACCTAGCAGCTCTGGTATGATTGCTGACTGGTCTTAGCCAGTCTGCCACCGCCAGACATGATTCTGTACCCCTGGGGAGACAGCCTATGCTGTCTGTGGCCTGAAGACAAAGCCTTTCCTGGGCAGAGGTGGCACACCTCCTCTCTACAGGCAGGCACCCTGCTCAGATGGGAAGCTTCAAAGGCTATACCACCTTTGAAATGCAACTCCAGCTTCTTCTGCTACCAACAGAAAGCAACTTCCCCAGTTCAGCCCCCACTTTAGCTGAGAAAACCAGCAGGAAAACTAGAAAGAATAGGGGGAGTGGCCATCCTCACTCAGCCAGCACCACCCCTCAAGTGTGGCAGGCGAGGTGACCCTTCAACTTTATTTTCCCCATCTTGGGTGGCACACAATGCTCTGTTGGCACTCTGTACCCTCTGTGCCACTAAGGGTGTACGTTTTGTGTTGCCTTGTGGCCCCCCTTGTCTTACCTCAGCTCCAAAAGGTCGACCCATGACACTGCTTTACTCACCTGGGAGCAGCACATCTTTGGCTACTCCCTGTCTCCAATGGTTAAAACCGGGCTCCTGATGCTGTGTTGGCACTTTGCATCCTGCCCCCCTTGTGCTGCTGAGGGTGCAAATTTTGGCCTACCTGTGACCCCTCTGGTGCTTACTTCACCCCCCGCGACCAATCTCTGATGCCGCTTTTACTAACCTGTGAGCAGTGCATGTTAGTGCATGCCCAGTCTCCATCGGTTAACATTGGGCACCTAACTCCGGATTCAACCTCTGTACCTGGCCACCCCATGCCACTGCATGTGCACTCTTGGTGCTGATTTGAACCTTGCCTGGTGTTCACCTCAAAACCCGAAGACTGGCTTTGTAAGTTGTGTGCTTACCTGCAAAACCTCATTCTTGGGTTCCTCCCATAGGATAACATTGAAGATTCTGAAAAATAGCCTATTTTGGAACTGAAATGTATTTGTAATTTAAAAACTGCTTACCTTGTAATGAAGTTTTTGGCACTAAAATTATATAAAAATTGAAGTTATTTTTGTAAATTAAACTTGAGTTATTCTTTTGAGTATGTTTCTTAATTTATTGATACTGTGAGTAAAATAAATGCTTAGAACGACTCTTAGATACGCCTAACCGCTTGCCCAGACTACCACAAAAATAGACCATTTGGTTGGCTATTTTTGCCTCTGGTTACCAAGGTGGTGTTGCCTGGACTCTCTGCACAGTGCAGTCTCACTATATAGAGAGCCAGCCTCCCACACCGGGTGTCTTCTAATGTGGTGGTGGCCACAGGTTTCCAAATGAATCCAAATTCTCAACCATAAACAAAAAGGAGCACTCAGGGTTATCAGGAATTCACTTTATTTAAAGCCACATGTGTTTCAGTGAGAGACCCCTTTATCAATTGCACGCAGAGTGTCAAATAGTCCTTTAAACTTTACTGGACTCATTCTCATTGGGGAATAGATTGTAATCATCAAAAACAGACTGTCCATTCCCGGTGAATTGTTGCACCCAAAATGCAGCCATATTTAAACTATATTCCCAGACTCTCAGTAGTCCTAACCATGGTGCAAAAATAGTTTTATCATACAATTGTATGTCCTTATCGTGCACCATATAAATTAAGGGTGTGCCAGAATAATGTGGTGGCCACGCGTTATCAATTCAATCCAAATGCTCCACCAAGCACAAAAAAGGTATGAAGAATCCACTTTATTTAAAGGCAGCCATGTTTCAGTGAGAGATGCCTTTATCAATGCCAATTACATGCAGCGTGTCAAATAGTCCTTTAAACCATATTGGACTCACTCTGAATGGGAAAATAGATTGTAACTATCAAAAACATACTGTATAATAATGTCTGTAAATTGTTGCATCAGCATGCCACCATATTTTGTTCCCAGACTCTCATTAGTCTCAACCACGGTGCCAAAATAATTGTATCATATAATTAACCACAATACTGTATGTGTTTGTGGTGCACCATATAAATTAAGGGTATGCTGGATTTGTTTATGTCTCTCTTACCCCAAAGAAGTCACTCACAGAAAGTTAAACTGCACTCTGCTACCCATCGGTTGGCCGCAGATTACCACTTTGCTACTTTCCGATTAAAAATCTTATTGGAACCATTGGCACTCCATTTGGTAATGTCGACTACACCACTACCACCCCACTACCCCACCAGGGTCATTTTCATGTAAGGAGTGGGCCTTCAGACACAGGCAAATTCTCCCCCTTGTCTAGGCCCTTGTCAGTCTTTCTGACCCTTGAGGGGCTGATAAGAGTGTTTACCAACAATATGCCTGTCTGGTGGCTCATTCCAAGCAAACGCAAACTGCTGTCTCCTGAGACTGGGCACCTTGGGAGATAGTTAGCCAGGTCTGGGAGGTCGTGGTCCCAAGGGCCAATAATGGCTCCAGGAAGGAGGCCGAGTGGCACCCCTCCTTACAATTTGTATGGGCCAACCCTGGTGAGGTGGAGGTCCCTGGGGATAAATATGGCCCTGGAGGGTGGCCCCTACCACTTTGGACAAGTTATATCCCCCAAGAAGGTGACCACCTCTGATATTTATAAGCCTAGCCCTGGGAGGTGGTGGTTCCCAGGGCTTTTAAAGGCCTACAGAGGGGGGTCACATTGCCTTCATCATTTCATTTTATTGTTTTAAAGCCCTGGGAAGGTGGCGATCCCCGGCCCCAAAGTGGCCCCTTAGGAAGGGGGTCCGTATGCACCCTCCTGCCAAATGTTGTTAATATTGTATGCGCCTGGGAACAGGGGTACCCAGGGGCTGAATAAAAAACAAGCGCGTCAGACCACGCTTGTGGAATCTTTTTTCAATGTTGCCAGAGATTTGCAGATCTACCACTGTTTTGCAGCAAAATAAATAACAAACTTTTTGGCCCCCCCGTGGGGTCCCTGGGGGTCAGGGTATTTCTACCCTGCCACATTGTCTTTATTTTTATATTTCGGCCCAGTCAGAGTACCAAAATGGCTGCCAACACTTTCTGATGAAAAGTGTTGGCAGATAATCAGTATAGGGATTGTTGGATCCATGGAGGATCCGCGTGCCTAGATTTCTATATTTCTTTTTCCTTTAATATCTCTAAAACCTCTCAACAAATGTATACCAAATCACAAAAGGCAAGCTTTCTTTTACCAAAAAAGCTTGGTTTCTGATAAATTTGGTGTAGCTCTGTACATGTGTTTAAAAAATCTTCTGAAAATTGCATGGGAAAAAGTGTGTTTGGCCCCCATTTTTTCTCGGCCTCCGCTTGACAGATCACCCCAAAACTTTAAAGACACCAGCTGAAGTGAGTCATGTACTAGTTTTGAAAGGTTTGTGAAGATTTGTCAAACGGCACCAAAGCTTCTGGCAAAAACAAAAATGCTAGATCCTAAATATAACTGCCTACTGGTGACTGTTGGTAGGTAATATGTGCCTATATATATATATATATATGTATATATATATATTCACTGATATACATATATATATATTCACTGAAAAAAACAAAGGTTACAGGGACATAATTGTTAGGAGAAAGAATTTTAAAAAACATACAAATTCACTCAACAAACGAAAGGTTACAGAGACTTTGTAATTAGGCTCACATTTTAAATGTACGGAACCATAGAAATTCACCAATTATACTTAGAGTAACTATAACTCATGTCCTAAGGTAACTATAACTTGTGCCCGCCCCATGCAGTTTTTTAGTCAAGAATGTTATTGCAAATATTACATTGACATTATCAATGTTGTCATCGAACATGTCATGAGTGCCATAATTTGTGGGGTCATTAGCAGTGCATGACAAGGGCGCAAGTTATAGTTACCTTAGGGCAGGAGCTATAGTTAATTGAGATAACTCTAACTATAACTGGTGAATTTCTATGGTTTCATATGTTCAAAATGTGAGCCTATCTATAACGTCCCTATAACCTTTGTTTTTTTTCAGTAAATGTCGGTGTTTTTTTTTAACGTATAGTAATTTACATTACTTTACATTACTCCAATTACGGATGCGTACAGCCTTCAGCCGTGTGCGGCTCCTGTGGCCAGACTCTGAGGCAAACCCCCTATGAGCACCCAACCTTGCACCCTGCACGGCCTTCACCCATGCGAGCGGCAGGTTGCCCACAAGACCTGGCCTGCAGCCAGACCCTGAGGCCAACCTCCCCAACCACCCAACCACATCCTGTGCGTCGCCCTTTGACCATGCATGGTGGGAGTCGGCCAGAGCCTCTCTGGGTGTGAGAAGATGTATCTGGGGTTGTGAGAGTGGCTGTCCTATTGTCTGTCTGTGTGTGAGAGTGCATACATTAGTGCTTTAGTGGGTGTGTCAGTGTGTGCGCACATCTGTGAGTGGGTGCAGGAGGGTGTCAGTGGGTCCGTGAGTGGGTGTGTTGTCATATTTGGACTCTTGCTATAGGCAAGACTGCTGGTTTAAGGATGACAGAACTTATGTTTGCAGGCGTCTAAGCCAATCCTACAACAAGTCGCAACTGTCGTCCCAAACCTTCCGGCTCACAAGCAGTACCTCACCAAAACCCAAAACAGTAAAAGGTGATTTGTGGCAGCCTTTATGCAGGGACTCAAGAACGTGACATCTCAGGGAGTGTCGTGGTTAAACGGAGATTACCTCTTTATCACATTAACAACATTTCTCAACCAAACACAGGCAATGAAGAAGATGCAGCAAAGTTTCAAATAGGTTTCAGTTAGCAAAACTGCAATCTGCGACAAGTTGCATGGGCTGCAATTATAAGGATAATGAACAGTGCAAGAAACAGAATGGTAAAGACGTTAGCTACTCTTAAGCTAAAAGAGAGGAAGAGAGAGAGTTTTTAAAGCTTTGATAGAATGAGATATTTCTGAGCAAATTAAAAATAAAAATGCATTTGTCATTTCAAAAAGTAAGATTATCTTTCAGCATGAGCCTTAAAGATTTGTAGTTAAAAAATAAATAAAGAGAGAAACAATTCTGGCTGGACTCGAACCATCAACTCTCAATGTAAAGGTTGGTAACCTTTACACTGAGCTATTCGTTTACTTATTTTTTTTGCTATTTATGATTGCCCTTTATGGGCTATCTGGGACTGCGAGGGGAACCTCAAGGACTCCCCCTTGGTCCCTGCATATTTTTATTAAATAAAATAATATTATCTGCCCTTATGAGCTATCTAGGACTGCGGGGGATCCTCAAGGCTTCCCGCAGTCACACCTTATTTACTTTTTTAAAATTGAAAGCCCTTTAAGGCTATCTGGGACCGTGGGGAATCCTCAAGGTCTCTCCCGCAGTCCCATTGCTTCAGCAACCAAGGAGCTGCTTTAAGCAACAGCTCCCTGCTTGCTGAAGCAAACTTTTCATCTCTATCCCATGCATGCATGCCTGCATGCAGGGGCATAGATGAAAGCTTTGGTTTTCGACAGCGGGACCTTTTTGACAGGTCCCTTTGTAGCAGCCAAGCCACAGCAAACATCTATGTCCCGGGGTGGGCATCTCGGGACATAGCAGAAGCCCACCCTGGGGGGAGGTGGTGGTCCCCAGAGACGTCAGTGGTCTTCTGTGCTGCCACAGACCCTTCCACTTGCCCTATGTGATCAGCTTGGTATCCCTTATCCCATCCCATCTTCCCTCCGTTGTCTATGTATATGTCATCATAATCTCACTGTGGGCCCCCAAGGTGTGTTGTGCTTCCAGTGCCCATCCTGCCTGCCTTCCATGGTCACCGGCCTGCCTTGTCTGGTGGATTATTCTTCCCCTACCCCCTCCCTCCTGCTCTTCATGGCAGCCAATCAGATCTCAACACGAGATCGGGAGGAGTCGCGAATCCTTTGTGTTCATAGATTACAAATTTGGATTTTCTTTTATTTCTCAAGAACTACTGAACAGATTTACAACAAAACTAAAAAAGGTCATTCTCTAGACCTACCTTTCTGCCTAATGTAATGTAATTGCGTCCAGTAGTTTTGGAGCTATCTCTGTTCAAAATTCCTATGGAAAAATGAATAGGAAAGACGTGCTTTGGGACCCCCTGACATGTTTTTCTTGCCCTCTTGCACCCCCCCCGGCCAATTCACCCTGCAACTTTCCAGACAGCAGCTGACCTGACTGGAAAACTTTTTAGGAAAGTTTTGTGAAGATTCATCAAGTGGCGCCAAAGATATAGGCAAGAAAATAAATGTTTTTTGTATAGAAACTAGGTCCTAACTATAAATACCTAGTGGCGACTGCCACTAGGTAATATATCTATATCTATATCTATATCTATATCTATATCTATATCTATATCTATATCTATATCTATCTATCTATCTATCTATCTCTCTCTCTCTCTATGTATATATATATATATATATCTTCACACCAGTTTGACAATTGAGTCAAAATTGCGGCACTCAAAGGATTACAGCAGGTTACTTTTATTTCATGACAGGACCCCAAACAAACTAACACCAACGCGTTTCGACCCTCACGGTCTTGATCATGGTAATTAAACAATCCATTACAAGCACTATTTATACTAATCCTCTAAGCCAGGCCCTTAAGTGGCATTCTGGGAAATGTAGTCTATGCAATGTGTGCTAATTCTAAAGCCAAACACAAAGCCTATACACCCTAACATGTGTTTCATATACAACAAAACTAAGAAATAAATAAAAAGAAAGACTTAGTGCACATAAACAATACTATTAAAGCAAAACGGACCGAACACAACAACAGCTATCCTATTCATCATTCCAGACTATTTTGTGTACCACTTTACACTTTACTTGCAATCCCCCGTCAACAATGTCCATAATTGTTAACAATTTTTATTCCAAATAATTTCTCTTTCCCCATTGCTCTGTAGGGATTCAATTCCCAATTACCATTTCACTTATTTCAATTAATACACCTCATTCAATTTTCCATTAGCAATGGGAATTAATCCATGTTATACAACCAGGTTTTAAAGATGACAATAGAGTTCCTCATTGTAATTTATCCCAAATGGCATCTTAGTCTTTAACCTAATGATGTATCCGGATTCCAACCGTCTTAATCTTTGAACCCTGGTGCCACCCCTATATTTATATATATAATAATAGGACCACGTTTCCATAGAAAAAGCATTTGTTGACTTGCCTATTTCTTTGCCACAGTTTGGTGAAAATAGTGCTGCACTGATTCTTGTTGCACAAATAAAGTTTTGGGGTGATCCATCATGTCAGGGCCAAGAAAAAGGGGGGAGTCATTTTCGTGAATGCACATGCGAATAGAAGCGCTGTAATCAGCTGGCCACAACCTGAATAGAAAGTCACAGCAGACATTTTATGTTAAGGGAGAGCGTCCTTGGGGCTGAAAAACAAAATGAAAAGTAGCATTAGGGTTCAGGGTGGGGTACCCTGATCCTAGAAGTTTGATATGGGGTGTTTGAGGGTCAAATTATGGGCTTAAAATTATTTTTCTTCAGCATGTTCGATATTTGCAATTAATTGTGATCGTGATTAATTGAGATTAATCACCACTAATTCATCCACTCATAAATGCATGCACTCAGAGGCTCCTGCAACCACTCCCACCCTCACTCTGACACTCATGCACCCACTTAAACCCACTCATGGACTCCCAGACCCACTCAGATACTCATGCACCCACTCACAACCTCACTCAGACCCTCAGGCATCCACTCACAGACACCCTTCTCAGACACTGACACACCCACTCACAAACCCAATGAGACACAGATGCACCCACTCACAGACCCACTCAGACCCTAACATACCCACTTAGACACTCACTCCGACACTCATGCAATCACTCTCAAACCCGCTCAGATTGTCATGCACCCACTCACAGACCCACTCAGACATTGACGCACCCACTCACAGACCCATTCAGACACTGATGCACTGACTAACAGACCCACTCAGACCTTCATGCATCCACTCACAAACTCATTCAGACACTCATGTACCCACTCACAAACCCACTCAGACCCTCATGCAGCCACTCACAGACCCACTCAGACACTGATGTACCTACTCACAGACCCATTCAGACACTGACACACCCAGTCACAGATCCACTCAGGCCCTCGTGCACCCAGTCACAGACAAACTCAGACACCAAAGCACCCACTCAGAGACCACCTTAGACACTGACCCACCCACTGACAGACCCACTCAGACTTTTATGCACTGACTCACACACCCACTCAGACACTGATGCACCCAGTCACAGACTCACTCAGACCCTCATGCACCCACTCACAGACCCACTCAGACACTGATATACCCATTCACAGACCCACTCAGACTCTCATATTCCCACTCACAGAACCACTCATACCCTCACGCACCTACTTTTACACCAGGCAGACACTGTCACACCCAGAGACTCCCTCTCACACCTACTCTCACAAACAGAGAGACAGACTGTTCGGCTGTGCATGGTGCAGGGTTAGGGGTTATTGGGGTTGGCCATGTGCAGTGTGGGTTGGGTTGTTGTAGGGGTTGGCCGCAAGGCTTTGTCACAGGCCAAGCCCTGCAGTCAAGCGCTGCTGTGCATGGCCAAAGGCCGTGCACGGCTGTAGTTGGATTAACATATAGTAATAAAAATTACTTTACATTAAAAAACCATAGAAATTCACTGAAAAAAACAAAGTTTACAGGGACATTATAGTTAGGAAATAGACTTTTTTTTTAAATGTATAAATTCACTTACAAAACCAAAGGTTACAGGGACATTATAGTTAGGCTCACATTCTAAACATACAAAACCATAGAAAGTCACCTGTTATAGTTATAGTTATCTCAGGTAACTATAACAGATGCTCTACGGTAACTATAACTTGCGCCTTTCCCATGCAGTGTTAATTACCCCACAAATTACAGCATTCAGGCCATCTTTGGTAACATCACTGATAATATCAATGTAATATTTACAGTAAAAACGTTTATGAAAAAACTGTGCATGGAGGGGGCACGAGTTACAGTTACCTTAGGGCATGAGTTATAGTTACTTGAGATAATATCAAAATGTAACTACAACATTCAAACCACACATCTTGCTGGTTTAACTCTTTGAAGTCATTGTACGGAGAGACCACGCAATGACAATCTCTCTCGCTCTCTCTCTCCCATCTCATTATAGGATGGAAGAGAGAGAAAGAGAGAGTCACAGGACTGCCGGGGGAGTCTGAAGGCCCTTGTGGTCCTAGAAGGCTCCCTGCGTCCTGCAGGAGCCAGCATTGCTCCCAGAAGCAGGAAGCTGCTTTTAATAGCGGCTCCCTGCTTGTAGGAGCAATGTTTTCATCTGCCTTCCCTGCACGCATATTTGCATACCGGGAAGACAGATGAAACTCCACTTTCTGATAGAAGGAGCTTTTGACAGCTCTTGCTCTTAGAAACATTTTTTGCTTTTGTTTGGTGGTGGCTGTCAGCTCCCACCAAGCAAAAGCAATCATCTATGTCCCGGGGGTAGGTACCCCAGGACATAGTAGCAGCAGGGCCATTATTGGCTCCTCGAGGGGGCCGCAGTGCCCCCCTCCAAAGTTACAGATCCCCAGGGAGGTGGTGGTCCCCAAGGCTTGGGGATCCAAAACAGACCCCCTTCATTCTTTTTATTATAGCCCTGGGGAGGTGGTAGCCCTCAGGGCTGCGGGGAGGCCGTGTGGGCCCGCATAATATTTATGTAAAGCCCCAGGAAGGTGATCGTCCCTGGGTCTGCAGGGGACCATACAGTCCCCTGCATTGCATTAGCAAAAGTGCCCCAGGTAGTTGGCAGTCCCCGTGCCACATGTGGGTCACGTGCCCCATCCCAGCTTTCTGAGTAAGAGGTACTCCATGGAGGAGGTGGTCCCCAGGGCACAGGGGGGCTGCACGTCCCCGCATTCTAATTACTCATCACCCTGGGCAGGTGGCAACCCCCAGGGCTAATGGAAGCCCTAGGAGAGGGGTCCCATGTACCTCCCTCCTTATTAAACTCTCTGATTCCCTCGGACCTGGCCCACCCAGGAGCTAGTAAAAGAAAAGGGGGAGAGCACCCTTTTTTAAAAAACATAATGTAAAAATCTGCAGATCTGGATCCATGGATTTTTCTGTGACTTTTAAAAAACATGCTTTTTAGCCCTGACGGGGTCCCTCAGGGAACCCGGCACCAGAGCTAAGGAGGCAGGGTGACTCTTCTCTGGCCCCTTTCTTATTCTTTAACTTTTTTTTCTGGGACTCGGCTGAAGCCGAGTCCCAAGATGGCTGCCAACACTTCCTTGTTGAAGTGTTGGCAGCGAGTCAGATAACAGCACGGGGACACTTGGACCAGCTGAGGAGCCGCCCCCCAAGATAACTATATTTTTTGGCCTTAAAGTACTTCAAAACTACTGAATGGATTCGCAGCAAACCACAAAAAAGCATCATCTGCAGGACCGGATCTAGTTTTATGCCAAATTTCGTGTAATTCCGTTCAGCGGTTTGGCCTGTAGGTGAGTCTAAATACCCTATGAAAAAATGAATGGGAGAAACATGTTTTGGGACCCCCTTTTTCTCAGCCGCAGCTTGATGGACCACCCCCAAACTTTCAGAACAGAAGCTGAACTGACCAAAGTATAAGTTTAGAAACTTTTGTGCAGCTTTGTCAAGCGGCACCAAAGTTATAGGCAAAATAAAAATGCTCCGTAAACGGAAACTAGGTCCTAACTATAACTACCTAGTGGCGACTGCCTAGTTAGGACCTAGTTTACATAGCCCCCCCCCACATATACTTAACTGGAAGTCCTGGGGAGGTGGCGGTCCCCAGGGCAGTGGGGTGGCAGTTGCCCCTGCATATTTTAATTTAAAGCCCTGGGGAGGTGGTGGTCGGCAGAGCAGCAGGCGGGCTATAGGCCCTCCTGCATATTTTAATTGAAATCCCTGGGGAGCTGGCAGTCTCCAGGGCAGTGGGGGGGACATGGGGCTCCTCACATATTTTAAAAGAAAGCCCTGGGGGGGTGGTGGTCTCTAGGGCAGCGGGGGGACTGGCTCCCCCACATATTCATGAAGGAAAGCCCTTTTGGGGGTGGCAGTCCCCAGGGCAGCAGGGGACTGCCGTTCCCCTCTGCATATTTAAGAATGAAAGCCTTGGAGAGGTGGAAGACCCCAGGGCAGTGGGGGACCGCGGGAACCCCGCTTATAAAAAAAAATTAAAGCTCTGGGGTGGTGGTGGTTCCCGGAGCTGTGGGGGGGCAACAACACTAAATTTTTAATGCCCCCGGGACCTGGCCCACCTTGAGGCCTATAAAAAAACAAATAGGGAAGTCCATACTTGTTTTTAAAAATTGTTTTGCCGCAAATTTGTGAATATTGCAAACTCAAAAAAATTATTTAAAACAATGCTTTTTGATCCCCCACCAGTTTTAAGGGGTCATGGTATGCTGGCCCCTTTTATTTTATTTTTACTATTTTTTCTGGGAATCGGCTGAAGCCGATTCCCAAGATGGCTGCCAACACTTCCTGGTTTGAAGTGTTGGCAGCAAATCAGAGCTGTGCGTTACCCTGCCCAAGCTTGTCTTTTTTTATGAATACTTTGCAGCCACAGATATACAAATTTGAATTTCCCTAAATTTCTCCAAAACTACTGAGCAGATTCACACCAAATAAGCGAAAGCGTGATCTGCGTACCGACAGCTAGCTTTCTGCTAAGTTTGGTGTAATTCCAACCAGTGGTTCAGCCTATAGTAGTGTCTAAAGAATCCTATGTAAATTAACATGGGAAACTCAACCTTTTTTGAGCCCCCTTTTTCTTGGTCCCCGATTGACGGATCACCTTTAAACTTTCCATGCACAAGAAGAATCACCGCAACACTTTTTTGTAAACTTTTATGAAGATTTGTCAAATGGTGCCAAAGATATAGGCAATTCAAAAAACACTTTTCCTATGGAATCCTGGTCCTAACTTTAACTAAATACTGGTGACTGCTACTAGGTACTATATATATATAATCCTCAACAGATGGAACGATAACCATCCGACGGCTGCACCAATTCCTTGGTTAAATCCCGACCATTAAAGCGAAGTCAGATTCAACAATGCTGAAGTGAATTATTTCAAATTTATTCCTTGTAATGGTTACACAGAGTCCTGAAGTAAAATGTCGACGCGTTTTGGCAAAGCGCCTTCTACTGGACAAATCCGGCCAAAAAAAACAGCACCATATATATACAAGATAAAATCCATCATTTGTTTTCATTGCATTGTAGTGTGATCTACTGCAGCGGCCATCTTGGAACATGCAACAATATAAATACAATCAATATGGGGGTCATTCCAACCTTGGCGGTAAAAGCCGCTTACCGCTGTCAGAAGACCGCCAACATACCGCCGCGGCAGCGGTAAACCGCCACGGTCATTCTGACCCACAACAGGCAAACCGCCAAAATACAGACATCCACAAAAGTCCGCCACACCAAAGGGCAGCGAGAAACTGGCGATGACCAAACCTCCACCGTCACGCCAACAGAAATACGCCCACACTATCATGACACACGAATCCACGCGGCGGTCTTTCAATCGCGGTATACCATTGGCGGTACACACCGCCGCGCTCAAAATACACACACACTTACAAAACACAGCCACATTGAAATACACACACCTGATACACATACACACACCACTCCCACACACCCAACACAATATAAAACACACACCCACATCACCCTCAAACCCCCACTCCTACAGAATCGGGACCACGCACTGAGAAAAAGAGAATTGAGCACCCAGACGCGCATTTTACTTTCACCCAACAATATTTCCACGCACTTCACACAACACACCAATACACATCACCACACAATCCACCCACACCACCCCATGGCACCACAAAGACACCCCAGGTTCTCAGAGGATGAACTCAGGGTCATGGTGGAGGAAATTGTACGGGTAGAGCCACAGCTCTTCGGAACACAGGTGCAGCACACCACCATTGCCAGGAAGATGGAGCTATGGAGCAGAATAGTCGATAGGGTCAACGCTGTGGGACAGCACCCAAGAAATAGGGACGACATCAGGAAGAGGTGGAACGACCTACGGGGGAAGGTGCGTTCAATTGTATCCAGGCACAACATCGCGGTGCAGCGGACTGGCGGCGGACCCCCACCTCCTCCCCCAGAATTTACAACATGGGAGGAGCAGGTCTTGGCAATCTTGCATCCTGAGGGCCTCGCAGGAGTATCTGGAGGAATGGACTCTGGTAAGTCTCATCTTCACTACTTCATCCCCCCCACCCCACCAGCATGCCAACTCATACCCCCACCCTCAACCTCCCACCCATCACATCCTGCTCCTTGCAAATGTCTCACCATCACAGCCCACCCATCCCAACCCCAAGCCCTGCATGTGACCACAAAGCATGGACACCCATCAACAAAGCATGCCCACTGCACATACCCATCCCCCCCCAAACCACCGTCACAAAAGCCCCCACACGGGAATGCCAGCACTGGGGTACACGGGCACCCACCCATTACACGCTATGGCACACACAAATGCAATAACCATACTTTTATACCCCTGCAGGACCCTAACGCCACGTCACCGCGCAGGAGGGTCCACAAATGTCCACTCTACCCCCAGAAGGCCCACAGTGAGGACAGCAGCTCTGTCGACCTGGATCTAGCTGACCAGCCCGGCCCATCGGGGACCTCTGGACAGTCGGTTCCCCTCAGACAGCCACAGCCCATAGCAGACCTTCCCCCCTCTGGGAACACCAGCACAGAACCCACCCAGCGGGCCCATACCTCTGTCCCCAGGACACGTCAATCAGCGGTGTGTCCACCACTACAGGGCACCCAGGTTAACCCACCACCCCAACAACAAAAGGGACCTGGGGGCAGTGGTAGTGGGCACACGGTCCAGGGGACAGAGGCCCAGGGAAACAGGGGAACTGGGAGGGCTGCTGTGCGACAGGGGGGACAGGCCCAGGGAACCCACTCTCCACGAGGCCCTCTCCTCCATCATGGGAGCCTACCACCACTCCCAGGAGACGATGGCGACGGTCCTGGCCAGGTTTCAGGAGATCCAGCTTCTGCAGGAGGAACAGTATTTGGGGTTCAGGGAGGAACTACGAAACATCAGTTCCGCCCTGGCCACCATTGTAGGGGCTCTGAATCAGGTAGTCACCACATTGCGGAACACTGTGGCACCACAAAGGGCCCCTGACACTAGCATGGACCAAGAACTGCCTACCACCTCTGCCGGCGCTAGTGGACAGGAGGCCCCGCCACAGGACCAACAGGCCACCAGCACCCCACCCCCTGCAGAAGGAGAACCACCCCGCGAGCGGGCCCTGGGATCCAGGAAGAAGACAGAGTAAGATGCCAAGACCCCCGCCAGGAAAGGATACCTCCCTGATTGTCATCCCACTGTCCCACATTGACACCCTGTCCATCCTTATACTGCCCATGCTCCACTTTCCACAGGCATTTGGACAATGCACCTGTGATACTAATAGTCTGGACTCTGCCATGGACAATCCTCCACCATCACCCCTCACCGATTTGCAATCACCCACCAATATAGAGCACTGAAATAAACACAGTTATTGCACAAAACAATCAGGAGTCTGGCTGTGAGTTTGTACAAATGTACTAGACATTACTGTGCCAAAAATGCATATTTACATTGTGATGCCAACATACCACTGTCACCCAGCTGTAGTCCATGGGGAAACAAAGCAGATGTCACCCAGCGAGGCCCACATCTGTGAAATTAGAAGGGAAAGTCACAACTCAGTTACGATACACTGGGGGAAAAGGTCAGACAGTAGAGAGGTAGTAGGGGTTAAGTATATGTAATATGCCGGGTTGGAATCTTACCTGTGTGTCATTGAAAATACTGCTATATTACTGCGTTCCTGTTGTCTATGTCGTCCTCTTCGGCTTCCTCGTCTTCACTCTCCACAGGCTCCACAGCTGCTACAACACCACCATCTGGACCATCCTCCTGCAGAAAAGGCACCTGGCGTCGCAAAGCCAGGTTGTGAAGCATACAGCAGGCCACGATTATCTGGCACACCTTCTTTGGTGAGTACAATAGGGATCCACCTGTCATATGGAGGCACCTGAACCTGGCCTTCAGGAGGCCGAAGGTCCGCTCGATCACCCTCCTAGTTCTCCCATGGGCCTCATTGTACCGTTCCTCTGCCCTTGTCCTGGGATTCCTCACTGGGGTCAGTAGCCATGACAGGTTGGGGTAACCAGAGTCACCAATTGGCCACACACGTTGCCTCTGGAGTTGACCCATCACGTAAGGGATGCTGTTATTCCGCATGATGTACGCGTCATGCACTGAGCCAGGGAACTTAGCATTAACATGGGAGATGTACTGGTCTGCCAAACACACCATCTGTACATTCATAGAATGATAACTCTTCCTGTTTCTGTACACTTGTTCACTCCTGCTGGGGGGTACTAAAGCCACATGGGTCCCATCAATGGCACCTATGATGTTGGGGATATGTCCAAGGGCATAGAAATCACCCTTCACTGTAGGCAAATCCCCCACCTCAGGGAAAACGATGTAGCTGCGCATGTGTTTCAGCAGGGCAGACAACACTCTAGACAACACCTTGGAAAACATAGGCTGGGACATCCCTGATGATATGGCCACTGTTGTTTGAAATGACCCACTTGCAAAGAAATGGAGTACTGACAGCACCTGCACTAGAGGGGGGATCCCTGTGGGTTGGCGGATTGGTGACATCAGGTCTGGCTCCAGCTGGGTACACAGTTCATGAATAGTGGCTCGGTCAAGCCTGTATGTCAGTATGACATGTCTTTCCTCCATTGTCAACAGGTCTACCAGTGGTCTGTACACTGGAAGATTCCTCCATCTCCTCGCATGTCCCAGCGGACGGTGCCTATGAAGGACAACAGCGAGCACAGAGTCAATCAACCCACAGGTACGTAACCACAGCTTGCACAAAACACGATTCCCAATGCATTGAATGGCTTGTATGAGTGTTGATGCAAGGCCTAGGTATGTGTGACGCAGTAAAAAGTAAGCCATGTGGGCCCTTGAAATGGCGGCTGCCTGACCTGTGAAGTGCGACAATGGGATGTGAGGTAAATGCGCTGGTGTGGCACACCGTGGCGGTAGGCGGTCAAAGACCGCGGCGCTAAGCAGCATTGGTTAACATTGAACCCTATGGGTCTCAGGAGCCAATGACGATGTGCGCCGGCGGTCGTGGTACGCACCGCCGCGGTACGCACCGCCGCGGGCGTGACCGCCATTTTCTATCGGCTTAATCACTCGATACCTGATTTTCGACAGGAGAGGACCTACACTGCAAGTGCTGCTGTGACCTCGGTCTGGAAGAGACAATGGCTCATGCGACTGGGGAAAGGGCCCCTGCCTTCACTGCTCAGGAATTGGAGAAACTCGTGGATGGGGTCCTCCCCCAGTATGCGCTACTCTACGGTCCTCCAGACCAACAGGTAAGTACACTGGGGCCATGCTTAGTGGCTAATTCCTGTGTTGAGTGGGGTGGATGAAAGATGGTGGGGAGGGGAGCGATTGAGGCATGCATCAAACGACGGATGAGAGCATGTGCCACATGGCAAGGGTAGGGATGGGGGGCCACTCAAATTGAGGGTGCAGAAGGTGATGCTCTTTTTCTCCCCCTGTACATTTCACATAGGTCAGCGCCCACCAGAAGATTGATATTTGGCGTGCCATCGCCAAGGACGTCTGGACCCTGGGGGTCCACCACAGACGGGGCACCCACTGCCGGAAGAGATGGGAGGACATCCGACGCTGGAGCAGGAAGATGGCAGAGGCTCAGCTTGGGATGGCCTCCCAACGTGGGAGGGGTGCCAGTCGGACTTTGACCCCCCTGATGTTCCGGATCCTGGCGGTGGCCTACCCCGATTTGAATGGGCGCGTGAGGACATCACAGCAGACACAAGGGGGTGAGTACACTCTTATTCTGGTGACTTTGCGCACAGTGGAGGTGTCTGGGTGGGGGAGGAGGGCTGTGGGTATCCCTAGGCCAGGGCGATTTCTGTAGGCTAGGCCCCTCCGTAAGGCATGGCCCTGTGCTCCTGCCCCCCACCTCTGTAGGGTGCCAAGTACAGCTATTCATGGCCCTGTGTCATCTATGTGTGCAGATGTCGTCCATAGGCTTGTAGGCCATGTCCCACGGATTGAGTAGTGGACCCCAAGTGCGCGGCGTACTGCAGGGGGCTTCTGTGTCTGTCCTGTCCGCCAACGGTGTCGCCAATGCATGCACTCAACATGTCTTTATTTTCTCCCCCCCCCCCCCTTTTTTGTGGTTTTCCTGTTCATGTGTGCATTAGCATCATCAGGCGGAGGAGAAGTGGCATCGGAGCACGAGGGAGCTGCATCCCACATGGCCATGGAGGGCCATGCAACGGATTCCGATTTCACCAGTGGGACGGAGGGCGAGGGGAGCTCCACAGCGGGGACTCGGGCAGACATAAGTGACACGGACTCGTCCTCTGAAGGGAGCTCCCTTGTGGTGGCGGCAACATCTGTGCCCCCCGCAACAACAGGTACAGCCGCCACCCAGCGCACCAGCACCGCCCTCCCAGCAGCCCCTCAGCGTTTGCCCCGTGCCCGCTCACCCAGGAAGGTGGCCATCTCCTTCGCCCCAGGCACCTCAGGCCCTGCCCCAGTCACCCCTGCTGCCCTCAGTGAGGAGATCATTGACCTCCTGAGGACGCTCACTGTTGGGCAGTCTACCATTTTGAATGCCATCCAGGGTGTCGAAAGAGAGGTGCACCAGAGTAATGCATACCTGGAGGGCATTCATTCTGGTCAGGCTGCCCTTCAGTGATCGTTCAACACTCTGGCCTCAGCACTGATGGCAGCCATTGTCCCTGTCTCTAGCCTCCCCCCTCCAACTTCCTCCACCCAGACCCTATCACCTGTACCTCTGCCTATCCCAGACACACCATCAGACCAGCCTGCACACACCTCAACACCCAAGGGAAGCTCAGCCAGACATAAGCACCACACATCACACAGGCATTCACACAAGCAACATCCACATACAGACATACCAACACCCACTGCCTCCACTGTGTCCCCCTCCTCCTCGTCTCCCTCCTCCCTCCCTGTCACGTCTCCACTCACACCTGCATGCACTACATCTTCAGCCACTACGTCCATCACCAGCACACACACCAGAACCCCCGCACACGTGCAGTCACCACCCCCACTGCCATTTACACGTCCCCTGTGTCCTCTCCCAGTGCGTCTGTGACCCCCTCTTCAAAGATACACAAATGCAGGCAGCCACCCACCCAACAGCCATCCACCTCACGACAGCCTCCAGCCCAAGCACCTGCACCCAAAGACACCAGACTTCAAACTCCTACAACCACATCCTCTTCCTCCACTCCCATACCCACTACACCTACCCCTCCCATTGCTCCTAAAAAGCTTTTCCTGTCCAAACTTAACCTCTTTCCACCAACTCCCCCACCCCGTCCATGTCATAGGACTCCAGGCAGCACCTCAGCCACCACAAAACCGGGCCCTGTCATGACAGTCTGCCATGGACTATGGAGTCCCCCACCCTCCAGGGCAGCCAGTTCAGTACGGAGCCATGGCACGGGCAGCCCACCCCCGGAGAAAAAGTCAAAGATAGGCAGTGGCCGGCGCGAGAGGGTGAAGACACCAGGCACAAAAACCCCTACCATGGCTCCGTCAGGAGGTGTGGAGACAGCTGTCACACCGCCCAAGGTTGGGAAGGACCACAGGCAATCAGGGAAGGCTGGGAAGGGCAGCACGCCCGACAACACCGCCATCAACCCAGCTGGTCAGGAGGGCCCGCCAGCCCCATCCCAGGTGGGCAGGAGGCCAACAACATGCCTGGCGCTGCAGCCCAGGAGGGCCCCGCCAGCCACAGGACAGATGGGCAGGAAGGCACCGCCAGCCACAGGACAGGTGGCAAATGAGCTCCACGCCATGCCCAGATCCGCTGAACTGGGCTCTTCATCTCAAGCACCGCTGAACTGGGCACCGCCATCTCAAGCACCGCTGAACTGGGCCCTTCATCTCAAGCACCGCTGAACTGGGCATCGCCGTCTCAAGCACCTCTGAACTGGGCACCGCTGTCTCAAGCACCGCTGAACTGGGCACCGCCGTCTCAAGCACCGCTGAACTGGGCCCTTCATCTCAAGCACTGCTGAACTGGGCACCGCCGTCTCAAGCACCGCTGAACTGGGCACCGCCGTCTCAAGCACCGCTGAACTGGGCCCTTCATCTCAAGCAACGCTGAACTGGGCCCTTCATCTCAAGCACCGCTGAACTGGGCACCGCCGTCTCAAGCACCGCTGAACTGGGCAGCGCCGTCTCAAGCACCGCTGAACTGGGCACCGCCGTCTCAAGCACCGCTGAACTGGGCCCTTCATCTCAAGCACCGCTGAACTGGGCACCGCCGTCTCAAGCACCGCTGAACTGGGCACCGCCGTCTCAAGCACCGCTGAACTGGGCACCGCCGTCTCAAGCACCGCTGAACTGGGCCCCTCATCTCAAGCACCTCTGAACTGGGCACCGCCGTCTCAAGCACCGCTGAACTGGGCACCGCCGTCTCAAGCACCGCTGAACTGGGCCCTTCATCTCAAGCACCGCTGAACTGGCCACCGCCGTCTCAAGCACCGCTGAACTGGGCACCGCCGTCTCAAGCACCGCTGAACTGGGCCCTTCATCTCAAGCACAGCTGAACTGGGCCCTTCATCTCAAGCACCGCTGAACTGGGCACCGCCGTCTCAAGCACCACTGAACTGGGCACCGCCGCCTCAAGCACCGCTGAACTGGGCCCTTCATCTCAAGCACCGCTGAACTGGGCACCGCCGTCTCAAGCACCGCTGAACTGGGCACTTCCGTCTCAAGCACCGCTGAACCATGAGCGGCAGGGGCTGTCCCGCATCTTAGTCGGGCAGGGCTGCACAAAGCAGTCTGGGCACCAGGCCCCACCCAGAACCAGTGGAGACTGTTATCCACTTGTGAGACTGTGGCTTTGCACTCCCCAGGATTGAACAGTGGGCAACCCACCCACTGTAGAGACTTGAGAGACTGTGGCTTTGCACTCCCCAGGATTGAACAGTGGGCAACCCACCCACTTGTGAGACTTGAGAGACTGTGGCTTTGCACTCCCCAGGATTGAACAGTGGGCAACCCACCCACTGTAGAGACTTGAGAGACTGTGGCTTTGCACTCCCCAGGATTGAACAGTGGGCAACCCACCCACTGTAGAGACTTGAGAGACTGTGGCTTTGCACTCCCCAGGATATGGCAGTGGGCAGCCCACCCACTGTCCGGACTTGAGAGACTGTGGCTTTGCACTCCCCAGGATTGAACAGTGGCCATGGAGGCCCCTCCTGGATCTGGCGTCGTACAGTCATCTGGCTGAGGTGCCCCCCCTTCCCTTCCCCCGAGGTACCTGTAGTTTTGCTATCTGATGCCCCTGCAGTGTTCTCTCCATTGGAGTCAGGTATCTTGTGTGGGCTTTGCCCATGTGATTTGGGCCCAGTGGTCCACGGACAATACATGCTACAATGCTCGGACTTGTACATTTATGTATATAACAGTTTTTGATGTATAATTATATTTTTAAGCCAGTAATACAATATATTCCAATGTTTAGAATCATTTCCTTTTGTGTTTGCATTCTTCCAGAGGGTTTGGGGGGTGTCACTCTGATGTGTTGCTACGCATTGATGTGTGTGTTGTAGTGGGTGAGGGTGAGGGTGGGTGTGTCGCGTATGTGTGTACCCGTAATATTTTCTCCACCCCCCTCCCCTGTGTCGTAGGTGCAGTACTCACCGTTGTCTTCTGCGCCGGCATTCGTGCTCCTGGTAGAGGAGTAGGAACACAATCGCTGGGAGTATGTGGAGTTTGGGTTCCATGCTGTCCTTATTCCTCGTGGGCTGTATGGAGGTGAGCGTTTTCCCTTCGAAATGGCTGTTTCTGCCGTGTTTTTATCGGCGGGGCTACCGCCCCGGAAAAGGTGGCGGATTGGTAGGTTGTGATACAGTGGGCGGTACATTGTCTCCCACCTGTCTGTTGGCGGTGACCGCCGCCCTGTTTGTTTGTGCCGCCGTGGCGGGCGGTGTGGTAATGTGGCGGTCTCTGTTGGCGGTTTCCGCCAGGGTCGGAATTCCTTTTTTTATCCCGCCAGCCTGTTTGCGGTTTGACCGCAGGTTTAACACCGACCGCCAGGGTTGGAATGACCCCCTATATCTGTGCCCAATTTTGACACAGCAATGTTAACATAAACTACTTGCGATGGTTTAAACATTAAAACATTATATATTCCACACATTTTTCATGATTGCATGAAGCATATCCATAATTTAGTATAAAGGAGACTTAACAAAGAATTGATTAAGAATTCGAAATTTTAAAATTAAGAATAATAATTGACAATCAATTGTGTATCTCATTGGTATATTTGCCTAATATGTAGCTATGTCCTTGCAAGTAATTCTGTCATCATTATCTTTGTATTATACCAAAATTAGTATTATGAGAAACTTGCATTATTGCACTTATTTGGCCAGTGTCATCAATTTCTTCTGGTCACCAATTTTCAATCTGGTTTATCAAATATTTATAAAGTATATTCTCCGATATTGGTTTTTGTAATAAATATTTTAAATACTTCAAACAATTTGAGTATAAATATCTCAAATATTTTAAATATATTAAATATTTTAAATATTGTAAATAGTGTAAAATACTATAAAATATTATAAATTATTCATACATACAGACCAATCAGCAAAATAACTATTGTGATACAATTTAGTGTGAAAAAGATGACAACCATCATATTTACAATTCTCGCAATAAATAAGATCTTAATCATTATAGAATTCAAAATCTAAAACCAATTGTAAAGTGACAAATGCAATAAATATACACAACCGATTGCAATATCTAGCAAAACCATACTGGAATTTTGTCTTCTGTATAGTCTATATATTAAATGTCAACCTCTAATTTAGCCCCTATAAATAATCATTTAGTTCATTGGACCTTAGATTTACCTTATTCTTTCATAATGTCATGCATTGACATCATGGAAGAGATGAATTTATTGTATGAGGTTAATCTGTTCTATTTTAATCTATATTGTATAATTGTAATTAATGCATGTATACAAGATGGAAATGGAGAAAGGCCGCAGGCTAAAGTGCAAAGTGCTAATTAGAAAAAACTTCTACTATATTAAATTATGTGTCTATACCTGGTGAAAAACAGTGATAAATACTTGTATCTATATATCAACTCTTCTATAAATATCAATTTCAGAAGGAAGAGAAAATCTAAAAAGGTAAGAATTTGAAAAAATCTATACAAGTTTCAATCAGGGACAAATACATATTCCCATAGATTCTGCAAAATCACATATATCATTTATATTGTTGAAATTACTCCTTATAAACGGCAGTTGTAATGATCACATTATATCCACAGTTCAGTATAAGCAAGATATCACAACACATCAAATCCCTCTACTAGTGTTTCATAAATGCAATAAACAATCTATGCTTTATCTTAGATGAACATGTAATTCAGCATCAAGATTATGCCCCCAGGGAGATTCAGAACCAAGTAATAAAATCATCTTGGATTCCATTTGTCTAAGCTCCGATGTTCTATCACCAGCCCTAGGATTATTTTTAATAGATTTAATACCATAAAATGATAATGTGCTAGAATCCCCTTTATGTGTATCCCAGAAATGTTTGGCCAGGGGATCTGTTCTATCTTGATTTTTAATGGCTCTAAAATGTTGTAAAAATCTAACTTTTAGCTTGTGGATGGCGCTTTCAATGTATTTTTTATGACATCCACATTCAACAACATAAACCACTAATTCAGTGTCACACGTAATGCGATCCTTGATGTCACAATAGCGACCATCAAACGTTTGATATCTTTGCATATTTTGTGCATACTTGCATGCCTTACAGTGGCCACACTTCCAAAATCCCAAACTTTTTTTGCTCAACCA
The DNA here is from genome assembly GCF_031143425.1 of Pleurodeles waltl. NCBI lineage: Eukaryota > Metazoa > Chordata > Amphibia > Caudata > Salamandridae > Pleurodeles > Pleurodeles waltl. The sequence continues at coordinate 1,337,649,837 of NC_090447.1, read as the reverse complement.
GGATGTCTTTTCTAGTTAGATGATCCCCTAGTGAGCGAGCCTTACGAAAAGTTATGGATGGATGTGGACCAATGCTATCCCTGATATTGGGATTATTCTGTAGGATGTGCCAGTTCTTCTGAAGTATGGTTTTCAAAGAGCCATGCTGTTGGTTATATTGCAAAAATATTCTAGGGGACGATTGTTTCGTCTCACGATTTTTGGGTGTGTTGTTGAAGAGTAACTCATCTCTGCTTGTATTTTTAAATGTTCTGTGCATCCACCAACATTTTGAGAGGATATCCTCTATTTAGAAATTTTTCCATCATATTCCTGATTTCCAAATCACATCTACTCTCATCTGAGCAAATTCTGTGAGCCCGTCATAAATTGGCTATAAGATATACTCCATTTTAATGTCGTGGGATGCCCACTATCGGCATGCAGAATAGAATTGCATGCCGTGGGTTTGCGATATATGGTGGTCTCTAACCGATCATTCCTCACTTCTAGTAAGACATCTAGAAATTCAATAGTCTTTCTACTAAAGGTGGCTTCCAAATAGATGTTAAATGGATTGTCATTTAATATGTTTACATATTCCAACAATGACTGGTCAGTGCCATCCCAAATAATGAAAAGATCATCAATATATCACACCCACAGCACGACCCTGTTCATGTAGATGTTATTGTTTTCAGACCATGCCACCTCTTTCTCCCACCAGCCCCTATATAAATTGGCATATGTGGGAGCAAAGGAAGCCCCCATAGCCGTCCCTTGTTTTGGTAAAAAACAATCATTGTCAAATAGGAACAAGTTATGGGTTAAACAAAATTGCAACATGGATGGAAGCATGTCTGTGTGTTCAAGAAATTCAATAGGTCGTGTTTGTAGAAAGTATCTACATGCTTGTAACCCATATTGGTGGTTAATAGAGGTATACAAAGAGGCCACATCCATGGTGACCATTAAATAATCTTTATGCCATGGAATGTTATGTATCTTAGCCAGGAAATCATTGGTGTCACGTAGATAAGATGGTAATTAAGTGACAAAGGTGCATAGAAAAAAGTTCAAATATCTCAAAGTGTTTTCTAGCAGCGACTGATTCATACTGACTATAGGTCTTCCTGGGGGATGTGATTTATTCTTATGGATTTTTTGGCAGAAAGTAAATACATGGAAGTTTGGGATAATCAATCTTCAAATATGTAAACTCATCATAATCAATAAGTTGTTTGGTGTGCCATTCTTTGAGCATCTCATGATACGTCACTTGATATTGAATTGTGGGATTAGTCCGCAGCTTGTCATAATGATCTATATTCATCAATTGTCGGTAAGCTTCTTTGGTGTATTCACATGTGTCCATAATAACGATGTTACCGCCCTTATCAGAGTGCTTAATGATAATGGACGTGTTGGTTCTCAGTACATTTAGGTCTTTCCAGTCTTGTTGTGTAAAATTGGATCTATTTGTTGTTTTGGATAGAACTTTCATGCGGAATTTATCAATGTCACCTATTACCAGCTCGTGAAAAGTATCAATCAAATTTCCACTTGGTAATGGAGGATTGAATCTGCTCGACGATTTTAGATGACTGGTATCGTGAAAGTTAGTAGCAAACCCCATCACATTAAGCGTAGAGATGTTGATGTCAGTTTGATCATGTCACGCATTCAAATTCATTGCTTTTCTTAGCTAGATCATTAATGGCCATCAATTCTGTACTGTCCGCAATATTAAATCCTGAGACTGGAGCCCTACTTGTTGCATCATCTACAAAAAGGTTTTTATCCTTGTTCGAAAAATGTTTAAGTGAACGTAATTTCCGAACAAATTTATAGAGCTCAATCCGTGTACTGACATAGTCCCATTGAATATTGGGACAGAAGCTTAATCCTAAATCAAGTATTCGTAGTTCATTATCTGTAAGGATGCTGTTAGAGATGTTAACAACAGTACTCAAGTGATTCAAACTGCTGGAGGAATGAGGATTCAGTCCTATTCCTTGTATTGATTGCTTCTTCCTCTTACCCCGCCTCGTCTTCCGCTTCATCGGCCTCGTCTGCGATTTTGGCCAGGGGGTGGCGTGACCATTTGCATAAGACGCATTTTCCCCCTGAGAATCAAATTTATTGCGTGGTGCCTCATCTGCAGAGGAGCCTATCTCCGAACATTCATCAGCGGACATGTGATGTACGGCAACTTCTGCTCCACTCTTTGACACATCTTTTGTTCTTACACTGTCATATTTCTGAGCAAACATGTAGATTCTTCCATGTTCATAATCAAGTTTATCTCTATTGAACTTGTGTGCTTTACGTAATTTGATTTCCTCTTCCTTGTTTTTAATTCGTTCTTCCATTTATATATATTCACTGTTATGTGGGTTATTACTAGTAAACGGATGGTAACATCTGTCAAATGTGGGTGGCTTTTCAGATATATTATGTCTCCAACATGCAGTCATAGGTTATGTCCATTAAAGCTTAGTCGATGATAGAAAATTAGGCACAGGTGTAGCTTGTTAAAATATTTCAAGTCCACAAACCCCATAGGATGCTGTCATAATGACTGGATGATGTCATCAGCAAATTCATCAATTATGTAATTTCAGATGTCATGAGTGATGTTATTAATGATGTCCTTTAATATGAGAAATGTAATATGTGAGGTCAACAGCAGTGTACAACGGGGAGCAAGCTATAGTTAATTCAATAACCTATAACTGGTGAATTTTAGGGGCTAACTTAAGAGCCCCTAGCGATTCCTTGCACCACATTAGCGTAATTCTTTTTACGCTAATGTGGTCCAACAAAGCCAAAATTGGTGCATCAAATTTACAAAGTGACACAATGCACGCATTGGGACAATTTGTAACTCTTTCCACTACATTATGCCTGCACAGTGATAATGTGTGCAAAGGGGCATTAGGGAGGCCAAAAAAATGGTGAAAGAATTCTAAATGATTTCTTTGCGTCATTTATTTCAGCACTTTTAACACCTGCTCAGAGCAGGCGTTAAAAGGAGGCATGCCATTGTTTTCAATGGGCCTCACTGGGCTTTGTTGGATTAGCGTCAACATTTGTGACACTAATCCACCAAAGCTCGGAACTAGTGTCAAACATTTTGATTCTAGTTCCCCTAACTACTGCAATGGTGCTTCATATCTTAGATACAGTGCACACATGGTGGTGTTAAGTGGGTACTAAGGGGCGCAAGAAATGTGGTGTTGCACTGGGTGCACTGCCATTTTTCTTAACCCCTTCGCTGCCATGCCTTTTCCCCCTCCTGTGCCAGGCCTTTTTTTGCCTATTTGGGGCAGTTCGCGCTTAGGCCCTCATAACTTTTTGTCCACATAAGCTAACCAAGCCAAATTTGCGTCCTGTTTTTCCAACATCCTAGGGATTCTAGAGGTACCCAGACTTTGTGGGTTCCCTTGAAGGAGGCCAAGAAATTGGCCAAAATACAGTGAAAATTTCGTTTTTTTCCAAAAAATTGGAAAAAGTGGCTGCAGAAGAAGGCTTGTGGATTTCCCCCTGAAAATGGCATCAACAAAGGGTTTGCAGTGCTAAACTCAGCAGCTTCGTAGCTTTCAGGAACAGGCAGACTTGAATCAGAAAACCCAATTTTTCAACACAATTTTGTCATTTTACTGGGGCATACCCCATTTTTGCAATTTTTTGTGCTTTCAGCCTCCTTCCAGTCATTGACAGGAATGGGCATGAAACCAATGCTGGATCCCAGAAACCTAACCATTTCTGAAAAGTAGACAAAATTCTGAATTCAGCAAGGGGTCATTTGTGTAGATCCTACAAGGGTTTCCTACAGAAAATAACAGCTGAAAAAGAAAAATATTGAAATTGAGGTGAAAAAAACATCAATTTTTCTCTACGTTTTACTATGTAACTTTTCCCTGCAATGTCAGATTATGGAAAGCAATATACTGTTACGTCTGCTGGACTCCTCTGTTTGCGGGGATATATAGGGCTTGTAGGTTCATCAAGAACCCGAGGAACCCAGAGCCAATAAATGAGCTGTACCCTGGAGTGCGTTTTCATTCTATACCGGGTATACAGCAATTCATTTGCTGAAATATAAAGAGTAAAAAATTGCTATCAAGAAAACCTTTGCATTTCCAAAAAGGGCACAAGATAAGGTGCTGAGGAGCAGTGGTTATTTGCACATCTCTGAATTCCGGGGTGACCATACAAGCATGTGAATTATAGGGAATTTCTCAAATAGATGTCTTTTTTACACACTCTCCTATATTTGGAAGGAAAAAATGTAGAGAAAGACAAGGGGCAATAGCACTTGTTTTGCTAATCTATGTTCCCCCAAGTCTCCCGATAAAAATGATACCTCACTTGTGTGGGTAGGCCTAGCGCCCGCGACAGGAAACGCCCCAAAGCGCCACGTGGACACATCCAAAATTTTGGGAGAAAACAGAGGTGTTTTTTGCAAAGTGCCTACCTGTAGATTTTGGCCTCTAGCTCAGCCGGCACCTAGGGAAACCTACCAAACCTGTGCATTTCTGAAAACTAGAGACCTAGGGGAATCCAAGGAGGGGTGACTTGCGGGGCTCGGACCAGGTTCTGTTACCCAGAATCCTTTGCAAACCTCAACATTTGGCTAAAAAAACACATGTTCCTCACATTTCTGTGGCAGAAAGTTCTGGAATTTGAGAGGAGCTACAAATTTCCTTCCACCCAGCGTTCCCCCAAGTCTCCCGATAAAAATGATACCTCACTTGCGTGGGTAGGCCTAGCGCCGGCGACAGGAAACACCCCAAAGCGCAACGTGGACACATCCTACATTTTGGAAAAAAACAGAGGTGTTTTTTGCGAAGTGCCTACCTGTAGATTTTGGCCTCTAGCTCAGCCGGCACCTAGGGAAACCTACCAAACCTGTGCATTTCTGAAAACCAGAGACCTAGGGGAATCCAAAGAGGGGTGACTTGCGGGGCTCGGACCAGGTTCTGTTACCCAGAATCCTTTGCAAACCTCAAAATTTGGCTAAAAAAACACATGTTCCTCACATTTCTGTGGCAGAAAGTTCTGGAATCTGAGAGGAGCTACAAATTTCCTTCCACCCAGCGTTCCCCCAAGTCTCCCGATAAAAATGATACCTCACTTGCGTGGGTAGGCCTAGCGCCGGCGACAGGAAACACCCCAAAGCGCAACGTGGACACATCCTACATTTTGGAAAAAAACAGAGGTGTTTTTTGCGAAGTGCCTACCTGTAGATTTTGGCCTCTAGCTCAGCCGGCACCTAGGGAAACCTACCAAACCTGTGCATTTCTGAAAACCAGAGACCCAGGGGAATCCAAGGAGGGGTGACTTGTGGGGCTCGGACCAGGTTCTGTTACCCAGAATCCTTTGCAAACCTCAAAATTTGGCTATAAAAACACATGTTCCTCACATTTCTATGGCAGAAAGTTCTGGAATCTGAGAGGAGCTACAAATTTCCTTCCACCCAGCGTTCCCCCAAGTCTCCCGATAAAAATGATACCTCACTTGCGTGGGTAGGCCTAGCGCCGGCGACAGGAAACACCCCAAAGCGCAACGTGGACACATCCTAAATTTTGGGAAAAAACAGAGGTGTTTTTTGCGAAGTGCCTACCTGTAGATTTTGGCCTCTAGCTCAGCCGGCACCTAGGGAAACCTACCAAACCTGTGCATTTCTGAAAACTAGAGACCTAGGGGAATCCAAGGAGGGGTGACTTGCGGGGCTCGGACCAGGTTCTGTTACCCAGAATCCTTTGCAAACCTCAAAATTTGGCTAAAAAAACACATGTCCCTCACATTTCTGTGGCAGAAAGTTCTGGAATGTGAGAGGAGCTACAAATTTCCTTCCACCCAGCGTTCCCCAAGTCTCACGATAAAAATGATACCTTACTTGCGTGGGTAGGCCTAGCGCCGGCGACAGGAAACACCCCAAAGCGCAACGTGGACACATCCTAAATTTTGGAAAAAAACAGAGGTGTTTTTTGCGAAGTGCCTACCTGTAGATTTTGGCCTCTAGCTCAGCCGGCACATAGGGAAACCTACCAAACCTGTGCATTTCTGAAAACTAGAGACCTAGGGGAATCCAAGATGGGGTGACTTGCGGGGCTCGGACCAGGTTCTGTTACCCAGAATCCTTTGCAAACCTCAAAATGTGGCTAAAAAAACACATGTTCCTCACATTTCTGTGGCAGAAAGTTCTGGAATCTGAGAGGAGCTACAAATTTCCTTCCACCCAGCGTTCCCCTAAGTCTCTCAATAAAAATGGTACCTCACTTCTGTGGGTAGGCCTAGCGCCCACGAAAGGAAATGGCCCAAAACACAACGTGGACAGAACACATTTTTTCACAGAAAACAGAGGTGTTTTTTGCAAAGTGCCTACCTGTGGATTTTGGCCTCTAGCTCAGCCGGCCCCGGGAGGGGGGGGCAGAAATGCCCTAAAATAAATTTGCCCCCCCCAGCCCCCACCCCCCCCCCCCGGGAGCGACCCTTGCCTAAGGGGTCGCTCCCCCTGCGTGACATTGGCGCCAAAAAGCAAATCCCAGGTGCCTAGTGGTTGACCTAAAATCTGCCAATCTGCCCCCAAGGGGGGCAGAAATGGCCTAAATACAATTTTCCCCCCAGGGGAGCGACCCTTGCCTGATGGGTCGCTCCCCATCTCGAAAAAAACAAACAAACAACAAAAAAAACACAACAAAAAAATGTGCCCTGGTGCCCTGAGGGTTCTGCCCCCCCCTGGGGGTAGTTCGGCCTAATAATAGGCCGATCTGCCCCCAGGGGGGGCAGAAATGGCCTAAAATAAATTTGCCCCCCCCAGTCCCCACCCCCCCCCCCCGGGAGCGACCCTTGCCTAAGGGGTCGCTCCCCCTGCGTGACATTGGCGCCAAAAAGCAAATCCCAGGTGCCTAGTGGTTGACCTAAAATCTGCCAATCTGCCCCCAAGGGGGGCAGAAATGGCCTAAATACAATTTTCCCCCCAGGGGAGCGACCCTTGCCTGATGGGTCGCTCCCCATCTCGAAAAAAACAAACAAACAACAAAAAAAACACAACAAAAAAATGTGCCCTGGTGCCCTGAGGGTTCTGCCCCCCCCTGGGGGTAGTTCGGCCTAATAATAGGCCGATCTGCCCCCAGGGGGGGCAGAAATGGCCTAAAATAAATTTGCTCCCCCTCAGCCCCCACCCCCCCGGGAGCGACCCTTGCCTACGGGGTCGCTCCCCCTGCGTGACATTGGCGTCAAAAAACAAATCCCCGGTGCCTAGTGGTTTCTGCCCCCTTGGGGGCAGATTGACCTAAAATCGGCCAATCTGCCCCCAAGGGGGGCAGAAATGGCCTAAATACAATTTGTCCCCCAGGGGAGTGACCCTTGCCTGATGGATCGCTCCCCATCTCGAAAAAAACAAACAAACAAAAAAAAAAACACAACAAAAAAATTTGCCCTGGTGCCCTGAGGGTACTGCCCCCCCTGGGGGCAGTTCGGCCTAATAATAGGCCGATCTGCCCCCAGGGGGGGCAGAAATGGCCTAAAATAAATTTCCCCTGCCCCCACCCCCCCCAGGGAGCGACCCTTGCCTACGGGGTGGCTCCCCCTGCGTGACATTGGCGCCAAACAACAAATCCCAGGTGCCTAGTGGTTTCTGCCCCCTTGGGGGCAAATTGACCTAAAATCGGCCAATCTGCCCCCAGGGGGGCAGAAATGGTCTAAATACAATTTGCCCCCCAGGGGAGCGACCCTTGCCTGATGGGTCGCTCCCCATCTCTAAAAAAAGAAACAACAAAAAAAAAAAACACAAAAAAACAAATTGCCCTGGCGCCTAAAGGTTTCTGCCCCCCCTGGGGGCAGATCGGCCTAATAATAGGCCGATCTGCCCCCAGGGGGGGGCAGAAATGGCCTAAAATAAATTGCCCTCCCCCCCAGGGAGCGACCCTTGCCTAAGGGGTCGCTCCCTTTGCGTGAAATTCACGCAAAGAAAAAATTCCCTGGTGTCTAGTGGTTTCTACCCCCCTTGGGGGCAGATTGGCCTCATCAAAATAGGCCAATCTGCCCCCAAGGTGGGCAGAAATGGCCAAAATATAATTTTCCCCCAAGGAGAGCGACCCTTGCCTAAGGGGTCGCTCCCCACCAAAAAAAAAGAAATGAAACATAAAAAAACAAAAAAAAAAATGGTCCCTGGTGCCTAGAGAAGGCCGATCTGCCCCCAGGGGGGGCAGAAAAGGCCTTCTCAAAAAAATGCCCCCCCTGGGAGCGACCCTTGCCCAAGGGGTCGCTCCCTTTTGTCTGTTTCAATAATAAATAAATAAATCCCTGGTGTCTAGTGGGGTTTCAAAAGCCGGATTGCAAGCAATCCGACTTTTGAAACCCTCGGAGGGAATTCAAAGGGAAGGAAATACTTTTCCTTCCCTTTGAAGCCCCTCCGGGCCTCCCAAGTGATTGAAAAAGAAGTGCTTTTGCATTTCTTTTTCAATCGTGCTGGAAGCAGAGCTTCCAGCGCGACTAGGGAGGCCCCTGTGACAAATCAGCGCGCGCGCTGACGTCACAGGGGGGGGTGGGGGGGGTCGGGGGTGGAAGGGGAAGGTCTTCCCCTTCCATCCCGACTTGGGGGGGGAAGGGGGGTGCACGGGGGGCGCGCTAGCACGCCCCCAAGTTCCCCTGTGCCATGGACGAGATGATCTCGTCCAAGGCACAGGGGAACTGTCGCCTTGGACGAGATCATCTCGTCCAAGGCACAGAAGGGGTTAAATAGTTTTTTTTGTTTCTTCAAATATTATTTTTTATCACATGCTAACTATAACATTAAGGGGGTGATTCTCACCCTGGCGGGCGGCGGAGGCCGCCCGCCAGAGTTCCCCCCTCCAAAATACCGCTCCGTGGTCGTGAGACCGCGGAGGGTATTCTGGCTTTTGCACTGGGCTGGCGGGCGGCCGCCCGCCAGCCCAGTGCAAAAGAGCCTTCCCACGAGGACGCCGGCTCAGAATTGAGCCGGCGGAGTGGGAAGGTGCGACGGGTGCAGTGGCACCCGTCGCGTATTTCAGTGTCTGCAAAGCAGACACTGAAATACAAAGTGGGGCCCTCTTACGGGGGCCCCTGCAGTGCCCATGCCATTGGTATGGGCACTGCAGGGGCCTCCCAGGGGCCCCACGACAACCCATACTGCCATCCTGTTCCTGGCGGGAGAACCGCCAGGAACAGGATGGCGGTATGGGCTGTTAGAATCCCCATGGCGGCGCAGCGAGCTGCGCCGCCATGGAGGATTCTAAAGGGCAGCGGAAAACCGGCGGGAGACCGCCGGTTTTCCGCATCTGACCGTGGCAAAACCGCCGCGGTCAGAATGCCCTGCGGGGCACCGCCAGCCTGTTGGCAGTGCTCCCGCCAACCCTGGCCCCGGCGGTCCATGACCGCCGGGGTCAGAATGACCCCCTAAGTTAACCCTTGTGTTTTTCAGTGACTATGTGGGTCATTATGACCCTGGCAGTGAGTGTTAATGTTGTGGTAGTATCACCAACAGGATGGCGGTACATACTGCCACATTATGAAAATAACGGGTTGGCTGCAGCAAATGCGCCACTTCTCTACTCATACCGCCATGGTGGTATCAGCTGCTGGGCCAGAGATGTCAATCTCCAGCTCGGCTGCCGGCACAGTACCTCCAGTGGCATTATGAGTCTACCTACCACCATGATTTTCGTGGCATTAGCAACGCCACGAAAACCATGGCAGTAGGCCCTACTGATGACAGGGAATTCCTTCCCTGTAATTGGTAGGCACCTCCCCAACTCACCCAACATACCAGACACCCTCCTCCATCCAAAGCCCCCACCTCCATACACACAAACTAACCCCTCAACATTTAAATACACGCCCCCACCCCTAATCCAAACACCCCCATCCCCTGATCCAAACACACACCCTCCACCCCTCCGATCCTCTCACTCACCCCTCCCACCCCCATTCACATTCACGCACACACCCAATCACTCACAATGGCATATCCGCATTCATTCACGCATACTTCCAGACATGCTCGCACACATTCTTACACACAATCACACTGACCTGCAGACATGCACTCACTTCACCATTCTTACACGCATTCACTCACATGCATATAACCAGGCACACACAGAAACATTCACACACACACACACACACACACACACACACACACATAGTCAGACACACACACACAACACCCCTCACCCTTGCCACCCCCCCTCCCCTGTCGAAAATCCAACTTACCTTGGTCGAGGACATCTTCTGGCAGAGGATGGGAAGGGGCAGCTAGCAGTGCCCACCAGCAGAGCACCGCCAGGTCATATGGATTGTCATAATACAGCTGGCGGTGTTCTACTGGCGTGGCAGTGCTCGTGGTAGCAGGCCACCTTACCACCGTCCGCCACCATGAACACTGCCGGATTTCTGCCCTTCTTGTGGAGGAAGTCCGGCTGTTCTCATAATGTGGCGGACGGATGGTAGGCACCGTGGTGGTGTTTTGGCGGCCGTCACCACGGTGGTAGGTGGTTTTTACCGCCAATATCAAAATGACCACTGATATATTTATATATACATTAAAAAAAAAAATTTAAGTGGCAAAATTACGTGATAAGATCATAGTTTAGGCCAAAACAACCTTTAAAGTTCATGGAAGTAAACAAAGGTTAAAGTGATGTCATAGATAAGTGTTCCAAAAGATGAAAACTAATATTTATGAACCAAAAAACCTCCACCTCAAATTCACCAGTTATAGCTTACTAAGCTAGCTATAACACCCTTGCTGTGCACTGCATATGACTTTACATTTTACATTACTCATGACATGTTAATTGGCATCATTGATGACGTCACTTTTGCCATCTCAAATGCCATTGTTGATGACATCACTGATAACACCAAAATCATGTAGAGCATAGAGTTTCTGTGTGTACACATGTAGGCCCATAGCATGGAAATGGTGTAAGCCTTTGAGGCAAGTGTCATTTTAATATTGAAAGTTGTATGGTGCACAGTTTACAAATCTCTAAAGTTTGGGGTGCAAACATTCCACGTTAAACAATGTAAAGCCTGAGCTTACCTGATGTGGGTTGCAGAGATTGTGGCTTAAAGCCAAAGCCTGTTCCCAAAAATCTTTGGCATAAGCCAAGTTTCTGTTGACCCTAGATAATCCTCCAGAGGCTACCTTTGATATGTTGGCATGTGACCAGGCTAGGTAGTTAAAATACAGTGCAGTAGACAAATACTGTGTAGCAAGGACATTTTGAAAGGTGTGGATACTTACACAAAGAACTTTGCTGAAGATTATGAGGCACTGCAGATTGTTGAATTATGTGGAATGTAGGACTGTCCTACTTAGAAACTCAACCCCAGCTGGGCATCGCTGAGGTCAACCAACTCCTTGATGAGCATGGCTTCCCCACTGTGTATTACCTTTGATCTTGCATATCAGTAGTTTGGCTGCTGAGCCTGGCCCCCTACCCATGGATGCACATTTTCTCTTTTTTAGTATTTTTGTAAGTTATTTCTGGGTACCGTACTAGTAGTCCATGGCCCAATGGCTGTTGGGAGGAGAAGCTCTTTTGGCTGAAGACAACTGCTCCCACAGGACGGGAGCAAAAGAAAACTGCTGGGTGGGAGCAAAGCCAGCTCCCACTGTACCTGGGATACGTGCAAGCAGAGGAGTCTGGGTAGGGGGTCTTGGGGCTCATCACTGTACAAAATGCTGTTGGGGTGCTCCCGGTGGGCACTGGGGTACCGTAGTTTAACAAAAAGTAAAAAAAGGTTTCCCGCTCCTGTGTGTCCCATGAGGACTCCTACCAGGGGCTGTAGAGCTCCTTCTGTTGTCCCAGACAAAAATGAAAGATATGAGTATCCTAGGTGGACACCAGAACACACAGAAATTGATAATAAAAAAAGAATACAAGAATAATAAATGAGGTGCAGGAGCTGCTCATTCATCATTCACTGCTACAAGCAAGGAGTGGCCCATAATGCCCTGCGAGTGCTTTTAATTATTTATTTAGACCCGTGGTGCCTCTATAAAGAGACAGGGACAACAACAAGTATTTTATTTAATGTTTTGGTTGGGCTTCAAGAAGTGCAATATCACCCCAGCAACATTAAAAAAACAGTAAGTCTCCTGGGTCATTAAATACATGAGCCCACTATATTTTTTAATGCAATAGCTAGGGCTCTATGCTCTTCAGCTGGATTACAGACCATGTTGTAGTTGATTTTATGGCTGTATTTGTAGGCTGACTTTTTAAAAAAAAATCTCAAACATTTGTTGATGCTTTTTTGTTTTTGGCTCTAACGTGGTCCGCTCCCAAACCATATGCCTTCACCTTCCTATGTTGCTGATTTTATTTTTGTTGGCTTTCAGACTCAGTGCCCTTTACCATTGCTAACCAGCAATAAAGCACTTGCTCACTTTCCAAAGCACAATACAATTGACTTATATCTGATTGGCATATTTAATTCACTTCTATGTCCCTAGTAAAGTGGCAGACCATACACCCAGGGCCTGTAAATTAAATGCTACTAGTCGTCCTGCAACACTTATTGTGCCACCCACTTGAGTTGCCATTTAAATCAGGTCCAAGGCCTGCCATTGCAGCCTGAATGCAATTTTAAACTGCCAATTTGATCTAGCAATATAACCCCCTTGCCAAGCCATAAACACCCCTTTTATTGCATATTTGTCACCACTAAGGAAGGACTTAGGTAGTCCATAGGGCAGGATGCATTGCAATTACAAGGCTGAGCATGTAATTTTAATTGTTACTTGTCCTGGTAGTGAAAACACCTAAATTTGTTTTTCACTACTGTTAGGCATACCTCTACAATAGGATAACTTTGGGTTCTCTTATTACATTGAAAAAGAGCTAATTTTTGATTGGGAACAGGTAAAAATGTCATGTTTGGTGTCAAAGAATTTGTCATTTAAAAACCTCTTTAATGGTAAGTTTAGATTTTAAATTACAATTGTGAAAATACCACTTATAGAAAGTTGGCATTTTCCAGCCGTAAAAATGTTGGCAGCTGGACTTTGCTTATTCCTCCCAGACAGTCACACAATAAAGGGATTAGGTGTGCCTGGATGGGCCAACTCTAACGCAATGGGGGGTGCTGAGCTGGGCACAACCCCACTTACAACTGAATAAGCTGTGCCCTGCCTTTACACAAAGGACTTTTCACTACTGCATTGTTCGTGCAGCCCGCTTAAAGCCAGGGGAGGCAGAAAACATCAAGCACTTCAAAGGAAATTCTGTAGAAACTTCTGCTAATTCAAAGAAAGCACCAGGCATAAAAATAGGACCCTCTTGCCCAGTCTTCAGTTCACTTTCTGGACCTACCGAAGGACTCTCAACGGTCTGCATGGTTCTTTGGCCTCCTGTGTACTTCTGAAGATTGCTTTGCTGCACCTGAAAGGTCTGCTCTGCTGCCTGAATTCTGCTTTCACCCCTCAGATGCTTGCCCTGCTGTTTGAGCCCTATTCCACCTATTGAACTCAGGACTGCCAGATTGACTACAATGGCTAGTTAGCTGGCATTCTGATCAGATCCTGAGTAACAGAAAAGGTTCCAACCTCTTGAACCGGCAGTTTAACCCAGCCTGAGTCCTAACATCCCCCCCTCATTGTTTGATGACAGTAAATGATGGCTGCTTGAGCACTTGGCACAGCGTGAAAGAGGGCCCTGTTAGGTGGCAGCAGGGCTGTTGAGACTGCCGGGGGCAAGTGATTGTCCTACACTTACTACTCTGTCCTGGGGTGATGGGGCGATGTCCGGGCCCCCGCTGAGGCAACTGAGCATCTGGGGCTCTGACGCATCAGCTGCCTCACCAACAACAGCACTGCCAGGCCCCTGGTCATGCCTGGAGCCATGACCTGCCATCAAAGCAGGGGTCGTGCATGCTGTGTCTTGAACATGAGAGCCTGCAGAGCCCTCTCTGGTGGCACACGCCCCTGCCAAAAATCATCCACTGCTGTGGGGCCCCTGCCTGGTTGTCCCGTAAACCGCTCAGCCCACCTGACTGTCGGGCCTAATCCTAGGGAGGCCCACCACCTACTTGCTTAGGGGCCTGCCATCTCACTGGTAGTGCGGGCTCTGGATGGCCCACCAGACGTTGAAACATACAATTTGGAGCCTTCCTCATTGCTCCTGCATCAGATTGTTGGAGCACACTAGCAACTTCCCACAGCCTGCAGTTCCGGAGTGGTGCCCTGGTCCTCACCTCCTGGTTGACCCCCATGCTCCTAGACTGGAGGAGCGGGACCACCAATCGCCTCCAAGAAGAAAAGTCTCTTCTGCAACATTGTTTCCAGGGCTCCTGCGAGCTATGCAACAGTTTCCTCACTGTGCATCCTCAGAAGACTGCACCTCTTTAGCCTGCATAAGAAGAAGAAGGAATCTCCCTTGGAGTGAAGGAGCCACTCCCCTACAGCAAGTGATGACCGGCTGCATTGATCCCCTCTCCTGCTGAGCTACATGGATCCTGCATCACGGGTGGTAGTCTGGAGTGGTCCCCTAAGTCCTCTCTACCAGCTGTCCTACTTGGGTGGAGGTAAGCCCTTGTCTTCCCACACAGGACAGTACTCCTGTTCACTGCATCTCTTGCAATTGCCAACGCTTGTTTGGATCTCCTCCATGGAATCTTCAAGCGACATGTAGCTCCAGCCCCCAGCAGTCCTTCCTGCAAATCCCAGCCCTCTGTGTGGTTCCCCTGTGGCATGGGATCCTCTTTTGTGGTGCTGCATGTGCTCCTTCCTGCCCCTTCTGTATCCTCATCCTGTGGGCCTCCTGTGGGTGCTGCCTGGGTTTCCATGGGCTCCTTTAATTGCTGAGGGCTCCATGTGACTTCCCCTCCTAGGTTGTGTCCTCCTGCAACTTGCTGGTCTCTGGCAGCTCCACTTTCCTCCAACTGCAAAGATTGCCTTTGCCAAGGTTTGTTGGTGGAATCTGGACACGCAACCAAGTCTGCAATCTTCTACTTAGCGTGGGACATCACCTGAATCCTCCATGAACTCAACTCCGTCTTCAGCGGTACAGTGCTGATCTTCCTGTGTTCACTGGTGACCAACTCCTGCATCTTCAGTGTGGTGGGTAGGAGCTCCTGCCCCCACTGGACTCTCTTGTTCTTACAGGACTTGGTCCTCTCTCTCCACAGGTCTTCCTTTACTGGAATCTACCAATGGGGTCTTGCAGTGTCTTCTGGGCCTTGCATTACTTCTCTTTTCTTCCTCTTTGGTGGTTTGAGGAAAATCTAGCGATTTACTCCTGCTTTCCTGATCTCTGGGGAGTACTGTGTTACTTACCTCTGTGGTTCTCTGGTACTCCCAGCTCCCCTCTACACATTCCACTTACCTAGGTGGGGGTCCTGTGTTCACATTCAATTTTTTTAGTATATGGTTTGTGCTCCCCCTAAGGTCACCATTGGTTATTGCTATTTGCACTGTTTTCTAACCTTTCTATGCCTATTTCTGATTGCTAGTGCATATATTTAGTGTATTACTTACCTCCTATTGGAAGATTGCCATTCTAGTATTTTTTGGTATTGTGTTCCAAAAAGAAAGTACCTTTATTCATGGTGTAAGTGCTGGTTGACTATAGTGGTATTGCATGAGCTTTGAATGTCTCCTAGATAAGCCTTGGTGCTCATCTACAGCTACCTCTAGAGAGCCTGGCTTCTAGACACTGCCTACACTTCAATAAGAGGTGATACCTGGACCTGGTAAAAGGTGTAAGTACCTTGGGTACCCACCACACACCAGGCCTGCTTCCAGCACCTGCCATTTGCCACATGGACTAACTCTGGCTCAGGGGTGCATGTGAACTACTCTGCCTGCTTTATCGTTGTCACACCAGGGGCAACACATTCTCGGCTGGAAGCCCAGGCTTGCCTGCTGCCAGGAGACTGACCTACATGCTCTACCCACCTGCAACTGCAATGGGATACCAGTGGCTAGGAGGCACTGTTGAGAGTTGAAATAATACCCAGTGGCTTGTCCAACTCTGGAGAGGCCTGCACTTGATCATCCATCTACCAGTTGAACCCTGAATACCTGACACACAGCAATGGCCTGCTATTGACATAGGAGCTGGCCCGCTCCCCCCTCCTTGCCCACAGGCTTGTAATACATCCTCTCCTGCAACTTTGCCCGAGTGATGCCCTCTGGTAAGCCCTCTGCAAAGTCCTCCTGCCAACTGCTTGTCTTAGAGGTCATCGCGCAGCATCGGCGCATGGCTGCCTGACAGGCCTCACCTGCCATGGACCCTCCTTCAGCACCTACCTGCCTGATACAAGAAATGGCTGTAGAACAAATCGTGCAGGAAATCATGTCAGTCATCTACTGACTGGAGGGTATGGACACTAAAATCTCTGCTCTGACCGATGAGACCAAATCCCTCTGCACTGATATAGCCAGCTTCCAGGACAGAGTGGAGGGAGTGAAGCAGATACTTACGGCTGTGAAGGAACATCTCAACACTGTCCTGGACAGGGATCAACAGCTTTTATACTAACAGAACAAGCCCCCTGACTTGGAGGACCGAAGTCGCAGGGACAGCGTCTGCTTCTTTCGCTTCCTGGAGCCTGTAGAGGGGGCAGATGTCAAAGACTTTCTCAAAGGTCTCCTCCCTTTGCTTCTTGGACCCACCTTTGCCCCTCTATTGGAGCTCCAATGGGCCCATCACCTGGGTCCTGTGCGCCAGGTTGTGCCGGAGCAACTGCACCCTATTATAGCATGCTTCCTCCATAACAAACAAGTGTGGCAACTCTTGACTGTGGCCCGCACCCACTATTAAGGTCACGCAGTCCGCATAGCTGCCAATTTTTCACAGGAGACCAACAAAGGAGGAAGGTGTTCCTGGCCTTTTGACCCAGGCTCTGCAAAATGGACATCAAATTCAAGCTGTTTGAACCTGCTCAGATGTGGATTACGAAGGACGGAAGGTCCGAGGACTTCTACGACCCAGATGCCCTACGTCTTTTCTTGGATGGTTTCGCAGAACAAGTCATGGACCTCACCACAGTGGACTCAGAGACGGCCTCCCACCCCTCTGCCAGCCCGTCTGCTGTGACTGCGTCTAGCAGCCACTGGCACCCCAAAGGCACCCACAAAGGAGGCAGAGATGTGGAGAGGCCTGCCAGATCACAGGATGACAGGAACATGGTGCTCAAGGCAGTGGCAGACATCACAAATGACCATTGCCAGGACAAATAACTATCCCGATTGAAATCCCATCACCCAGATGGCTGAACTGTACTCTTCACTGTGGTGACTATTTCCCCCTTACACCATCTGCAGAGGGTTAAACCTTGGTTCTTTAAGCCCCAGAAAGCTAAGTATACTATAGTGTTTGAAGTTTGTAATTGTATTACTTTTTCATGCAACTGTTCCCTCGCCTGAATGTTTAACACATGCTTTATATTTTTGCATCTCACCATGTTCTTTACTGTATGAACTTTTTCTTATCTATGAGTTTGCATGCCTCCACATTGTTATACATTGTAGCACTACAATGATGTTCTACACAGTTATCTGGTGTTCTATGCTGTTATCTGTTGGTTCTCATTACCTGCAATGTTTTGCCCCTAGCTGATGCTGCTGAATGCACATCGGGGTACGATGGGCCACTACTCCCCTGCCTTATGTCATAAGAGCCCTCCCTTTTCCCCTCTCTTCCATTTTATGACACGGCCTAGCATGCCTGGCTCTCCGGATACCCGACATGACAACCCTGGAGCCATGACCTGCCATCAAAGCAGGGGTCGTGCATGCTGTGTCTTGAACATGAGAGCCTGCAGAGCCCTCTCTGGTGGCACACGCCCCTGCCAAAAATCATCCACTGCTGTGGGGCCCCTGCCTGGTTGTCCCGTAAACCGCTCAGCCCACCTGACTGTCGGGCCTAATCCTAGGGAGGCCCACCACCTACTTGCTTAGGGGCCTGCCATCTCACTGGTAGTGCGGGCTCTGGATGGCCCACCAGACGTTGAAACATACAGTTTGGAGCCTTCCTCATTGCTCCTGCATCAGATTGTTGGAGCACACTAGCAACTTCCCACAGCCTGCAGTTCCGGAGTGGTGCCCTGGTCCTCACCTCCTGGTTGACCCCCATGCTCCTAGACTGGAGGAGCGGGACCACCAATCGCCTCCAAGAAGAAAAGTCTCTTCTGCAACATTGTTTCCAGGGCTCCTGCGAGCTATGCAACAGTTTCCTCACTGTGCATCCTCAGAAGACTGCACCTCTTTAGCCTGCATAAGAAGAAGAAGGAATCTCCCTTGGAGTGAAGGAGCCACTCCCCTACAGCAAGTGATGACCGGCTGCATTGATCCCCTCTCCTGCTGAGCTACATGGATCCTGCATCACGGGTGGTAGTCTGGAGTGGTCCCCTAAGTCCTCTCTACCAGCTGTCCTACTTGGGTGGAGGTAAGCCCTTGTCTTCCCACACAGGACAGTACTCCTGTTCACTGCATCTCTTGCAATTGCCAACGCTTGTTTGGATCTCCTCCATGGAATCTTCAAGCGACATGTAGCTCCAGCCCCCAGCAGTCCTTCCTGCAAATCCCAGCCCTCTGTGTGGTTCCCCTGTGGCATGGGATCCTCTTTTGTGGTGCTGCATGTGCTCCTTCCTGCCCCTTCTGTATCCTCATCCTGTGGGCCTCCTGTGGGTGCTGCCTGGGTTTCCATGGGCTCCTTTAATTGCTGAGGGCTCCATGTGACTTCCCCTCCTAGGTTGTGTCCTCCTGCAACTTGCTGGTCTCTGGCAGCTCCACTTTCCTCCAACTGCAAAGATTGCCTTTGCCAAGGTTTGTTGGTGGAATCTGGACACGCAACCAAGTCTGCAATCTTCTACTTAGCGTGGGACATCACCTGAATCCTCCATGAACTCAACTCCGTCTTCAGCGGTACAGTGCTGATCTTCCTGTGTTCACTGGTGACCAACTCCTGCATCTTCAGTGTGGTGGGTAGGAGCTCCTGCCCCCACTGGACTCTCTTGTTCTTACAGGACTTGGTCCTCTCTCTCCACAGGTCTTCCTTTACTGGAATCTACCAATGGGGTCTTGCAGTGTCTTCTGGGCCTTGCATTACTTCTCTTTTCTTCCTCTTTGGTGGTTTGAGGAAAATCTAGCGATTTACTCCTGCTTTCCTGATCTCTGGGGAGTACTGTGTTACTTACCTCTGTGGTTCTCTGGTACTCCCAGCTCCCCTCTACACATTCCACTTACCTAGGTGGGGGTCCTGTGTTCACATTCAATTTTTTTAGTATATGGTTTGTGCTCCCCCTAAGGTCACCATTGGTTATTGTTATTTGCACTGTTTTCTAACCTTTCTATGCCTATTTCTGATTGCTAGTGCATATATTTAGTGTATTACTTACCTCCTATTGGAAGATTGCCATTCTAGTATTTTTTGGTATTGTGTTCCAAAAAGAAAGTACCTTTATTCATGGTGTAAGTGCTGGTTGACTATAGTGGTATTGCATGAGCTTTGAATGTCTCCTAGATAAGCCTTGGTGCTCATCTACAGCTACCTCTAGAGAGCCTGGCTTCTAGACACTGCCTACACTTCAATAAGAGGTGATACCTGGACCTGGTAAAAGGTGTAAGTACCTTGGGTACCCACCACACACCAGGCCTGCTTCCAGCACCTGCCATTTGCCACACGGACTAACTCTGGCTCAGGGGTGCATGTGAACTACTCTGCCTGCTTTATCGTTGTCACACCAGGGGCAACACATTCTCGGCTGGAAGCCCAGGCTTGCCTGCTGCCAGGAGACTGACCTACATGCTCTACCCACCTGCAACTGCAATGGGATACCAGTGGCTAGGAGGCACTGTTGAGAGTTGAAATAATACCCAGTGGCTTGTCCAACTCTGGAGAGGCCTGCACTTGATCATCCATCTACCAGTTGAACCCTGAATACCTGACACACAGCAATGGCCTGCTATTGACACAGGAGCTGGCCCGCTCCCCCCTCCTTGCCCACAGGCTTGTAATACATCCTCTCCTGCAACTTTGCCCGAGTGATGCCCTCTGGTAAGCCCTCTGCAAAGTCCTCCTGCCAACTGCTTGTCTTAGAGGTCATCGCGCAGCATCGGCGCATGGCTGCCTGACAGGCCTCACCTGCCATGGACCCTCCTTCAGCACCTACCTGCCTGATACAAGAAATGGCTGTAGAACAAATCGTGCAGGAAATCATGTCAGTCATCTACTGACTGGAGGGTATGGACACTAAAATCTCTGCTCTGACCGATGAGACCAAATCCCTCTGCACTGATATAGCCAGCTTCCAGGACAGAGTGGAGGGAGTGAAGCAGATACTTACGGCTGTGAAGGAACATCTCAACACTGTCCTGGACAGGGATCAACAGCTTTTATACTAACAGAACAAGCCCCCTGACTTGGAGGACCGAAGTCGCAGGGACAGCGTCTGCTTCTTTCGCTTCCTGGAGCCTGTAGAGGGGGCAGATGTCAAAGACTTTCTCAAAGGTCTCCTCCCTTTGCTTGTTGGACCCACCTTTGCCCCTCTATTGGAGCTCCAATGGGCCCATCACCTGGGTCCTGTGCGCCAGGTTGTGCCGGAGCAACTGCACCCTATTATAGCATGCTTCCTCCATAACAAACAAGTGTGGCAACTCTTGACTGTGGCCCGCACCCACTATTAAGGTCACGCAGTCCGCATAGCTGCCAATTTTTCACAGGAGACCAACAAAGGAGGAAGGTGTTCCTGGCCTTTTGACCCAGGCTCTGCAAAATGGACATCAAATTCAAGCTGTTTGAACCTGCTCAGATGTGGATTACGAAGGACGGAAGGTCCAAGGACTTCTACGACCCAGATGCCCTACGTCTTTTCTTGGATGGTTTCGCAGAACAAGTCATGGACCTCACCACAGTGGACTCAGAGACGGCCTCCCACCCCTCTGCCAGCCCGTCTGCTGTGACTGCGTCTAGCAGCCACTGGCACCCCAAAGGCACCCACAAAGGAGGCAGAGATGTGGAGAGGCCTGCCAGATCACAGGATGACAGGAACATGGTGCTCAAGGCAGTGGCAGACATCACAAATGACCATTGCCAGGACAAATAACTATCCCGATTGAAATCCCATCACCCAGATGGCTGAACTGTACTCTTCACTGTGGTGACTATTTCCCCCTTACACCATCTGCAGAGGGTTAAACCTTGGTTCTTTAAGCCCCAGAAAGCTAAGTATACTATAGTGTTTGAAGTTTGTAATTGTATTACTTTTTCATGCAACTGTTCCCTCGCCTGAATGTTTAACACATGCTTTATATTTTTGCATCTCACTATGTTCTTTACTGTATGAACTTTTTCTTATCTATGAGTTTGCATGCCTCCACATTGTTATACATTGTAGCACTACAATGATGTTCTACACAGTTATCTGGTGTTCTATGCTGTTATCTGTTGGTTCTCATTACCTGCAATGTTTTGCCCCTAGCTGATGCTGCTGAATGCACATCGGGGTACGATGGGCCACTACTCCCCTGCCTTATGTCATAAGAGCCCTCCCTTTTCCCCTCTCTTCCATTTTATGACACGGCCTAGCATGCCTGGCTCTCCGGATACCCGACATGACAACCCCCTACGGCCTCCGATTGTCATTACTTACTCTTGACAATTGTGTTCCCTGCCCTTCCCCTTGAGGCTCCCAGCATGCAGGTGCTTCAAGCCTAGACCCAAGGTCCACAGCTTCTGGCCTTCTTCAGGGTGCACCCTAGAATCAGAGTTGAAAGGACCCCTATCCGTTGCCTCCCCTTCCTCTCCCACCTCCATTGAACTGCTCACCCCTTGAGTTGGTCACATACCCCAGTCTCTGCACCTGTGGGATCCCCATACTCACTTGCCTTCTCTCCCTTCTTTCCCCTCCCCTTGCTGACTCACTCTGCCTCTTCCTCCCCCACATACCCCTCCATCACAGCACACAAATTCTGTTACCCCCCGGAGGTTAATACCTTACCTTCAGACTTCCTTCATCTTTGCGTGCGGTCTCCTGGAACGTCCATGGCCTGACAAATCATATCAAATGCAAGAAGGTGCTCTCCTACTTACGTACAAAGCATGTAGATGTGGACTTGATACAGGAGACCCACCTCTCCCATCTGGAGTCCGAAAAACTGCACCATGACTGGGTGGGGGGGGGGGGTGATCCATAGCCGCTGCCCACCTGAGGTGTTGGATAATGGCCCCACCAGGAAATGTGGAGCGGCAATCCTCATTCGTCGGTCCCTTCCTGCTACCCTCCGTAAGTCTTGGTCGGACCCGTCCGGTCGATACGCTTTTGCCGAACTGAAGGTGGGAGAACATACAATTTGCATGGGTTACATGTATGTTCCCACTGGTATCAAGTGGCCAACTTTTCCACCCTTTTCACGGAGATTAGGGCTTTCCGCTTCCTTCTGGGGGAACAGGAACCTGGCTTGGGACATGCTACTGGACTGCACCGCCCCCCCCTGGACATACCCAATAATGCAGATAGGGCCATCCTGGCGGACTTACTCGCTGATAATGGCCTGGTGGTCACACATCAGGAAGACCGAGAATACACTTTTCTGTCCCCAGTGCAGGCTGGGCTACTTTCTGGTTTCCCACCGTATAGTGCACCTTGTCCAAGACTCCCCGATACTGGAGGTGGAGTTCTCTGACCATTTTCCAGTTCTGCTTTCCTTGTACTTTGAACTTGTCTTGCCAGGCCTGAAGCCATGGTACCTGAATCTGTTCTGATATTGCACACACATACCTGGAGGACAACAAGGGGTCGGTGGCCTCCCACAGAGTGCTATGGGCGGCAGCTAAGGCAACCATTCACGCCAACTCATGAGGGATGCTGCCATGGCCAACTCTTAGAGGGTGATGCCCCAAAAGGACCTGGAAGGTGAGTTTGTGTCTCTCATACGCCTGTACACCATGCAACCCTCCATACTCACTCGCCCCTGGAAAAAGCCTGATTGGACCTCAATGCTCTGTTCACATCCAAAGCCTATATGCCCTTCAGAAGCTTAAAGGCTGCCATTATGAACAGGGCAATAAGGCGGGACGTCTTCTTGTGGCCCAACTTTGCCAGCAGGAGGTAGCACTAGCCATCCCCTCTATGCTGTTGTCCGAAGGCACAGTACTTACTCATCCACAAGATATAGTTAATACATTTTCGGGTTTCTACTGGACCCTCTATACCCTAGAAAAAGCAGTTGTCCAAGAAGGCTTGAAGGCTTTCTTTGCTGGTGTCCGCCTCCTTAGACTCTGCTAGACCAATAAGGAACTGCTAGCTGGGAAGATAAGCAAAAATGAAATCACGCAGGCCATATCTGACCTTCCCTTTCATAAAGCCACCAGGGAGGATGGCTTCCGTGCTAAGTTTTACAAGTGGGCGAGTGGTGATGTTGTTGACTCCTTCAATGATGTCTTCCACGAGGCAGATCAGATGGGCTTCCTAGGTACAATCTCCAATAGGGCAGTGATAGCAGTCCTCAGAAGCTGGAGAGGGATCACCTACTTTGCAGGAACTACAGGCCCATATCCTTCTCGATGGGGAAATCAAGATACTAGCAAGCATCCTGGCAGTCGCCTCCCAAGGTGATCCCAGGAACCACCTCCGCACCCTTGTCCATGCCTTATGGACAGTCAGAGACCAGCAGACTGAAGCCCTCACTCTCTCGCTGGACACTATGAAGGCATTCAACCGTACCGACTGGGACTACCGGCTCACAACCCTGCAACAGTTTGGCCTGGGGGATAGCTTCATAACTAAAGTCCACTAGCTTTAGGACTCCCCTACCGCACAGGTGAACTGCGACGGCTTCATATCTGACCCCTTTCCAATTCACAGGGGGACCCTGCAGGGATGCCCGCTGTAACCCCTGCTATTCCACTTGGCTATGAAACCCTTTGCAGCCTCTCTGCACCAATCCCCATTCATATTTGGGATGTACCTCCAAGGTGAGGTGTACCTCTATGTGTACCTCTATGCGGATTACATACTTCCTACCATCACAGACCTCCCCCACTCTCTCCCAACATTGATGGGTCCCATCAACAAATTTTCGGCACTCTCCAGCTACAGGGTAAACTGGGAGAAAAGCAAAACATTGCCCTAATCATGCATAACTACTATTGTGGTGATATTTGGGTACTCCTTTACACTTCAAGTACCTGGAGGTTCTTGTCATTCAAGGCCTGGACAACATGGTGGCTGACAATCTTGGCCCTTTTGATCACCCACATGAAACTAGACTTTGAAAAATGGTCACACCTGGGGCTGTCACTGTGGAGTAGGGTCCAGGCCATGTGGATGGTGACACTGCCTAGATTTCCCTATGTTCTTGGCATGATCACCACTGGCTCTGCTATCCATACTTTAGTTAATGGATAAATGCATCTGACCTTTCGTTTGGGGCATCGCCCCCGCCTCACCCACACAAGACTCCTGGTGCATCGCTCGAGTGGGAAACTGGGCTTCCCTTCAGTTGAACATTACACCCTGGCACTTCATTTCTCCCAGCTTGCCTATTTGCTCCCCGGGATACCTGAGAACTCACCCCTGGATCCTACAGTCCTCACTGGTAGTAGCCTACCTTAGGACATGGGTCACTTCTGTGGGCTAATGTCAGGTTTCTATGCCATTTTGACCCACCACCTTTTCTACACACCTCTCCTCAACAGCCTCCGTGGCAAGTGGAAGCCACAGAAGTTGACTGATTATGAGGCAGAGGACTGGGCTGAGCTCCTGGAGGTGCTTGGCTGTGGAGTGCGAGAGGCGTGGTTGAAATTCTGCATATTTAAGACACTGCATGATTGGCACTAGACACTGGAGAAGCTGCATGCAGTGGTTCTGCTATCCCAGGAAATTGCTGGCGCTGCCCCATGTCCAAATGTGACATTTTACACATCCTTTGTAACTGTCCATCACTATGGACCTTCTGGGATGTGGTGGGATCCAAACTCAGAGAGACATTGCCAATCACGTCCTCTCTTACGCGTACCCTGGTTTTCCTGTATGATCACAGGGAACTCACAGACCTTTCCCACCCCCACTGCTGCCTCTTACATAGGGCCCTCACCACAGCAAAAATATGCATATCCGTCACTCTCATTCATAACCTTCAGGACTTCACTGAGGTATTCCTTCAGACATGGACATCCCATGGGACCACCGGATACGGCCCCTTTCTCCCCATCACCAAGATATGCACCATTCTTCTGCCTCCCTCTGCCATCCCCCTTTCTTGCCCCCATATCCCTTATTCTTTCTTTCTTCTTTCTTCCTTCCTGACTTGTCCACCCCTCACTCTTCTTCCCCCAACCCTGGTGCGCTCCCCGAACTCATAACGGCCCCCCTCGAAGCACCCTCTCCTCTACTGGTGAATTGTACTGCGCAGGGGTATGGCTGCAGGGTTTCAGGCCCTTTTGTATGAGTCTAGATCACTTTTGGACATATGAAAGGCAGCCCTTCCCCCCTCCCCTACAAATGGATTGTTTTAAACCTACTGTTAGTTCTCTATGCTCTATCATGCCTCCTTTGTGTCCGTACCCTCCCTATGTACCCCAGCTCTTTTGAAATTTCAATAAAGAATTGTGAAACAAAAGGTGTCCTGATAGCCAAAATTCAAAACTTGGGACTTAGAAAATGTGTGGCTAAAAAATACTATGAGGGCTGAGAAGAGACCTGGACTAACCTGCTTGTCTATCTGACCAAGGTGCATTGCCAGTTGACCTGACTTCGCAGCGACTCCCGCTATGTTCTTCTTTGCAGCAGCAAATCCTGCTTGGCTGTCCTTCCTTAAAGAGGTATACGTCCTCATGGAACTCTTGTTGGCAACAGCATCCAGCTTTGTCCTACTCGAGATTTTCAGCTTCCAAAATATAGGCAAAGGGCCTGATTTAGAGCTTGGCAGAGTGGTTACTTTGTCAGAATGGTGACGGATATCCCATCTGCCAAGATATAGATTCCATCATATTCTATAACATTTACGCAGATGGGATAAACCCCTCTGCCAAACTCGAAATCAGTCCCTAAGTCTGAACATGGAAATCTTCATCCAATGGCTCCCTAACAACAATACCTCCTCTGTCTTCAGCCTTGCCACACTGAACTTTTACCTTCTCAGAGACTTTTTTAAATTTCATTTAAGTCTGAAAGTATGCACCGACCAGGTCCAATCCACTTTTTGTATCCAAACTGCACTCCATCGTGATCGGCCATATTTTTTTTGCATTGACCCAATCTCATGGGACTAGATATCTGCAGTATGGTATTTTCAATTTCTTACTATTGGTGTGTTGCATAAATACTTTTCATATTGCTTCTACATTAAGCCTGACTGCTTTTGTGCCAAGCTACGGGTAGGTTAAGCATAGATTTGTTTAGTGACTTTTGTGGTTCACCCTGACAAGGATTATGGTAGTTGTTTGAGCTTGGTCCCGTGTCCTAAACAAAAACAAAAAAAAAGACAGAAGGGGTAGGGTAGGAATACCCTGACCCCCTAGACCTAGTGGTGGGTTCCCAGAGAGACCTCACCTGATACCAAAAATGCTATTTTTTTTAATTTGCTGTGGAATCGCTGAGGATCTGTAGCAATTAAAAAAAAAAAGGAAGACATGGTCTCCCGCTCTTGTTTTTTTAAGCCCCCAGGATGGGTCACACGGCCCCAACAATGGGCAGTTTTTAGACCTGAGGATCACAGGGCTCAGCCATGTTGTAAAAGGGGAAAGGGAACATGGCCCCCCTCTCTTGGCCTTTTTCAGCCCCAGGAACACCATCTGTCTCGACTTAGCCTTATTTGAAAAGGGGTGGGGTGGCACATGGCTAAATTCAGTCCGGGGAAGGGGGCACATTCCACTTTCCCCATAATTTAAATTAGTAGCCCTGGGGGATGGGATCTTCAAGGACTACCAAGGCTCGGATCCCTCAATAAAAAAAGGCACTGGAGTATGGGATCCTGCCAGTGGTGGGGGGAGGCTCCAGCCCATCCCCTGCAGCCTCGGATGGTTGCCCGCTGGGGCTGGTGTGCTGCTGGCAGTGTTGGGGGGAGACTCCAGCCCTTCCCCTGCAGCCTCAGATGGCTGCCCACTGGGGCTGCTGCTGCTGGCAGTGGTGCTAGTGGCGGTGCTGGCAGTGGTGGGGGGAGGCTTCAGCCCTTCCCCTGCAGCCTAAGATGGCTGGCCACTCGGGCTGCTGGCAGTGGTGCTGATGGAGGTGCTGGTGGAGGTGCAGGTGGTGGTGCTGGCAGTGGTGGGGGGATTCTCCAGCCCTTCCCCTGCAGCCTCGGATGGCTGCCCACTGGGGCTGCTGCTGGCAGTGGTGCTGGTGGCGGTGCTGGTGGCTGTGCAGGTGGCGGTGTTGGCAGTGGTGGGGGGAGGCTCCAGCCCTTCCCCTGCAGCCTCAGACAGCTGCCCACTGGGGCTGCTGCTACTGGCAGTGGTGCTGGTAGCGGTGCTGTAGTCGGAAATGCCAGTGGTGGGGGGAGGATCCAGCCCTTCCTCTGCAGCCTCGGACGGCTGAACCGTCCGTTTGCGAATGCAAAAATGTGTTTCACGATGTATGAAGCGCATTCGCTGTGGGAAAATAAGAAATTGCAAAAATTGCAAATTTTTGCGAATGAGAGACGAATTTGCGTGTCGCAAGCAGCGTATCGCAAATAGAGACATGATTTCCCAAATAGCTGTTAGCGAAACGCTAATTGCAATACAGAATAACGATTCGCAGATAGTTATTTCCTAAATCGTGCCGCTATTTGCGAGATGCAGATTGCGACACGCAAAAATGGATTTGCAATGCAATGTAACAAAAAATCTCAATTTGCGATTATTCGCAGAATGGCCTTTTGCACGGGCAATTTACCACAAACTGAAACCAGGTGGTAACCAGGTGCAACCTATATAAAGAGGCCCAGAATGCCGCAGCTCCTCTTCCACAATGGCTGCACTCTACTTCATGATAAGGAGAATGAGGATCTTGGCAGGTTTAAGGAGAGAAAGGAGGAGAAAGGAGCACATTTTCAGAGTGTGCATAACCTTTTTGACCAGACTGAGGAGGACATTTATGATACAGGTTAAGCTCAGCCATGATACTTAACCTCATAGCTTAGCTACAACCCATGCTGCAGCGCACAACACACAGGACCAATAGCATACCCACCCATGTGCAGGTATTATGCTCCCTGCACCTACTAGCCTCAGGGAGCTATCAAAGGGTCATAGCAGCAGCTGGAGGGGTCTCACAGAGTGCCCTCTCTAGATTTTTCAATGCATTTCTCAATGCCATGCTGAGCAGAATACAACTGTACATCAGATTCCCCAACACCCCACAGGCAGTATAACAAACCAAAGTACATTTTTACCAGATAGAACAGTTCCCACATGTGCTAGGTGCCATTGATGGGACACATGTAGCAATCTGTTCACCATCGGCCACCGAGTATGTGTATCGGAACCGTAAACACCATCATTCTATGAACATACAGGTGATATGCAATGCCTCCTACATCATTACCGATCTCGTGGACAGATACCCAGGGAGCACACATGACTCCTACATCTTTTACCACAGCGGGATACACACAAGACTGCTAGCTGGGGAGTTTGGGGAAGGATATCTACTAGGTAATTTGATAGTTCACAATAATGCATTGATGTAAGCATGACGTCAGACAGCAAATGTACTCATTGTACTCTCTGTGCATTCAGGAGACAGTGCCTACACAGTGCGCACCTATATGCTAACGCCCTACCTGAGCCCTGCCACCCCAGCAGAGAGGAGGTACAATGCTGCACATAGGGCGACCCGCAATGTGGTGTAGCGCACTTTTGGGCTGCTGAAGAGCTGTCTCAGGTGCACCCATAGGAGTGGAGGTGCATTACAGTACAGCCCAGAGACAACATGCTAAGTTGTGGCCACATGTGCTATCCTGCACAACATAGCAACCACCAGGGGCATACCAGTGGAACTCATGGAGCCAGACTCAGATGAGGATGATGGTCCCTTACCACCCCTTCTACCAGCAGACAGGACCAGTGCAGCAGAAGGTAGGCAAAGACGTGCTGACACCACGCGCTACCATTTTTGAAGTAAGTAATGACATATCCACTGCAATATTATGTTTTTCAGTAGTTAGCATCTTTATTACCTTGACTTCAGGTAAACATTGTGTCAGTAGGACATAGCTATGCACAATGGGCAGACATGATCTATTAACAGTGTCACACTATTAGCATCATAGCATTACTTTTTTACACATATTGGGTTGGTCCCCTGTAGCCCTCAACATCACTTCTTACGTCCACGCACACCAGTTGAGTGCTCAGTGCCCTCGCTGGCACCTCTAGTAGCAGGTTCACCTGCAGTACTATGTATGGCACTACAACGCCTCGGATCAATCAGAGGAACTGTCAGACTGCTGAGGTTAGAGGATTCCTCACTGTCACCAACAGCCAGTTTGCTGGTTGGGGCACTGCGTGCTGTTTGCATGGCACCCACTACGTTGGTAATTTGCACCAGTCCCTGTGCAATGTCCCTACTGCAATGGGCCATCTCCACCTGTGTGGCAACGGCACGCCGTGACATCTGGGCTTTTGAACTTGCAAGCCGATTGACTGATCTACAGAAGCTGTCAAACTTAGCCAAATATTGGTGATGGCGCCTGCGCTGGCTGACGCGCTCCTGCATAGTTCCCCAATGGCCTGTGTCAGCTCCTTGGTGTTCTCAGCAACTCCTTGCTGTCCCACAATCAGGGTCTCCAAGTGCTTGTTTTGTAACCCCAAATTGCTATTGTGAGACACAAACTGTCTGTGCAATGACTTCAAATGTTTGCATTGCAGGCGCTGCACCTTCAGCATGGAAGCTTCCAGGCCACCAAAGATTGATGGGCCCACTCCTTCTTCTGTGCCCTGTCAGCCTTCATCGTGGTGCCTCCTGAGGGGAGTTGACTGGCACTGGTGCTGGGACTGCTGTCTTCCTGTGGGACTCGGCTCTAGTGGTGGTGTGGCTTTATGTTCTGGCATGTCATCTGAGACCAAGTTGTACTCTGGCAGTGGTGATACCCTTGCCCTGCATCTAGTCGGAACAATACTGTAGGACTCACTTGTATTTGAGTCTGACTGTGGCTGTGTTTCTGCTTCCCCCACTTTTTCTGATCCTGCAGCAGCAGGGACAGAGTCATCTGCAAGGATAATGTGCAGCATGTCAGTTCTAGCATTTGTCACAGATTTCCACAGTGTTGCTTTATATGTACAATAAATTGTGTCACCCTGAGTAATTTGTGGTGTTTCACTATGTTGCTGCCCCTATCTTGCTATTTAAGTTGTGTATTCACCTTTGGGTTGTGTTCTACCACTCCCACAAGGCACTGTTGTGTTGTATGTAAGATGTGACATGGACTACTTTTCATTGTGCATCAAGCTATGTTCTATTCCCTAAGGGGCATGTGTACATGCACGTGTGAGGATACACATAATCACTGGCCTTACCTTTGCTGGTGCTGAGTGTCCCTGAGGTGTTGATGTCAGTTACACCCCTGACAGCTTCTGGCAGCAATGTGGACTCCACAAGGTCTTCCATAGGGGTGGACAGTGTGTGGATGGATGGTCCGCCTCCGGTGCTCCTTGACTCCCTAAGCCTGTTGGCCACCCTCTCCTTGGCATGGGACCGCAAGTCATACCATCGTTTGCGTATCTCCTCCACAGAGCGCTGTGCAACACTCACTGTATGTCAGACCAGAGTTTCTGCTTCTCAGGTACTTGAAGTGAGCTCTTGCCAAAGAATCTGTCATGGTTCACAACAACCTCCTCAATAAGCACCTCCAATTCTTTCTCACTAAATTTCAGCTTCCTCTTTCTGTCTCCCTTCTCCTTCCCATTGCCAACATTGGCCATGTTGCAGTTTGATCCTGGCTTCCTCACAATGCTGACTCCCTGGTGCTGGGCTTAGTCTCTCTCACTGCTCCTTTGGGTCTGGCTCCTGGAAACAGCATGGGCTGAATCACTTCCTGGTTGTTATGTCATCAGGCTGTTCCGGTTTACCGTTTTCGCTTTTTGTGATTTTCAATTACCCAATCACAATTTTTTGGGCAAATCGGTATTTACATCTCGCAAATAGCGTTAGCGAATTTTAAGAAATCGCTATTTGCGATTTTCTAATTTGATACATCCCGTTTTGCATTTCTAAAATTGTGATTTCTTAAAAATCGCAATCTGGAAATCGCTTACTGAAATCTTGATACATCTAGCCCCAGGCCTCCTGTCCTTCCTGCCTGCAGGGGCAGGCCCCTCGCCCTGGCCAGCTGGTGGTGCCTCCTTGCCCTGTCCAGCTGGTGGTGCCTCCTTGCCCTTCCCCTTGGCAGCTGGTGGTGCCTCCTTCCCTTTCCCCTTGGCAGCTGGTGGTGCCTCCTTGCCTTTCCCCTTGGCAGCTGGTGGTGCCTCCTTGTTTTTCCCCTTGGCAGCTGGTGGTGTCTCCTTGCCTTTCCCCTTGGCAGCTGGTGCAGGCTCACTGTCAGTGCTGATGGCTGGTTCCCTGGAGCCTCTCCCACCTGCAGTAGCTGCTGACACTACTGTTGCCTTGGACTGGGTGGCTGAGGTGCTTGCCTGGGGTCTGACCTCCCTGGCCCGACGTGAAGGAAGGTGGGAGGGGTAGGGAAGAGGTCAACAGTGGAGAGGAAAAGCTTCTTCAGGACACTGGGGCGGGAAGAGGGTGAAGGTTTGGGAGTGGAGGAAGAGGGAGTGGTTGTAGGAAGTGTCAGTCTGCTGTGTTTGGGTGCAGGTGCATGGGCTGGATGCTGTTGTGAGGTGGATGGCTGTTGGGTGTCTGAGTGCTTGCATTTGTGTTCTTTGGGAGGAGGGGGCACAGACACAGTGGGAGAGGACACAGGGGACATGTGCATGGATGTGGGGGTGGTGACTGCCAGTGAGGGGTGTGTAGTGATAGGCGTGATAGTGATGGTGGTAGTGGATGAGGATGTAGTGCATGCAGGTGTGAGTGGAGACACAACTGGGAGGGTAGTGGACGAGGATGAGGAGGGGGACACAGTGGAGGCAGTGGATGTTGGAGTGTCTGCATCTGGAAGGTGTTTGTGTGAGTGCCTGTGGGATAAGGTGTGATGCTTGTGTTTGCCTGAGCCACTCCTCTGTGTTGTCTTGGGTGCATGCTGATCTGCCTGTGTGCTTGGACTAGGTTGGGGTTGAGGGGAATGGGACTGGGTAGAGGAAGCTGGAGGGGGGGAGGCTAGAAACAGGGACAATGGCCGCCATCAGAGAGGAGGCCAAAGCCTGGATTGATCTCTGTTGGGCTGCCACACCATAGTGAATGACCTTCAGGAATGCATTTGTTTGTTACAAATGGGCTGCTAGCCCCTGGATGGCAGTCACAATGGTTGACTGCCCAACAGAGATGGATTTCAAGAGCAGCAGGGCTCACTGGGGCAGGGCCTGAGGTGCCTGGGGTGAAGGAGATGCCCACCCTCCTGGGTAAGTGGGCACGGGAAACACACTGAGGGGCTGCTGGGAGGGCGGTGCTGGTACAGGGGTGGCGGCTGTACCTGTAGTTGGGATGGGCACAGAGGTGTATGCCACCACCAGGGAGCTTCCATCGGAGGAGGTATCACTGTCAGAACTGTCCCCTCTTGTCTTCGCCGTGGTGCTCCCCTCGCCCTCTGTCCCACTGGTACCCTCACCGCCAGTGGAATTGGCCTCATGGGCCATGTGGGATGCAGCTCCCTCCGTCACCGGTGCCTCTGCTCCTCCGCCAGATGATGCTAATGCACATAAGGACAGGGTGACAAAACAAAAAGGGGGGAGAGACAAAGGATACACTTGGTCAATGGCTGCACCGACTCCACTGTTGGTGTACACAGCATCCTCACACAGAGAACAGGCCTACGCACTATGCAATGCACTACTAGTCACAATGCTAGTCACCAGCCCAAGGACAGGAATACCTAACGCCAATAGCAGCGTACCTGACACCCTCAGACCACTGCCCAGTAGTGGATGCCTACTAGCTTTGAAGGAGGTGGTGTTCATTCAACCCCTGCCCAACATGGAACCTACTGTGCAATGTCTGGCCTGGCCTAGGGGCACCCACAGTCCCACATCCCCCACCCGGAGACCCCACCACCACACGCAAGTAGTATATTGGGAAACTGTACTTACCCCCTTGTGGCTGCTGTGATGCCCTCAAGCTCCCATCCAGCTCCGGAAAGGCCACCGCCAGTATGCGGAACATCAGGGGGGTCAGGGTTCGATGGGCACCCCTTTCTCATTGGGTGGCTATCCCCATCTGGGCCTTTGCCGTCTTCGGTGCCCAGCGTCTCAGGTCCCCCCACCGTTTGCGACAGCGGGTGCTCCGCTTGCCATAGACCCCCAGGGTCCACACATCCTGGGTGATGGCATGCCATTTACCCTTTTTCTTATGGGGGCTGACCTGCAGGGAAATAAACATGGAAAAAGGTATCAGCCATATCGTCTGTCCTGTTATACTCATGGCCCACCATAGCCCTCACATCCCCTGATGCACATATGTTGCACACCATACATGCAGAATGATACCCAGGAACCTTCCACCAACCATCCTCCTTATACGAGGCCCTCACACACAGCACTCCATTCATTCATGCCCCATGCATCGTGCTCGCAGTGTACTCACCTGTTGGTCTGGAGGCCCATACAGCATTCGATACTGGGGTAGGACCCCATCCACCAGTCTCTACAACTCCGCAGTGGTGAAGGCAGGGGCCCTTTCCCCAGTGACTTCATCCATGGTTGGTTCCAGACACAGGGCACAGCAGCACTTGCAGTGTAGGTCCTCTCCTGTTGAAGGTCAGGTAGCAAGTGAGGAAACAGATAGAAAATGGCGATCATGTCTGCGGCGGTGCGTACTGTCACCAACGGGGTACATCACCATTGGCCACTGTAACCCATAGGGCCCAATGACAACCAATGAGGAGTTGCACGTTGGTACTCGACCGCCTCTCCCAACGGCACACAATGTCAGCGGTATTACCTAATTTCCACATGTCCATATACACAGGACAGGTGGATGCCATTTCAGAGGGGGGGCAGGTTGTGGCACCTAACTGCGTCACAGTACACATAAGCATAATTTCGGCCTATCCAACAACATAGTGGTTCAGTCAAAACATGCAATGCGGTGTAGTGTTTGGAAATGTGGACTACTGACCAGCTGCTCTCCGTTTTGCCCATAGATTACAACCACTGCAGATGAATAGGAGATGGAGACATCCCCCCATGTACAGATCCCTGGTTGACTTGGCAACAATGGAGGACAGGCACATTTCCTTACTTACAGACTTGACAGGGCCATAATCAAAGAGCTGTGTGCCCAATTGGAGCCAGACCTGATATCTGCTAGGGGATCACCCCTCTTGTGCACGTCTTATCTGTGCTCCATTTCTTGGCAACTTGTTCTTTCCAAGTGACAGTGGGCTTGGCAGCAGGAATCTCACAGCCAATGTTCTCAATAGTGCTGACCAGAGTGTTGTCTGCCCTGATTAAACACGTGTAGCTACATTGTTTTATCCCAGGTTGAGGATTTGGCCATGGTGAAAGCTGACTTCTATGCAATGGGACATATCCTCAACATTATTGGGGCTATTGATGGTACACATATTGCATTTGTCCCACCCCGTAGAAATGAACAGGTGTTCAGAAATCGAAAGAGCTTTCACTCAATGAATGCGCAGATAGTGTGCCTGGTGGACCAGTACATCTTGCATGTCAATGCAAAGTATCCTGGGTCTGTGTATGATGTCATTCTCCTGAGGAATAGCAGCATCCCATATGTGATGGCTCAACTCCACAGGCACCGGGTATGGCTAATAGGTGAGCCCATGGTTCTCACCCAGTATATGTTGGTGTATGGGTATGGTGTTGGCCTTAAGGGTTAGTGTTTGGCTAACAGGTATCCCTCGATATTTGCAGGTGACTCTGGTTACCCCAACCTCTCATGGCTACTGACCCCTGTGAGGAATCCCAGGACAAGGGCAGAGGAACGTTACAATGAGGCACATGGGCGAACAAGAAGAATAATCGAGAGGACATTCGGCCTCCTGAAGGCCAGGTTTCGGTGCCTCCATCTAACAGGTGGTGCTACTCACCCAAGAAGGTCTGCCAGATCATCGTGGCATGATGTATGTTGCATAACCTTGCCTTGAGACGCCAGGTGCCTTTTCTGCAGGAGGATGAGGCTGGAGATGGGCCTGTGGCAGCAGTGGACCCTGTGGATAATGACGAAGAGGAGGCAGATGATGAGGATGAGGACAACAGAACAGCAATAATATGACAGTACTTCCAGTGACACACAGGTAAGACACTGTAACTTTACCTTCCATTGACAGTTTTGTGTTGGACATTGTACATGGCAGGCTGATTTTCCCATTACTATGGCCACTTACTATACCCTTTGGCATCTCTATTTTCAGATATCTGTGCCCCACTCTGGCTCCTGGAGTGTTGACTGCAGCCAACTACAGGTCATACCTATGTATACATTACTATACAGTTGAATGGCAATGTTTAAAGCTTGTTAAACATATACATAGTTCTATCAATTGACAGACTCCATACTTGTTTTTTTTCCCAAGGGTGTTTATTTAGGTGCTTATAAGTGGAGGGGTTATTGAAATGGGCTGGGTTGCTAATGGAGGAAAGTCCAGTCTATTTGTATTACAGGTGCATTGTCCAAGGGGGCATAGGAAGTGGCAGTTCAAGGTGGACATGGTGGCAGAGTAGGACACAAGGGTGACATTCAGGAGAGTCTTATTTCTTGGTGGGGGTCTTGGCAATGTTCTCTTGCTTCTGCCTGGATCACAGGAACCATTTGTGGCGTGGTTCTCCTTCTGCAGGGGGAGGGGTGCTGGTGGCCTGTTGTTCCTGTGGCGGGGCCTCCTGTCCGCTTGTGGCAGCGGAGATGGAGGGCTGTTCATCGGTGTGTCTAGTGTCAGGGGCCCGTTGGTGTGCCACTGCCTCCCTCATGGTGTTGGCCTTGTCTGCCAGCACCCCTGCAATGGTGACCAGGGTGGTGTGGATGTCCCTCAGGTCCTCCCTGATCCCCAGGTACTGTCCCTTCTGCAGCCGATGGGTCTCCTGCAACTTGTCCAGTATCTGGCCCATCTTCACCTGGAAATGGTGGTATGCTCCCAGGATGTTGGTGAGTGCCTCGTAGAGAGTCGGTTCCCTGGGTCTGCCCTCCCCCTGTCGCACAGCAGTCCTCCCAGTTTCCCTGTTGTCCTGTGCCTCTGTCCCCTGAACCATGTGCCCACTGCCACTGACCCCAGGTCCCTGATTGTCCTGTGTTTGTAGGGTGTCCTGGGGTCCCTGTAGTGGTGGACATACTGCTGATTGACGTGTCCTGGGGGACAGAGATATGGGCCCGCTGGGTGGGTACTGTGCTGGTGTTTCCTGAGGGAGGATGCTCTGTAGTGGTATTGGACTGTGCCTGGGTAACCGACTGTCCAGAGGTCCCTGATGGGCCAGGTTGATCATCCAGATCCAGGCGTCCAGAGCTGCTGTCATCACTGTGGGCCTCTTCTGGGGGGTGGAACTGGATGTTGCTGGTCCCTTCTCTCTGGCGACATGGGTGGTGGACCTGTGGGGATGTAAATGCAGAGTTATTGTTTCTGTGTGTGCCATCTTGTTCATGGGTGTAGTGCCCTGTATGGTTGTTATTGCCCTGGCAGCTTGGTCTTGTGTGAGTAGTGATTTGGTGGGCTAGGTGATTGTCTCAAGTGTGCATGCTTTAGTGATGTGTATCCATGCAGGTCTGTGATGGGGGTCTGTGCATTGGTGTTACATGCAGGCCTTGGTTTTGGGAGGGTTGGGTTGTGATGGTGGGGTGTGTGGGAGGTGGTGGGTTGATGGGAGTGAAGGTGGGGGTATGTGATGGCATGCAGGTAGGGGGGGTGATAGTAATAGAGATTTGACTTACCAGAGTCCAGTCCTCCTCCTACTCCTGCCAGGCCCTCAGGATGCATGATTGCCAAGACTTGCTCCTCCCATGTTGTTAGTTGTGGGGGAGGAGGTGCGGGTCCCTGCCAGTCCTCTGTACTGCTATTTGGTGTCTTGCTACCATGGAACACACCTTCCCCGTAGGTTGTTCCACCTCTTCCTGATGTCACCTCTTGTTCTTGGGTGCTGTCCCACGGCATTGACCGTGTCCATGATCCTCTGCCATAACTCCATCTTCCTAGCAATGGATGCCTGCTGCACCTGTGCTCCAAATACAGTAGCTGTGGCTCTACACGGATGATTTCCTCCACCATGACCCTTAGCTTAGCTCTTCTTCTGAGAACCTGGGTGTCTTTGTGGTGCCATGGGTGTAGTGTGAGTGGTGTGTGTGAGGGTGTGTGGGATGATGTATAAGGGTGTGTGCTGTAAGGTGTGTGGATGGTGTATGGGTGATGGTGTTTTGTGGCTCTGGTTCTGTGGGTGCTCTTGGTCTGTTTATCTCAGTTGGCAATATTTTTTAGTCGTAAGGGGTTGTGGGTATTGTGTGTGTATGTGTGTGTTTTGTAGTGGTGTGGGTGTGGTGTGTGTATGTGTGTCAGGGGTGTGTAGTTTGAATTGTCCAATGTGGTATTGTTTTGTTTGAGTGTGTGTATTTTGAACGCGGCAGTATGTACCACCAATGGTTTACGAGGTTGAATGTCCGCCGCAGTGATTCGTGGGTCATAATGATGTGGGCGTAGTTCTGTTGCCTTAACGGTGTGGGTTTTGCTACTGCCAGTTTTTCACTGACCTTTGGGCTGGCGGACTTGTGTGTGTGTCTCTATAGTGACGGATTGCCATGTGTGTGTCATAAAATGGGTAGCGGTAATCCGCTGCCACCGCGGTATGTTGTCAGCATGGCAGTAAGCGGGACTTACCACCAATGTCATAATGAGGGCCTAAGTTTGCCATACAGAGATCATGTACAGCCCCTGGCCCAGGAGATGGAACTCCCACCAATATTGGCCTAGGCACATCCTGCCAGTCTATTTCATTGCAGTCTGAGAGGATTACAAATCTGTGCAGTTCAAGCCCCCAAAAAACTGAGGCTGATGATTACTACAGAACATTTTATGTGTTTTGGCAGCTTGTAAAAATAACCCAGAGGCAGTGTAACAATATTAGATCTTGTTAATGTTCTGACTAAGTTGATGCCAAGTAGTCTTCCTACATATTTTGGTGCAGGACCGATCCAGTTCACACACACCACCATTAAAACCTAATTTGCAATAGTAAAATTCCTATTTGTCCCCAACCAATGGATAACCTTGTTTAGCTTCTCTTCCCAGGTTTCAGTTTTAATGCGTTCTAAAGACGGGTCACCTGCCATTACCAAAAATATGGGCAGGCTTCTGGGAGAAAATTTAAAATAGTGGTACTGGCTTTCCTACCTTTCTCTTTGTGTTCCTCTGAGGGCGAGCCCGGGCACTCTACGTAACCACTGCAGGCAGGGAAGAATTGTTTCATAGACGAGCCTCAGCACCACCATTCCAATAGTTTGTACCAGGTAAGTCTGAAGTGCCAATTCCAGGTTCAGACTGCAAGGTAGTCGCAACAGTCAGGAGTAATGGTGCATCTGAGTTTGCTTGACTCAGTTACCCTTCAATAGGCTTGCAATAGGGAACAGAAATCACTCAACTGTCGCTTGGTTTATGCTGACAAGTTAAGTGAGTGTAACATTTTAATAAAGAGGCAAGATGACCTTCAAGTGCTGACAAGCGATCCTTTATTGAGCTCAGTTGGCTATCTAAGATCTTCGAAAATAAGTTGCATAACCTGTCAGCATTAGCATCTTCTAGGGGCATTGCTCCCAAACCCTTCCCGGCAGTGGTTTGATTTATTTTGGGTTTCCACAGTTACCAGGCTTTTTTTTCACTAGCTCCAAAGAGGGGTTTAAGCTGTCCATACTTAAAAGGGGTGAGCAACCACAGACGTTTGATTCCATTGGGAAGACATTCTGTGCTCCAGTTGTGTAGCGTGGAGCGAATAATCCTCCAATGTCGTTGTTGGTGTCATTGTCAGCTACTTCAGCCACTGGAGTGCTAGACTCATCTTATAATGAACTAATGTCCTGAGTTCCTTTCCTGACACCAATCCCATGCCCCTAGAGACAGTGTACGCTCAGTCAGTGCTATTTCTGTATTTATGACCCGAATAGCTCTTTCCAGCATAGTATCAATGCTAAAAGCTCTAAGAGGCATTATAGTAGGGCTGGTTGCTTCACGCTTGCCAATAAAAGCACAAGGATAGGATAAGGCAGACAAGGCAGACAAAAGTGATCATCTGCAGTGTCCAGTTGGATAAGACCACAAGGACCGACCACATCGGGGGGGGGGGGGCATTTCAGTGTAATTTTCCTAATTAAAGTTTCCTCTATGTTTCTAAATTGGTTGTGGGATCTTTAGTGTGTTTATTTTCCAATTTTTTATTGTTTTAGTATTGCTAAGCACTTTTCCTTAAGTTAAGCCTGTCAGCTGTTTGCCACAGCTACCAGGGGTTGAGTCCAGGTTTATTTTTTGACCTTGTGTGTGGAGTCTGATAACATTTTTGATGTATTACTTGAGAAAGACCCCCAGACTAATAATATCCCAGACTAATAACCCATTTTCACCGAAAACCTTTGTCAGAAGTACCACTGTACTAGATGTTAGAGTAATGTTATGAATTACAATTGTGTTACAAATTTGGGAGTGTGTTTTGGACTTCCATGCCCCTCTCTAACCCCTAACTTAAATATCTCTAAACGTCTTCCATTTTGTAGTAATTATTAACCATTTTCAACCATCCCCAATGCTTCTCCGCCTTTGCTACTAAAACTAAGACCTCGGAGTTCTCCCCACAAAAATGATAGAAAAGACCTTTGCGGATTTTGCCAGTGGGAGGTTTGTGAATAGCATTTGTGAGTATGACACTACTGGTTCACTAGTTCCCATTCTCAAAAATGCCTTTGTGAATAGGACTCTATATTTTAGTAGTAGATATTTTGGTTATGTCTGCTGTTATGTATGACTCTCACTAAGAGCCACCAGCTTGAATACCAGGTAGTAACTCTGACCATTCACGTCTATGGTCTACCAACAGTAGGAAATAAAAGTTGTTACCCACTATAACTACGTCATAATGTAATTCCAGGCTGCTCTGACAGGACTCCCAGAGATTGTGTCAGTTCAGCACATGATCTCTTCTCCAATGAGGGCAGAGATCAGGGCTCCAAGTGGGGAGAGAACACATAGAGAGTGATGAGGAAGATTTGGCATGACAATATATAATGTAGGGGCAAAAATGGTTTGAAGACATGGTAGTGACTGTGTTTGTTTTCAAATTTGAGTGAGAAATGGAATGGAAATGCAGGATGTGGTGAAGGTGGGTGGCAGGACGACTGTTACATTTTAGTATTTTGGCGGAAGGTAATGCTGAGGGTGGTTTGGGAGTGTGGCATGAAGCCAGATTTTATTTGAGCAGGTGAGACAGGGACATGTAAGCCAGAGGCTTGTAGGTGTGGGTATCAGCAACCAGGTGTAACATGGAGCTTGGGGGCTGATGTATGTTAGGTCATGTTGTGTTATAGCACCTCCATGACT
Organism: Pleurodeles waltl; assembly: GCF_031143425.1. NCBI lineage: Eukaryota > Metazoa > Chordata > Amphibia > Caudata > Salamandridae > Pleurodeles > Pleurodeles waltl. The sequence continues at coordinate 1,337,609,261 of NC_090447.1, read as the reverse complement.
CCTGTAAGCCTGCCTAGGGGTTGAAAACAAGGACAGGCAATTTGTAGAGATCACACATAACATAAAATTGTAAATGGGTAACAATGAATAAAAGTGATATTTTGACAATGCATACTGAGCAACATCAAAGGCAACTCAAGTTTTACTCTCATAGTATATTTAATGTCACTCAGAATCCCTTTGTTAAAAGCATAATTAGATATGTTATTTTTCAAAAACTATATTTTTTTGTAGCAGTTTTTTAAGTAGTTACATATTTATATCATTATTATACTATCTACTATCACAGTGTTGCACTCAATATTTTTCTCATTCTCATTAGAGGTACATAAAGTCAATTCTTTGACTATCAGTAGTGTTTCATTGATAGCTACGTACACAACTTTTTTGTGGTTGATATTGTGTCATACAACCATACTGACTAACAAAGCTTGCATACTGTAGCATGCTGCACAGATTCTCTTGGGAGAATCAGGTGAGCAGGTTGGCAACCTCGTTCTACCTTATTCCTGCACCCCTGTACTCAAGTTCGCTCATATTTACCCAATGTGAGTACAGGGTTTTGATAAGTCATTTAAGGTGTTGATATAGATTTCTGTGAGGTAGGCATAGTGTTCCTATATGTTTGGAGCATTACAGATTGCCTCTTTATCGTCTGAGTAGTACAACCCTTATGGAGCTGACAATCCTGCTGAATACTGACACCTCCAGTCTTCTTTTTCGCTGTTTTTGTAGACCTACCCTACCAGGCTACATGCACCAGGCCACAAAGAGGAATTTACAGCATAATGTGAACGCATCTGTCAACATTCTTAAAGATACTATGGGAGTCAAAGAGAACATCTATAAAGTATCATGAAAAAACAAGGATGTTACAGGTAAGTGGAGGTACAATCTGTGCTGCCCTCCTCAAAGACAGATCAATGCCAGACAGCCCTAGATGACAGGAACAAAATGTGAACCTGATCAGGACAGTAAATCTAGGGATGATGGACAAATAATTTCCATTCAGGGGTAGACAAAGAGATTCACTATTGACCTTTATTTATATGCTTATTTATAGGCAAAGAAGGGAGGGGTCTGAAAAGACCCACAATAAAAACCGAGCATCCCACATGTATGTGGTGCACGTCTGTCCTTAATTCTGGAACTTCTGAGAGTATTTACCAGCACAAATAAGATGGAAATTGCTAGTACCATCGTAGAAAAACATGAAAAGGAAGGAAATCCATAAATAGACATCAGCAGCAGATTTGTCCTCATGGCTGGTCAGTTTTATATCACAATACCGAAAACTAAAACTAGAGGAATCCTTTAGTGCTAGATGATCCAACTGATAAACGTTGAGGGTGGGGTCTGGACTGAAAGCTAGCAAATTTATGAATTTCAAGTACTTTGATAATGGAAGATGATGGGAGTCGTTTAATTCATCCATTGGTGACTGCGATTGGAAACAGTTGGATAGCCAAATGACTTACACTAGTGATGTGCAAAATGTAAATTCCACTTATAAAATAAAACAAAATTAATAATTTGACTATTTATGTTTCTTTAATGAAAAAGCTGGTGCCATTTTCAGCATTAATGTTTTTGTAGGAAAACATCAACAACAAAATCTCCAACAAAAGTTTTTTTTGGCTTACAGAATTTTCATATACGGTAAAATATATTTGTTGGAATTAAGGGTCTATATTTATGTCCAGAAAATGACATATTTGAGTTACAGTGCAGAGAAAGAATCAACCACAACTCTGTCTTAAGTTTTGAAGCTGTAAAAAAGCATTTCAATGACTTTAAAATTAAACTATAATTGTTTTGTCTTGTCTGTGTTAAAATATCTTGAGGTTCTAATTGTTATAGCTGATAGCACCAATGGCTACACCTGAAACGGCAAGAAGATAACATCTCTTTGTGGAAGTGAGCAGTGTAGTTATAGCCATTGACTTTATTTTGTGACAGACAAAACCGCCAGTTTAACTTTACTAAAAAACACAATGGATCCCTTGGAGCACCAGCACTGATCTCACCTACTTATTTCTTGCAATTCAAAAAGCATTAATTGCATTTTTTAAAAACAAATAAAAATAAAACAGATTTAATTGCAGTTAGTCACAGCTGTGCTGGAATAAGTACAATATATGGACAAAATATATTATTGTATAGTTTACTGTAAAAGGTAACATCTAAAATACTAAGAATTAGGATTATTCTTACTTGGTCGGGCTGATATTAGCATGTTGGGCAGAAATATGAAATGTCACTAGCTATGTGATCATTGATATCTTTGATATCTAATAAAATGTTAGATAGAGCATTTATGCAGGACATGGGTAACTGTGAAACCTCATAGAGCATAAGGCAATAGGGCCCACCCCAAACACAAAACACCACAAAAAAATCAAACAATAAGGAAGTAGGACTCCGAAATAAGGACTGCAAAGAGTCTGCAGCAAATTAGAAAAACATGAAAGTTTATTGAACATATTAAAAAAAAATACAGAAGACTACACTATTTTTAGGACTTGATTTAGATCTTGCAGGAATCAGTCCCACCATTGATTTTCTGTCAGCTCTCCCGCCTGCTGTCTTGGTAGTTTGCCTGCTCTATTTAAATGTTGGTGGTTTCACAGACGAAAGTCCGTCGATGAACCGCCATCACTGCTAAAATTGTACACCCACATCAACGGTGTCAAAGGCAAAAGTGGCTATTGGCAGGATTCTAACCAGTTTTCTCACCGGGCCAATCATGATGTGCCTCTCGCTAACATAAACCTCCACATCTGAGTTGGCAGATTGAGAGGCATAAAAGCAAGAAAAAACACCTTTTTCTACTTTCCTCATTTCCTGCAGCCATGAACCTGATCATACAAGTCCTTCTTTTGCTGCTACTGGACCATGATGAAAATCAACTCTGTCTTCACCAGAAGCGAAGGTAAATGACTGTTTCACCTGTCATCATCAGACTTGTCTGAGTACATTAGCTCTGGACTCATGCATGTTAAAAAATACATGCAAGCAACAGTACAACAATGCGCAATGCAAATGTGTGTAATGTGGTAGTTACAAAAACTTAAAGAAACACACCTCAATATATCATTAACACTTACCAACCTGGTGATAACTGTCACATACCAATGTACACCTACAGAAAAAGTCACATCAATCCCTAAATCGAAATGTGTCCATGTAGGTTTGTGTAATCATTTTCTGTAAACTGCAATATTATATACAGATACAGTACACATCATTATAACTACAAATATCCAATATTTGGTGGTGCCACAAAAAATGCAGCAACTTGGTTTACACAGAATGCACAGCCAATGTTACCTTTAAACGTTCAAACATCTCAGAGATGTATTAAGGTCACCAGTTTCCCTTTCTTGTGCAATTTCTGCTAAACATTAGATGTCATCTAACTCTAAAGTGTCAATTTCCCTGTGTAATGCATATGTGTATATTATTAACACATACCATATTAAAATAAACTCACCTACATACTCAAGTTACAAAAAGATAAACATGTGTAATTTTGGTGTATGTGTCTAGTATCATGATGGATGCTTGCTCCAAAATTAACATGTCTATCACAAATGTCCAAAACGAATATATAACTATGTGAATATGTCAAAAATAAAATCTGTGCTTGTCACTGTCAGATATGAGAATACGTGTATGTCACGCATATTTTCATAAATAACATGATCAACAATCAATTACTAATAATCTAAAATTAATGCCAGGACAAAGGTATTGAAAATAATGTAAATGTTAATATGACTATAAGATACGTTTCTCAGATATAATGATAAATGAAAATATATTATCATAGTTTGAAGAGTACTGCATGTGGCCATTGGGCATCAGGCCTGGAACTTACCTCCCAATTGCACTGCCAAATATAACCTCCTCAGTAGAAGGCATCCAATGGACATAGCAGGCACCACAAAGATGCTTTTTCCTTGGGCAATTTTGGGTCTCAGAGGGGTCAGGGGCAGGGCAAAAGCATCTGAAGGAGATGGGGCAGAACGTTTTGAAGACAATGGGGTTTGTGAGGTAGAGGGAGCCGGAGTGGGCATTCTATGTGCTTCTGTCTATTGGGCATGTGGGTCTGGTGTATGTGATGTTTGGGTGGGTGTGTTTTGGAAGGTGTGTGGTGTACAGGGAGTGTGTGTATTTGTGTTTGGTGGCTGTTGGGGTGTCTGCTGTTCTGTGAATGTGCATGCTTTGGATGTGTGTGGTTTGTCGGTGTAGTATACTCTGTTGATTGTGAGAGTGTGCGTCTGGTAGGTGTTGTTTTGGGTATAGGTGTGTGACTGTGTGTGTTTGGATGAGTGTGATGTAGAGGTGTATGTTGTTATTGTATTGCATGTGGATGTGCTGGTGGTGGTGGGTGTGCTGGTGGATGAGGTGATGGTGCATGCATCTGTGGTGGTGGGTGTTGTGGGTGTACGTGTGATGGATGTGTCTGTGGTAGTAGATGTAGTGGTGGTGGGGATTGTGGTGGGTGTGTTGTGGTAGTGGGTGTTGTGGTGGGCGTGGTGGTAAGTGTTGTGGATATTGAGCCAGCAGCATGTGTATGTTGGGTGGGTGCATGCTTGTGTTTCTTTGTGTGTTTTGTTTACCTGTGTGTGCTGCTTTTGTCTGTGTGAGTAGTTGTGTGCAACACATGAGTGTGCTTTAGACAGGGCTCGGAATACGGAATTGGGATGGTGAAGGGGAGGGATTTGGGGCATAAGGTTGTGATGGTTAGGAGGCTGCTATCAGTGAGGAGGGGGTGACTTTGAAATGACTTCCATAGGCCTGGTATGCTACCATTTGTTGCATATGGCAACCAAGCCCCTAGATGGCATTTAGGGGTACAGTCTAGCACAGCCATGAGGACAGGGGCAGGGGGAGGTGGCTGCAGCGAACGAGACACCAACTGCAGTGAAGGAGACACCATCCTTTTAGGGGGGAATGTTCGGCAACTGGGGCGAGCAAGAGAGAGGGTGGAGATGGGAGTCTGGTAGGTGGACAAGAATGAAGGTAGAACAGGTGCTGTAGGGACCACCACCACTAGGTACTGGTCTTCTTTGGAGGCCTCCCAAGATGATGAAGTGGAGCTTGAGGCCCATATTCCAGTCCCATCACCCTGCATGCCACTGGGTCACTCGGTGACGGTGGTCTCAGCACCCGAGCAGCAGTAGCCAGCTGCTCCCCCATTTACTTGGCCAATGTCTCCTCCGCCTGCTCCTGATAATGCTGAAATGACAGATACAACAGTTTTATTGCATCTATGTGAATATAACTGACCATGAACTTTGACCAAAAACATTTTCCTAGTTTTCATGTTTCACCTGCTTCAAGGATCGCAAACTTTGGTTATTTATTATCGTTATCTCATGTACGTACGGAACATTTTCAGAAACCATTTGTTCACAGTTTTGCAATCCCCCATAATAGTTTCCATATCATGTATGACATTGACAATCAGATCCTTTTTAATTTCTCTACATGAACTGTTTAACACCTCTGAATGGGTGGGCATTGTTGCATAGAATAGTGAACTTCTATCACCAAAAAGGTGATAGAAGTTCACTATTCTATGTAACAATGCCCACCCATTCAGAACCAAACCATTATAAACCAAAAATTCATTTGACACTGTGTTTACAAGTACCAAAAGTCTTCATTAGTTCAAAAAATGTTTACAAGAATTAAAACATGAATCAATGTATGTCAACAAATACTACAATGTTTTAACAGTATTTGTGTAAAGTAAAAGCCTGTTTCACAATGGTAACACTTACTTCAAGTAACTAATGTGTATTTCAAATGCAAAAAGGATAATATGGATTCTATACGGAAGTAGCTTATCAATGTATCATGCACTATGTAGATGCCTATGCTGTTGAAGAAATTGTGAATAATATTTTGTGGTGGATTGACAAATTACTCATACATCATAAGGAAAATACATAGGGCCTGATTATGACTCCGGCGGAGGGAATTACTCCTTCCCAAATGGGGCGGATATCCCGCCCGCCGAATTACGAGTCCATTATATCCTATGGAACTCGTAATACCAGGAGTGGGATATCCGTCACATTTGGGATGGAGTAATCCCCTCTGCCGAAGTTGTAATCAGGCCCATAGTCCTTGATACATTTCTAATCCACTTCAGTACAGAGAATAAACGTTTTCACATTTGACTCCTAAATATCTCTAGTTATCTGAAGTCTGTTTTACTATTGTGTTATTGTTTCACAAAATATGCTGGCATTTACTTTAGGCAAAAATTGGTACAACAGCACAGTAAATATTACATACACTGATTCATATACAAATTTTTCATTAAAGATTCACATGCTATTCACAATATAGCTTATTAGCCTACCGTAGTGGGCTATTCAGCTCGGGCCTTTAAAGGGAGCAGACCTTTAATGGCTGGTATCGTCCATCTACAGAGGGATATAAGGCTATTAACAACCCACCACTAGAGTGCAGAATGTTCTAATAAGCAAAACAAAGGCCTAACAAGCCCATAGGGGATTAAAATCCCCTCGGGTTCCGTGAGGCCTTTGTTAGACAAGCATTGGAATGTTGGTGCTCTGGGCTTTTACCAGCCATTAGAAGCCCAGAGCATTTAATTTTCTTCAATGGAGCTCCTAACATTCCATTGTTCTAATATGCTACAGATCACACCTTGTTGCATTTATACATTTACAAAATGAGTCATGATTAGGGACTGATATTGATTTTTCCAGATGGGATACTCCAACCTATATGTGATGGAACCTTCCAGCTGCAAAAAAAATTCTCCATCATTGGCAATCATCTAGACATAACAAAGCACATTGTAAAATGGATTACGGCATGTGGTACTCTGTACCAATGTGTACACATTCCTGTCTGTGTTATGCTAAAAGTTGTATGCTTATCACAATTTATTTTCACCAAATAGACTGTCTTACATGCACATTTATGAAGGAGTAAGACATCATTCAAATCTGCCACTTTCAGCATGAACGAAATAGTATTTTTGTTTTAAAAAATATCTGGGATTTGTTTTGAATCAAAAATTTTGCCATCATTTTGGCTCACATACTCACTTTTGTTTGTGTACCAAACCAACTTACCAATGTAACGTTTGGAACATCGACTGCATCATAATAGCATTTTATGCTATATCACCTGTAATAGAGTTAACGTACATTATTCACAATAGTAAATCCGCATCACAACTGACACAATAAAGACCAGTGGCCTGTTTGGTACTACTATTCCTTATCACATCAACCTACCTGATGTGTAGTTGGTGTTTAGGCAGGCATGTGTCTGTTGAAACCAGTCCTTTGGTAGTGAACACAAATCAGGTGGTATCTTTAAAACAAATGCAATCTACAAAACACATCTTCATATACCTTGGGCAAAATTTCCTCCTCTCTTCTGCGTTAGACATAAGTCAACCTTAATGTTGATGGCAAAATTAGTTGCTGTAACAAAATGTAGTTATTTAATATGTTGAACTCACACTAGAACATATCCTTGATGCTGCTGTTGGGCTCTCAACTGTAAATCATCGTCTGGATAGGCCACCACAAGCATGCAGGCCATTAGTGGGATAGGGTGTGGCACACGTGCTTCTCACATGGGTAGGACGGGCTTAGCTAGACCTCGTCTGACTCTCTGGTCTAAGGTCGCAGGTTCTCCCATCTCTTACGGCAATGGATACTGCGCTGCTGATAGACTCCCAGGATCACAACCTTTTGGAGATGGACTTCCATATCACCTTCTTCTGATGGGAATTGACCTGTATGGATAAGAAAAAAGAAAGAAAAAATACTTTGGTGATGTTTTATCTCAAGCATTTCTGAAAAGTCAGTACATATTATTTACCAACATTTTATTTTTCCTAGAAAATACTAATTTGTAGTGACCTGTTGAGTACCCTCAATAATTTTAATGTCCTCATGTTACTAATCCAGGCCACAAAAATCATCTAGGCCAGGGGTCTGAAAACTTTCTTCTAGCAAGAGCCATTCCTAAGCAGTACACATCATTGTGAGCTACTAAAGGCTAAACAACTTGTATAATACTTGCACATCCACCCACGCACAGCTACATTGGCTTAATGTCCAATTTTGTTAGACATAGATAGTATGATTTGAAACACATACAATGACTAGGGGCAATATAGAAGGGCTACCATGTGTACCAGTGCGTATATATTGTTTGTGATGTATGAATAAATGTGTGTAGTAATGGGACATATGTGTACCTGTATGGGTGATTAAGAGCATCTGTTGTTTATACTTGCATCACAGGATATACTTTTCCCCATTAGTGGCACCATTACGTGGCTAAAACATACATATACTCATCTTTCAGAAAATGGGATTTAGTTTAAATTGGAATAAAAACATCAGACAACTTCATAACTTGAAAGTTTCTTCTTGCATTAAACATTTCTCTCATTGTGACATTTCCCATAAATTGAATTTTTAAGGACTTTTTGTGTTCTGGGGGCATTTTCTTTGTTCTAAAAATACTATAGTACAACTAATTTGAATTAATGGAATTGGTCATCATAAGAACACTGCAAAGTAAATTCTGTATCAGTACTACTCATATTCAGCATGCTACAGAACATGGGTGAAAATGGTTGGTTCAACAAACTATGACTTATGTAAGCAATGACATCAATTCAGTGGAGAAAAAGAAGGTGACATACTAGATCAACACAAGTGACATTTTCATACATAGCATGAAATGGTGAATGATAAATGCATAACATGTTGACATATGTGCATATATGGAAGAAAAGGGAGGTTGAGCGACGCCACAATGCAATATTGTTTTCCAGAGACAAAAACAGTGCATCAGGGTAGTTGTAGTCATTTGTAAACACCATTGACAATACTTTTTAAAATGTGAGTTAAACATGCCTATTTGAATATCTCCACTGAAAATTAATTCACATTTACAATATGTACACATATGTGAATGATGTAAGTAGGTAAAAAACAAGTTCAAGCACTATTCCTTCATATGAAAATAGTAAAGTGTGAAACTTGTCTTTTTTAAGTACAACAAGGTATATTAATATAAAGCAAGGAACTAGGCAAATGCAAGGGATGATCCATGGAGAGCAATACAAATTATGACAAAATGTTTTGAGCATTGTTAAAAAGAGAGATACAACCATGATGCTAGTAAATTAGATAAAACAAGTTATTTTTGTGAATCAAGTTTAGATAAGGCCTAGGCGTAATGTGTGAAGCCGTGCTATGCGGAACTCTGTGGAGTGGAAAAAAAAATCTGCTGTGCTACGTGGAGTTTCGTGGGTGGGCAGAGTTCCTTGTCACACCCATTTGCGTTGCACATTTTATGTCGAATGCAATGTGAAGTACGTACTCGCATTCAAAGTCGTGTGCTAACTTCACCAAGCTGTAGGGTTGGGCGGCGCAATCTTGTTTTTCACTCTGTTTAGGGTGCTGGGCTTGTTTTCTCCAACCCTTATAATCTTTTCGATCCTCCACATTCCTAATTAATCTACCCCTCATTTTTATTTATTTTATTAGTTTTGAATTCTGTGTATTTTTACGTTTTCTATTTTTTTGTTGCTTTTTGTGACTTTTTGTATTTTTGTTTATTTTTGCCTTTACTTCCTTTGGTATGTATCCCTTCCTTCCTTTTCCTCCTGTTTCTTTTACTCACCCCACCACCATGGCAGAGCAGGGCATTGCGGGTGAATAAGGGAGCAGCAGCGCCAGCCCCCACGGACAGCCAGCAGCAGCTGTCTACCTTTTGGGCAGCAGCACCACCGAGGGGGTGTAGTCCCGGCCCATCCTTTGTGAGGAAGAGGTGGCAGCACTGGTTTTCTAAGTGCAGCACAGCCTCCCCTCCATGCTGGCAGCAGGCGACAGGCCTGGCAGTGGGTACCTCCTGTGGGAGTGTCAGCTGCATTGGGATAGGGTGCACCACCCGGGTCCAGCGCACCACCCAGCAGGTGATGCACTGCTGAGCGGATATCATCGAGCACGGCCTACTTGACCTGCTAGGCGGGGACATTTCGGGGCTCGTGATTATTAACTATATTATTGTGTTTGTGTTCTACAATGCTAACTTTATTCTTAATAGCATGCTGCCCACACTCAGAGATAAGTTATATTTAGTTTATGTTTAGAATATTATTTATTATGTGATCCAGTTAGAGCTAGGCAGGTGCTCAGCACTGCATTATTGTACTTGTAGGCACTCGCTTTGGCTGATTATTCAGGAAGCTTGTGCATACAGACTCTTCTGTCCTCCTGTCACCATAGTGAATTAGTGATATCAGCATTTTCCGTGATTTTCTTTATGTATCTCGTATAGTCCCATGCAATTTCACATTGATGTGTAGTACTAGTATGCATCTATGCACTGCAAAAAAGGGAGACTCAGTAAGTCCTTCAAGGGGGGTTGCGAAATGAGAATAGAGTCAAAGATCATTCACTGCAATGTATTGGTTTCAAATGTTGTTTTTGTTTGGGAAATTTTGAATAGGGATTTTAGGAGTATTGCCAACTCAATGATAGTCAATCATACTAGTTCCATAGGCACTCTGATTTAAGTACAATGTTACTGCATTTGCCTGTTGTATAATAATTTTGTGGAGATTGAATCACTAATCTATTTTTTATTGATTTTCTTTACTTCTTACATCAGCACCCAAGAGCAAGAATAGGGGCACAACAGAGGCGGGTTCAGCACGAGCTGGGGAGGAACCGACCTCCAGCGCCAATGCTGAGAACTCTGCTCATCCCAGTAAGTCCTATTATTTAATATTATTATTATTTCCCTAGCTTTTACCTCTGCCAACTATTATACTAATTTTAATTCAGCCTTATTTTCTTTTTTATGCTGTCTTCTTTTTCCCCAACTCCCCATCTAATTTTTTATTAATTCCTGTTATGTCTGCATTATATTGTTTCTGTCTTTCATTGAACATTTTTATTTCACCCCTTTGTGCTTCAATGATTAAAAGTCATCATTATCATAGGGTATCTCTCTGCCCCTCCATTACGCAAAGATTTTGGTTGGCTTGACTACCTGGCTTTTCTAACATTGTTAACCAACACAATCCCCAGAGTGATATTTGTGATAAAAGATACTGCAGTGCTAACTGACTATAACAATGTATTGGCATTGCATTTATTTGATTACAAAAATTAAGGGGATGTGTACCTGGCATATAAAAACTGCATAATATTTTTTTCTTGAGCAGGCTCAAGTTCCACTGCAGGACAGATGAAGCACGGGGAGAAGCAGGGGCAGAGACGAGTGGTGGTAGGTCACTTTGCTTGTTTATTGACAATTACTATTTCTCACTAGCTTGTCATGATCGTGAACCCCCCGCATTACAGCTACAGTGGTGGTTGGGTTACTTAAGGCCTCTCCTATCTGCAACTCAGCAAAAACACACTATATGTATGGGTGAGTATTGAGTAAATAAATGGATGGGTGAAAGGATGATTAAAAGAAAGGGTGGATAGTGGAAACTGAATGAATGGAAAATGGATTGTGAATTTTGGTGAAAGACTTGATGAGATAAAGTAAAGATTAAGGATTGGTGGCTATGGGTGAATATAGTAGGAAGAATGAAAGGATAATTGAATATTTGCTTGGATGAATAAACAAGTGAAATCTTCTGTAGAGGGGCGTGTTCTCACCTACTTTGTTTGCTTTGTGTTTTATGTTTATTAAAGCTATGGTCAAAGTGGGGGATATTTTAATATGTGCTCCAATCCAGTGACTCACTGTATTTGTTAAGCAAGACAGATATGTATCCCACCATCATCATTTATCAACCCTCTCCCTGCCCATGGCATTTTGCCACCCATGATGGAAGAAGTGCAGTATGGTTTAATTCATGCATGCAGTGTTGGCTGTGCAATGTGTGTCTGCTTCAGTTAATGGGCCTTTAAAAAGTTTTCCATGCATTGCAAATCAAACACACAAGGTGTGTTGTTGTTCCTTTGCCCACTCAGTGAACTCCTAGCACTTCACTCCTTTATTTTTTCCTATGTTTTTCCATCCCAGCCTGACAAACAATAGTAAAAATCTGTTATTGACATTTGCCACATTTTTATGGCTTTCTGAAGTTTTTCCAAAATATATTTCATGGTTTCCCATAACAGATTTATTTTACACCTGTTCAGATTTTTCCCTTTAGACTTTCATCTATACAGTGCTGAATAAGACAAATGTTAGGCACTGATGAGTCAATAGTCATTGACATTCCTCTATTCCATAGTAACAACTCTACCTACTCGTCTAATCCCTCTGCCTTACTCTGCAGTAGAGTAAGTCTAGTTTCCTTTCCTTAATGCCCATTGAATCAATTTGTTGGAATGAATGTGTGGTGGTGGGTGAGGCCAGTGAGTAAAGTGGGACTAGTAAATGCCCGATTTGAATTTAAGTTTGGTGTAAGCGATAATCTGTGACAAATGTGGCAAATATAATCTATATAGCATGTTCCTTTCCCTGTGCTGCAGTGCATCATTTTCCTCAATGCCTGCTTAGGGCAGACAGGATAAATATATCCACATTGTATACGTGACCTGTAATGTATATTTTTTATTCATCTGCCTCTTTGGAGCCAGGGTAGAAACTAAGTAAAAGACATTTGGGGAAAGGCAGAGCCATTGGAATTAAAGATAAATAATTTTCTACTACAGCTGCCCCAACAGTAGACAGTAGCAAAGTACTTGAAATGCTGGCTAGCATGCCTCCTTTAATTTGGCACAACAACTTGTAGTCAATAATGCATATGCTTTACTCATAAATGAGAGGTAATTCATTTTTTATTTTTCCACTAAACATTGTCTGTTTAGTTACTAGAAAAGCCTTTGAAAGAAAAAAATGAACTCATTGTTTTTTTTTTTAATCTGGTTTTACACTGTCTTTATTTTTTGCTACCAGATAGGCAGTCCTTTTTATATGAGGCATGTATGGGTAAACAAATTAAATTGGCCCTGTGACTCTCCTAATCATAATCACTTCAAATTCCGATGTCCCTAGTTGACCAGCAATGTAGTACTACTGTGCCACCCACTGCCTACTTTTGAAGAATTGTTTGTTCAGAGCATTATTTGCACTTTTTCATTTTTTCTCTCAATATAGCTGCTCATGCTGGAAGCCCACCAACCAGCCAGGAGATAGCGGTCCGTCTAAGGTGGCAAAGGCTCGATAGCATCCATGCTGAAGACCAGCAGATGGTGGTCTTGGAGGAGGAAGAGGATAAAATAGCTGCCTCAGACCCAGGACCTAGCTCAATAGTACCCCAACCCCAGCCTCCAACTCTGATGCTAGATATCAGGGTCACTGACTGCACCTGCTGCTGCCCCCTTTTGCTCTGATAGGGCATTGCTCCACCGCATCCTGCAGCAGATGGACAGGGTTGAGAGGCGGCTGGCTAGGATTGAGCAGAGTCAGGACCAGCACCGGACCAATATAGAAAGTGCCCTCTTCTGAGATATTTTTTAAAATTTTCATTTTGATGGGAGGGACATGTTGTGGGTGGAGTGGGTGGGGAGGGAGTTGGGACAGGGTTTTAGGGGGGGGGACATTTAGGGGATATTGCTGTTTTTGGGGGGAGAGGGTTGGGCCTGTTGCGGATAGGAAGGGTGTTTTTTTATTTGTTAATAATAAAAAAGGATAATTTATTTTATTTGATTTGTGCTTCAAGTGTTTTAGTTTGCACTACTTTCTTTTAGTACGGCCTGTTTTTTAAAATTTGCTAAAAAAAAGTGTATGTCATTTACTTATACCTTTGCTCTGTTGTCCTCTGCAACTATATTGACCACAGGGGAATGATTGCCTTTGCCTATTTTGTCTATAAAACCTAGAAACATATAGACAACATCTTCTTCAGTAGAAGTTAATCAATAACTAAAGAAGTTTACCTCAATCCATAGTTTGTCTCTTACCTGAATAGATGAAGCAAGGAAGTCTTCTTATTGCAGTGATTTTCCTCAAGGTTGCATCTTAAGGGGCGCTAGATAGTAGCACTAGCACACAAGCATGCTAACAGGGAAGACAGAAGGTGTCACTCTCATCCATGCAAACTCCAACTGCAGGATTAAACAAAGGGTTATCCATCACTGTCAACTAGATTGAACGAAAACAGAGTGTTAGTGGGTCATATTATATAATAACTTTAGGAAGACTGAAACCAGACTAGTATTTGAAACACAATGAAGACAACTGTATATGTTAATAAAAACTAGCAATATCAACTTCTTCTGAGCAATAGTGAGGAGATAGTATTTAAAAACTAAACTTAGGAAGTAAAATTATGGAGTCGGGAGAACTGGGCTCAGAGTCAAGAGTGGTTGGACATGGTTAAGGGTGTATGCAACACACAACACAAGGCATGAATTATGATGTTTATGGGGTCAGTGTGGGAAATGGCTCAGGTAACAGAAGGTCATGCAGAGAGCTGGTGTTACTTTCACCACATCCCCCCCAGCAAGTGTGTGATCCATTTATGGTATAACATTTTGTCTCACCTCAATAAATTACACAGCTGAGTGAAGAGGGTTAGAGGCTCGATGAGTGGATGGGAAATGGGATTTGGGAAAAGCTATGAAAAAGACCAACACTACACAAAATAAACCATGACAATATTCATTGGGGCACTGAGAAGTACCCCATCATCAGTCTTTTGTGGAAGGAAATGATGAATGGATAAGTATGACACAGTTCAGTTAAATGCATTGCAGTCCTTCTGCCCCAGAGAGGCCCAAGATAGCATATCTCCAAATGTTATGTCTTCTAGGTTTGAAAACTACAAATTATGGTGGATTGAAGTTGACCCACCTAGTTCTAAAAATTATGATTGTTAAAAGGAAAATTATACTGTATTGCCAAATTGGGTGGTGCATCTCCATTCTTCTTGGAATACTCATAACTCTTGGGTGCCTGGCTGAACCTGTCCTGTAGGTAAGCTGGAATCTTGAGCTTTCACCAAGTTTTGTTCATGCAGGACAGGACTAAGAGAAGGCCCGAGTATTGAAAAAATAGTAAGTCTATTATAGAATAAAGGAGAAGAACAAAGGGAAGCAAGGTAAGCTTCATGAGGAGTCAGGAGTGTACCAAGAAGAGAGGCAGAGCAAGCACATAAGATTTTGACGTATAACGCACCTCTCACCAGTACACAGAGCTGAGTGAGTTCTAGACCTCGGAGTCTTTGACATCATCATGGTTTCTCTTTCAAGTCAATAACTTTCTACTTATAGCTATTGAGGTAGTCCCGCCGTGAGTCCTTCCATCCTCCTCCTCCCGATTGTGAGGAACTCCATTGTAGTCCCAAACCGAGCAAGGCAGTCCCGTATAGTATTTTGTGTAGATTTGTGTTTGATAACTAAACTGACTGGTCTGAGGAACCAGAAAAAAAGAGTAGAATCTGTAGGCAAATTTCACTAAGTTTGACAGACCAATCACTTTTAGGAAAAAATTATCACCCATCAACCCCCAAACATTGCAACTCAGCAGTATCAAGTTTACACATTTGTTGAACCCCCTCTCTCACTTTTAACCACCACATACATCATCAGTCATGGTTCACAATCACGTAATATATTACCACTCATTGGTACAGTAACTAGTAGTTACCGCTTTCAATCCAAACATGGTTGTTGAATAAAATATTATCTCCTCCATTTGTAGCAAGTATCAACACATTGGAATTTGGCATTGGCACTGGCAGTCTTTTAATCAATGATCTTCTGGGGCAGCTCTGCTAGGTGATAAAAAAAAAAAGGATAGGCAATGGCATGTGAGGAAGGCAGGCATCGTCTCCAATGTCCTGAAGGGAATCTGGGGGCTTTTTTACTGCACACGGGTCCAACTCCAATCCGACCATATAATAAGTTACCAAAAAATGGTAGGACAGCATAAACCCAATCAGACAAAAACATAATTTTCCACTTGCATTTTTTTTTTAAAGAAAGAAAGAAAAAAGAGGGAAAAAAAGAAAGAAAGAGAAGAAGAAAAGAAAGAAATAAAATAAGAAAGAAAGAAAGAAAGAAAAAACAAAGAAAGAAACAGAAAGAAAGAAAGAAAGAAGCTCAAAAAGAAACAATGAAAACATTTCATGGAGGCAATGGCAGACTCAGTCTCAGAAGTAGAGTTCATCCCCAATCTCAGGTGGTTCACCCAGAAGTTCGTCAGAAAACACACTTGATTCAAACCAATCATCATTTCTCTCATCCTGTGGTGTTTCAGGAACAGTGGATCAGGTGGTATAAAATGCTGGTTCATTTTCATCATGGTTAATCTCTCCACTTTTTGAGGTGAGAGACTGGTCCTTCTCACTGTAACAACTGTACCAGCTGCACTGAACACATGTCCAGCAGACAGACTGGCTACAGGACAAGCCATAAACTATATTGCCAGTTTGCTGAGCTTTAGCCATTGGCGCATCTTCCCATACCAATCCACAAATGGGTTTTGATTTACATACATCTATTTTGGTTCATCCAGTTACTCCTGTAACATCCTCTAAAGTGTCATTGGTGCTGCCACTTGCTCAGCCTCTTTTGCCTATGTTGCTGTACTGCACTTAAGACCTGTCACTTGAAGCCAATCTAATGCAGAGGTTGGGTCCAATTCTTCTGATGCTGTTGTTGCTAGTGTTTTTGTTTCTGGTTTTGGCTGATGTGAGAAAAGACTGCACTCTCTGGAAGCTGCAGGTGTCATCCCAGAAATGCAGAGTGGGACTCTAAGATGCAGCCATATTCTTCCAGTTCTCCAGCTTGCCCAACAGTCCATCTCTTGTATTTTGAAACATCCCTGTCAGAAAGTATGAAAAATGTTTTTGTAATGTGGATCAAGTAGGGTGGCACAGATGTACTTTTTGGATGAGTTAATGTCATTTTGCAGCCTTGCATTACAAGCCAAGCAAAGCTCTCAACTAAGGCATGCGCTTCTTGGTTTTCATTCACACCTCTGAGTGTGAACCTTTCAGATACCTTATTTAGCTGCTCCTGTAGCAGATGAAACAACGGGGTAGTTTGGCCCATTGCACTGTCCTCATTATTAATTTCCTGTGTGAAAACCTCAAAAGGGAGCAGCATCTGTATCAGGCATTTGGCTAGGCCCCATTTGTCCAGATCCATGGTCCTAGCTTTCCCAATTGTATCCTCTCCTCTTAGAATGACTTAGTCATTGATCTGTCTGTACTGCTCAAACAGACATTGCAACATATAATAGGCTGAGTTGGCAGCTCCTGCATCAGAGCTTTAGCTGGTACTCTGTTATGATGCTGACTAATATGCAACTGTTTCCCGGCTTTAAAACAATGGCTGAAATGAGTGTGGATTCATCTGCAGGTGGGCAGTATGTTGATGACTATGGGGTCATTACGATCTCGGCAGGGAAACCTGCCGAGATCAGAGCTGACGGTCAACAGAGGACCACCGGCGCGCAGACAATGTTTCTGCCAGTTGGCCCAGCTGGATGCAGGGCCTGAACATTGGCGCTGGCTCCAAATGGAGCTGGTGGCAATGTAGCAGTGCGGCGGGTACAGCAGTACCCGTTGCGCATTTCACGGCCCGTAAATCGGGCGGTGAAATGCACGACGGGCTGTGCATGGGGACCCCTGCACTGCCCATGCCGAGTGCATGGGCAGTGCAGGGGCCCCCAGGGGGGCCCGAGTCACTCATTCCACCAGCCTTTCCCTGGCGGTGTTAACCACCACGGAAAGGCTGGTGGAATCCGACTCATTATCAGGCAGGCAGCGCTGCTTGCAGCACTGCCCAGTCGGATCAGAGACGCCACCAGGCTTCCTGGTGGTGGAAGCCTGGTAGTGGCGGCATTTCAAACGTGGCGGTTCAGCCACGTTCATTATATGGTGGTCTGGACCGCCATGCCGTTGGCAGCAATTACCACCACCAACGGCATGGTGGTCCAGACCGCCATGTTCATGATGAGGGCCTATGTTTTCTTTTTTGAAAAAGTCTTGCACAACCAGGTTGAAACAGGGCACCAAACACAGGACCCTGAAATAGCCACCATCTGCCATGGCCTTGACTATGTTACTGCCATTGTCCATGGCAACAAATCCAATTTAGAGACCTCTGAGTCGCAGCCATTCAGACACCTTGCTATTAAATTCATTCAAGATGTTTGCAGTTCTATTTGATTTTTCCATGGTGAACATGGCAACTGCTGCATGTCGCCGAACGCTCTTAAAAATTTCTTCAGGGACAAGACCTGTAAATAGCTTTGCTCTACCCCCACAAAAAGCGATCCAGTGTGCAGTGATGCACATGTAATCAGTAGCCTGACAACTGGTCCACATGTCTGTCATTAGGTGGATAGTGTGGACAACACTTTGTTGCTAAGCTTGTCTAACCAATTGCAGCACATCGTGAGGCAGCGCTGGAACAGCAACTCTGGCAAAATAGGTCTGACTTGGAACCTTCCAATCTGGCCCAGTTGCTGCTACAGACTCTAAGGCCCGTATTTATACTTTTTGACGCTAAACTGCGCTAACGCAGTTTAGCGTCAAAAAATTTTGCGCCGGCTAACGCCATTCTGAAGCGCCATGCGGGCGCCGTATTTATTGAATGGCGTTAGCCGGCGCAAGCAGACCGGCGCTGCCTGGTGTGCGTGGAAAAAAAACACGTACACCAGGCAGCGCCGGCGTAGGGAAAAATGGCGTTAGGGCGTCTTAAAAATGGCGCAAGTCAGGTTGACGCAAAAAAATCGTCTTAACCCGATTTGCGCCATTTTAAACGACGCCCAGATGCCATTTACATGACTCCTGTCTTAGTAAAGACAGGAGTCATGCCCCCTTGCCCAATGGCCATGCCCAGGGGACTTCTGTCCCCTGGGCATGGTCATTGTGGCATGTAGGGGGGCACAAATCAGGCCCCCCTATGCCAAAAAAAAAATATTTAAAAAAAAAAATGTATACTTACCTGAACTTACCTGAATGTCCCTGGGGTGGGTCCCTCCATCCTTGGGTGTCCTCCTGGGGTGGGCAAGGGTGGCAGGGGGGGTCCCTGGGGGCAGGGGAGGGCACCTGTGGGCTCATTTTGAGCCCACAGGCCCCTTAACGCCTACCCTGACCCAGGCGTTAAAAAGTGGCGCAAATGCGGGGTTTTTTGACCCGACCACTCCCGGGCGTGATTTTTGCCCGGGAGTATAAATACGGCACATTTGCGTCGCCGTCATTTTTTTAGACGGGAACGCCTTCCTTGCATCTCATTAACGCAAGGAAGGCGTTCACGCAAAAAAATTACGCTATTTGCCCACACTTTGGCGCTAGACGCGTCTAACGCCAAAGTATGAATATTGCGTTAGTTTTGCTCGAATTTGCGTCGAAAAAAACGACGCACATTCGGCGCAAACAGAGTATAAATATGCCCCTAAGAATCCCCCTCCTTCTACAAATGAAAAAGGGAGGAGGTCTAGTGCTAACATTTTTGCCAGCTTCACATTGTACATATACGCCATTGGGTGGTTGCTGTCATAGGGCCCCCTTGTATAAACATGCCCATAATTATAGCCTGGATTTTCTTCTTTTGTGGGGCCACTGACACAGGCTACTTTTGAGATGAAGGTGGTGGGAGACTCAATGTGCTTCGTTGTGCAGTCACCATGAGCCTGACTCTGAGCCTTCCTGTGCCATTGTGAGGTCACTGAGATGGGTGATTCTGGTGCACTGCTGGGGACAGGGCTGCTTTGCCTGAGAATGTCACCCTCTTCTTTCTCATCTTCCACTGTGATCTGACCAGTAGTAGCTGATGTTTTCCTCACCTTCACCACTGTAACCGCTTTCAGCCATTTTTTAAGTTGCTCCTCCCACCAGATTGCATGATGTTTTTTCTTGTGTGTCATCTGGCCTCAGCACCATAACCCCGTCTGTGCCCAGGACGTAATGGTTACGTCCTGAGGCACAGTGCTGTTGTGCCCAGCTCCCTCTGTAGGGTTCCCCCCCCATCCACCCAAGGCAGGGATTGAAGGGGAAGCCCTTCCACTTCCACCCCGACGCCCCCACCCCCCATGTGTCATCAGCACGCAATTGCACGCTGATTGTCACAGGGCCTCCTCCCATCGCGCTGGAAGCTCAGCATTTCTCTTCCGATCATGTGGGGGAGGCCCAGAGAGGCTTCAAAGGGAAGACACCAGAGATTTATTTTAGAAAATGAAACTGGCATGAGGGAGCGACCCCTTGGGCAAGGGTCGCTCCCAAGGGGGGCATTTTTTTTAAGGCCTTTTCTGCCCCGAGGGGGGGCAGAAACCTCTAGGCACCAGGGATAAAAAAAAAGTTTGTTTTGTTTTGTTTTTGTTTTCTTTTTTATTTTAGAGGTGGGGAGCAACCCCTTAGGCAAGGATCACTCCCATATGGGGCAAATTATATTTAGGCCATTTCTGCCCCCCTTGGGGGCAGATTGGCCTATTTTTATGAGGCCAATCTGCGACCAAGGGGGACAGAAACCGCTAGACACCAGGGAGTTTTTTTTTCTCGTGAATTTCACGTAAGGGGAGCGACCCCTTAGGCAAGGGTCGTTCCCCTGGGGGGCAAATCTATTTTAAGCCATTTCTGCCCACTTGGGGGGGCAGATCAGCCTATCTTAATTAGGCCGATCTGCCCCAAGGGAGGCAGAAACCAGTAGGCACCGGGGATTTTTTTGTTTTTGTTTTACAGATGGGGAGCGACCCCTTAGGCAAGGGTCGCTCCTATGGAGGGGCAAATTGTATTTAGGCCATTTCTGCCCACTTTGGGGGCAGATCGGCCGATTTTAGGTACCACTAGGCACCAGGGATCTTTTTTTTTGCGCCGTCACGCAAAGGGAGAGACCCCGTGGGCAAGGGTCGCTCCCCGAGAGAGTTGGGGGGGCAAATTTATTTTAGGCAATTTCTGCCCCCCCTGGGGGCATATCAGCCTATTGTTATTAGGCAAATCTGCCCCCAAGGGGGACAGAAACCACTAGCCACCAGGCAGTTTTTTTTTTGTGTGAATTTCACGTAAGGAGAGCGACCCCTTAGGCAAGGGTCATTCCCCTGGGGGGCAAATTTATTTTAGGCCATTTCTGCCCCCTTGGCGGGCAGATCAGCCTATCTTAATTAGGCCGATCTGGCCCCAAGGGGGGCAGAAACCACTAGGCACCGGGGTATTTTTTTGTTGTTGTTGTTTTACAGATGGGGAGCGACCCCTTAGGCAAGGGCCGCTCCCCTGGAGGGGCAAATTGTATTTAGGCCATTTCTGCCCGCTTTTGGGGCAGATCGGCCGATTTTAGGTCAATCTGCCCCCAAGGGGGGCAGAAACCACTAGGCACCAGGGATCTTTTTTTTGCGCCGTCACGCAAGGGTCGCTACCCCGTAGGCAAGGGTCGCTCCCCTGGGGGGTCAATTTTATTTTAGGCCTATTGTTATTAGGCCGATCTGCCCCCGGGGGGGCAGAAATCTCTAGGCGCCAGGGCTAATTTTTTGTTTGTGTTTTTTTTTTTTTTTTAGAGATGGGGAGCAACCCATTAGGCAAGGGTCGCTCCCCTGGGGGGCAAATTGCATTTAGACCATTTCTGCCCCCACTGGGGGCAGATCGGGGGATTGTAGGTCGATCTGCCCTCAAGGGGGGCAGAAACAACTAGGCACCGGGGATTTCTTTTTGCGCCAATATCACGCAAGGGCAGCGACCCCGTAGGCAAGGGTCGCTCCCCTGGGGGGTTGGGGGGTCAATTTTATTTTAGGCTATTGTTATTAGGCTGATCTGCCCCCGGGGGGGGCAGAAACCTCTAGGCGCCAGGGCAATTATTTTTATTTTTTTTTGTTTTGTTTTTTTAGAGATGGGGTGCGACCCATTAGGCAAGGGTCGCTCCCCTGCGAGGCAAATTGTATTTAGACCATTTCTGCCCCCCTTGGGGGCAGATCAGCGGATTTAGGTCTTGGGGGCAGAAACAACTAGGCGCTGGGGATTTTTTTTTTGCACCTATGTCACGCAAGTGGAGTGACCCCGTAGGCAAGGGTCGCTCCCCGGGGAGGGTTGGGGGCAAATTTATTTTAGCCCATTTCTGCCCCCCCGGGGGCAGATCGGCCTATTGTTATTAGACCGATCTGCCCCCAGGGGGCACAGAAACCTCTAGGTGCCAGGGCAAATAAGGGCCATATTTATACTTTTTGACGCACAACTGCGCCAACGCAGTTGTGCGTCAAAAATTTTACCGCCGGCTAACGCCATTCCAAAGCGCCATGCGGGCGCCTTATTTATTGAATGACGTTAGCCGGCGCAGCTGACTGGTGTGCGTAAAAAAAAATGACTCACACCAGGCAGCGCCGGCGTAGGGGAAAATGGAGCTTGGGGGTCAAAAAATGGGGCAAGTCAGGTCTGAGGCAAAATTTTGGCCTCAACCCGATTTGCGCCATTTTTTTTGATGCCCAACCCCATTGAAATGACTCCTGTCTTAGCATGTCCCTCCATCCTTGGGCGTCCTCCTGGGGTGGGCAAGGGTGGCAGGGGGTGTCCCTGGGGGCATGGGAGGGCACCTCTGGGCTCCTTCCGAGCCCACAGGTCCCTTAACGCCTGCCCTGACCAGGCGTTAAAAAATGACACAAAAGCATCTGGACGTCATTTTTTAAGGCCCGCCCACTCCCGTGCGTCATTTTTGCACGGGAGTTTAAATAAGGAGCACATGCCTTAGAGTCATTTTTTAGAAGGGAACGCCTACCTTGCATATAATTAACGCAAGGTAGGTGTCCACGCTAAAAAATGACGCAAACTCCAAGATCTTTGGCGCTAGAAGGGTCTAACGCCAAAGTATAAATATGGAGTTAGCTTTGCGTCGGATTTGCGTAAAAAAAAACGACGCAAATCCGGCGCAAACAGAGTATAAATATGCCCCATTGTTTTTTTTTTGTTTTTTTTTTTGTTTGTTTGTTTTTTTAGAGATTGGGAGCGACCCATTAGGCCAGGGTCGCTCCCCTGGGGGGCAAATTGTATTTAGACCATTTCTGCCCCACTTGGGGCAAATCTGGTGATTTTAGGTCAATCAAGGGGGGCAGAAACAACAGTCACCAGGGATCTTTTTTCTTGCGCCAATTTCACGCAGGGGCGACCCTGTAGGCAAGGGTTGCTCCCCAGGGGGTTGGGGGGCTACATTTATTTTAGGCCATTTCTGCCCCCCTGTGGCAGGCTGAGCTAGAGGCCAAAATCCACAGGTAGGCACTTTGCAAAAAACACCTCTGTTTTCTGTGAAAAAATGTGATGTGTCCATGTTGTGTTTTGGGCCATTTCCTTTTGTGGGCGCTAGGCCTACCCACACAAGTGAGGTACCATTTTTATCGGGAGACTTGGGGGAACGCTAGATTGAAGGAAATTTGTGGCTCCTCTCAGATTGCAGAACTTTCTGTCACCGAAATGAGAGGAAAAAGTGTTTTTTTGACCAAATGTTGAGGTTTGCAAAGGATTCTGGGTAACAGAACCCGGTCAGAGCCCCACAAGTCACCCCATCTTGGATTCCCCTAGGTGTCTAGTTTTGCCAAATGCACTGGTTTGCTAGGTTTCCCCAGGTGCCGGCGGAACTAGAGGCCAAAATCCACAGGTAGGCACTGTTTTCTGTGAAAAAATGTGATATGTCCGCGTTGTGTTTTGGGCCATTTCCTTTCGTGGGCACTAGGCCTACCCACACAAGTGAGGCACCATTTTTATCGGGAGACTTGGAGGAACCCTGGGTGGAAGGACATTTGTGGCTCCTCTCGGATTCCATAGAGCTAGAAATGGCCTAAAATAAATTTGCCCCCCCACCCCCTCGGGGAGTGACCCTTGCCTACAAGGTCGCTCCCCTTGCGTGACAGCGCAAAAAAAAATCCCTGGTGCTTAGTGGTTTCTGCCCCCCTTGAGGGCAGATTGACCTACAATCGGCCAATCTGCCCCCAAGGGGGACAGAAATGGTCTAAATACAATTTGCCCCCCAGGGGAGCGACCCTTGCCTGATGGGTCGCTCCCCATCTCTAAAAAAAAAAAAAAAAAAAAAAAAAAAACACAAAAAAACTATTTGCCCTGGCGCGATCTGCCTAATACCAATAGGCCGATCTGCCCCCAGGGGGGAAAGAAATGGCCTAAAATAAATTTGCCCCCAACCCCCCTCGGGGAGTGACCCTTGCCTACAAGGTCGCTCCCCTTGCGTGACAGCGCAAAAAAAAGATCCCTGGTGCTTAGTGGTTTCTGCCCCCCTTGAGGGCAGATTGACCTACAATCGGCCAATCTGCCCCCAAGGGGGACAGAAATGGTCTAAATACAATTTGACCCCCAGGGGAGCGACCCTTGCCTGATGGGTCGCTCCCCATCTCTAAAAAAACAAAAACAAAAAAACACAAAAAAACTATTTGCCCTGGCGCCTAGAGGTTTCTGCCCCCCCGGGGGCAGATCGGCTTAATACCAATAGGCCGATCTGCCCCCAGGGGGGGCAGAAATGGCCTAAAATAAATTTGTCCTCCCCACCCCCCCCGGGGAGCGACCCTTGCCTACAAGGTGGCTCCCCTTGCATGACGGCGCAAAAAAAAGATCCCTGGTGCCTAGTGGTTTCTTCCTCCCTTGGGGGCAGATTGACCTACAATCGGCCAATCTGCCCCCAAGGGGGGCAGAAATTGTCTAAATTCAATTTGCCCCCCTGGGGAGCGACCCTTGACTGATGGGTCGCTCCACTTCTCTAAAAAAAAAAAACAAACACAAAAAAACTATTTGCCCTGGTGCCTAGAGGTTTGTGCCCCCCCTGGGGGCAGATCGGCCTAATACGAATAGGCCGATCTGCCCCCAGGGGGGGCAGAAATGGCCTAAAATAAATTTGCCCCCCCCACCTCCCCCGGGGAGCGACCCTTGCCTACAAGGTCGCTCCCCTTGCGTGACGGCGCAAAAAAAAGATACCTGGTGCCTAGTGGTTTCTGCCCCCCTTGGGGGCAGATTGACCTACAATCGGCCAATCTACCCCCAAGGGGGGCAGAAATGGTCTAAATACAATTTGCCCCCCAGGGGAGCGACCCTTGCCAGATGGGTCACTCCCCATCTCTAAAAAAAACAAACAAACAAAAAAAAAACACAAAAAAACTATTTGCCCTGGCGCCCAGAGGTGTCTGCCCCCCCTGGGGGCAGATCGGCCTAATACCAATAGGCTGATCTGCCCCCAGGGGGGAAAGAAATGGCCTAAAATAAATTTACCCCCCTAGGGGAGCAACCCTTGCCTACAAGGTCGCTCCCCTTGCGTGACGGCGTAAAAAAAAGATCCCTGGTGCATAGTGGTTTCTGCCCCCCTTGAGGGCAGATTGACCTACAATCGGCCAATCTGCCCCCAAGGGGGACAGAAATGGTCTAAATACAATTTGCCCCCCAGGGGAGCGACCCTTGCCTGATGGGTCGCTCCCCATCTCTAAAAAAACAAACAAAAAAAAAACACAAAAAAACTATTTGCCCTGGCGCCTAGAGGTTTCTGCCCCCCCCATTGGGAGATCGGCCTAATACCAATAGGCCGATCTGCCCCCAGGGGGGGCAGAAATGGCCTAAAATAAATTTGTCCTCCCCACCCCCCCCGGGGAGCGACCCTTGCCTACAAGGTCGCTCCCCTTGCGTGACGGCGCAAAAAAAAGATCCCTGGTGCCTAGTGGTTTCTTCCCCCCCTGGGGGCAGATTGACCTACAATCGGCCAATCTGCCCCCAAGGGGGGTAAAAATTGTCTAAATACAATTTGCCCCCCAGGGGAGCGACCCTTGCCTGATGGGTCGCTCCACTTCTCTAAAAAAAAAAAAATACACAAAAAAACTATTTGCCCTGGCGCCTAGAGGTTTCTGCCCCCCCCTGGGGGCAGATCGGCCTAATACGAATAGACCGATCTGCCCCCAGGGGGGGCAGAAATGGCCTAAAATAAATTTGCCCCCCCACCTCCCCCGGGGAGCGACCCTTGCCTACAAGGTCGCTCCCCTTGCGTGACGGCGCAAAAAAAAGATACCTGGTGCCTAGTGGTTTCTGCCCCCTTGGGGGCACATTGACCTACAATCGGCCAATCTGCCCCCAAGGGGGGCAGAAATGGTCTAAATACAATTTGCCCCCCAGGGGAGCGACCCTTGCCAGATGGGTCGCTCCCCATCTCTAAAAAAACAAACAAACAAAAAAAAACCACAAAAAAACTATTTGCCCTGGCGCCCAGAGGTGTCTGCCCCCCCTGGGGGCAGATCGGCCTAATACCAATAGGCCGATCTGCCCCCAGGGGGGAAAGAAATGGCCTAAAATAAATTTGCTCCCCAACCCCCCTCGGGAGCGACCCTTGCCTACAAGGTCGCTCCCCTTGCGTGACGGCGCAAAAAAAAGATCCCTGGTGCCTAGTGGTTTCTTCCCCCCTTGGGGGCAGATTGACCTACAATCGGCCAATCTGCCCCCAAGGGGGGTAAAAATTGTCTAAATACAATTTGCCCCCCAGGGGAGCGACCCTTGCCTGATGGGTCGCTCCACTTCTCTAAAAAAAAAAAAATACACAAAAAAACTATTTGCCCTGGCGCCTAGAGGTTTCTGCCCCCCCTGGGGGCAGATCGGCCTAATACGAATAGACCGATCTGCCCCCAGGGGGGGCAGAAATGGCCTAAAATAAATTTGCCCCCCCACCTCCCCCGGGGAGCGACCCTTGCCTACAAGGTCGCTCCCCTTGCGTGACGGCGCAAAAAAAAGATACCTGGTGCCTAGTGGTTTCTGCCCCCCTTGGGGGCACATTGACCTACAATCGGCCAATCTGCCCCCAAGGGGGGCAGAAATGGTCTAAATACAATTTGCCCCCCAGGGGAGCGACCCTTGCCAGATGGGTCGCTCCCCATCTCTAAAAAAACAAACAAACAAAAAAAAACCACAAAAAAACTATTTGCCCTGGCGCCCAGAGGTGTCTGCCCCCCCTGGGGGCAGATCGGCCTAATACCAATAGGCCGATCTGCCCCCAGGGGGGAAAGAAATGGCCTAAAATAAATTTGCTCCCCAACCCCCCTCGGGAGCGACCCTTGCCTACAAGGTCGCTCCCCTTGCGTGACGGCGCAAAAAAAAGATCCCTGGTGCCTAGTGGTTTCTGCCCCCCTTGAGGGCAGATTGACCTACAATCGGCCAATCTGCCCCCAATGGGGGCAGAAATGGTCTAAATACAATTTGCCCCCCAGGGGAGCGACCCTTGCCTGATGGGTCGCTCCCCATCTCTAAAAAAACAAACAAACAAAAAAAAAAACACAAAAAAACTATTTGCACTGGCGCCTAGAGGTTTCTGCCCCCCCGGGGGCAGAAATGGCCTAAAATAAATTTGCCCCTCCCACCCCCCGCCCCCGGGGAGGGACCCTTGCCTACAAGGTCTCTCCCCTTGCGTGACGGCGCAAAAAAAAGATCCCTGGTGCCTAGTAGTTTCTGCCCCCCTTGGGGGAAGATTGACCTACAATCGGCCAATCTGTCACATAGGGGGGCAGAAATGGTCTAAATACAATTTGCCCCCCAGAGGAGCGACCCTTGCCTGATGGGTCGCTCCCCATCTCTAAAAAAAAAAAAAAAAAAAAAAAAAAAACACAAAAAAACTATTTGCCCTGGCGCCTAGAGGTTTCTGCCCCACCTGGGGGCAGATCGGTCTAATACCAATAGGCCGATCTGCCCCCAGGGAGGGCAGAAATGGCCTAAAATATATTTGCCCCCCACCCCCCCCCGGGGAGCGACCCTTGCCTACAAGGTCGCTCCCCTTGCGTGACGGTGCAAAAAAAAAAATCCCTGGTGCCTAGTGGTTTCTGCCCCCCTTGGGGGCAGGTTGACCTACAATCTGCCAATCTGCCCCCAATGGGGGCAGAAATGGTCTAAATACAATTTGCCCCACAGGGGAGCGACCCTTGCCTGATGGGTCGCTCCCCACCTCTAAAAAAATAAACAAAAAAAAACACAAAAAAACTATTTGCCCTGGCGCCTAGAGGTTTCTGCCCCCCCAGGGGGAGATCGGCCTAATACCAATAGGCCGATCTGCCCCCAGGGGGGGCAGAAATTGCCTAAAATAAATTTGCCCCCCCACCTCCCCCGGGGAGCGACCCTTGCCTACAAGGTCGCTCCCCTTGTGTGACGGCGCAAAAAAAAGATCCCTGGTGCCTAGTGGTTTCTGCCCCCCTTGGGGGCAGATTGACCTACAATCGGCCAATCTGCCCCCAATGGGGGCAGAAATGGTCTAAATACAATTTGCCCCCCAGGGGAGCGACCCTTGCCTGATGGGTCGCTCCCCATCTCTAAAAAAACAAACAAACAAAAAAAAACACAAAGAAACTATTTGCCCTGGCGCCTAGAGGTTTCTGCCCCCTCCTGGGGGCAGATCGGCCTAATACCAATAGGCCGATCTGCCCCCAGGGGGGGCAGAAATGGGCTAAAATAAATTCCGCCCCCCCCGGGGAGCGACCCTTGCCTACAAGGTCGCTCCCCTTGCGTGACGGCGCAAAACAAAGATCCCTGGTGCCTAGTGGTTTCTGCCCCCCTTGGGGGCAGATTGACCTACAATCAGTCAATCTGCCCCCAAAGCGAGCAGAAATGGTCTAAATACAATTTGCCCCTCCAGGGAAGCGACCCTTGTCGAAGGGGTCGCTCCCCATCTGTAAAACAAAAAAACAAAAATCCCTGGTGCCTAGTGGTTTCTGCCCCCCTTGGGGGCAGATCAGCCTAATCAAAATAGGCTGATCTACCCCCCAGGGGGGCAGAAATGGCCTAAAATAATTCCCCCCCCCCAGGGAGCGACCCTTGCCTAAGGGGCCGTTCCCTAGCGTGCAATTCACGCAAAAAAAAAAAAAACCTCCCTGTTGTCTAATGGTTTCTGCCTCCCTTGGGGGCAGATTGGCCTCATCAAAATGGGCCAATCTGACCCCAAGGGTGGCAGTAATGCCCTAAATATAATTTGCCCCCTAGGGGAGCGACCGTTGCCTAAGGGGTCTCTCCCCACCTAAAAAAAAAAAAAGAAAACATAACAAAAAGAAAAAAAAAATGATCCCTGGTGCCTAGAGGTTTCTTCCCCCCCTGGGGGCAGATCGGCCTAATAATAGGCCCATCTGCCCCCAGGGGGGGCAGAAAAGGCCTTCCCAAAAAAATGCCCCCCCTCGGAGCGACCCTTGCCCAAGGGGTCGCTCCCCTTGCGTGAAATTCACAAGAAAAAAAAAACTCCCTGGTGTCTAATGGTTTCTGCCCCCCTTGGGGGCAGATTGGCCTCATTAAAATAGGCCAATCTGCCCCCAAGGGGGGCAGAAATGGCCTAAATATAATTTCCCCCCTAGGGGAGCGACCCTTGCCTAAGGGATCGCTCCCCACCTAAAAAAAAGAAGAAAACATTACAAAAAGAAAAAATAAATAAAAAGATCCCTGGTGCCTAGAGGTTTCTGCCCCCCCTGGGGGCAGAAAAGGCCTTCCCAAAAAAATGCCCCCCCCGGAGCGATCCTTGCCCAAGGGGACGCTCCCTTTTGACAGTTTCAGTAAAAAAAAAGAAAATCCCTGCCGTCTAGTGGGGTTTCAAAAGCCTGATTGCAAGCAGTCCGGCTTTTGAAACCCTGTGAGAGACTTCAAAGGGAAGGAAATACATTTCCTTCCCTTTGAAGCCCCTCCGGGCCTCCCCCATGGGATTGAAAGAGAAATGCTTTGCATTTCTCTTACAATCGCGCTGGAAGCAGAGCTTCCAGCGCGATGGGGGAGACCCTGTGACTAATCAGCGCGCGCTCGCGTGCTGACGTCACAGGGGGGGTTGGGGGGGGTCTGGGGTGGAAGGGGAAGGGCTTCCCCTTCCATCCCTGATTTCGGGGGGTGGGGGGGAACCCCACAGAGGGAGCGCTAGCGCTCCCTCTGGGCTCTGTGCACAGGACGTAATGGTTACGTCCTGGGCACAGCAGCACTGTGCCTCAGGATGTAACCATTACGTCCTGGGCACAGAACGGGTTAAGAAGAACTGGTAGGTGAGTGTGTTGATTGCCTCTCTGCAGAGCATACTTCTACTGAGGTACAGGTTGGTGCAGGTCTCCGCTAGGGCCTTACAAATATAGAAGCTGGTGGTGCTACCTGTGCCACATCCCTTGGAGCGGATGGACAGTAATGTCGGACTCCTCTATGCCAGCTTCCAAAATGACTAGCTCGTCATCATCATCATCATCCTTCTCAGTTTCATCCTCTTCCATGATTCTAAGGCTTTCTAGAACTTTTCTTTTTCCCTTGTCTCTCCTGGCATCTCCTAGAATCTGCTGGGGTCCACTGCCTGTCTCTATCACAGAAATCAGAAGTGGTGCTTGGAGAAGATATTGGAGTACCCTTCCTTTTTCTTTCTGGAGATCTGGAAGTCATTGATTTTAAAAGAGGAGGTTTTTGCTAGGCAGAAAGCTCAACCTTCTGTTCTGCTCCAACTTCGGGAAGATCTAGTATTGCTGGCTGCGGCTGCTGTCCACATTTCTCTGTTTCCTTACACAATTGGGTACTTCTTTGCAAAAGGGAAAAATCCAATTCAACGTCACTGTTCATTGGAATATCCATGATTGCAGTGGCTACCTAACTGACAGACATGGTCTTGGGCTTAGGTTAGGGTGGTGCTGTTGATGCAGGAATGCTGCTCCCAGGTACCTTCCTGGAGGTCGATGTGGCAGACACATCTTCCGAAAAAGGTTACAGTTGGCACACCACTTATAGAAAGCTTCTTCTTCTCACTGCCCACTTTATTGGAAGCATCATTCTTGGGGCCATCGTAAGCTCTAAGTTGGCAGAGACACTATGATGCACAAGTGGTAGAGTTGGAGGGCTAACTGTAAGGTCTTCTCTTTGGCAGTATTGCAGGTGATGCGAGGTCTAATGTCCTGTGCATCTAAAAGAAAACATATAGCTAGTGAAACATGGCACTGTTGCACGTTAAAAAAATACAGACAAAAGCAATCTTAGTACGGTTGGTTACTTACAATTTAATCAAACATTGTAAAGTCAAACCACACCACCACACCATAAAAAGTCATTTCATATCAGGGAGCACAATATGCAGATACAGCTCTTTACTTTATCTCCATCTGTTTTAAAGGAGACACCTATGTTAGTCAGAGAGGTGCATGGGTAAATATACTAATTCTTAAAAAAACAATGTTGATAAGGTTGTCCAGGAGAAATGGAATAATCATTTAAAAAATGAATTATGCTGAAGTGATTTGTCTGCAATGTGCCATAACCAAGGTGCCCAGTAGGAAATATATTAATATAAAACGTAAAGACACTGAATGCTGTAGTGTGGCTATGTATCTTTGGTAAATGGATGGATGGATGGAATGGTTACGGATGTGGATGGTTAGATGGTTGGATGGACCAAGGCTAATGTAGAATTTAATACAATGAATTAAAAAATGTAACAAAACAAAAAAACAAAAAAATAAAAAAATAAAAAAATTTAAACACTAAAAAACTAAAAATAAATTAAAATACAAAATAGAAATTAAAACATAAAATTAAAATTAAAATGTTTTAAATAATCAAATTAAAAAAAAAAAGTAAAAAAAAAAATTAAGTAAGAAAGTACATTAAAAAATAATTACTAAAATAAAAAAAAACTATAACAAAGGTACACTGGCTGGATGGACAAAATGGCCGCCAGCAACATGGTCAAACAACAGCAAGAAAGAGCAAGGAGGCATAGGGAACAAAGAAAGAGCACATGGAAACCTATGGCAAAGTAACATTGGCTGCATGCACAAAATGGCTGCCATCCACATGGTCAAACAACAACAGCAAGAAGGCATGGGGAACAAAGAACACATGCAAGCCTATGGCAGAGGAACACTGGTTGAGGGACAAAATGGCCGCCATCTACATGGTCAAACAGCAACCACGAGAAGCAAGGAGACATGGGAAACAAAGAACACATGCAACCCTATGGCAAAGGGACACTGGCTGCATGCACACAATGGCTGCCAGCTGCAGGGTCAAACAACAACAACAAGGAGCAAGGAGAACAAAGAAGAACATCTTCAAGCTTATGCAAAGACACACTGGCTGAATGCAGAAAATGGCCACCAGCCACATGGCCAAACAGCAACTGCAAGCAAGGAAGCATGGTGAACAAAGAACTCATGCTAGCGTCTGAACATAGACTACACAAAATGGCCCCTGGCCACACTGCATGGAGAACAAATCCAAATGGTGGGCAATGTCATACACATGCACACATATACACACACACATACACACTGGCCTTAGGGCCAGATGTAGCAAACGTTTAGCGAGTCGCAAATGGCAAAATTTGCCGTTTGCGACTCGCAAAACGCGTTTGCCAATGCAGAAATGCATATTGCGAGTCGTTATCGACTCGCAATATGCATTTCCGACTCGCAAATAGGAAGGGGTGTTCCCTTCCTATTTGCGAGTCGCATTGGGATGCAATACCATTTGCGACCGCGTACGCGGTCGCAAATGGCATCGCAGTTACCATCCACTTCAAGTGGATGGTAACCCTCTTGCAAATTGGAAGGGGTCCCAATGGGACCCCTTCCAGTTTGTGACTGGCCCCAAAAATATTTTTTCAGGGCCGGGAGTGGTCCAAGGGACCACTCCCGGCCCTGAAAAAATACCGAAACAAAAGGTTTCGGTTTTTTTTAAGTGCAGCTCGTTTTCCTGTTAGGAAAACGGGCTACACTTAAAAAAATAAAACTGCTTTATTAAAAAGCAGGTCACGAACATGGAGGTCTGCTGACATCAGCAGGCTTCCATGTTAGCGAGTGCCTATACTCGCTATGGGGCCGCAATTTGCGACCCACCTCATGAATATTCATGAGGTGGGTCATTGCGACCCCTAGCGAGTCGCAGTCGGTGTCTGAGACACCGTACTGCATAGCAATTTGCGACTTGCAAATTGCGAGTCGCAGGGACTCGCAATTTGCAAGTCGCAAATTGCCAATTTGCTACATCTGGCCCCTATTGAGGCATGTTGGTAAATACTGAAGAAAACGCTAACATTCATTCAGCAGTGCAAAACACAAAAATGAACTGAGCTATAAAAATTTCACAGCAGTACAGACATCCTCCTATACCATCAAATATTACCACACAACATGTACACTTTTTGCAAAAAAATGAAATGCAACAAATAGCAAACATTTTTATTGTAATCAAATGCCAACCCTGCCCTAAATGAAATTTTAAAAACATATACCAATGATATATTTATTTCATGCATTGATGACTACTAGTAATGCACCTATGGCTGGGTGGCCCTTTGGAAATCTAGGCCACATAGTAAAATAATATTGCAAATGTTACAAACATAATAAAGGACAGGTACGTAGCTGTGCAACAATTTGCCTTTACAGAATATGAAAAATCAATTAAATGCAAAATAAATAATAAGGCCCATACTTAAACTCCAGGCCACCCACTGCTATACATTTTTTTAAATCAAATGAATGTACATTGAAATATTGGTGCATGCCCAAGCAAACAAAAAACACCCTTATTCAATAATTTTGGAATTTACTTGTGTGATTTCACAAAAACAAAGTCCTTATATCCAAAGGTATAACCAGGAGACAAAGATACTGATCCTTCCACCTCAAAATCCAAGTGAAAAGTGACTGGAGACGGACAAAGCACAGGGAGGAGCCAGCTGGGCAGGAACAGGAAGTTGGAGTCTCTGGGGCACTTCATCCCTGTTTGAAAAAGGCTTCTCAATCTAAAAAACAACTTGAAGGGTCAATTGGGGAAGAATATCAACCCAGAACCCAATTTTTGACTTGAGTTAAATGTATCTGGAGTAGAAAATCTACTCCAGGTGACTTCGCACTTGCGAACAGGACTGTTTTGGCCACAGTCATAGCTGGAAGCTGCACGGGTAAATGTGAAGTCTCATGAGCGCAGCCGTAAACAGTGTGAATGAACGCAAAGTCTTGTGGTGCTCGCTAGCTGCCTGGGAGTATCGTGACACTCATGAGAGAGCACCAAAGGCTGAGGCGCAAAGGACGTAACCGATACGTCCTTGGACTGGCTCTCTAGCGCTCCCCCATTAGCCTTGCCTCATCGCCCCCAGTGCAAGGATGAAAGGGGAATTGCTTCCCCTTCCACCCCGCCCCCACCCTACCCCCCCTTTGGCATCTGATGACATCAACGCGCAATTGCGCGCTGACCTCCTCAGAGGCCTGTCCCTCCGCGCTGGAAGCCCAGCTTTCAGCGCCTATCCATTTCTCCTACAATGACGTGGAGGGGCCGAGAGAGGCATCAGAGGAAAGGAAAGACCTTTCCTTTCCTTTGATGTCTTTCTAAGCATTTCTGCTGCCTGATCGTGATGCGATCTGGCAGCAGAAATGCCCACTACACACCAGGGAGTTCGTTATTTTTGTATTTTACACATAAGAGGAGCAGCCCCTTGGGCAAGGGCCACTCCCCAAGGGGGCAAATTATTTTTAGGCCATATCTGCCCCCCCAGGGGCAGATCGGCCTATTATAATTAGGCCGATCTGCCTCCAGGGGGGCAGAAACTGCTAGACACCAGGGATCATTTTTTTTTTTTTTTTTATATGTGGGGAGAGACCCCCTAGGCAAGGGTCGCTCCTCGAGGGGGAAAAATTACTTTTAGGCCATTTTTAGGGAGCAGAAACCACTAGAACCCAGGGATTTTTTAAATATCTTATCGAATGAGGGGAATGGCCCCTTGGGCAAGGGCCGCTCCCCAGCAGAGCAAAATATGATTAGCCCTTTTTGCTCCCCTGCAGATCAGCCTATTATAATTAGGCCAATCTGCCCTAAACCTCTAGTCACCATGGATATATATTTTTTTGTTTACTTTATGTTTTTATGTATGGGGAACGACATCTTAGACAAGAGTCGCTCCCCTGGGGCGCAAATTGTATTTAGGCCATTTCTGACCCCCTTGGGGGCAGATCGGCCTATTTTTATTAGGCCTATCTGCCCCCAAGGTGGGCAGAAACCACTAGACACCAGAGATGTTTATTTTTTTGCATCAATTTCATGCAAGGGGAGCAACTTTTTAGGCAAAGGTCATTCCCCTGGGGGGGGCAAATGTATTTTAGGCTATTTCTGCCCCCCTTTGGGGCAGATCAGCCTCTTTTTATTAGGCCGATCTGCCCCTAAGAGGGACAGAAACCACTAGGCATCAGGGATTTTTTTTGTTGCGCCAATATCACGCAAGGGGTGCCATCCTTTAGAAAGGTTTGTGGGGGGAAATTTACTTTAGGCCATCTCTGCTCCCCTTGGGGGCAGATTGGCCTATTTCTATTAGGCTGATCTGCCCCCAGCGGGGCAGAAACCACTTAGGCACTAGGGATTGGTGTTTGTGTATGTGTGTGTTTTGTTTGGGGGCAGCCCCTTGGGCAAAGGTCATTCCCCATAGGGGCACATTACTGTTGGCCATATCTGCCCCCCTTGAGGGCAGATCGGCCTATTTTTGGAAGGCCCATCTGCCCCAAATAGGGGCAGAAAGCCCACCAGAGACCAGGTAAAAAAAAAAATTTCAAAATAAAAGGGTGTGGGTATGGCCATACTTCCACCACAAATAAATGGGGAAAAGGTGTTCTGCCCACCAGATGGGGCAGATGGGGCAATTACCCCCGATCCACACCCCGGGGGGGACAGAAAGTCTACTAAATGCCAGGGAATTAAAACAAAAAAAAATTAAAGTGGTGGTGGCTACCAACCAGTTTGGACCCAACTGAAGGGGGTAAAAGTCTTTCAGCTCTCCCCCACACACTAAAACATCTTTTCCCATGCAAAGCAAGAGGACATTTGATTATTTTGGGATTTGGTTTTACATTTGTGCCATGAGATCTTGTCTAACTCTCAAAATTGTCCCAATTGGAATGATGAGGGTTGCACTTTTTGGACTTTGGGACGCTGCCATGCAGAAAAATCCACAGGAGCTAGACACATCTGAAAACTAAACATCTGGGTGAGTCCAAGGTGGTGTGCTTCACACGCACCCTGCACAATTTTCTTACCCACAATGCCCTGCAAACCTCCAACTTTGCAGGAAATCACAAATTTTGTCAACATTTTTGTGATGGAACCTTCCGGAATCTGCAGGAATCCACAAAATTTCTACCACCCAGCATTGTCTCATCTATACTGATAAAATTTTTGCCCCACTTGTCAGCCTTAAATTTTTTTTTTTTCAAACTGCAGTTTTGGACCCTCGTTGGTTCCCCCTCAATTTTGACATGTTTTGGCTCTTCCCTGTCACAGACACTTGGCCCACCTACACAAGTGAGGTATAATTTTTATCAAATTTGTCCCGGTGTGGTGATCCCACACAGAAATGTGGGAAAATTAGATTTTTCAGCTAAATTTGAGGTTTGCTGAGGATTCTGGGTAAGAAAACACTGTGGGATCCATGCAAGTCACACCTCCCTGCACTCCCACTGGTGTCTAGTTTTCAGAAATGTCTGGGTTTGGTAGGTTTCCCTTTATGGCTGCTTTGCCCAGGACCAAAAACGCAGGTGCCCCCGCGCAAAAACAGGTAGTTTTGTATTTGATAATATTGATGTGTCCAGATAGTGTTTTGGGGCATTTCCTTTTGCGGGCACTAGGCCTACCCATACAAGTGAGGTACCATTTTTATCAAGAGACTTGGAGAAATGCTGGGTGGAAGGAAATTTGTGGCTCGTCTCACATTCCAGAACTTTCTGTCACTGAAATGGGAGGAAAAAGTGTTTTTTGGCCACATTTTGAGGTTTGCAAAGGATTCTGGATAACAGAACCCGGTGAGAGCCCCACAAGTCACCCCATCCTAGATTCCCCAAAGTGTCTAGTTTTAAAAAATGCACAGGTTTGGCAGGTTTCCCTAGGTCCTGGATGAGCTAGAGGCCAAAATCTACAGCTAGGGACTTTGCAAAAAACACGTCAGATTTCAATGCAAAATTGTGATGTGTCCATGTTGCGTTTCCTGTTGCGAGCACTAGGCCTACCCACGCAATTGAAGTACCATTTTATCGGGAGACTTGGGGAATACAGAATACCAAAACAAGTGTTATTGCCCCTTGTCTTTCTCTACATTTTTTCCTTCCAAATGGAAGACAGTGTGTAAAAAAGACATCTATTTTAGAAATGCCCTGTAATTCACATGATAGTATGGGCACCCCGGAATTTAGAGATTTGCAAATAACCACTGCTTCTCAACACCTTATCTTGTGCCCATTTGGAAATGCAAACGTTTTCTTGATACCTTTTTTTCACTCTTTATATTTCAGAAAATTAATTGCTGTTTATCCTGTATAGAATGAAAACCCATTGCCAGATGCAGCTCATTTATTGGCTCTGGGTACCTAGGGTTCTTGATGAACCTACAAGCCCTATATATCCCCGCAACCAGAAGAGTCCAACAGACGAAAAGGTATATTGCTTTCAAGAATCTGACATCGCAGAAAAAAGTTACAGAGTAAAACAAGGAGAAAAATGGCTGTTTTTTACCTCAATTTCAATATTCTTTTATTTCAGCTGTTATTTTCTATAGGAAAACCTTGTAGGATCTACACAAATTACCCTTTGCTGAATTAAGAATTTTATCTACTTTTCAGAAATGTTTAGCTTTCTGGGATCCAGCAATAGTTTCACACCCATTTCTGTCACTAACTGGAAGGAGGCTGAAAGCACAAAAAATAGTAAAAAAAGGGTATGTCCCAGTAAAATGCCAAAATTGTGTTGATAAATGGGGTTTTCTGATTCAGGTATGCCTGTTCCTGATAGATGGTGATTTTAGCACCACAAACCCCATTTTCAGGGGAAAAAACCACAAGCCTTCTTCTGCAGCCCTTTTTTTCCTATTTTTTTGAAAAAAACATTTTGTTTTGCTGTATTTTGGCGGATTTCGTGGTCTCCTTCAGGGGACCCACAAAGTCTGGGTACCTCTAGAATCCCTAGAATGTTGGAAAAAAAGGACGCAAATTTGGCATGGGTAGCTTATGTGGATAAAAAGTTATGAGGGCCTAAGCGCCAACTGCCCCAAACAGCTAAAAAAAGGCTTGGCCCCTGAGGGGGAAAAGGACTGGCAGCGAAGGGGTTCTGGGCAAAAACTAAATTTGTGATTAGTGAGACATTGCTAAATTCGACTTACCAGTCTGCACTCCACCAGGGATTCCTGTCACACCTTCAGGATGTAAGATCTGCAAGGCCTTCTACTCCCAGGGAAAGGGTTGTAATGGGGGCTGGGACCACCATCACCAGTCCTCTGGGCCTCCAAGTAATGTTTGGAGGCCAGAGAGTGCACTCTCCTAGCAAGTCTTTCCATCTCCTATTAATTTCATCCTAGGGCTGATGTATGATGGAACAACGCATGCACTTACAACACATGCCTTTACAACGCGGTAAGTACAATGCATGGTCATTACCACTCATGCACTTCCCACAAAATGTTTTTACAATGCATATGCTTTTACCACAAATGTCTTTACCACAAACATTTTGTAGTAAAGGCATAGTTGGTAAAGGCATATGCATGGTAAAAACCAGAGGTAGGTAAACTATATAAATAAATGTGTGTGTATTTATATATACACATATATGTAATATATATAAATTTCTCTATATATGTGTGTATATATATATGTATATATATATATACAAACACACCTTTCCACCCAAAAACCCTACCTACTCTAAACCCTAAAAAATACCTTACCACCCCAAAACCCATACCCACCCTGAAAACTAAAAACTCTTTACCACCGCAAACCCCATACCCACCCTAAAACCTAAACACCCCTTACCATCCCAAAACCCATACCCACCCTAAAACCTAAAAATATCCTCACCACCCCAAACCCCATACCCACCCTAAAACCTAAACATACCCTTACCACCCCAAAACCCATGCCCACCCTAAAACCTCAAAATACCCTTACCACCCCAAAACCCATACCCATACTAAAACCTAAAAATGACCTTACTACCCCAGAACCCATGCCCACCCTAAAACCTAAAAATGCCCTTACCACCCCAAAACCCATCCCCACCCTAAAACCTAAAAATGCCCTTACCACCCAAAAAGCCAAACCCACCCTAAAACCTAATAATGCTCTTACCACCCCAAAACTCATGCCCGCCCTCAAACCTGAAAATGCCCATACCACTCTCAAACCCATGCCCACCCTAAATGCCCTTACCACCCCAAAACACATACCCACCCTAAAACCTAAACACCGCTTACCACCCCAAACCCCATACCCACCCTAAAACCTAAAAATACCCTTACCACCCCAAAACCCATGCCCACCTTAAAACCCCAAAAAACCCTTACCACCCCTAAACCCATACCCACCCTAAAACCCCAAAATGCCCTTGCTACCGCAAAACCCATGCCCACCCTAAAACCTAAAAAAACCCTTACCACCCTAAAACCCATTCCCACCCTAAAACCTAAAAATGCCCTTACTACCCCAAAAGCCATGCCCACCCTAAAACCTAAAAATGCCCTTACCACCCCACAACCCATACCAACCCTAAAACCTAAAAATGCCCTTACCACCCCAAAACCCATGCCCACCCTAAAACCTAAAAATGCTCTTACCACCGCATAACCCATACCCACCCTAAAACCTAAGAATGCCCTTAACACCCCAAAACCCATGCCCACCCTAAAACCTAAAAATGCCCTTACCACCCCAAAACCCATGCCCACCCCTAAAACTTAAAAATGCAATTACAACCAATAACTGTTACCCACCTAAACGCTATATATATATATAATCACTCAACCCACTTAATACTTACCTGTACTTACCTTTAAAACCTTTACCACGCATACATGCATACACCTTTGCAATTCATGCCTTTACAGCTAAATTTGTTGTAAAGGCACGCGTGGTAAAGGTATAATCGTGGTAAAGGCATGCGTGGTAAACGCATATGCGTTGTGAATGGATCGTCGTAAATGCATTTTGTTGCATCACCGCGATGTAAGTGATGTTCCCCCCTAATCATTTCTTCCACTATGACTGACAATTCTCCCTATGTAAAATGTGGATTCCTCCTCCCTGCCATAGTAAGTAACTAAAAGAATTTAGTATGGCCCAAACTTTGAGGAAAAATATAAAAAAAGTGAAAGGAAAGGAAATAAAAAGAGGGAGAAAAAACAGAACAAAAACCTGACTTCTGTGTGGCAAATTCAGCAGCAGAATAGTGTTCTGCATTGGAATGCAAAGGATTATAGTCTGAAAAGGAGTGTGTTATCAGGTGTGTGATGCTAACATGCCGGTGCTAAGGTATTGGCCTCAATCTGGTTGCAAAGCCTAGTACCGCCTCTCTACTTCTTGCTAAAGTGGCTGCCCTACCAGCTTTCAAAGTTCCCTAGGTTAGCCTATAATCAAAAGTTATTCCCAAGTAAGAATACAAAGCAACCTTGCCATGGAAGGGCTGAGTGGAAGCTCTTGGGCCACCAATGTTGTTGTCTATTTCACTCTTAGAGCATGGCTCTCCTGCGGAACAAGGTCTGAATATAGTTGTGAAAAGTGTCTTACCCAGTCCTCTGGGGGACCACAGTATCAAGTCAGTTTCATGAGATTTCTCTAGATAGTTACAGTTCACCATTTGCCAGAAGAGTTTACTTTTTTCAAGTTTACTAGCCATTGATAACCTATGACAGTAACAGGTCGTGGGCCTTTGTACAGGTCGAGTCAAACCATCTCACATGTCAATCAAAACTGCTGATTATGTCAAGCCACTCCCTTGATGTCCTCCAGGCATGTCAAAACAATCTTCATAGGTTATGGCTATAAGGTTTGACAAAAAAGTATTATCATCAACTCTAGCCCAGCACATGATAACCCCCCTTAATAGTTGAGTGTGACAATTGTAATGGGTGGGTCATCACCTGCCACTTTGTAAAAGAAACATTACTTATTGAGACTGCTATGAGTCTGTGATCACACAGAGGGGAGACTATTAACACATATTCTTCAACCCATGTCCTGAGATTGCATGAAAATAAAATAAAATCAATCAAACTAAAACAACCATGCCCAATGAAAGTGTGAGTATCACTATACACTGTTTAAAGAGTCAAAACCATACATCAAGCTATGCCTCATTAATGACAAAATTCAACAGGCCACACAGCATTGCTGAAAACACTTGGAAATGTTTTGCATTCAAATCTTCCATCCATACAATGGCATAGATAGCATTGAATCTGCTCAAACATTGCTCTATATTCTCCTGCAATGCTTTCACTATAGCAGAATTCATGACATCAAGGACATTATTATAAAAGCTGAATAGTAGCATATATTCTCTTTCATATTTCATGAATAGGATCTGATAGTGGGGAGAGACCAGGTTTGGTTACATAACTTGACACAGGAAGGTAAGAGCCACCAGTGTAATTAAGCCGTCTTTGGTCCTACCACATGGAGCTTACCATCGCAGAGGGAAAAAGGTCACAAAGTCATCAGTGAAAACGGGTTCTAAGAGAATCTTGCATACAAAGAGACAAATAGGGTTTGATTAAATTTAACCAGTCTGAGTTTGCCAGTTTTGTACCTAGATCTTTCCTATTCCATGATGCAAGTCTTGATACTTCATCATCATTATTTCCGGAACACACAGTAGCAGGGATTGCCTCCATTGAAGTGGGCAGATTGGGCATTGTTGCCGGCGGACAGGGCGTATTACATCCTGTGCTTTTGCCTATAGATTCGTTGAGTTTTGCTGGCTGATTTGGGAGTCAATCCAACTGATCTAACTGCATCAAGGGCAGAAAACCTGTTCATAGTAGTAACATGGTTAGTAAGGTGCAGAGATGTCCAAAGGGGGCTGCTAGCTGGTCTGAAAAAGAAGCCTAGTGTGATAACTTTGACAGTTGAACAACTATGTGTAAAAATGTTAAGGGCCTGATTCCGATATTGGTGGATGGGTTACTCTGCCACAAAGGTGACGGATAGCCCCATGCTGAAATCAAAATCCCATTATGTCCTATGGGATTTAGATTTCAGTGGGCATGATATCCATCACCATTGTGGTAGATTTGAGCCAGATGGGATTGGACCCAGCTTTTCTGAACATTATAATGTGATTTCACAAATCAAAATATGCTCAGATGAAATGAGGCTCTAAGGGGCAACTAACCGAATGCATTCCAATTAAAGCTAGTAGTTCGACAAGGTTATATGTTAGCCCTGACCTTATTCTCAGGGTACATCGATGTACTTAAGTATTTGCACAACTGTATCCATGACTCCCTCAGACTCTGTGGTTGTCCCATACCAGTGTTTTTTTCCTCTGATGATACCCTATTGATTTCTCATACCCCATGGGGTTACAAAACATGCTGAACAAATGTATAGTCTTTTGTGATGAGAGGAGCCTTGAAGTCGACACATCAAAAATAAAGACGTCTTCCCAGCAGTTGAAATCTACCCTCCAAAGGTTCAGAACGCAGGCCTGTATGGGGCTGAGATTCTGGTACATGTGGAGAAAAAGGAGGTGGACACTAAACTAAATAATTTCCTTAGATCTCTGTAAAATTTGCCACAAAGCACACCTATTATCCCCCCTGTTTTTTTTTAAATTGGTTTCAAACAGGTCTGAGATATAGCAGCCTTTAGAGCCTTGATATGTTGGGTGAGCCTTTGGAGGACTCCAAAGCTTGAAAACCCCATCAAAATGAGGTAGCTGAGGTCCTGGGCATGCCTAATTCACTGCCTATCAAATGGTTACCCATTTAAAATCCACCTTACAGGCGATTGGCATCAGAGTACTATGGAGCAATCCCTCTGCTATAACTAGCAATAGAAAAACAGCCGGTAAATCAGCATTCTGGTCTTACATTGCAGAACAATATCTCATAATCAGTAGCACTGGATCACTGACGTCAGATTATTTCCAGATCAAACGTAATGCAGCCTTTGAACCCTATCACAATGATATAACCCGAGGAATTGCTAAGACTCTATTAATCAATTTCAGGTTTGGTACTCTTCAGATTGGATACCATAGATGCAGATGGAAAAAACATTCAGTAACATCATCCTTTGTTTTTTTGTGGAACACCCATTGAAGATGTTGAACATCTATTGTTTTTTGCCCACATTATTAAAACCCTCAAAGCAAATAGCTTAAACCACTCTTCTCCAACCTAGGATTCAGAGGTTATTTAGTGGCCTCTAGGGTACTAAGATCAAAAACAGATGCGCTCATAGTATTTGCTATGAGCAGGAACCTAAACACATCCTAGCTTATAAGAAAACAAGGAGGAAGAGCACTGTAAACATCCTCTCCCTGGGAATATTTTAGGACCAGATTTAAGGGCTTTGTGATGCAGGGCTATGCAGCAAGTTACCTTGCGCACTGCCTTGCATCACAGGGAAAGGACAGAAATGCACTACATTTATCTAATATGATGAATTCCTGCCCTTTCCCCTTGCACTGGTGCCTTTTTGGCTGACTAGCACTAACTCAGGCATCCTTGCGCCTTGGTACAAGGGTGCCTGCATTGCATGCAGGATTGTTTTTGTGCAGGAAGGTCCTTCATGCACAAAAACAATCGAGAGGATGTTTCCTCTTTCCATGTGTGCTGCTGAATGCAACAGACTTAGAAAGAGGAAAAAATGAGGAAAATATAGATATTTCTCCTTGTTATCCCTCACCTGGGTTGGTAAATCTGAGAATGTGTCATAAACCATCAGAGTTGCATGGGGACACCAATGCAACACCCATGGAATACCTCCCTAGCACAGAGTAAAGGGATTTGTGCTGCATTGTCTTACACTATATTTTTGAAGTCATGCAAAGTGGCTTGAGTGGCTTCAAAAATATGACTTGGTGGTTTGCACCATGCACACATCATGTGCGTAGTGAAAGTATGGTGCAAGCCCCTCATAAACATGCCCCTTAGTATTTTAGTTTTTCTGTAAGGAGAAGAGATTGGAAGACTGCATTTGAAAATTTGTACAGCCATGAAATGTTATGTGACTCAAGGCAGTTTCTCATGTTCATAGTTATTAATTTTAATTGTTCCAAATTTTGGGTTTTTTATGTCTGTGAACACCATGGTTAATTGTTTTGCCTTACATTGCCAATATTGCACTCACACTTTGCATTCTATGCATTTAGATTGATTTA
Organism: Pleurodeles waltl; assembly: GCF_031143425.1. Lineage (NCBI taxonomy): Eukaryota > Metazoa > Chordata > Amphibia > Caudata > Salamandridae > Pleurodeles > Pleurodeles waltl. Next base: position 1,337,565,190 of record NC_090447.1, on the reverse strand, counting down.
TTACAACATTTCTAAAGGAAGTTTTCTATTGTTTAAATTCGTATGATTACAAACTAAACTTACTGATTGATTGATAATAGCTAGTCATGATTTTCACGCAAGCCTGGCTTCACAATGGAGTCACACCTTTAAGGACCAGTGCAAAAAGAGTGGCCTGTGGGGTTAGCTACAGAGTTGGAAGACCCAAGGGGCAAGGTGTACTGGGGTGAGACTCTCCTACCACATGCGTATGTGAAGAATTGTTACTTGAATACACAATATGGCGGTCATTCCAAGTTGCCGCCCGCCAGGCGGGAACCGCCATTTGCCCGCTACGTGGTCAAAAGACCGCTGCCGGCATTCCAACTTTCCCGCTGGGCCGGCGGGCGCTAACCATGTTAGCGCCCGCCAGCCAAGCGGGAAGGAGGCCTGCAACACTGAAGATAGCTCCGAATGGAGCCGGCGGTGTTGTGGGCGTGCGACGGGTGCAGTTGCACCCGTCGCGCTTTTCACTGTCTTCTAGGCAGATAGTGAAAAGCTTCTTGGGGCCCTGTTAGGGGGCCCCTGCACTGCCTATGCCAGTGGCATGGGCAGTGCAGGGGCCCCCAGGGGCCCCAGGACACCCGTTACCGCCAGCCTCTTCCTGGCAGTGAAAACCGCCAGAAACAGGCTGGCGGTAAGGGGGTCAGAATCCCCATGGCAGCGCTGCTTACAGCGCTGCCATGGCGGATTCGCCCAGCCGGGGCTAAAACGGCAGGAAACCGCCGGCCCCGGTTTTCTGACCGCGGCTTTACCGCCGCGGTCAGAATGGGCTTGGAAGCACCGCCAGCCTGTTGGCGGTGCTTCAGTCATTCGCGACCGCCAGGGTCGGAATGACTCCCTATGTCTCTCCCTCGGAACTTGGCATTTCTGAAATAGGCAAATATGTTGCTGACAGAGACAAGCCACCTGAGTTTGTGAGGAAGGTATGAATGAAGCCACAGGAATCCTCTGGTCAATAACAGGATCCCAAAACATTCAGTTTTCCGTGCTGGCATCCCTAGTTAAAGGCCTAGGAGGCTGACCACCTTGTTTAGGGCTCAAAATAAGAGCTTCCAAGTAGTCCAGCCTACTGATAACAGCAGCAGTGAAGTTCACTAATTCATTCTCCAAGCAGATAAACTTGTTAGCTATGTCCAGGTTTGCATATGAGAATCCTAACCCAGGAAGTCCAGTACCCTCTGCTGTTGGATGGAAATCCTGAGTACCCATACCCTTCCTATGCTGAGGATGTTTCTTTGTTGTCAGAGGCGAGGATCAGTGTGAATTCAACATATTGGGTGCAGCAGGCACAGCCTATAGGATAACTATTTCATCAGGAGCACCCAATGCACACTGATTCCCTTTCCCTATGCCTAACTGCCACAAAGGGGGGCTGGAAATGCAGCTCTCCCCGAATAAACCTCTAGGCTCTGTCCCACTGCCTTTCCCAGTTGCAAACTTCAGGAGAGCATAACTTACCTTGAACAGAGCCAATCTCCTGTTCAAGGGCCCCCATGGCATTTGTGATGTAAGATACTATGGTGCCCACCCATAGATTGTCCCTTATGGAAGTAGACTCTCTTTTGACCATAACAGCACAGCCCACACTATAGTAAGTTATAACAGAAGAAACAGATGGTTATCCAGTAAGTTTAATGCAAAGTGATCTCAGGCCCCATTTCTCAGTGGGGTGGACCAGCCCAGCCTCTTTCGGCCACTGATGGACACAGACATGCCTGCTCTTGACCAGGTCTTTGCCTGGGAATGTCCCGTATGCATCATGTCCCACTGGTAGAAAGGAATGCTTTTTAGTGGTGATTTGGCAGCCCCTCCTTCTTGGCAACACAGAGGACTGCTGGGGGACTTACTCCCATCCCAGCCAGCCATTACAGAGTTCCTGCAAGGTCTTGCACTGCAGGTAGAGCCATAGCAAGCTGCACTAAACAAGGGTTAACTATGTATAATGTTTAACTAAAGGAAAAAACGTGTTTCTGTAATTATGCTTGACAGGATGAGGCACACTGGGCACAAAGCCCCCTCTAGAACCAGTGGAGAAAGGCATCCACTCACCAAATCCTTTGCGGGATGAAGCACACTGGGCACAAAGCCCCCTCCAGAACCAGTGCAGATATGCATCTACTCACCCAATCCTTGGCAGGATGAAGCACACTGGGAACAAAGTCCCCTGCAGAACCAGTGGAGAAAGGCATCCACTCACCCAATCCTTGGCAGGATGAAGCACAATGGACACAAGGCCCCCTCCAGAACCAGTGGAAGAAGGCATCCACTTGAGAGACTGTGGCTTTGCACTCCCCAGGACCAAGCAGTGGGCAAACCACCCACTTGAGAGACTGTGAGGTGGATGGTTGTAGGGAGGGTTGGTGCTTGCGTTTGTGTACTTTGGGAGGAGGGGTCACATACACACTGGGAGAGGACACAGGGGACGTGTGCATAGATGTGGGGGTGGTGACTGCCAGTGAGGGGTGTGTTGTGATGGGCGTGCTGGTGATGGAGGTAGTGGATGAGGATGTAGTGCATGCAGGTGTGAGTGGAGATGTTACTGCGAGGGAGGTGGATGACAAGGAGGAGGGGGACACAGTGGAGGCAGTGGATGTTGGTGTGTCTGAATGGGGATGGTGCTTGTGTGAGTGCCTGTGAGATAAAGTGTGGTGCTTGTGTTTGCCTGAACCACTTTTGGGTGGTGATTTGAGTGAATGCTGGTCTGAAGGTGTGCTTGGGATAGGCTAGGGTTGAGGGGATTGGGACTGGGTAGAGGAAGTTGGAGGGGGAGGCTAGAGACAGGGAAAAGGGCTGCCGTCAGAGAGGAGGCCAGAGCCTGAAATGCTCTCTGTTAGGCTGCCACGCCAGAGTGAATGTCCTCCAGGTATGCATTTGTTTGTTGCAAATGCCTCTCGACACCCTGGATGGCATTCAAAATGGTTGCCTGCCCAACTGTGAGGGATGTCAGGAGGTCAATAGCCTCCTCACTGAGGGCAGCAGGGCAGACTGGGCAGGGCCTGAGGTGCCTGGGGCGAAGGAGATGCCCACCCTCCTGGGTGAGCAGGCATAGGAAAAACACGCTGAGGGGCTGCTGGGAGGGCGGTGCTGGTAAGGGGGTGGCAGCTATACCTGTTGTTGGGGTGGGCACAGAGGTGTCCACCACCGCCAGGGAGCATCCATCGGAGGAGGAGTCACTGTCTGTGGTGTCCCATCCTGTCCCCGTCGTGATGCTCCCCTCGCCCTCCGTCCCACTGGTGCTGTCACCGTCGGTGGATTCGGCCTCCAGGCCCATGTGGGATGCACCTCCTTCTGTCGTCAGTGCCTCTGCTCCTCCGCCAGATGATGCTAATACACACAAGGACAGGGTGACAAAACAAATAGGGGAGGGAGAGACAGAGGATACACTTGGTGAATGCCAGCAAAACCACCACCGTTGGCATACACAACACACAGGGAGCTGCCCTATGCACTAGGCAATACACTACCAGTTACTAAGATAGCCACCAACCCATGGGGTACAATGCCTACTGCCAATCAGCTGCACACTTAAAACCCACAGGACCCTGCCCAGTAGTAGATGCCCACTAACACCATTGGGTAGGAGTGCTTCAGAGCCTGCCCAATAAGGGACCTACCCTGCCTTCTTCACCCTGGCCTAGGGGTACCCACAGCCCACATCCCCCACCCAGGTAACCCTACGGAACATCAGGGGGGTCATGGTGCGACAGGCACCCCTTCCTCGTTGGAAGGCCAGCTGGGCCTCCGCCGTCTTCTTTGCCCAGCGGCGCAGGTCCTCCCACCATTTGCGGCAGTGGGTGCTCCGCCTGTCAAAGACCCCCAGGGTCCGCACCTCCTTGGCGATGGCACGCCAAATACCCTTTTTCTGGTGGGCGCTGATCTGCATGGAAAAGACAGCAGAAAAGGGAATTAGTCAACCGTCCAGACCGTCACACTCATGGCCCACCAGATCCCTCCCATCCCCTGATGCACATACATTGACCACCATACATGCAGCACTCTGGCCAGGACACCTCTGCCCCCCTCCTTCATGCGGCTTGCACACACAGCAATCCATACATTCATGGCCCACGCATCATGCTCACAGTGTACTCAGCTGTTTGTCTGGAGGACCGAAGAGTAATGTGTACTGGGGTAGGACCCCCTCCACCAGTTTCTCCAGCTCCTCCGCAGTGAAGGCAGGGGCTCTTTCCCCAGACACATGAGCCATTGTCGCTTCCAGGCACAGGTCACAGCAGCACTTGCAGTGTAGGTCCTCTCCTGTTGAAGGTCAGGTAGCAAGTAAGTGAACAGATAGAAAATGGCGGCCATTGGCTCCTGGAACCCATAGGGACAAATGATAACCAATGCGAAGTTGTGCGGCGGTCTTAGACTGCCTACCACAACGGTGCACAACGCCAGTGGAATTACCTCGTTTCCACTTGTCCCTCCTCACAGGTCAGGCAGCTGCTATTTCAGGGGGGCACAAGGCATGGCACCTAACTGCGTAACAGCAGACATTGGCACAGCAACGGACTTTCGATTCACATACTGGTTCTGTAAAGGAAAAAATGCAACATTAGTGCAATAGATGTGTGAATATGACCTTCTGTTCACCGTTTTCTTCAATTAGGCTTCAACCGCTGAGGCTGAATATGAGATGGTGACATCCTCCGGTGTACAGACCCCTGGAGGACCTTGCGACAATGGAGGACACACACATTATCATAACATACAGACTTGAATGGGGCACAATCCAAGAACTGTGTACCCAATTGGAGCCAGACCTGATGTCAGCTATCCGCCAGCCCACAGGTATCCCCCCTCCAGTGCAGGTCCTGTCAGTGCTCCATTTCCTGGCAAGTGATTCCTTCCAAGCTACAGTGGCCATGGCATCAGGGATGTCTCAGTCAATGTTCTCCAACGTGTTGACCAGAGTGTTGTCAGCCCTGCTGAAACACATGCGCAGCTACATCGCATTCCCCCAGGTGGAAGATTTGGCCACAGTGAAGGCTGACTTTTATGCCCTGGGACATATCCTCACCATCATTGGTGCCATTGATGGTACACATGTAGCATTTGTCCCCCTCCCCGAGAAATGAACAAGTTTTCAGGAATAGCAAAAGCTATCACTCTATGGATGTGCAGATGGTGAGTGTGGCGGACCAGTACATCTCCCATGTGAATGTCAAGTATCCTGGCTCTGTGCATGATGCCTTCATCTTGAGGAACAGCAGCATCCGATATATGATGGGCCAACTCCAGAGGCATTGGGTGTGGCTAATAGGTGAGCCCAATGTCCCCACCCAGTATAAGTAGGTGTCTGGGTATGGTGTTGTCCCTAAGGGTTAGTGTGTGTCTAACAGTTGTCCTTTGATATTTGCAGGTGACTCCGGTTACTCCATCCTCTCATGGCTACTGACCCCAGTGAGGAATGCCAGGACAAGGGCAGAGGAATGTTACAATGAGGCACATGGGTGAACAAGGCGGATAATTGAAAGAACCTTCGGCCTCCTGAAGACCAGGTTCAGGTGCCTCCATCTGACTGGTGGATCCCTGTACTACTCACCCAAGAAGGTGTGCCTGATCATTGTTGCATGTTGCATGGATCACAACCTGGCCTTGAGACACCAGGTGCCTTTTCTGCAGGGGGTGAGCCTGGAGATGGACTTGTGGCAGAGGTGGAGCGTGTGGTCAGTGAGGAAGAGGAGGCAGAGTAAGAGATGTGGACAACAGAAGTAATATAATACAGCAGTACGTCCAGTGATACACAGGTAAGACACTGTAACTTCACTTTACATTTCAGTTTTGTGTTGGATATTGTACATGGCAGCCTGATTTCCCTATGTCTATGGCCACTTACTGTACCCTGTGCCATCTCTATTTTCAGCTCTCTGTGGCCCACCCTGGCTCCTGGTGTGTTTACTGCTTCCCACTAAAGGTCATTCCAATGAAAATGTAACTGTACATATGACTTGCTATGCTTTGATAATGTTGTACTAATACATATTTCAATCATTTGACAGACTGAGGAAAGTCCATGGTAGAGTCCAGTCTCTTGATATCACAGGTGCATTGTCCAAGGGGGAATAGGAAGAGGAGCAATGTCAGTTCAAGGTGGACAGGGTGACAGAGTGGGACAGAAGGGTGACAATCAGGAGAGTCTTATTCCCTGTCTTGCCAATGTTTTCTGGCTTCTGCCTGGATCGCAGGGACCGTTTGTGGGGTGGTTCTCCTTCTGCAGGGGGTGGGGTACTGGTGGCCTGTTGTTCCTGTGGTGGGGCCTCCTGTCCACTAGCGCCAGCAGAGGTGGAGGGCTGTTCTTCGGTGTGGCTAGTGTTAGGGGCCCCTGCTTCCCTCATGGTGTTGCCCTTGTCTGCCAGCACTCCTGCAATGGTGACCAAGGTGGTGTAAATGTTTTTTAGGTCATCCCTGATCCCCAGGTACTGCCCCTCCTGCAGCCGCTGGGTCTCCTGCAACTTGTACAGTATCTGGCCTATGGTCTCCTGGGAATGGTGGTATGCTCCCACGATGTTGGCTAGTACCTCCTGGAGAGTGGGTTCCCTGGGCCTGTCCTCCCCCTGTCGCACAGCAGTCCTCCCAGCTTTCCTGTTGTCCTGTGCCTCTGTCCCCTGAACCGTGTGCCCACTGTCACTGACCCCAGGTCCCTGATCGTCCTGGTTTTGTGGGGTTGCCTGGGGTCCCTGTAGTGGTAGTGGTGGACACTCTGCTGATTGATGTGTCCTGGGCCCGCTGGGTGGGTGCTGTGCTGGTATTTCCTGAGGGGGGAGGCTCTGTGGTGGGTTGGGACTGTGGCAGGGTAACCGACTGTCTGAAAGTCCCTGATGGGCCAGGTTGGTCATCCTGCTCCAGGCGTGCAGAGCTGTTGTCATCACTGTGGGCCTCTCCTTGGGGTGGGCTGGATGTTGCTTGCAACTCCTCTCTGGTGACCTGTAGGGGTCCTGTGGGGATGCAAATGCAGTGTTAATTTTTCTGTGTGTGCCATCTTGTGCATGGGTATGTTCCCCACTATGGTTGTTATTCCCAAGGCAGCTATGACTTGTGTGAGTCGTGCTTGGTTTGGCTAAGTGAATTTCACTAGTGTGGATGCTGTGGTGATGGGTGTCCATGCAGGTCTGTGATGGGGGTCCATGGATTGGTGTTGCATGCAGGGCTTGGTATTGGGATGGGTGGGTTGTGATAGTGGGGTATATGTGAGGTGGTGGAGTGAGGGGGGTGAGGGTAGGGGTAGGAGTTTGTGATGGCATGGAGGTAGGGTGGGGGATATAGTAGTAAAGATTTGACTTACCAGAGTCCAGTCCTCCTGCTACGCCTGTGAGGCCCTCAGGATGCATGATCGCCAAGACTTGCTCCTCCCATGTTGTTAGTTGTGGGGGAGGAGGTGGGGGTCCACCGCCAGTCCTCTGTACTGCTACCTGGTGTCTTGCAACCATGGAACGCACCTTCTGCCGTAGGTCGTTCCACCTATTCCTGATGTCATCCCTTGTTCTGGGGTGCTGTCCCACGGCGTTGACCCTTTCCACGATTCTCCGCCATAGCTCCATCTTCCTAGCAATGGATGTCTGCTGCACCTGAGATCCGAATAGCTGTGGCTCTACCCGGATGATTTCCTCCACCATGACCCTTACCTCCTCCTCTGAAAACCTGGGGTGTCTTTGGGGTGCCATGGATGTGGTGTGAGTGATATGTGTGCGGGTGTGTGGTGTGAGGTGCGTGGATGGTTTACGGGTGAGGGTGTTTTGTGCCTCTGATTGAGTGGGTGCTCCTGGCTTCTCTCTCTCTCACTTGCAAAAATGTGTGGGTCGTAAAGGGTTTTGGGTATTGTGGGTGTGTGTTTTATATTGGATTGAATGTGTGGGTGTGGTGTGTGTATGTGTTTCAGATGTGTGTAGATTGAATTGTCCAATGTGGTGGAGTTTTGTTAGTGTGTTTGTATTTTGAGAGCGGCTGTGTGTACTGCCAATGGTTTACCGTGGGTCGTGATACTGTGGGCGTATTCCTGTTGGCGTAACGGTGTGGGTTTTATCACTGAACTTTGGTCTGGCAGACTTGTGTGGGTGTCTGTATAGTGGCGGATTTCTCAGTGTGGGTCATAATACCCGTAGCAGAATACCGCCGCGGTCACGGTATGTTGGCGGCCGTCAACGCGGCGGTAGGTGGCATTTACCGCCACGGTTGTAATGATGGCCTTTATGTTCTTGATTCCCTTTATGTGTTCCCGTGTTCTAATCTTTAGTTGTATTTAATGTGCCTTCTAAGTATATTACGTTTCATGTGAATTTAAGTATATAAATGGCAAAACTGCTGCAGTACTGGGTTCAAAGTGTAAATGGGTAGGTGAAATTATACATTTTGTTGGTCCTCAAGTCTAATTTGCTTCTTCTTTGGAGGTAACCAAGTTGCCTTTTCATTTCTTTTGAAATCACCATATTTCTGAGGTTTGTGGCTGTTTTAAATATCAGGTGTTATGTGAGTGAGTATTTTAAAAGCGCACAGAACGCCAAAGAATAGAATCAAGGTGCTATGATTAGAAGGAGGGCATGATGAACTGACCAAATAATGATTTTTAGGCCCTTTTTTTAAACATTTTGTGAAAAACAAGATAGTCTGAGCGGATACAATTGCTGAAGAGAAGGTGATTCCAAAGTGCCACAGCCTGACACCTAAAAGCCCAACCTCCCTAAAGAGATGAGTGGTGGTGGTGTTTTAGCATGCAACTGTGAGAAGCTAGCAAACTGGTAATGGAATTCAATTTCATAAATGTCCTTGTTTAGAAAGATTAGTATAACACAATAGAAGGCTGTATGTATGACGATTAGGGATTTGAATTTGATTTGTATCTTCACAGAAAGCCAATTTAAGCACTTGTGGTTGGTCTTTTAGTTCTCTGGGTAATGTTGGCTGCTTTCTCATGAAGTACCATGTCTTCTGCAGTATTCTATTTATGTTGTTGCATGATGTGTGATTTATTAAACTGAAGTTTTGCTTTTGTTTCATTGATATTGTTATACATGTCTCTTGTTTTTCCTACTTCTTTAAATACATTTTCTAGAAATCAAATATTTTTTTCTTCAGTGCACCTTGGGTATTTACTATGTAGCTTATTGCTTTTAACCTATATGCATCTTCATTGTTTTCATTCTTTTTTCCAAAGGATTTCTGCAGTTACACTTGTTATGGAAAATGTGATGCATGTAACTTTCTTTGCTTGTCATTATGGATGGTTACTGAAGGCACAAGGGACTGAATTGGTGGCAATGGCCTTGGGTTTGTTTATATTGTGGACTCAAATTTGTTAATTTTAAACAACCTTATTAGTGATGTGTCTGTCTGGGGCCTCATTCCCAGCTGCCCTTTAATCCCACAACTGGTCCACTGGGAGTACATATTCACAGTAATTTCTCAGCCATGCGGCCTTTCATCCTTTTTATAGAAGTGAAAATCTGTGTGTGAAGTTCTGTGGAAAAAATGAGGAACTGCCAGAGTAAGTGTGTCTGCGACTACGGAGTTCCCCAGCAAAGTACTCATTTCTAAGGGGACCAATAGAAAACCCACAGGGTCCTATTTATAATCCACAAGTAACTTCAACCCAGGGCTATTGATACCTCAAGTGTTATTAATAACCACAGTGCCAGTATCTCGTGGGTGAGAAAGAATTACAAAGTAGGTTATCAGGCAACTCATAATCAGTGTCTATTCCTCCTTGCGAGACACACTACCTCTCATTCATCCATATTAAGTTGGCATATGAGAACATGAACCCATTGGTATTTCTTTCATTCATGGTAGATCTGCTAATTAAATTTGAAAATAAAGACTTTCTTGTGGATTAAATCTAACATTTTCTATAGCAAATAAGGCTTGCAAATATACACATATCCCTGGTGATTATGTTGTAGTGTCCCTCCTATAGTATATAATTTAATCTGTTTAAGATGTTCATTGTCACTGATACGAATGCTGGAGCTTTCCTCAAGAACTGCAGGCCTAAAGTCTACAGCCCACAGTGTAAGTACTTAGTTCAGTGTGGAGAGTGATTTAGAGAAGCCAAGTGGACCACAGCCCTAACACAAACTCACCAAGCTGTTCTTTTCACAAGCAGTCATTTCAGGTCCTGTTAAACAAGTTAATGGGCACAGTGGTAATCAAAACAATGTGTTCACCTTGCTGACAACACACTCAAACACTGTCCTACGAAATTGGGACTTTTAAAAGTTTATTGTGTGTACAATAACGACACAGAATGGAGATAAAATTGTTGTTATTAATGAGAACAATATAATTTTAAACATGATTTCATGGTAAATGACACCCTACATCCTAAGGCTGTCTCGAAACTCTGCACTAATTAAGTAGGCTAAAACATTATACTTTATATCTGCATGTCAAGTATTTGGATTGCACAGCGCACCTTCTCGAAAACAGCAAGTCTCTCTATTTGTTGTCCGAGATCTGCATTGGAAGAGCGGACTTGAGCTTTAATCGAGGACAGGAGTCCCAGCACAGCTGCTCTTGACTTCTGCAGCTAGCTCTCCTGTTGTATGCCTCTGATTGAGAACAAAGTCTGGATGGAATCAGCCAATTGGCATGACCTCTGTTGAAAATCTCTCAGGTGAAAACCTCCCCTCCTTAATGGCCTTAAAAAGACAAAGCAGCAACAATAGCTTGTACCTCGGAATGCTGTGGTGATAACAATAAGAAACTAAAGCAAAATGTAATCTTTTGCACCACATTTCAATGTGTTCATGGGCTGTTCCCAGTCTACTCTATTTGAAATGATCTGGATCACCTAGGTACTGCTGCACCTATTGGGTAATTCACTAGGCTGGCAAAGAAAACAGGCTTTTATTTATAGCCTATGTTCTGCAGCTTTGAAACCTGCATTCAGACCTATCAAAGTAACCCTTTTTGACAAAAAGGAATTCTCTTTTTAATATTAAATTGCCACCATTAGGTTGGCCTTGTACTCTACAAGTATGATAGCTAGTATTTAAAACATATAAGAATTTTATGTTGGTATGTTTCTACAGTGACTATCCCTCAGAACTATTTTCACTGTATACAGCTGTAGCGTATCATAAAAAAAAAACTAAAGTGCAATTAAAATACTACTTTAGCAGTCTTTGAGATAAAATACAGAAATTATTCAGACTTTGATTTTTATATTTAATGGAAATCTGATTCAAAGGTTAATTAACTTCTAAAAAGTTAGAATTTGTTTGACTAATGCTACAGCAGGCAAGTTATTTTTAGACTGTCTGCAGCTGCCTTATCAGTGTTGCCTTCATGATTCATGAAATACTGCTCACAGAGCAGAGACAATGGCTTAGGCCTGGCAGGATGGCCTTGGTGAAGAATGTGTGCTTAACATAAGCAGTGTAGTTAAGGAAGGTACAGGAACTTCACTGACTAGAAAGGGACCATAGGGAGATCTGTACCTTCATAGCTTGGTGATAAGGTAAGTCTAGAGAAGAGGAGACATCTGTTTTACAGGATTCACTTCAGCCCTCCTTTGTTTTGTTGCTCATTGGAGGAGGGAGCTGGCTCCAGAACCAGTTTAAAGTGCTTGAGTGGGACGGGGATGCTCATTACTTTAGACACATGCATATGTCTGTCAGAAACTCCCTGCAGGGGCAGAGGGGTTCTGCCATTAGGTTATTGAGACTTGTGCACTGTTGGATAGTTTACAGTGAGGTAATCAAGATGTGCCACAAAAGGGGAAGTTTTTCCCTTAGGAAGGGGTTGTCCATTGATCAATTAGCATCCAAAGATCACTCTCACCCAGTGACTAGTGAATTAACAAAAGTAGCATTTCTCCCAAGCTCCTCAAAACATTTTCTGGATCTCTGGGAGAACAGAAGAGGCCTGGACCTACTGCCTGTGACATGTGCAGAAATCTGAAGTGCTAGCATGCTCCCATTCTTACCCAGGACTAAGAAATTGACATAAAGAGTGAGTTAGATAACCTCCTTCCAAGAACATCAAAAGCTGCAAGAGGCCTTCTTGTTGGAGTGATCAGTTCGCCAGTTACAACTGGAGATAGACTGGAAATTGTTGGTGGCCTCTGCTGAATGTGTTCTGGACCCTAACTGCAGTCTGTGAGGTCCTGCAAGCCTTATAAGTGGCCAAAAAAAACTGCTCCAGAAAGTGTGAGAGGTTGGAACTTCAAAGACCTGGAGAGTATCAGAAGGACCTCATGAAAAAGGTGTTCAATTTTTAGAGGACTTTGTCAGATAAAGCTTCAGACTTGCTCTAATAGAAGATTTTGAGCTTCTAAAAGTAATGTAGGGCCTGATATAGATTGTGGCATTTGAGATAGTCTAGTCTGTCACAAACATGACGGACATCCCATCCACTATATTACAAGTGCATTATATCTTATGGCACTTGCAATATTGTGGATGGGATATTCATAATTTTTGTAACAGAATATTCTAACTGTCAAACTCTAAATCAGGCCCTGAGTCTGAATGGAGAAACCTTGACTAGACGAAGGCATAAAAAGTATCCAACAGACATTTGGAATTTCAGAGATGCAAAATGTTCCAATTCTTAGTTTTTGGGTTCAAAACCAATAGCTTCAGGGGAACATGTCCAGTAGCTATTTCACTTCCAGAGGATGTTGCTGAATATAACCTCCAACCTTGCCCCACTAGAAGATGTCAGCTTCAATAGATAAAAACTTTTACTTGGGTGACTCATTTGGTGTATGGTGTATCTGACTCTGCTCTATTACGCTCAGCTTAAAATTGCAACTTGGTCCTGGTCAACTACAGTGACTTCTGATTGGAGCTTTATTTTTTCTTGGTGCTTTTTGACCTAAAACCTTAAAAATGCATGTCTCTGATTCACCTTAGTAGGTCTTAGTCATTTTAATGTCCTTTTTCTTATTAACATTTTCTTGCCAAAATTGATTATGGGTTTTTATAGATTCTTCTTTCTTTCTGACCGTTTTGGTGTTGTTGAATGCTTTACAGATTTTCCTAAGTTTAGTCAATCTTATCTGTAAGTCAATCTTTTCTGTGTCAGACCTACCAGGGGTTGAGACAGGGTTCAAACTATTGAAATTGTGTGTTTGACCCAGCAGAATTTTTGGCCACTTACTACTTAACTTACTGTTATTTAACAGAATGGTGAAACAGAAACCAAAATACACTACCTATAATTGAACTATCTTGGTTGAAAACAGGAATAATAGAAATATAATGCCAGGACCTTGGTAGTGTTGAGCCATACACTTTTCTGTGTGAAAGTGCAGGTTGCTAATTCAAACCACGTCGTAATCAGCACTGGAAAACTTGTACCATTTCACAAAGTTGTGAAGTCCTTGCTTTTGATCTGTGATCCATAATATATCTGTTTTGCAGCTATTGCATTTGCTATATTTTGTATGATACATAGTGCAGTAGAAAATAACTTCCACATAAAACATTTGGGGCCAGATGTATCAAATTCCGATTTTGCGAACCGAAAATTGCGAGTTGGTGCGACTCGCAATTTCTGATTCGCAAAATCGGATGCAGAACGGTGTCTCAGACACCGTCTGCGAATCTCAATGGGGTTGCAAAGACCCACCTCATCAATATTAATGAGGTTGGTCACATTTTGCGACCCCATTGAGATTCCCTGCACTCACAGGGATGATGGCCTGCTGGAGACAGCAGACCTCCATGTCTGTGACTGCTTTTTCAATAAAGCAGTTTTTTTTTTGTATTGCAGCCCGTTTTCCTTAAAGGAAAACGAGTTGCAATACAAAAAAAATAACGAAACCATTTGGTTTCAGTTTTTCAGAGTAGGCAGTGGTCCATTGGACCATTGGTACATTGGACCACTGCCTGCTCTGAAAAAACATTACCGGCGACATTCCCTTTTGTGAATGGGGTACCACCAGTGTGACACTGGTGGTAACTGCGAATTGCTTTGCGACCGCGTTCGCGGTCTCAAAGCAATTCTACATCGTGGTGCGAGTCGCAAATAGGAAGGGAACATCCCTTCCTATTTGCGAGTGGCATTCCCATTTTGCGAGTCGGTAACGACTATCAAAATGGTAATGAGAATCGCGATGCGCGTTTTGCATGGCGCAAATTGCGATTTTCGCAGTTTGCGCTATGCAAAATTCTACCTACATCTGGCCCTTGGTCCCATCAAATGACAAGTATACCTTGCTTTATTTTGTATTTATAGTAGGACCCTAAATAGAAGTATTCCAACAAGATATTGTTTGCAACGCTTTTCCCACAAATAATTCACAGCTTTGCTTCAAATTCAAGAGTATTACAAAAGGTTGTAGGTCACAACATCGTTTTCGAAATATCAACCCGCAGTGATATCACGAAGTAATGTAGACTACCAAAGCATTGTCAAGATAAGTATACATTTGCTGTGATTAGCTGCGCCTGGATAATATTTTGGAACCCATATTATTGGCAAAAGTTAGCTGCAGGGCGATATTTTGATCACAGCATCTTGGTATAACACTTACGGAGGCTAGAGTAGTCACCATACTTTACTAGCCAACCTCTTTCCAACCTTATTATTCTTGCCATTCTCTTCATGATGTAACCACCATCGCTGCCAGTGCCTTATACCTTTCAACATGTTTGACAATAACGTCCTGCACTGATTATGGATCTTGGTCCTGGTTGCATTCAATGCAACTAGAATGAGATCAGATTGTTGCAAATGGAATTAGACTTGGGATACTCTAAAGTTTTCTGCAATATGCTACAAAGATCATATTCTATAACATGCTGTTCAACTTGCTCGGTTGTCTTCTATTGCTGCAGACGTACACTACGAGAAACAAATGTCAAAACTGAAGACTAGAAGCAAAAATGAATCAAAGTCTGTAAAATAGGGTTTATCATGTGCAACTTTAAGCAACTGTGCCTCGCTTATTGAACGTTTCACTGCAACTATCTTTAATAAAAGGGAAAGCTGTTACCTCACAAACAACAACAAGGTAAAATAGATTACAATAATCCATGACACAGGGAAAACAGATAATAAAACATACCAGTGAATAATCGTTAAAAAGCCATGTCTATGGACCCACATTTAATTAACTCATTAGAAAATGTTCAAACATAGCTTCTGTACGGTCTCTGTTGCTCTCTTTGGTTTTTGCTAGTCAAAGTTAAATTTGGAAAAGAAAAATTAGACCACAGCCTATTTCTACATCAGACCAGTCAGGAATAATTGCAGGTTGTTTACCCCATTAGCTGCTGGGCATTTAAATGCCCGCCCCCCCGCCCCAGACTGAGCCCATTTTTTGGCTATTTGGGGTAGTCCTTCATAACTTTTTGTCCACATAAGCTATCCACGCCAAATTGGCATCATTTTTTTCCAACATCTTAAGGATTCTAAAGGTACCCAGAGTTTGTGGGTTCCCCTGGAGGGGACCAAGACATTAGCCAAAATACAACAAAATGTCCGAAAAATGGGGAAAAAGGGCTGCAGAAGAAAACATATGGTGTTTTCCCTGAAAGTGGCATTAACAAAGGCTTTGCAGTGCTAAAATCCCCAACCTCCCAGCTTTCAGGAACAGGCAGACTTCAATCAGAAAACCACATTTTTCAACACAATTTTGGCATTTTACTGGGACATGCCCCATTTTTACTATTTTTTGTGCTTTTAGCCTCCTTCCAGTTAGTGACAGAAATGGGTGTGAAGCCAATGCTGGGTCGAGGACAGCTAAACATTTCCGAAAAGTAGGCAAAATTCTGAATTTAGCAAGGGATCATTTGTGTAGATCCTACAAGGTTTTCCTACAGAAAATAACAGCTGAAATAAAAACATATTGAAATTCAAGTGTAAAAACAGCCATTTCTCACCACATTTTACTCTGTAACTTTTTCCTGCGATGTTAGATTTTCAAAAACAATACCCCGTTACGTCTGCTAGAATCTTCTGCTTGTGGGAATATATAGGGCTCATAGGTTCATCAAGTACCCTAGGTACCCAGAGCCAATAAACGAGCTGCACCTTGCAATGGCTTTTCATTGTATACTGAGTATACAGCAATTCATTTGGTGAAATATAAAGAGTGAAAAATAGGTATCAAGGAAACTTTTGAATTTCCAAAATGCGCACAAGATAAGGTGTTGAAAAGCAGTGGGTATCTGCATATCTCTGAATTTAGGGGTCCCCATACTAGCATATGAATAACAGGGCATTTCTCAAATACGCTTCTTTATTACCCACTGTCTTATATTTGGAAGGACGAAATGTAGAGAAAGACAATGGGTAGTAACACTTGTTCTTCTATTCTGTGTTCCCCATGTCTCCCAAATAAATGGTACCTCACTTGTCTGCGTAGGCCTAATACCTGCGACAGGAAACGCCCCAAAAAGCAACATGGACACATCACATTTTTACATTGAAATCTGAAGTGTGTTTTGCAAAGTGCCTAGCTCTGGATTTGGGCCTTTAGCTCAGCGGGCAACCTAAGGAAACCTAGCAAACCTATACATTTATGGAAAGTAGGCACCGAGGGGAATCCAGAATGAGGTGACTTGTGGGGCTCTCACCAGGTTCTATTACCCAGAATCCTTTGCAAACCTAAAAATTTGGAAAAAAATAACTTTTTCCTCGCATTTCGGTGATGGAAAGTTCTGGAATCTAAGGGGAGCCACAAATTCCCCTCCACTCAGCTTTCTCCCCATTCTCCTGATTAAAATGGTACCTCACTTGTGTGGGTAGGGCTACTGCCTGCGACTGGAAATGCCCCAAAACACAACGTGGACACATCACATTTTCGAAAAGAAAACTGACCTGTTTTTTGCAAAGTGTCTTGCTGTGGATTTTGGCCTCTAGCTCGGCCGGCACCTAGGGAAAACTAGTAAACCTATACATTTGTTAAAACTGACACCTAGGGAAATTCAGAATGGGGTGAGTTGTGGGCCTTTCACCAGGTTCTGTTACTCAGAATCCTTTGTAAAACTCAAATTTGGCAAAAAAACACTTTTTCCCTCACATTTCGGTGATGGAAAGTTCTGGAATCTGAGGGCAGCCACAAACGTCCTTCTACCCAGCTTTCCCCCAGGTCTCCCAATAAAAATGGTACCTCACTTGTATGGTAGGCCTAGTGCCTGTGACAGGAAATGCCCCAAAACACAACATGGACACATCAAATTTTCTGAAAGAAAACTGACCTGTTTTTTGCAAAGTGCCTAGCTGTGGATTTTGTCCTCAAGCTCATCCGGCACCTAGGGAAACCTAGAGAACCTATACATTTTTTAAAACTAGTCACCTAGGGAAATTTAGAATGGGGTGACTTGTGGGGCTCCCACCAGGATCTATTACCCAGAATCCTTAGCAAACCTCAGAATTTGGCACAAAAAACACTTTTTCGTCAAATTTCGGTGCTGCAAAGTTCTGGAATCTGAGGGGAACCACAAATTTCCTTCCACCCAGCATTCCCCCAAGTCTACTGATAAAAATGGCACCTCACTTGTGTGGGTAGGCTAGTGCCCGTGACAGGAAAGGATCACACAAGGGTCAATTGTAGTCCTTGCATGAGGGCTACTATTAACCCTGGAGTGATCCATTCCTGACGCAGGTACTCCGCACAGGCACACAAGTGGGGTTGTGTTTTTATCAGAGCTAGTGGAGAAACACTGGGTGGTAGGAATTTTGTGGATTCCTGCACATTCCTGTAGGTTCTGTGATGAAAAAGCAAGGAAAAATAGTGTTTTTAATCAATGTTTCACTTTTGCAGGGTATTCTGGGTACGAAAACTTTGTGAAATCTTCCGTGGACTGCCTGGGGTGACTAGTTTTCAGAAATGTCTGGGTTTGTGAGGTTTCCCTATATGGCCGCTGAGCACAGGACAAAAAACTCAGGTGACTGTCCTACAAAACGTGGTAGGTAATTTTGATGTCTCCACAATCCGTTTTGGGTACTTCCCTGTTGTGGTCACTTGCCCACTCACTAAAGTGAGGCTGTTTTCCTCTGGAGACCTAGTGGAATGCTGAGTGGTAGAAAATTTGTGGCTGCCGGCAGATTCCAGAACTTCCGCTCACTGAAATGCAAGGCAAAAGTGTTTTTAAGCACATTTTGTGATTTCAAGGGGATTCTGGGTGAAGGAAAACTGATGAGAGTCACACAAGTCCTGCACCATTGGACTCCCCTTGTACTAGTATGTTAAAGGTTATCCACCACTCACACTGGTTGGTTTTAGCACCTCCAGAAATGATGGTTTCAAAGCATGAATACTTCTGAATAGTATCTGAATGTTGAAACCAAGCCTTCTGAAGGCGGGCCATAAAGCCATGTCCAGGCACCAACCTCTTTATGGTCCATTCACATGCCATTCATGCACAACAAACAACCTTTTCACATCGCCGGCCATGGGCCCAATCTGACCATTCACTGCACTCACATTAACTTACCGCTGCCAGACAAGGGCCCATCACATTCATACTCCACAGGAACAAGTTTGGCTATATTTTACCACCTGTCAAGTAACCGCCTCCTTCCTGAACATTACCGAAGGCATGCGTAACAAACCGTTACTAATGACTCCCATGACAGCCACCAAGACTCAGGAAGACATGTTTTTCATGCACCTTTAGCGCATTCACTGGGCTAAATCCAACTCCTTCCAGTTTGTGGATGCAAGTTTGGGGTGTCCAAGTATGCCGTACAAAGCGATTGCTCGAAATGAGTGAGCATATCCACCTTTGAAACTAAGGGAGACATGCTGGGGAATTCTTGCGATGTTCCCCAAAGAGAAGGTCATAGGCTATGAAAAAGGGTAGTGTTTGGCACACAGGGGAGTCTGTGAGAACGTAGCATATGTCCCAGCCAACATTCTGTGCAGTGCTCTGACTGTAATGCACTTATCATGCACTTATCATATAGCAAATTGAACATCTACTAACTTCTGATGGAGGATCAACATGAAAAGCAGGTAAAAAACTGGCCTGTATGTGTCATTGTCCTTCAGTGCTGAAATGGCACCAATGGGTTTGAATCCATAGGTGTAGATGATGTACATCTGTACTACCTTTACTATCTGCCTTCTACCTGTGCAATATCCCTGTGAAGGCACACCTACCATAAGCTTTCCTTACCCATTCATGTCTCTGTTCACATCAGAGGCCTGACTAATCCTGTGTAATTGCCAAGTGAACCTATACTATACTAGTTACTAGTTTGTATTTGCAAGTTGGGGGTGTCTGAGTATGCCTTGGGAGGCCTGTTCCACAAACCGAGGGAGCATATCTACAGTTTAAACTAAGGCAGACATGCTAGTGAGGAAATCCTAAGGTCTCTAAAGTAAAAAGTCAAACAAATATTCTGTGGGACTCATTCACCAACACTCCTACTGTTGCTTTGAAAGTGAAGCAACAAATTGAGTTTGCACACTTTCAAACAAGTAGAAATGTTGGTGAATATGTCTGACAGGACATTTGTTGACTTATTACACATACCCTGGTTTTCATTGGCAATCATGGTGGTCCTTGTGTAGCATACAGAAGTTCCTTAACAAGCACTTCAGAATTCAGTCATGCTTTTAACATTTTGCCACACAGGGTACTCCGTGACAATGTGGCATATATTCTGTCCACTAGCATGTGCAGTATGGGGACTATAGTGCACATTAATTGAACAGAACACCTACCTCATTCTGACTGTGGATATAGGTCTCAAGCAGGCCATAAGGAAGTGAATGATTCCTGAAGTAGATTAAGTAAATTTCTGTGGCTGCTTGCCTAACAAATCAGTGGCCCATGGACTTTCGGTATACATGGACAGCCACTGAAAGGATTACCCAATGGCAGCTCCACCTCAGTCGATTTCCCAGAACTTTGCTTTAGTATGATACAACATATAGCAATTAGGGACACAGAAGCCTGGTTGAGATGGGCACTGGTGACAATGATGCAGACTCTCCTGCCGCTTTCCATGCTTTGAGCACACTTTACAGCAACGACATGGACGATTAGTTTTGGGTGTTTTAGGAATACAATCAGCAAAGTGTCGCTCCTGCATCCTTGCTACATCCTCTGGAACATTTGACATGGAGGATGCTACTACTTCTGTAACAGCAGTGATGCTTTCAATTAAAGACAACTGGAAGTCTAGGAACGTCATGAGTCTTCCTGTGGTTGTCTGGCGGTAACCAACACACACATTATACGTTGCCATCTGGATCAGAAGGGTAAACAGTTTCTTGTACCAAGTATACAGATGGGCTTGTGGACTTCAGCCATCTGACCCCAAACTGTGATGGGGGAAATGCTCTCATGAATTGTAGTGAGCACATATACATCACGCCTATCCAAAAACTTGACTGCGAGCAAACACAATGCAGTACTCTGGGATTTCTGGAGCTTCTTGCAAACAAGCTTCTGTGGGAACCCTTTGCGGTTACAACGAACTGTACCACAGGCCACAGTGCCAGCTTTGTAGAGCTTACTGAACAGCTCTACTCCTGTTTAGATATTGTCCACTTACAGGTTATAACCTTTGTGAAGGAGTGGCTGGACAATTTCCCATACAATCCTACCTGTGACCCCTAACGCAAGCCGGCAACCTACCATGTTTAGTTAGAGTCCTTCCCTGTATACACTCTCAAGCTGTACACATAGCCAGAAGAGCTCTCACATAGCATGTTCAGCTTTATGTCAAAGCGAGCTCTTTTGCTCTCAATGTACTGTCTGAACAGCAGCTGTCCTTTGTACAGGATCAAGGACTCATCAACTGCTATATTCTTTCAGGAGTATATATCTCTGGGATCCTGGCAGACAAATGTTCCACAACAGGCCACATTTTGAGCAACCTGTCATGGTCTGGATGGTCCAGGTGCAATGAAGCAGGATTGTTATCGAAATGCAGCATGCGCTGCAGTAGCAAAAAACATTCTCTGCTCATGTATGGTGTGAAGATGGGGGTTACCCAAACCATGCGAGTCGTCCAGTAGGACTGCAAAGTGGGTTTCTGCACTAACCCCATTTTGAGCGTAAGGCCCAAAAATATCTTTAACTCCGCCAGCGAAGTGGTAGTCCACTGGCGTGCCCTAGAACAGGATCCTAGAGTGCCTCCATGCTCCCTCAGAAAATGGTCTGCACGCAAATTTGTTTGCTGCACAATTTCCTGAAGGAAGTCAACATCCAAAAATAGATGGACGTAGTCAACTGGCAAAAAGTTGGTCGTTTCGACTTTACATCCAGCGTCACCAGTAAAAGGTGGAATTTGGGGCTGAACTAAACAGGGGGACTGGCAAGAGAGCACTCTCTCTGTGTTTGTGGCTGCATGCGCCTGCTCTTTGAGTTCAGCAAACCCAATGTTGTCCCGCTGCACAGACTGTGCTTGCAAAGGGACAGCACGGCTGTCGTCATCGTCTCCTTCAGAATCACAGGAAGAGGTGTCGTCGGTTGGGACTCTGCTGACTGAAATATCACTCCCAGATTCTGCCCCGTTATCCTCTCCCTCAGATGCTGTCTCAGTCTCTGATCCTGCCTCAGAGCTATCGTCCATAACCTGAGTTAGGGCTTGAGCAGCAGTCATCCAACGAGACGCCATCTCTGCTCCTGGCTAAACTGTCCCTCTAAGTACTAGCCAATGTAGAAGGCAGATAGAGCCACACAATTGTTTGTGTGTGTGTGATGTGTCCAATAGTAAATGTTGTCACTTACCTTCACTTCTTCTCTGGTTCGGCAGATTCCCTGAAGACACTGAAACAAAAAAGACACAGTATTACTTCACCTTACCACAAACCCATCATCACAGCCATTAGCGCTGGTGGCACCCAGTGTGACAGTCATTTTTGGTGCTCTGCCTCCCATGACACCCTCCTCTTCTAATTCCCTCAGTACCACCCAGCAAAAGTGCCCCTCATATCTCCATAGTCCCCCTCGCACATACACTTCTTTTGTTTACACATACATATATACAAATATATTTTATATATGTGTGGTTTTCCTGGGGGGCCGAATTTGACTCCTGGAAAACAACACAAGCTAAAAAGTATATATATATATATATATATATATACATATATGTATATATTTATATATATATATGTATATATATATATATATATATATATATATATATATATATATATATATATATATATGTATGTATATATATATATATATATATATTTATATATATATATATATATATATATACTGACTCTCTACATAACTTCTCTTTTTATATACTTGTGCTTTCCCTGGGGCCAACCACAGCAAGGCACACATGTATAAAAAAAGAAAATGTCCCCATAGGGCGTCAGTCCAAGGGCTGACCTCAAAAATTAAAAAAATATATATTCCATATATATTCCCTATGGAGGGCGCGATCGCCCATCCTAGGGAAAACTATTTTGATAAAATAACCCCCAGGGGTCAGCCCATGTAGGAAGGGCCGAGCCCACCACTTTCTTTTTTTTTCTTTTTTAAAAATACATTTATTTCATAATATGGGGGGGCATGATTGCCCCTCAGAAGAACCCCAACTTATTTGTATTTATTTATGTACCAACGGGGGGGCTAACTTACATGGGGGCTGACCCCCCAAACAAGATCCCTGTTGTCTAGATGCATTTCCTGGCCATGGATCGCAGCTGTGCTGTGATCCATGGCCAGGAAACAGTGCTGGGAAGGCATTAATGGAAAGGGGAGGCTCTCCCCTTTCCATCGATGCCTCCCTTGCATCTGGGGAGGCCGTTTTGACCTTTTTTTACCCACCGGAGAAGGGAGAGGACGCTTACCTGCTCCTCCGCTGCTCCGGTGGGGAAAAATGTGATGAGCGCTGATGTCACAGAGGGGCGGGAGTGGGGTGAGATGTGGAAGTTCTTCTGTATCTCCTAGGGTAATAAAAAAAAGTGGCCAACATCCGCACCAATGAGATTAATGAGCTAATAAGACAGTCTCCTTTTGAAAACTCTACATGTCACCTACTTTGCTACGACTTCTTTTCCTGAGGTAGACCTGCAAGCCCCACAAGAAGACCTAGATGAGGCAAGAAATCCCTACTCTTTTGGTGATCCTAAAACATTGTACAAATGGTACTCCATCAAAGAAGTTTATTTGGCCAACTTTTGTCTCTTAGGCAGGATGCTGGCTGCAAACCGCATCCGTCATGATCTCGGCACCACTAGGCACCAGCCTGAGGTTGAGCTAGACCTTAGGGCTCCTTGTCTCTCGCAGGCCAAGAATCTGTCATGCCGGCCACATAGGCTCTTCCAGAAGACCAACAGGGGGGACCAATGTGGTGCAGTGTCCTGAGGGCCCTTGCTGTAAGGTAAGCAGCATGATCGCTGGGACCTGGCACAGTTGGTGGCCA
Organism: Pleurodeles waltl; assembly: GCF_031143425.1. NCBI lineage: Eukaryota > Metazoa > Chordata > Amphibia > Caudata > Salamandridae > Pleurodeles > Pleurodeles waltl. The sequence goes on along the minus strand of NC_090447.1, from coordinate 1,337,541,871 downwards.
GGAGGAGATGGCATGACAGAGGCAAGCAGGTGGGACCCAGCAGGGTTGATGGGGGCCCCCTGACAGAAGAGTGGTGACTGCTTGTGGCCCTGGCTGCAAATGTGAGGCCCTGTTGGACTCGGAGTGTGCTTCATTGTAACCCTAGTTCCTCTCCCATCCTTCAACTGCGTTACAGGACATCGTGTGGATGAGGGAAGCCCAGGGACTCAGAACCTGTGCATGAGTCCGGGCACCCAAAATTGGCACAGGGGCATGAGTGGGACATTGACGACACCAGCAAATTCACTGCGATGCCCCTGCCCAAATGAGGACTGGGATGCACGCAAGAGTGCCTTGAAGGGCTGCTGGCCCCTCTGAATAGTGTTTCCGAGCCCTCCACCTTGACACCTACAACAAAGTCAGCTGCTTCAATGTGGCCTTGGGGGCAGGCAGTCCTGCATGCAGGACGAAGATGGCGAGGGTGGCTCGCCTGGTAGCTGGTCAGTGGCAAGGCTGGTGGGGCTGGGCTGCCCAGCGCTGTGGTTGCCTAGTCTCTCCCCCATCCCCTCATAAAACCCCCTACAGGAGATTATGAACTGCGGCCAGTGTGAGGTGTGGATGGGCCCTGTGTTGGCCACAGGGCCCGGAGGCCTTACTGTCACACTGGTGAGGGAGAAGACAGCCTCACCTGCCAAGGTCAAAACAGATAAATTCACCTGCTAAACCACTGGGAAGAAAGAAGACAGATGGGACGTTGCGCAGCAGGCTAGTGCCTCCATTAGCTTTGCAGCATCCATCATTCTGGCTATCTGGGAATCCAGAGAATCGCTGGAGGGCAAGATTGGATTACCTGTCCCTCCTGCACCATGATCTCTGCAGCATGGTGGAGAGGATCTCAGAGGTGGAGGGAACATTATCCGTCATATCAGATTCAATGAAGACCCAGCAGGAAACCATGGTTGCCTTCCAGCACTAGGGTCAATTGGGGGAAATTGATCCTGGTGCCTCTGGGGGGTGCATACCATGAGGGGAGAGTCAGCACCCAGCTGAGAGTGGCTGGCAACAGCTTCCAGTATTTGGGTATGACAGTGACCTTCACTAAACGGTGCTACTGGGCACTCAACATTCCCCACTAGTGGCCAGAATGTGGAAAGATATGGGGGAGTAGTTGAAGCTGTCCCTCTCGATTGTTGGCAGGGGTGCCTTCTTCAAGATGGTGGCCCTTCCCATGTTTCTATACATACTATAACGCTACCCCTACCCGTTACAAACTACCTTCTTCACAGACCCATAGGCCCAGAACTTGTGGGCAGGCAAGGCTCCTAGAGCCTCCTTTGTGAAATGCAGGGACTCCCCATATGAGGCCGAACTGGTTTGGGCAGTCGTTAAGCTATATTACTGGCCATCCCAGCTAGTCAATATCCACTGGTTCTGTGCTGATAAAGACAACACAGCAAATGGGCTGGAGCTGGAATGGGTTACTTTCATTTCTTTATAGCAGATCACACCCCCACCTACTACAGCCAAATTTCCATTCAGAGTTGGTACTTGGCCCTTCGACACATGCAATGGTTTGGCACACTAACTAAAGTGACCCCTTATGACACAGGAAATGGCTATCTTAGATGGTTAGTTTGGCCAGCTTCGGTGACTGGGACCTTATTGGTATTTCCACAATGAGGGACATCTAGGGAGTGGGGGAGGGATATGACATCCTTCAGGAGCTTCTGGTGGACTTTACCTTTCACTCATCCCAATTTTACAAATAATTTTATTTACACAAGGCCCTCAACAAATACAAGACACAACTAGACACCCTCCCTGAATTTAGCCCTCTCAACTTTAAAGCGGCCACTGATGCACTGGGCAGGGTGCCATATGCGGCTATACAAGCTTCTGGTAGCCCTAATGCTGGATCCCTTATTTATCCTCTGGGCCAGATGGGAGGAGGGCATGGGCACTCTGGACGATGACGAATGGACGGAGGCAAAGATGACCTCACGCGGGCTAGCCATCTTCATGTGCTTGCATTTGATTCAACTAAAAATGTTTCAGAAAATGTATTATTCCCCTGAGAGACTCTGATGCATGGGATACATACGCTTCTGTTTCTCCACATGCTCTCTATATCATCAATCAATCAATCAGGAGTTTGTAAAGTGCACTACTCACCCGTGAGGGTCTCAAGGTGCTGAGGAGGGAAGGGGTAAGGGAGGGGGGAAGGTGCTGCTACTGCTCAAACAGGCAGGGCTTGAGAAGTTTCCTGAAGGTAAGGAGGTCTTTGGTCTGGCGCAGGTGGGTGGGAAGGGTGTTCCGCGTTTTGGCAGTAAGATGTGAAAATGATCTACCACTGGTTCTAGTTCTGCGGAGACGTGGGATGGTTGCAAGGGCGAGGTCGGCGGAGCAGAGATGCTTCGTATCATATTTTGTGGGAATGCCTGGTGATTAGAGGGTACTGGTTGGGGATTAATGACCAGATTGGGCATGTAGTTAGTTCCAGACTGGAGCTGGATCCCAATTTTATGTTGTTGGGAGTCATGGTTGAGCTGGGGGTGACGCGTACCACATGCATCCTCCTAGCCACGGTATACCTAATAGCCGAGAGGGACCTGGCCGTGTATTGGAGAGACAAATCTGTTCCACAGTTTACAAAAGCGGGCAAGGGGCATGGACTACTGTGCAGCAATGGAGACATTTGTTTATAAAGTGCATGGGGTACACCACAAGTATGAACACATTTTACCACTGTGGAGAAACAGATATCTCTGACTGAATGCTCCCTGGGAACACTGTGAGGGCCTTCCGCCCCATGGACTTAATTTTCCCTTTTTTCTCTCATGTTCCCATCCGTGTGAGGCATCCAGCGCCACTGTGGAACTGACAGTCCTGTGAGTTGTTGCAGTGTCGCGTGGGCTCTCATTATCCTAAATGAGACTACTGGATTTCTAGGCAGCAGGGTCGTTCACGGTGTGGGGGACTGAGTCGGACCCACTTGGAAGGACCTCTGTCACCCTAAACCCGGTTTTGCTCTGGCTAACTAGCAGTGCCTCATTTCTCCCAAGGGGAAGAGATGATTGGGCAGCCGAGCGCATGACATCTTTGGAACTTCTCAGGGAAGTCGTGGTCACTCAGATCCAAACCAACTCTCTCATTTACAGTATGATCTCATATACAATTGACAAAGGCAGTATAAGTTTTATATAATGTTTTAATAAAACAACTGCATTTTAGACGTTAAGGCGTGAGCCGCAATAACCAGAACCATACAACACAGTAGGATTGAAATAGTCACTAGGAGAGTAAAACATAAGAATAACGCTATCATGGTGTTTAGCAGTTTCTACTCTCCCTCTGCTAGTTCTATTTCGAGCACAGCATGTTAAGCTTATAACTTGCCTTTCTGAATCCCTCGGGAGACATAAACCCTCATACCTGAGCAAAGGCCTGTGATCTGGTTCAGCATCTGCAACGAGGCAGTCAGCGTCTAGTTGTGGTTCCCTGGTCGGAATCTCTCTCTTCCGTGTATTGGGACAAGGAAGTGTTTTTATAACTAACATGTCAGCGTGATCACAAAATGTCCCTACGCAATGTACCAGACTGTATCCTTGACTGAAGCACAGAGTGAACAAGAATGTGTTAGGGAGAACTCCAGTGCTGAAGTAGGCTAAACAGTGTGATATGAAATATAAAACAAGACCGTAGAACTCGCTATTTGAAAAATAACAGTAAGAAGCCGAATAAAAAGCATTTAGAGAAAAGTGCAGTAAGCTGCGAGCAAAGGAATAAAATACATCCAGGGCAAAATGCACAAAGGCCTAAAGCCTGAAGCTAATGCGCCAAAGGATACGTAAAACTGACCACACTACACCCTCCCCTTGTCGGTAGCAAGTGGTTCTAAGAAAATAAAAATATGCCCCAGATATAAACAAAACATAAAAAGATACCTTTCGACAAGGTCAGAGGACAATAAAGTCATAAATTTGGGAAGCATGTGACGATAAAGCCAAATCCAATATAATGTCCATTTTTGCTTCATTGAGAAGAGAGAAAAAAAAAATCCAATTGTCAGACAGAAGCAATAGAAAGCAGGAGTTCCTCCACTTCGATATATGTCAATATCGGAAGATCCACGCCAAAAAGTACCATGGAGCAGGTGTGTTCCAAAGCCCCAAAAGCATTCAGGGCGGCACCCCGTGCAGGGCCTGTGAATGAGACAATACCATCTTCCTCCTGGAAGGGAATCTCATAAACTGTCTCACGAAGCAAACGCAACCGTAGTGCACAAGTCTGGGAATAAGCCCTAATCGGGAACATCAACAGATCAGCATCGACCACTGGAGGGTGCTGCAGTGAGAGATAGAGAGCCAGTGCATGTTCAAACGAGCACCAGAGGCACCGAAACACGGGTTGCACACAATCCAAAACTGGGCGGAATGTCAGAGACCAGTCACACTCCAAATGACCCATGAGTGTTGCTCCAAAATGCTGCATCATGCGTTCACGACACAGCTGCGCTGACGGGAGCGCCAACATGGGATCTCGTCGTGGTGGGACAGCCATTGCGGAAGAACAGCAGCAAAAGCAAGACTCCAGCCAATAAAGCCAAAGTAATCGGGAAACCCCCAAAAATGCTTCCGAAAATAGAGTGTATAGTCCAAGGTATTAAACCGAATATGGAAGATAAGGTGTGAGCAAAACCAACACCAACGACTTTGAAAAAATGTGCAATTCCAGTAGTGCTGGATGCATTAAATATACGTCCCACAGGTTCACCAAAGTGACTCGGAAAGTTAGTATTCAAAAGGGACTGTATTTCCGCCAATGACCTTGCCACCTGAAGTGCGTAGGTCTCGCTAGCAGATGTAAGGGACACATGCTTTTGAAACAATAGAGCCTTTAATCGACCCAACTTGTCAAAATTTACCTTGGAAGTAGCAATATGAGGCCAGATGTCTGCTACCTCCCTAATTTGAGTGGGGGGAAACAACACATTCCCGCAGCACGTAACGGCCTTGGTGACAACGACGACGTAAACTATTCCGGCACGCATACCACAACAGTGTTCGCTGTTAAGAAGAATGTAACTGCCGTTAGAAAGCACCTGGAAAGTGTTTTTAATAACTGGGACTGGAACTCCCTTCAGATAACAAGCTAAGTTAGCAATCGAAGCATTACACGCCCCGTGCAAGGACAGCTGTTTACAAACCATGGAATGGCTGACAGAAGTTTCGCATTTTCTACCGCTAAGAAAAACCTCCCTCAAACCATTAATACATCTGTATAGAAAGGGAAGCTCCCACACCTCATGTATGTAACTATCTCCCAACCGTTCGTATCTACCCACCGGAATGTGCTTCAAACAAGAAGTAAATTGCAGAGTGGAGATAGGCAGATTAATAACCCCATGAATCAACCACTCAGCTGACGGAATCTCAGCAACCGTAAAAGGCAGTTTCTCCAATTTTTCAATATTTAACATAACATACGTTGCTTCCTTTTTAGCCATCAGCTGTTGTTGACGAGTCAAATTAAAGGAAACAAATATCTCCCTGGCACGAATGTGCTGCCACGGGACGCGACCTGCCTTCAAGGTCTGTAGAGTCCAACCCAGCTGCATGATGGACCGTGTCTGACTCTGCCCATGATATAAAGAAGTCATATCCGATTTAATAATGTCAAAAGCAGAGGAAACAATGTTGTCAATTGTGTAAACACGGTCTGAAAGGGTATGTATCCCATTATCCACAACAGACAAAGCCTGTATCAGATTTTCCTGATTAATTTGTCTCAACCGGGCTGCCGCCTCTTGTTGTGAAAGCTTCCAAATCTCATTATATACTTCATATAAAAAACGCTTCTTCCGTGGCATCTTCGGTCCTGACAAAAAATCTTGTAAGTCAGTATCATTAGACAGCAACGTGAGATGTGATTTAACTGCATCCAGCGTGGATGATTTTAACCATTGCTGACAAAGCTTTCCCACGCTGTACGTGGTTATGATATCAGCATTTTCTGGTGATATGTAGCGAGGGTCTGCCCTACTAGTCCTGAACCCCCCTGAAGAGGTGACAAAACGTTGATGACACTTATTAGTGTCTACGGGCCATAATAACCACCCACCCGGATGTACTAATGAAGTGTTAAGCGTACCATTCTGGACCCAGTGTGTAAACTCATTAAACGTGGCATTAACATTTCGCTACCAATTGTTCAATTTGGAAGGGACAGGTATACCAGGCAAATTCAACTCACCAATCTTTGCTAAGCACAAACAGCTAGTCTGTTGTACTGTGTCATTGAGGAAAATCATCTGCACAGGGATAATATATGCCCTAAATAATGTGTCCCTGCCTTGCATTTGCCAATTTTTCGTTCCCCAGACACTTTTTAAATCAACAGTCTTAAACCAATATTCATACCCCTCAACCGAAAGTTTAGATACAAACAAATTTGAATACAGTAATTTAGTATCGGTCAATAACATTTGCTTATTAGCATACGGAGTAACTTTAAAATAGTAAGACTTAGCATTTTGTTGATTATGCTCAGAAAAATATGCAAATGTATCATAATACGTTTTAGAACTCCCCTGTGGAGGAGTTGGGCAATGTTCCCATTGCACATATTCAAATATCTATTTAGGGCTACTCGCTTTATGAATAAAGTGGTGTCCATAATAATTGTAGCAAAACATGTCACCATGATTATCTCTAAATAGGTAACCATCTTCATCGTCATAGACAGTATAATATTGCAATTCTGTCAGCATAGAATCTACTGTCTTCACATCCCAATCATCAGAAACAATGCCTGGTATAACAATATCATTCATTGATAACATGAGGACATATGGTATTTGAATCAATTCAGTGGGACCATAAATATCAAACATTACTTTATCCCACACAATCCCATCCGGAATCGGTATTGCAGAAATGTTCACATTGGACAAGTCTCTTAGAACCATATGAGATGAAAAATGTGGTTTTAACACCGTCTCCACGTGCTCAATGTCAGATCGTTCAGGAAGAAAATGACCATGAATTACTAAAAAAAAAAGTAACCACAAAAAAATAGTCATTACAGCCATAAAAAGCCACTAATAGTTCCAAGGAAAAACAAAATATGTGCATGTAAGCCAACACAGCAGCTTACGTGGACCCCGGATTGAAGATAATGAGGACGAATCTGACACTGCATCACTAGTGTCGTTGACGCAGGCAGAGGCAGTTCTTGCAAAAGGTGCAATCGTGAACAAAGAAGCAGATGGTGGTTCTCCCCTAGGCACGCTATAAACCACATGTTCAGAAACATCAGTAGAACGTACAGCAACTTGATCAAAAGACTCCAAACTAATCGTTGTCTGTGGAACAATCGCAAGATCATCTTCCACCCTCCCCATGCTCAGAGAGGAAACAACATCGGTGCAAATCACCTGCAGCGGGACTTCTTCCCCAGTAGTGAGGGGGATTCCGGAACTACTGGGTGTCCCTCTTGGTCTGCTGTGCAGAATCGGCCACATGTTGTAACTTGACATTATCAATGGAAACAAAGCGATTTCCTTTGGCCCCGTGCAACGGCGGTAAAATTACAGTTCTCGTGCCGCTAACCCTTAACACAGGGACTGGTGCTCGATAAGAAGGACCAAATTCTTTCTTTACTGTGACCTTTTCACGCACTAGATCCCCAATCCTGGGAATCCAACCAGTAGGCGTTACTGGCTCATCCTTAATTCCTGTGGAGGCAGCACTTGCAGAAGAGTTATCTTCACGGAATTGTTGTAAATCCTGCAAAACAGTGACACAATCATTTATGTCAAAGGGCGTATCTGCCGCCTCCACACCAGGACCATCTAGATCAGGAACATACATTCGTGTTCCAAACAGGCACTCATATGAAGTACGACCCCCCCAACGACCTTCTAGGCAAGTTATTAAGTGCTCTCTGTACTCCATACAGGTGGGCTAGCCAACTACGACCCGTACCTATAACTCTGGCCGTTAAGGATTGCTTTAAATCACGATTTAAATGCTCCACGACAAAATTTCCCTCGGGAGGAAATGGAGACGAGAATTGAAGTTGGACCCCCAACGAAGCCATGGTGTCCCTGAATGCCTTAGAGGCAAAAGCAGGGCCCTGGTCTGAATGAAAAGCCGCAACTGCAAATGTATCGACAAAGATGCGCAAATCTTTAATAACTGTCCGAGCGTCAGCCGAGTGCTGTGGCCAGACCCACACAAATCTGGAGCACGAATCTACAGCAACCAAAATATATTTGTATGCACTATCTGGCGTCAGCGGACCACAATGATCCAAGTACACACACTGTAAAGGCTTATTTGAAATCAGAAGGGGCATCTGCTGCGGGCGTCTAGCCGTCAAAGCTTTAATTTGTTGACAGACGTTACAACAAAGGACATATTGCTTTGTCTCCTTATAGAGACCAGGCCACCAGTAACGAGCCTGTAAAAGTGAAATCGTGGCAGCCACACCAGCATGTGCAGATGCCGCCCCCTCATGTGCTGCAGATATTAATCGAGGTCTCTCAATTTTATTGGGCATTTCACGTACACCAACGCCTGGAATTTTAACAACAGCATTTAGCATACTACCCAAGCAGTAACTATATTTAGAAGGGAATCCTTTAGGAAATGGCGTGCCATCAGCCGTAGCTTTTATGGCAGCCGAAATCTCTGTGTCTGGTTTGGAACTCGAACGAGTCACTGCAGCCACAGTGGAAACTGCCACTGCCGACTTTGCGGCTTCAGCAGCCAAAGTATTTCCAGCAACGTGTATCCCAACGCGCTGGTGTCCAAGTGTATGTACAACATGGACTTTAGGAAGCGTTTCCTCCAGATCCGCAACCTTCCCCCACAGCAATTTGTGTTTAATGGTGTTGCCTTTAGAATCTCTGAACCCATTCAACCTCCAGTAGTGTAAATATTAATTGAAAGACTGAACACAGTAGTAGGAGTCACAGACCAGCAAGGTTAGTATCGCCGGATCCGCGTGTTCCAATGCTAACAATAGAGCTTTGAGCTCAGCCAACTGTGCTGTACAATCTCCCAAGGTCTGTGTATAAGTATGTCGGGGGCAGAACACATCCCCCTCCATAGTGCCGCTCACCACCGCACATGCAGCAGAATACTGTTGTTTAGTCCCAACCGTTGGTTGTGCAGAGCCATCGGTATACATGACCAGCTGATATTGGTCAATAGGCAATGTGCCAGCGGGAACTGGGTACTCCATTTCATATTGAAGAAATTCTTGAGTCTGCAGCTTAGGGTCAAAGATGTAATCTACATCAGTGGCTGTCAAAGACGTAGCCCATTGTATCCATCGCGGGTGTAAAGCTTTCGAATTAGGAACACTCGCTTTTGTAACAGCCTCTAAGGCTAGAATTGGGGAAACGACAATGATGCGTTGGCCCTGGGCAAGAGGTCATTCTTTAATAACAGCCATCTGTACTGCAGTGAGAATTTTCTCTGTTTGTGCAAAACGTTGTTCTGCAGCCGAATACAAGTGAGATTTGTATGCTATCGGGACTGTCTCACCCTCATTAAAGGTGACATAAGTAAATCCAATGGCAACAGGTATAACCCTCATGACCAGATGCGTTTTATTGTCCTGTGTGTGTAAATGCTTTACTGCTAAGAGATCAGTTTGCAAATCTCAAAGAATATGTGTATGCTCAATCGTCCAAAATCTACTCGAAAAATTCGGGTGAATCAACTCGTATAAGGGTTTGATACGTGTAGCATAATCAGTAATGTAAGTTCTGCCAAAATTCAGAAACCCCAACAATGACTGGAGCTTCCGAACTGTATTAGGAGGCTGCAATTGAGCACATTTCTCCAGAAAATGTGGGGCTAGGCTCTTGCCCTCATTCGACAACTCATATCCCAGGAAAATGACACTGAGGAAGGCAATCTTTGACTTCTTAAAATTAAACTTAGATCCAATTTCAGAAAACCCCACAACAATGCGTGCTACACGCTTTAGATGTTGCAGAATCTCATCATCCGTCAAATATATGTCATCAACATATGATAACGCCTCAGGGTCCAACTCGTGCAGAATTTCAGTTACACAAGCCGAAAATAGTCCTGGGCTATTCTTATACCCCTGAGGCAAACGACAAAACTTTTTCTGAGAGCCAAACGCACTGAAACTGGTATAGTCCTGACTTTCGGGCGCTATATTTTGGCAGAAAAATCCATTCGAGATATCTAATGTTGTTTTGTATTTTTTACGCACAATATTATTCATAAGTGCTGCGCTGTGTGAATTCTGTATTGCATATGTGCGTGTGTGTCCATTTAAGTGTCTGTAATGCACCACTATCCTATATGAATGGTCCGGTTTAGCAACTGGAAATAAGGGATTATTCATCGGCGAGACACAGGGTTCTATTACACCCTGGTACTCCAATTGTGTAAGAATTTTCCTAACCGATGCCCTTGCTTCAAATTTGATAGGATACTGCGGTTGCGGCTGCAGTTCGCCCTTTATTGGAATTACATGATACGGTGATTGTCTATCCCACCCCACGTTATTTCTATATAGGGCGGGGGCCTGTGCTAGAGCCCATGATTTACTATAGGACTCCGCTAGTTTTCTTGGAACAAGTGGTGAGAACAAAGGTGTAATAACCTCCTCCCCATCCGGACAGTCGCGAACAAAGTCAAATGGCCAATCTTGTTCGGCCAGCAGAACGTCATATGATTTTACCACATGGTCCCAAAAGATGGCGTGTACAATGCTTTCAATGTCCCCTTCTAATTGCAGAGTTACTTTATATACTCTATCAGGGTCAGAGACTCGCATATCTGCCATTTCGACTTGTATGAAGTCATCAGTTGCTTTCACCTCCAGATGCTCTAGAAGACTCCGGCGAACTATTGTGACCTCTGCCGTGCTGTCTAACAGTGCCAACGCCCATGTCTTGTTCATCAAGAGAACTCTCTTCTTGAGTGGCATGTCTAACTGAGACTGCTGCCACCTTCTTCTTTTTAAATTGTTGCTTTTGTTGGACTGGTTTCTCTTCCTGTTTAATAGAAACCTCCGTTGAGCGTTGTGATTCCTGTCTCGGTTTCACGTACTCAGTTCTCCGCTCTGACCACCCACCTCTCTCACTTCTCTTGTCCGAGGAGTCCTGAAAGGAACAAGATTGGCGTGTATCAGTATATTGATATCTATCAGGCGTCTTCAAATTATCCCTATTCCTGAGATTATACCTATTCTGCGGGGTCTCCGGTTGCGGAGATTGTCCCCCATACTTCTTAGGTGTTTGCTGTTTCTTATCCCAGCGCTTTTTAGTACCCTCAGGTTACTGTTGTTTAGCATTATCTTTATTATTTTTACCCTGTAATTGTTTTTTTTTCGGTCTAGCTCCTAGGCTATCGCGACCAATACTGGAATATGTTTCTGCTATTATTCTCGGGAGTTCCTGCTCCTGATTAATCTGCGGAACGTCCCGAAGACGCATACGCACGGCTAGTGCTACTGCCTCTCCCTTGAGATTACTCAAAATAATAGAAGAAACCGCGGCAAAATTGCCCATCAACTGCATACTAAATCTAAGGCGGGCAGCCCCATATTCATCTTGAATTTGTTTAAGCACTTCAGGCAGATTAGCCAAAGTCGGTGTACCGTGCGCTGTAGTGTAGAGCGTGGCAAACATCGTGCCCCATGTATTACAAAGGTCCACTGGAGGAACCATTCCATACGGCAAACACATCGTCAATATTCTATGTTTATCCTGAGGTCCCGTATGGGGAAATACTGCTTTCAGCGTATTCATTTTTTGCGCCAGCCAAAATGGAGTCTCCTCTCGTTTAGCCGGTACCTTACCCATAACTGAGTGTACAGTGGCCGGATTAATACCCGGAACCACTGCCTGTGGGTGTGCCGGAGCAGCACGCGCCGCATTAGTATTTAATGCCTGCATTACAAACTGAACCAGTCTTCTGTATGTAGTTGCCAAGTCTATATATAAACGACGCACGTCAGCCCCTGCCAAATTAGCAACCGCAGGATATGGTGTGTAAATAGCCAATAAAGGCCAGGTCGGACCATCATTACTCAGTGGACCTAACCTTACTTGTGCTACTGTGTGTGGGAGGGCGCCATCAAGCCAATTATGGTGTTTTTGATAAGATAAAGGTATCTCTAAGTATGCATAAGCCCTGTACTGTCCAGGGACATTCGCAAAAGTGTATTCGTGAAAAGTGTTTGAACCCCCATCAACTGCTGGAACGACCCAAGAATAAAAAAGTTCCGTTCTATAGGCTGCATGGGCGTCCACCACAAAAGTGACCGGACCCCCCTGGACCGTCAGGCCATGTGCTAACAGATGTCCCGTGAGCGGTTGGCGCATATTAAGCGCTACTTGTACCACTACCGGATTCGCCATCTAGAGAAAAACAGCACCTGGGTAGAGAAGGCACACCAATAACGGGGTTTTTCCTTTCAAAGTTCAAGCTTGAACAACCAACCACTAAGTAATAGTATGCACCTATCCAGTGGCGGCGGAAATCCTCAGCCCCACGGACGTCTCCGCTTACGGAACCGAGGAGTCAATATATATATGAGACCGAGAGAGTCAGCCGGACCCGAAAATTAGAGCCAGACCAATCGTTGGGCGCCATGTCGCGTGGGCTCTCATTATCCTAAATGAGACTACTGGATTTCTAGGCAGCAGGGTCGTTCACGGTGTGGGGGACTGAGTCGGACCCACTTGGAAGGACCTCTGTCACCCTAAACCCGGTTTTGCTCTGGCTAACTAGCTGTGCCTCATTTCTCCCAAGGGGAAGAGATGATTGGGCAGCCGAGCGCATGACATCTTTGGAACTTCTCAGGGAAGTCGTGGTCACTCAGATCCAAACCAACTCTCTCATTTACAGTATGATCTCATATACAAATGACAAAGGCAGTATAAGTTTTATATAATGTTTTAATAAAACAACTGCATTTTAGACATTAAGGCGTGAGCCGCAATAACCAGAACCATACAACACAGAAGAATTGAAATAGTCACTAGGAGAGTAAAACATAAGAATAACGCTATCATGGTGTTTAGCAGTTTCTACTCTCCCTCTGCTAGTTCTATTTCGAGCACAGCATGTTAAGCTTATAACTTGCCTTTCTGAATCCCACGGGTGATATAAACCCTCATACCTGAGCAAAGGCCTGTGATCTGGTTCAGCATCTGCAACGAGGCAGTCAGCGTCTAGTTGTGGTCCCCTTGTTCGAATCTCCCTCTTCCGTGTATTGGGACAAGGAAGTGTTTTTATAACTAACATGTCAGCGTGATCACAAAATGTCCCTACACAGGAATGCCAAAGACCAAACTCCTACCACGTCTTTTGGCAATGTCCCAGACTGTATCCTTGACTGAAGCACAGAGTGAACAAGAATGTGTTATGGAGAACTCCAGTGCTGAAGTAGGCTAAACAGTGTGATATGAAATATAAAGCAACACCGTAGAACTGGCTATTTGAAAAATAACAGTAAGAAGCTGAATAAAAAGCATTTAGAGCAAAGTGCACAGAGGCTCTAAGCTGCGAGCAAAGGAATAAAATACATCCAGGGCAAAATGCACAAAGGCCTAAAGCCTGAAGCTAATGCGCAAAAGATGCGTAAAACTGACCACACTACAGCAGGACCATTGGGGCTACAGACTTGACTGCATTGTTGGTCTTTGTTTTTGTTTCTGTGGAAAAAAAGAAAGAAAAAATCAATAAAATGTGTTAAAAAACATTTCTGTCTCTTAGCTATGCCACGTTCAGCTGGAACACCATGTCCTTCCTACCTACTCAGTAAATTTTTTAAAAACATTTTTATTGGGTATTCAAGACTAATATTTCTGCGGTACAGAGGTCGAGGTAGTTATAGTCTGGTCATTGTCCCAGTGAGTTCAGCACTGAAACAGGGGAAATCAGGACAAAAATAAAGAATAACAAAATAATAGATCTGTAACCAGTTAGATCACATCTGACTACTCAGCTCATAGAAGAAAATCCAGCAATTGCCATAAATACAATAATTGTAATAATCATAACAGTTGTAACAGTGGTCCAATCTGTGCATATGTAAGGAAAAACAGGTAAGATAGTTGAAAAATGTATTGTAGTGGTCAATCAGGACAGCACTGTATGTTCTTCAGCAGTTGACAACCGATCAAACTCAGAAAGGCTCCATTTAATGGTCTGGATCATAGGGAAGGGTGTGTTGGAAGTGACGGGAAGGGGTGGGGGCCAGGTTTCAGTTTGAGTGGTGGAGGGAAGGAGAAAGGGGTGAGGATGCCCTACCAACCTTGTGGTCCGTTGTTTAGTGTTCAGGGGAATAAAGGCAGAAGGGAGGGCAGTAAGGTAACACCTGGCTATGGAAAGGTCTGTGCAAATTCACTGAATGAGGGGGAAGTGTTGTTGACTTACACCATGTTCCAGGAAGGGCAGGGGCAACTGGTGAAAAATATATCTGCTTTGTCCTGGGGCCTTTAGGTAAGTCATTCATAGGCTACTACATTGAACATTTGAGCAAGCCACTCCTCATGTGTGGGTATGTGAGATGAGCACCATAGGCATAGGATACATATTTTGGCTGTGGTGATGGCCATTGTCATTAGTCTCTGTTTGTGATTTGTGAGATCAGGTATATTGCTGATGTCAGACAGCATTATCAGAGTACATGAGAGCAGAAGGGGTATTTCCAGGACCAGGCCAAGGGTGTTACTGATGCAGGGCCATATGTCATAGATGATGGGGCAGTTGTACAAAATATGAGTCGTATCATAGCGTTGTTGGGTATATCTCTAGCATTGTGAGTGAATAAGAAGGCATGCTGTTGCATGTTTTGGTGTGTTCAGTACCAGTTCTGTACTTTTGAAGAAGCAGCATTTAATTCTGACCTCAAATGCCCCCTATCCTTTTCCTTTATCACCTGTTTCCAGTCCTCCTCTGTGTATTGTATTTGAAGAATGCCTTGCCATGAGGTGCAGGTTTGGGTCAATAGGGTCTAGAGTGTAGGTGGTATACCAGCAGGTTGTTGAACCCCGACATGACTACTTTGTATGTTCCCCAAAGGGCTAGGTATTGGTGAATAGAGGAGACTGGGAGGTCCCAATGTCTTGACCCTAGGTCATTACAGAAGTATTGTAACTGTGCATAGCACCACACTTGGGAGCTATGTGGTGGGAATTCTGCCCACAGGGTATTGAATGGTTTCAGAATGCCATCACGGGTAAAATGCCCAGAGACAGTATCCAATTCTTTCCATTTTTTTAGTTTTATTGAGATGCAATTTATTTAGTATCCCATTCTTTCCATTTTTTGTAGTTTTAATGAGATGCAATTTATTTAGTAATTAAAATACAAGCATATACACTGAGCATTTAATTTTAATATGATGTGTGAAATATGAAAAATCTTTTCATTTTTAAACAATATTTATAGGATAGAAAAGTTAGAAAAATAGAGAAAAGAAAAGAGAGAAAAGTAACATAATCATATACAATCAAGAAAAGAGTAACATCTGTATAATACCATTACTAAAATCAAAAAGTAAAAAAAAATCAATGAAATTTATCAATTAATAATGGTGATATTGAGGTTTAAGTACTTCTTCATTTTGATGGTTATGTAAACATGTATTCTTTGCAGAGAAATCTAGGAAATTTGGTACAAGTAACCAAAGAAGGTATTTTTCCATGGTAAGAGTAATTGGATTGACGTATGCTCTATAAAGCCTGTGATTGCAACAAACTCCATTCCACCAAGCCTGAAAAGATATAGTAGTAGGACCTTTCCATATCCAGGGGATCTGTTGTAACGCAACTGCAAGGAGTATGCCCATTATACACCGTGCTGTAAAAGAAGTTAGCGTTGTTTGTAGTTCCTTCAGGTTGAATGATACAGTTTCTTTGACTGAAGCTTTAAACCATAGTTCAAGA
Source organism: Pleurodeles waltl (assembly GCF_031143425.1). Lineage (NCBI taxonomy): Eukaryota > Metazoa > Chordata > Amphibia > Caudata > Salamandridae > Pleurodeles > Pleurodeles waltl. The sequence continues at coordinate 1,337,525,940 of NC_090447.1, read as the reverse complement.
TATTTGATCTTATCTGAATTCCAATGAAGGAGAGAAGTGAAATCCACACAAAACACAATTTATGTGTAGGGAGAATTTCACACTTATCTGCATTTCATGTATAACCTGAGATGGATGGAACATTTTCAACTTCTGATAGAAAAGCTGGAAAAGAAGTCAGGAGTTGTGAGATGAATAGTAGAATATCATCAGCATAAACTGAAATTTTTAACTGATTGTCACCATACTGGAAGCCTTTAGTTTCTGAATTTAAACAAATTTTCGATAGAAAGGGCTCTAGGGCAAGAATAAACAATAGGGGAGAAAGAGGACAGCCTTGTCGAACAGCCCAGTAAAGGAAAAAAGATGGAGAGATGAGCCCATTGGCTAAGGTGGAGGCTTTGGGAGTAAAGTATAATAAGGCGACACAAGTAATACATTTAGTACCAAAGCCGAATCAGGAAAGAGTAGAAGAAAAAAAAAGGCCAGCTGGCTTGGTCAAACACCTTTTTGGTATCCAGGGAAATAGCTGCTAAAGAATGTTTGCATGATTTGATTTACTTAGGACATTGAAAAATAATCTAGTGTAGTGCGAAATATTTCTGTCTTTTAATAAAACCACATTGATCCTTTCCGATTAATTGATTTACTAAGGTATCTAGATGAAGGACTAGTATTTTGGCAAATATTTTATAATCTAAATTAATAAGGAAAATTAGACTGTACATTTTGCATAATGTTGGGTCTTTGTTTTCCTTGGGCAGGAGACATATTAGGGCATCTTGGAAGGAGCTTCCAGAATTGTGAGAAGATAAAAAGTAAGTAAACAGTTAATGTAATTTGGGAAGGAGAAGTTTGGAAAACTGTGAATAAAACTCTATAGAGAAACCGTCAGTCTCTGGGGCCTTACTGTGTTTGATACAGTGAATAGCGATAAGAATATCTTGACTATGGATATCATCATCTAATGAAGAAAAGACTATGTTAGGATTAGAGGGAGGTGTGATATAAGATAAGTAGTGAAGGATAGCTTCTTGATTGATATGGGAATCAGGAGTGTATAGAGTCTGAAAGAAATAAGTAAATTCAGAAAGTATGTCTTAATTCTTATGAAGAGTATGGTTAGTAAAGGTCAAGCGAGAGTTGATTTTGGTATGGTCTTTTTAATTTTGAGATAATAAGCAAGACGCTTCCCAGCCATATTTTGAGTTCCATAATATTTGGCATTGCATTTGAGTAAATATGAGTTGGCTTTCTCCATAGAGATTTTATTAAAAACAAGTTTAGTTGTAATTATTTCATCTAGACAAGTTTTAGAACTAGTAATGTAATAAGAATGTTCTAATTGTTTAACATGTGTCATAATTGAATTTAAGTTGTTTAAGGAAGATAACGTTTTATGGGCTACAAATGAAATAATGACATCTCTAGAAGCAACTTTAAAGGTGTCCCATATAATCTAAGGATAAATATCTGGATTTTATTTCTCAAGAAAAAGGTAGTGGCAAAATGTTCCAAATTTTGGGTAAATTTGGGATCTAGAAGAAGGGAGTTATTGAATCACCATCTTTTGGTACCATGAATAGCTGGAAGAATATCATGACAGGAGCATGATCAGAGATTAATAAGGAGCCAATATATGACTGTATAATATGTGTCACAAGTGACTTGGACATAAACAAATAGTTAATTCAGGATTGAGAAGAATGTACAGGAGAGAAAAAGGTATACTCTTGAATGGTAGGGTTACATAATCTCAAGCATCAACAAGGGATCTTTGTTGTATAGTAGATATGAATTGAGAATGTATATGTGAGGGGATAACCCTAGATTTAGAGTGTCAATCAATAATGTGGTCAAAAGCCATATTACAATCCCAACCTACTATTAAATAGTCAGCATTTTAAGTCATCAGTTTAGATAATACCTCGGGCCAGAATGATTTGTCTGGGGTAGTTGGTGCATAAAGGTTAAAAATGGTCATGGGTATTTTTTTAACATTTATGGAATCAGAATCCCATCTTCCCATAGTATCTGAATCCTGAGAAATGAATAAGACTTTATGACAGTCCATTGCAATTCACTGTTTTTTAATGTTAAATATTTCCTTGTCTGGTACATGGGTTTCTTGCAACAAAAAAAATCATCTTTTAGTTTTGGAAAACATGTATAACGTTCCATGAAACAATTCTTAAATATACATATATTTAAGTATACAATTAAATATACAATTCTAAAGAATTACAAATCAAACGAAAATCTAAAGAAATCAATACAAATAAATACAAATCAAATCAAATCAAAAGAAATCAATACAGATCAATACAAATCTAATACAAATCAATACAAATCTAAAGAAAATTCTATAAGAATATACAATTCTTAAATATATATATATGATTTATTATTTATATATATATATATAAAACCTTACAAAAGTAATAACACCAGCTAAAATGCAATCTCATCATATATGTAATGAGGTACAATAAAGATTATGCAATAAATTACCAGTAAAACTGGATCAAATATGAGAAGTAGGATGTAGTCATGAGGAAAAAAAGAATAAAAAGTAGGTGGAGAATTGGTTGGAATGGAAAAAGAGTTGGAGAAAAGGAAGTAAGAACATAATAAACTAGAGAAGATAATATAAAGATATACCTATGTGAAAAGGAAGACAACATTGAGATAGAAAAATAGGTAGAAATTAGAGCTTAAAGTAATAACACACAATAAGAGATAGCAAAAAGGACATACTTATATGACAAACAAAAAGTTGAGGGTGGTGGAACCATGGGAAGGAAATTACACAACTAAAACTCCTATGATCAACAAATGGAAAGGAGATGAAACCACATGAAAAACAATAATCATGAAACCTCTATGAGACATGTTGGATACCTAAAAGGAAACATACAAATATAAGAAATATTAATACGAGTAAGAATGTATGAAGGAAAATATTTGTCGTTAGAAAGATTATTAAGCGTAAAAAATGATGATTAAGACAATAGCCCTCTTTCTGACTTCGGCGGTCTTTTCTCAAGACTGCCGAAGCCACAGGCGCCAGAAGACGGACAGTGCTGGCTTTCTGACCACCATATTACAAGTACTGAAGGATTTCCAACACAATTTGTGAGGAAATCCTCCAGTAGTTCCGCCACTGGCTCCAACCCACCAAAAGGACTCCGCCAACCGTATTATGACCTGTAATATGGCCTGTTGGTGTCCTGATGTCGGGGCACTTCCGGCGGTGGAAGCACCTGTTCCCATTCCCTGGCGGACGACCTCTTCGCCGGACAAGGTAAGTCAATCTTCTGATAAGGGAAGGGGTGGGAGGGTGTCGGGTATAGTGTGTGCATGTGTGAGTAGGTGTTTTCTGCGTGTGTGTATGCATGTTTGAATGTGTGTGTGTATGGGTGTGTGTATGGGTGTTTGAATGCATGTATGATTGTTGAGGTGAGTGTGTGTTGGAATGTTTGTGTGATTGCATGTATATATGCATGTGAGTGAATGTGTGTATGTATGCGTGTGAGTGAATGCTTGTATGCATGTGTGAGTGAATGTGTGTATGTAAGTGTTGGTGAATGAGTGTATGGGGAGTGCGTGTGTTAGACTTTTCATCCTTGGCGTGTCTCCCTTAACTTTTTGCCTCTGTTCCCCAGGTTGTTGATGTGTGCTGGACTCTAATTTTACTGTTTTTGTTACTCTGGGCACTTTACCACTGCTAACCAGTGCTAAAGTGCAAGTGCTCCTTTACAAAATGTGTATGTAATTGGCTTATCCATGATTGGCATATTTGATTTATTAGTAAGTCCCTAGTACAGTGTACTAGAGATGCCCAGGGCCTGTAAATCAAATGCTACTAGTGGGCCTGCAGCACTGGTTGTGCCACCCACATAAGTAGCTCTGTAATCATGTCTCAGACCTGCCACTGCAGTGTCTGTGGGTGCAGTTTTAACTGTACATTCGACTTGGCAAGTGTACCCACTTGCCAGGCCTAAACCTCCCTTTTCTTACATGTCAGACACCCCTAAGGTAGGCCCTAGGTAGCCCCAAGGGCAGGGTGCAGTGTATGGTTAAGGTAGGACAAATAGTAATGTGTTTTATATGTCCTGACAGTGAAATATTGCAAAAATCGTTTTTCACTGTTGCAAGGCCTGTCCCTCTCATAGGTTAACATGGGGGCTACCTTTACATCTGATTAAAGTGTAGATTCCCTTTGGGAGCAGATGGACGTGTGGAGTTTGGGGTCTCTGAGCTCACAATTTAAAAATACATCTTTTAGTAAAGTTGATTTTAAGATTGTGTGTTTGAAAATGGCACTTTTAGAAAGTGAGCATTTTCTTGCTTATACCATTTCTGTGACTCTGCCTTTTTGAGGATTCCCTGTCTGGGTCAGTTTGACAGTTGGGCTGGTTGCACCTCACACTAGACAGTGACACAAAGGGAGCTGGGGTGTAGCCTGCATAGCCTGATGAGCCATCTGTTCTAGGAGGGAGGGGAGGAGTGGTCATTCACACCTGAAAGGGCTGTGCCTGCCCTCACACAATGCAGTCTCCAACCCCCTGATGAGTGTCTGGGGCCTGGCCTGGGCAAGCCAGGATTTCACATCCCAAAGAGACTTTACTTTGAAGTAGGCCTACTTCAAAGGAGAAATTGGGTATAAGAAGGACACCCAAAACCACAGACTTTAGAAACACTTCTGGAACCAAGAGGAACCTCTGCCTGGAGAAGAGCTGAATAGCTGAGGAAGAAGAGCTGCCCTGCCTGTGACTGTGCTTTGTGGAGCTATCCTGCAGTTGCTGCTTCTGCCAGAGTAAGAGGGCAAAGACTGGACTTTGTGTGCCTTCCATCTTGAGAAGAAATCTCCAAGGGCTTGAATTAGAGCTTGCCTCCTGTTGTTTTAAGTCTCAGGGACAGCAAAGACTTCTCTCTGCCAGCACCTGGAGTCTCTGGAGAGACTCCTACTCTGCCCTGGGTGCTCATCCTGTTCCTGGGACCCTGAAAGGAGAAGCTGGCAGCCTAAAGACAAGAAAATCCACGCACAGAGCGCCGTGCGGGGAAAAGATTGACGCGAATCCGATCTGCGGCTGAGAAAAACGACGTGCCGCCGGCTCTGCAGCTGAGAAACGACGCTCACGGGAAACGCGACTGAAGAATCGACGCACGGAGCAGGAGAAACAATGTTCAGCATCGCTGTTGGAGGCTGGGAGATCACAACCTGCGCTGCTGGATTTTCGGATCATCGTGCGGCTGGATTTTCGACTCGCGTACTGCTGTGCGGAGTTATTTTTTACGCACTCCCGCCCGTGCGGGGTTATTTTTGATGCGCACCAGGAACATTTTCACTCTAGCAGCGCTAGTGTGTTTTTAAAACTACTTAAAGACTCTTTTTGATTTTTAATTGATAAATTGACTTGTTTATGGTGGATTTTTGTTGTTTTGGTCTGGTTTTGTTTAGATAAATATTTCCTATTTTTCTAAACCTGTGTTGTGTCATTTTGTAGTGTTTTCATTAAGTTACTGTGTGTGTTGGTACAAATACTTTACACCTAGCACTCTGAAGTTAAGCCTACTGCTCTGCCAAGCTACCAAGAGGGTAAGCAGGGGTTAGCTGAGGGTGATTCTCTTTTACCCTGACTAGAGTGAGGGTCCTTGCTTGAACAGGGGGTAACCTGACTGGCAACCAAAGACCCCATTTCTAACAGCGTGTGTGTCTGTATATATGAGTGTATGTGGGGAGAGGGAGCTGTACTGGAAGGGGGTGAGGGTGCTGTTCTGGAAGGGGGTGGGGTGCTGTTCTTGAAGGGGATGTGGGGGTGCTGTTATGGAGGCGGGGGAGGCGGGGGAGGGGGTACTGGTATGGAAGGGGGGTATTAGGATTGCAGGGGTGCGTTGGGGGAGTCATCTGCCGGTGACAGGAAAGACATTTTCTGTCACCAGTAGCCTTTCTGCCAGAGTTTCCGTGGTGGTGCTATCGATGCCAAAACCCTGGTGGAAAGCCAACTCATTATACCACCGTCAGTCTTCAGTGGACTGCCGGGTCAGAGATGCTGATCTCTCCTGCCCATCTGTCCAACCACCCTTGCAGTAAAAGTGGGGATGTGGCTGTTTGGCGGAGGCCAAACTGCCACACTCATAATGTGGAGGTCTTCACCGCCAGCCAGTCTTCAGACCGCCAGGGTCATAATAAGGGCCAATGTCAGTAGAGCAGCTGAGATCCTATATTAAGTATTAGTAAGTTTAGACATTTCAATCGCCTCTCCTCTGCAGTTGGCAATACAGTTTTTTAATTGGAAGGGATCCTCATAAGTAATGGTCTTGTTATTATATGTTTCTTTGATTAAATATGAGTGGAATAAACCAAATCTTGAGTTCAGAGAGTGGAGAACTAGTCTCATATCTAGCAACTTTTTCCCTCTGGCTTCTGTGGCCCTGGCAAAATCCTGCACAAAAAAAGAAGTTGTAACCGAACCATAAAATACGACCCTTGGCCTAAGCTATTTTGATGAGTTTAAGAAGATCTAGATATTCCAAAAAGGAAAGAATTAATCCTCTAGGTTTCTGTGAAGTTGAAGCTGACCGAGGAGAATTTTCTAGTCTGTGATCACTTTATATATTTAATAGAGGGGAAGTTGGTAAGTCTAAAACATTGGGAAGATAAGCCTGAAAATGAGCTGCAGGATTTGGACCTTCGACTCCTGCAGCAAGACCATAGTTGTGCAGATTGCTTCTCCCATTCAGATTTGCTATGTCTTTGGCATGTTTTTTTAAAGAAAAGATTTGAGATTGCAATGACTACTGTTTGTGCTATATCTTCAAGCATCTGAACTGTATGTTCTATCTGAGTGAGCTTATCATTCACATATGACAATTTTTCACTAAAATCTTATAATTTCCTATTAGTGTCTTCCAGGTAGGGTGTGGGTGCTCAAATTCTTTCAAGGAACAATTCCATTGATATCACAGGAGTGTATTTTATTGGAGAGGGAGGGTCTTTTTTACTCATTTATGGTTGATGCTTTAGACATTGTAGGTAGGTTGAAGGTATTTTAGTGATAGAGGTGGAGTGAGTCTCTGTCATATTAGAAGGGGAGTTCTGACAAGCTTCCCCAGTACCTTCCATATGTTCTAGAACAGAAAAAGGATTGGAGAAAAATAATTTTGAAATAGTCTTATTAATAGAGGATTTATTTGAGCTCAACTGCAAATTCCTTGTCTTGACCAGATATTAATGAGTGAGTGAAAGGGGTAGGTATAGGTCTGCCTGCAATTCAATGTATATGGCAGGTGTACGAGGAATTTTAAATTATGAAAAATCTTTATTCTTAATTTCATGTAAAAATATCTGCCTTGCAAGGCATTAAAATATTAAGAGTAGAGATGTGAGAATAACAAAAGCAAAGCGTTGTGAGGAGATCAAAAACAAAATGATGTGCGCAACTTACTTTTCAGCGCGCCCGCCACTAATTTTGGAATTACATTTAAAAGCACATTTAAAGAGAGGGTGCAAAGAAACAAAACTGCTGGAAGACCTACTGCAGCTTTAGAAATTCCCTCATCAAGTTGTGTCAAGCCGGCAGTAAAGCAGCTGTTTAGAGCACCTCTGCTTGGTGGGCCAGCTTCATATTTCCAATTTAAAAAAAAGGATAGTTGTGCCAGGTGCAGGGCATGATAGTAATGTTCAATGCATGATGCACCCACTCCACTGCTTTTCCTCTTTGCTATCCATTTGGAGGACAGTCGTGGTCTTATGTCACCCCATATAAAGGATTTGACACCTTTTTCTATCACCTGCAGATGAAAGGTCTGGATAATGAGCAGCAGCATTCTGAGGGCATATGTGAAGCAGGTGGGCTACCACCATTTTGACCCTTTGCATCCTTCCCAACAGGGACTGATTGAGATGGCGCCATTGCATAAAATAAGCATTAGTTCAGCACTGGGGGTCCAGTTTATCTGAGACCATACTCTGTAGGCCCCTATTATCAAGTATTCCCAGATATTTTAGTCTTTTCTGTTTCCACTGGAATGGAAACCCAGCTATCACTGCTTATGTCATGACCCAGGACATGGGCAGCGCTTAGCTCCAACTGATTTTATAACCCGGATCCTCATGAATGAAGATAGTAAGGTCATGAGGGTAGGAGTGTCCTGTCTGTGCCTGTGAATGTGAGCAAAGGTTTTGTCTGCATAAAATAGTATTTTGGCCTCTCTTGAGGAGGTAGGTATCCCTGCTATTTGAAGGACTGACGGATGGAGGCTGCCAGTGGCTCCTTGGTCAGTACAAACAACAATGGTGAAAGGTGGCAGGCCTGTCTGGTCCCTCTACAAACCAAGAATGGTTACAATAGGAATCTACTAGTATTTTCGTACCTATAATCAGGTAGGAGATTTGACAGCAGCTGCCACAAAGGAGGGGGACTTTACTTGGTTTTAATAATACAGTAGTAGCTGTTACGGCCTTCCTTTGTTGAAGTTGTGCAGCCAATTTTCTTCCAGCCTTCTCACCTTGTTCACAATTACTGAATTTGAGTTGATAGAGTGTGCAATCAACTTCAGATGTATGAAGTGAATTGAGCTCTGTGACGAGCCGACAATAACATCGGACCCGCCATACCCATGGGGCACTGGCCGTGCAGAGCTTCCTGACCCGGAAGTCCTCGGGCAGGAACCAGTCCTGAGGAACTTCCAGGTGACGGCAGGAAGAAAAGGGACTGTTCGCTCTGACCCGGGAGAGCAGGAGGAGGAGCCAGAGAAGAATGCGACGACGAGGGAGAAGAACACGACATCGGGAGCAAAAAAGGAGGTGGTGACGGACATGCGGACAGCGCGAGAGCAGGAGGACATCTGGACACCAGTGACAATCCGAGAGAAGGGAGGACCAGGAGGCAATACCCCAAAACCCCGGCCACGCTCTGGGAAGAGCGTAGCCTCCGCAGGTGTGGGCAGGGTTAAACAATGTCAGGGGGGAGGATGGGGAACAAGGAGGGAAGGTAAAATGCGGGTCGGGGCAAAGGGGAGGTTTTTCCCTTTGATTTGTGGTTAGTTCCTTTGTTTACTGTTCTGATTTTTCCCTCCTACACCCTTCGCTTATTTGTTCTTGGGTACTGCTTGTTTTTTTTTTTCCCTCTGTTTTGGGGTGTGGGGTGCCCTACCAGACAAGGAGAGGGAAAGCGCCGAACTTTCAGGAGTAGCCTAGATAACCCCTCCCCTCTGAAGTATAAAAGTACATGGAAGGTCAGTCATAACCTTCAACCAAGGGAAAAGAAGGAAGACATAAAGAGGCAGAAGACAAGAGAAGAGAGGGAGAAAGAACCACAAGTAGAATAGAGGAAAGGAAAGAAGAGAGAGAGAGAGAGAAGAAAAGTGCAGAGAGGATAACAGTAAGAAAGAAAAGTGGAAACAGGGAGAGAATGAAATAGAAAAACAGAAAAAGGAAAGAAAACACAAATAGGCCACTTACCGTTGTCTGTGTCCATTTCTTTTCTTTCCACATGTGCCTCCTGGGAGTCGCCCTGGAAAAGTAGAAGACCAGAAGTTAACGCTAGAGGAAGAGTGGCCAAAGAATGCAACATAAAGAAAAATAGTGAGAACAAACATTGTCCTTAGTCTGCAAATAAAGACTATACATGTGCAATCTAACCACAGGCTTTGTGTATTCATTGCGACCCCTATTACAAGATCTAATTTAGCCCACAGGGTTTAAGACAATGTGACAGAGCCTTTATTATCCCTTAGATTATGGGAGTATATCAGCACTTTCCCTGAGGTCAAATCAAATCAAATCAAATCAGGGTTTATAGAGCTCAACTACTCACCTATAAGGGTCTCAAGGCACTAAGGGGGTTTGTCCTCTGAGATTCAGTTAAAGAGCCAAGTTTTAAGGTCCTTCCTGTATTTGAGATAGCAATGGTGACTGCCTGAGGTGCAAGGGCACGGTGTTCCAGCTCTTTGCTGCGAGATAGTCAAAGGATCTTTCACCCGCTGAGGTCTTCCGAATTCAGGGTACGGTGGCTAGTGCTTTTTGAGTGGAGCAGGGAGGTCTCGTGGGGGAGTAGAAGTTGATGCCGTGATTGAGGTAGGCAGGTCCTAGGTCATGGAGGGCCTTGTGTGCGTGGACAAGGAGTTTGAAATTAATTATTTTCTTGATAGGAAGCCAGTGGTGGTCCCTTAGGTGACTGGAGATGTGTTTGTGGCGCGGAATGTCCAGGTTGAGTCGGGCGGAGGCTTTTTGGATGTGCTGTAGTTTCTTCAGGTTTTTCTGCGTGGTGCCGGCATAGAGGACAAGGCCATAGTCGAGTCTGCTGGTAAACAGGACATGGGCTACGGTTTTGCAGCAGTCCTTTGGGATCCATATGTAGATCTTCTGGAGAAGCTGGAGTATGTGAAAGCAGGAGGATGTGACAGAGTTGACAGGTCATGTTGAATGATCAGTCCAGGATGAAGCCGAGGTTGCATGCATGGTTTGTTGGGGTGGGACTGATGTGGATGGTCCTAGGATGAGGATGTCGGTCTTGTCAGAGTTGAGCTTGAAGCAGTTGTCTTTCATCCAGATGGCGACACCTTCCATCCCTTTGTGGAAATTCTTCTTGCAGTAGGGAGGTTTTCGGTTAATCAGATGATCAACTGGGTATCTTTGGCGTAAGGCAGCCGAGAGATGGGGCAGTAATTCTTCAGGTCCGGGGGTCAGCTGTCGATTTCTTTAGAAGCGGGTGGAACTCGCCGTGCTTCCAGTCCTCTGGGAAAGTGTCTGTCTCTTTGGAACAGTTGAGAGTTTGGCAGAATTCGGGTGCATTGGAGGTGTTTGCATTATTGAAAATGTGGTGAGGACAGGGGTCTGTAGAGGCTCCGGAGTAGATGCTACTCATGATGGTGTGGGTCTCGTCTGTGGTGAGGGTTGTCCATTGGTGTCAGATCTGTGATGGTTTGGTGGGTCTGAGCTGGGGGATAGTTGGAGGGCTCGGAGGGTATTGGAATCCAAAGCTGTTGCATATGTCTTTGATTCTCTGGTGAAAGAAGTTGGCTAGTCTGTCACAGAGATCTGAAAGGGCGTGTCATTCCTAAGGATCAGCTAGAAAAGAAAGGCTTGCACTTCTTATTGTTCCATCCTTTTTGGGAGTCCATACAATTTAACATTGACATGACAAGAGAAATGCTCCAGGCCAATTAGTTACTGTTTGGTGTGTCATATGTCCAGCCCAAAGATCTCCAGTTCCACCGATGTACCGCTGAGGTCCCAGTGAGGTACTGATCCATTGTGTCCACTTTGATGTGGAAGAGTCCCTTGTCTGTTTTGATGTTCTTCGCTTCTTGGGTGTGATAGTTCATTTTCGTATCCATAACAATGAGGCAGGTTCTGATGGAGGTGATTTCTTTGAGGATGGCATCGAGCCATACCTCTGATGGGGCTGTCTATGTCTATGCTGCAGAAGGTGGTGTTTGCTGGTCTCCTCCAACCATCTCTGTGAATAGGCCCTGCCTTAAGGAATTTCCAGTCACCGTTCTGAGGATTTTGGTGGGTAGTTGTGGGACCATTATAGAAGGAGGCAGGATAGTCATGGGTAGTGGCTAAGCATGTGGTCAAAAACCAATAGCTGAGACAATGTGGACTGTTATTGGGGCATGGAGCTATGAAAGCATAAGACGTCTGTGGGGTTTGGAGGCTAGACCGCAAGGGTTCCACTCACCTCAGTAGTCAGCGGGTTCAATAGCACCCACCTCAATCACCATCAGGTGGCACATGGTCTCAGTAGGGTTTGGTAGGTATTGGGCTGCCTGGCATAATGGCAATGGTTAGGCCTGTATGCCATCCAAAATGAATACATTTGCGGGCCACAGTGAGTCCTGTGCTCCATAGGAGGTCCCCCGATATAACACTGGTCCCCTACTGGCAGATGGGGCTGGTACTGCTGTCAGTATGCAGCACAAGCCTCTGATCTCACTAGTAGGCCCTGGATAGAGGAAGGATCCGTATTGTTAGAGAGAAACCAGAGCAGCAGTCATTCTGCACCACTGGACTCCTACAAGGTAAGGAAATCAGCCCCCATTGTCTGTAATTGGCCTGGGTGGCAGAGGCAGGAGTATCAGCCTTGCATTCTCCTAGCGATGCAGAGTCTCTCCAGGGGATGCAGCCATCTTGGGCAGTCGCGAGACTCTATCCCAGCTCCTCATTACAATTAGCATACTGTTCCTTTTCTGATTTTGTACAATGTATTCATCACATCTGCCCCACTTCCTAGATGGCATGTGCTCAACCACATGGCTGCCTTGCATAGTTAAACCTCTTTAAACACCATATAGTTCACTTTACGTTATAGTTATTCTTAGTCCTGGCACGTCTCTTTATTTAAATGAAGACTGTCATGTTGCAGAGCACCTTCAAAAATCACCCCACAATATCTATCTAGTTTAAGGAGATCCAATCATCTTGGCTGTTAGACATTGGTCTGTTGGTTAACTAGGGTGTTGACCTTAGTCAAGCACCAACCACAATCCTAGTCCTGGTAAATGTCAGGCAACCCCTAAACTATCCTTGGCTCACCCGCAGCTAGCTTGGTACAGAGCAGTCAGGCTTAACTTAGAGGCAGAGTGTCAAGTATTTGTGCAACTCTTTAAACAGTAAAAGAGTGAAAATGCCACACAAAATGAATCCACACTAGTTTAGAAAAATAGAAGTTAACTTTATAAAAAACAAGACCAATACAACAAACATCCAATGAGAAGAACTTGAGTTATGAGTTTTCAAACATTAAACTGTCAAATAGTGCTTAAAAGCAAGAAGGGCAACCAGGGGCATCTTGTTGCGCCGAACCGTAACAAAGTCAAACGTTCATGCCGAAGGTGATAGGGTGCAGGCCAGATACATGGACCCAGTGAGGCCCAGTGAACAAAAGTACCTTAATCCTTGTTGCATCTGCAACGAGGATGCGGGGTGCAGCTAAAGTGATGCACCACTGTCAATTCTTGCAGCAGAGGAGATGCACTGATTTTTTCCATCTAGTAGTGGCGATTCATTGGTTCAGCTGCAGCAAGCACGTCAGGCCCACTTTCAAGGGTCAAGGACTGGGGTGGCACCACTTGGCAGGGCAGACTCACAGAGGGCAGAGTCCAGGTGCAGAGGCAGGTTGGTTGGAAGTCTTTTATGTCCTTGTGACTTCAGATCAGGAGATCAGTCAGCTGGCTCTTGGAGTCACTGTGTGTTCTGGTTTGGAGAGATTCAGATCAAGTCCTTCTCAGTCCCAGACACTGAGGGGCAGGCAGCAGGTCAGCACAGCAAAGCAGGAGCCCAGCCGAGTAGTGTAAAACTGCACATACAAGCTATGCAGTGGCAGGGCTAAGACATTGTTATGGGCTACTTAAGTGGGTAGCACAGTCAGTGCTCCAGGCCCACATGGTGCCTTTGATTTACAGGCCCTAGGTACAAGTACTGCAATTTACTAGGGGCTTATATGTAAATTAAACATGCCAATTTGATATAATCCAATGTCATCATGTGTTAGGGAAAGAGCTCAAGCACTTTAGCACTTGTCAGCAGTGGTATAGTGCGCAGAATCCTAAAGCCAGAAAAATCTAAGTCAGCAAAAGCAGGAGGACTCACTGCAAAAAGTCAGGGGAAATCAAGCCAAGGATGCCAGTTCTAACAATGGCATTTTCATGCTTTCATTGCATCTACATATATCACTCGTGGCATAAGTGTGAGAAGGTGGTTTTGACTACCTGGTCCGCCCAGATTTTTGTCTTCTGGATCACCTCGTTTTTTACCTTTTACTGTGAGGGAGCCACATAGATTGGGACTCACCCACAGTAAACTCATGGTAAAATGGACTGTGTGTGTTTACTGCTAGTGCCACCTTGTTAGGCAAAGGCTGCTGTGACTCAGCAAGGTTAGGAGGCCCATGGCTGGCAACACGTGATCGCATGTGCACCCGTGTGAGGGCTGCGCAGGGAGGATTCCTGTCATGTGCAGCCTAAGAACTGTACCTTGGTAGCCTAGCGCAGAAGACACCATGCAGAGTGGGTGGTGACCTGGAGTAGGCCTTATGAGATGGGTGTACACATTTGAGGGATAGTCAGTGTGCTTACTGTCTTCATTGTAGTGACACTCCATTATTATATGCCAATGGGAAAGGCTGCACTAGGGTGCACCTCCAGTTCCCTAGGGTCCATAGACTCCATAGGTGCACAAATGTACACTTTAACCTGCGTGAAAAGAATAATCCAGTACCTTACAAAAGCATATCTGTGCAGCTTATGGGTCATCAAGGAATGTCATCTTTGACTGACTCAGCTCAGGATTAGGGCCAATTACTACTTTCACCAGCTGCAGGAGCAGGGCCTTGCAACAATCAGATAGCTGTCTTTCTGTGCCAGGAACTGCACCTGCTCCAGATCCCTCAACAAAGAGGGGATCCTTGGAGGAACTGGTGGGAGAGGCCTTGGCAGGAATATCAGGGAAGAGGGTCTGAGTTTTTCAGAACACATGTGTAAACTGACTCCTGGACTCTGCCATTGTGTGCTATCCTAGAAGAATGTGCAGGAAATTTGGGACGGGGCGGAGAAGTGATGTGGCACATCAGGATAGGCCAGAGGTGCAGCCCTGCTGGCCACTTCTGCACCCACTTAAAAGGTCTTGCACAGGGGTGAGAGCTCTCTCTTGGATGTGCTTCTCTGCAGAACATTGGGACTGAAGACGGGAATCATGGACAACTGGAAAGAAGTAGCCCCTGACTGCCCACTGGGTCAAGGACTCTGCCCCTGAATGACACCGGGCCCAGTGCTGCACACCCAGGGATCAGGAAAGCTGGTTCCCTTACTCACCCTGAGAAGCAGTTGGGGGAAGGACTGGGCTCTGGTGCAAGGAGAGTGCGCTGACCAGAAGAAAGGAAGGCACCCAAATGAAAGGCTGGTGCAAGGATTCAGTGGGACTGGCTCCCCACCAAGTTGGGAACCTTCTAGGCCAGGAGGCCTAAAGAAAGGGCTCTAGGTGACAAGGGCTTGCCACCAGGAGTAAAATGAACTAATGATTGTCGAACATGGCCATGGACCTTTGACAGCACTGGCAACAAAGTGCATGGGGCTCCTCTGCTTTTCCCATTGTGGCCCCTGAGGTGGACCAGGGCCCCAAGAAGAAGACGAGTGCAGAGGAGTGCCGTCCCATCCCGGGCCCCTGAAAAGACCTGCCAGTTCAATGGAAGGGGGGAGTGCCATCGCGCACCCCTGCTACCATTGTGAATGGGCCCCAGACCACATCCCAGGACCCCATGTGGCTAAAGTCAAGCCAGGGAGTGCCTTACCACTACCCAAGAATGTTTGGGCAGAGCTGGAGCCTGAAGAAAATATGAGACATGCCGTCCCACTCTCGGTGAAGGTGCAGTACAGGGGGACCCAGGACTCCATCCCCGGGCCCAATAGTGTGGAGAGGGCTGGGGAAGTGCCATTGCACTCCCCTGTGCGATCAAAAGGGCCGTTGTTATCACCATGTCAGCCTGCAGAAGTGAGCCGACACAGCACCATGTCTGCCTGCAGAAGCAGGCAGACCTCAAGAAGAAATGTGGGTGTGCCCATGTTCCCCCCCGCACCCTGCTCAAGGGCTGCATGGTGAACATCTTCCCGCTGGAACAGGCAGACAACAGCTAAGGGCTGGCTCCCACGCCAGCACTGGAGTGTGCTGGCCAGGCGGAGAGCTGGTGGGAGTGCCCGAATGTGGGCTCCCTGTGCTACTCCCTAGTGCACCAAACCTGTTGTGGAGGTGTCTGAGTGGGACCAGACACCCTTGAAGAAGAAGCACCACGCGGAGTACACAGAACATGAGTAGGAGATCTCCCCAGCTCACCGGAGAGCCACTAGTTAGGTATGCACACACCAGGAGGAGCGCCACATAATTCCCTGCGGTGCCTGGCCCATGTTTTCAAGTCAAGGAGGAGATGGTCACCAACATAGTACAGCAAATGGACAGGGGGAGCTTAAGGAGGAACAAAGTCTCTACCCAAGGAGAAAGACAGATGTCCCCACCCTCAGTTTCAGTGTACTTGGAAAGGATAACACCTCAAGGATTCCAATGTGTTTCCAAGCTCTGTCCCAGCTGGAACTTTTGTTTCATGGTGATGGAACTGCATCCTCTAGGGGTGAAGATCATGGCTGCAGTCCTTGTGGCCTAAATGGGGATAACAAGGGATAGTTATAATGGTGAACATCTTCTAGGGCTGAAAGGCTGTACTTACCGGTGTTTTTAAAGAAATGGCGTCCTTTAGGGGTTACCGTTAAAGTGCAGCATGTTGTTCTGAATGGAGTTTTGTGGCAAATGATATGACGTGTACGGTCATATGAAAAGTCACCCTCTAGGGGTGAAAAATGGTATTACACAATGTTTAACAAACAAGTGATGTCCTTTAGTGACAGTGTCAACTGTACATCATTTTTATGTAGACTGCTTCAATGTGGGAAATGATGGACCTTTGCCCACACCGTTTAGGAGTGTGGTTAGAATGCATAGATCATGCTGAGAGTAATAGAAACAGCATCAATCATGCCAACATGCTTATACATGTTTCTGGTTGATGCTTTTTTGAGTAAAGAGACTGACAGCCACTAGTAACCAAAGTAGATGTACTTTATTGCCAGTATTAGGTACTCTCACTCCAAGTTACAGTCATGCTGTCACTCCATATTACAGTCAAATATTGCATTGAATACAAGTGAATGTTTTGCCATGTGGGTTGTTGGTTTATTTCTCCTTTTGGGAGCGACAAGAATGATTACCCAGTGTCATCCAAAAGTAATTCCATCAGCTTGTGTATATTTATTGCACAGCATTGAGACGTGTGTGTAATAAATGCACTTTTACTTTAAAAAAACTCCCAAACTAGACAATAATTTACTGAGTGTTATTCTCGAGTGCTTGTGAATGGTGATTACTAGGCCATACCACCTACCTTGAGTAAGCCTTTGGACTGCTCTGCAACACTACCCAATGAGAGTCAAGCTCTATAATGGGGTGTTTGGTTCCCAGTAGTGGTTGAGTGCAGACTCATTACTTGTGCAGGCCACACAACTAATGACCCACCTTCCAACATTTTATTCATGCTTTCATTGTATCTACAAATATATCACTCATGGCACAAATAACATATCTTTTCAATGATCTGCTAGAAAGATAATAAGTGATGTAAATATGCTATTTTCGTCTATGTCCGTTGGTCCGTTGAAAGTAGCAAGTGTTCAATCTTAATGCACTAGAAAGACATTCACTCCAGAAATTTAAATATGTAGAATTTGAAAATAATAACTTTTTTAATTTAATTTATTTTAAATTAGGATAAAAGAATTCACCCACTACTGTCTAGTGCTCGGACATTCTTGTTTAAACTGAGGTAATATAATCTAGTGAAACACCCCAGTAAGGTTTGTCCTTTTATCAGTGTTGCACTCCTGTCCTCTGTTCCATCTTCTATCTCATCACTTTAGCATGCCACGGCTACTATAGCATATACCACAAGTAGCAGGTCTGAGAACTTCCTTCTTCTTCAAAGCATTTCTGACTACAAATTTAAAAGAGATACATGCAGAAATGAAAACAGAAAAGGCTCACAGAGCCACGGACAGGCTAAAGTAAAACATCAAAAATAAAGACAAATATAGAAAAAAATTAAAATAAAGAGGTTTAGGAAGAGTGCATAGTATCACGGAAGACCAGATCTGCAGTAGCGCGTTTATGTACTTGGAACTCGCACTAATGCACTTGTTGAGTGCCTGGGCTTCCACTTGAGTCATTAATGTACAAGCATAATATGCTAATGTCATTCTCTGCAACTTTATTTTCTGAATAATTCAAAATGTATAATCCATAGGGGATTAGCAGCTGCTGATTTCTTTTCAGCAATTAAAGTTGTAACAACCGTTTCATTCACGTTAATGTTTGAGAGTATTTTGTCTCAACAAAAAGATTGACAGGGAATTTAGCCTAGTAAAACAATGGCGTTGGGGCACTAAGGTTTCCATAATTGGAAAAAAAAATATTGAAGCGTTACAATTTTCTGAAGGTTCTTATTGAGAACTTCGAATAATTCTGCAGATAGGAAATAAATTCTACTGAATCCCAGTCATAACGCTGCAATAGTTATAATCTAATGTGGGACTTTCTAAGGAAGAATTTCCTTATGCCGTAAGTGTAACATTTGTGTGTATGTTTAGAGTATGTTGAATTTGCCTGCGAGATAAGGCCATGAGGGTTGTTTTCTCACATATCTCCAAGTAAAAACACAGAACTACTCTAAAAACTGGTAAAACGCAAACAAATTCAGATTATCTCGATCAAAAAAGCAATCACAATAAAGATATCTGTAGGACTACTATTGAGAAATACATGGAATATGTCACTGTCTTATAAATTATTTTACAATGTGGTTACAAAGAAAGCCTGCACCATATTCTTCTGAAGAAAGTGTGCATGGGGCACATGAACAGAAAGTGGACATGGGCTTCAATGAAAAGCAGATCACATAAAGAAATAGAAGTACTCGGGGTTCATTTCCCTGTATATTGTATCATTTCAAGAGGAATGAGGAAACACCTCGGAAAGCTGCAGATTTTGGCATCTTATTGTTATTTAGACGAGGAAATATGAACTCCTCAGCAGACGCAGTATGCACTATATAAATGCAATTAGATTGCCACTATTACGTCGAAGAAGAAAAATGGCGGCACCTCAGAGTATTTTATAATCAGCCCTGCCTC
This sequence comes from Pleurodeles waltl, assembly GCF_031143425.1. Lineage (NCBI taxonomy): Eukaryota > Metazoa > Chordata > Amphibia > Caudata > Salamandridae > Pleurodeles > Pleurodeles waltl. Next base: position 1,337,507,223 of record NC_090447.1, on the reverse strand, counting down.
AATAGGACTGTGCTACTTTCCACGGGAATAAACCAAAAGGCTAGAGTACTCAGAACACTGTACAAGCTCATCGAATAACTTGGAAAATATAGCACATATTGCGTTGAAACATAGATGGCGAGCTGCAACACCCCCATGACATCGTGGATGGCGAAGGGCTGTGAAAATGCACATTCATTTTGTAAGATAAAATACAGCATACATAGATACCCTGTCCAGAAAAACAGATTTGATCAAACCTTGTTTTGCATCATATTTTCTTCCCTGAATCCTTCTGTGATATTCTAAACCGAGAAGGTGCAAACACATTTCCTTCTGTTTTGTGCTTTCATTAGAGCCTGTTCACAAAGGCATTAATGACAGCGAGAACTAGTATTACATTAACGCTCTTTTATGTGCTCTAACACCTGTATTTAAAAGGGACATACTTAGGTGTCCCTTTCAAATAGCGATTCCTATCTATATGTATCAATGCTTTAGGACTCAAATTTAGCCTTACAGCCCACCATACTGGGCTATACCGGCTGTTGAAGGCCTGCTCCAGCATGAAAGGCCTGAGCCAAAGGCTCGGACCTTTAACAAGGGAGCAGGACTTTAATGCCAGTATAGCCCAGCTAAGCTATCGAGGGCTATAAGACTATTAGAACATTCTGCCACTAGAGGGCAGAATGTTGTAATAAATAAATCAAAGGACTAATGGAGCCCAGTGGGACTGATATTCCCTCGGGCTCCATGAGCCTTTGTTCACAGCAACAGCTGTGAACGACAATTGGAATGTTGGAGCGCTGGTCTTCTACCAGCCTTTAGAGGTTTGGAGCACTCCTTTGTTTTCAATCGAGCGCCCAGCATTCCAATGTTCTAATAATAGTACTAAACAATTGACAAGTTACCAACCCCATGTTTGCAACATGTTCACATACTTTTCTTTTTAAATGCTGCCTGGTTTCTTTTTGGGGAAGTTCACTGCATTTAAAAAGAAAAATACTTTATTGAAATGCAATCACAGGCATGGTGATTGGCTGAACCCAGCAGGCAACCATCCCTGAGATGGCATACAGTCTTAATGAGTCATAATTTGCAACCTTTTTAAACTCAGCCTGGTCTTTTTTAGGGAAAATTCACTGCATTTTAAAAAGTCTACTTTCTTGAAATGCGATCACAGGCATGGTGATCTGCTGACCCATCCAGGCAACATCCCTGTGATGGCATATAGTTGAAGTGGGTCCCAATTTGCAGCAGATTGCTTTATGTTATGAGCAATTTGACTATTTTGTGAATTCCCTTTTTTATTTGATAATATGATTATCTGAGTCTTGAATATAGCCTTATAGCCTGCCGTAGTGGGCTATACTGGCCATTAAAGGCCCGCTCCAGCATTAAAGGCCCAAGTCAAAGACAAGGGCCTTTAACAATGGAGCAGGACTTTAGTGCTGGTATATTCCACCTACAAAGGACTCAAGGCTATTAGAACATTCTACCAGAATGCTTTAATAAATAAAACAAAAGCCTCATTCAGCCCGAGGGGATTAAGATCCCCTCGGGCTCTGCAAGGCTTTTGTTCACAGTAACAGCTGTGAACAAAAACATTGGAATGTTGGCGCTCCTGGCTTCTATGGGCCACTAGAAGCCCGGAGCACTCCATTGTTGTCAATGGTGCTCTTAACATTTCAATGCTCTAAGTATGTTTATATGATCAACATCTCTGAATACTCTATTTGAAATGGATGAATTTTGTTTGTATGTCTTTGCTCATTCGTAGAGAATGCATTCTCTGAAAGTGAGCCCCCAGAAGTGAGGCTCAAATAATAGCTTGACAGATTAATACTAAAAAATATAATAACAGGGAGTACGTGCTTTTCAGTTCAAAGTAAAATAGAGAAATGGGAAATTGCAAATATTATATCCCTGTCTTACTACTGCAAACTCAACTGGCTTAAAAGATTTCCATCTATTCCACGAGGTGAGTGTTAGCTTTCTGCTGCCCTATTCTGTTTTGTCCGCTAGCAAGCAAGCTTTGAAAAAATGAGGGTTTAAAATAAAAGCAATCTAGCCAGTCTAAGTTCTGAGGTATGCATGTTTTTATATTTTTTGTCAATACGAATTTCAGGGATAAAAGAAAGTGAGCAAGTAGCTTTAGTTACAAACACTACAAATTGTTTAGAAACTGGAAGATGAAACGGTAAAGTTAATTTCTGGGCACATTCTTCAAGGTAAATCTCCATTCGAGCAACATTGCTATGCTAGAGGCTTTAATGGCTTGCACCTACATGCTCTTGTGAAGGGTTTAAATACAATATCATATTTATAATAAAGTCACTCAGTTCAGCACAGCAAGTCACCTTGCTGCTCTGCGAGACAAAGGGCAGGAATGTGCAGTATTAAAAAGAATATGGCACATTCCTCCCTTTTCCCTGCGCTGGTGCCATTTTGACTGCCTAGCACTAACACAGGGCAACTTTGCACATTGGTGCATGGGTGCCTGCATTGCAAGGAGGATAGTTTTTGTGCAGGAAGAAACAAGGAGAAATATAGATATTTCTTCTCGTTATGACTCACCTGGGAAGGCATAGCTTTTTGGTGCATTCCCATGTCTACCACTTTTGGTATATCTGTGAATTTGTCAAAATCCATCGAGGTTGCTTAGGAGCACCCATGCAACACCCATGGAATGCCTCCCAGGGGAAGAGTAACTCAGTGCTACGATTTGTGCTGCATTGCATTACTCTGGATTTATCAAGCCTGTCAAGCCATGCCAAGGTGGCCTTGCATGATTTGATAAATTGCACTTTTGCCTTGCGTCGTGCATGCACCACACTGCATGGTGCAACTGTGATGCGACCACTGTCATAAATAGGCCCCTCTATGCAGGGCCCCTGAGTCTTCAATATCTCACTAATACTCTTTGGTCTTGGCCTGACTGGAGCTCCCTTGAAGGATTGAGGGCCCCATGAAGAGTTGTCCACCCCCCTCAAAATTCAGGGGTCTGCATTACACCTCTGACGTATTGCAACTAGCTCCATTCTGTCAATCACAATTGCAAATGTGTACCAAAAAGAGGAATGATAGGCATGCAGATTCATGGCCAGGAGAAAGGAGCCTCCATTTTGATCCCTTTTGAAATACAATCACTTTTGAAAGACAATTAATGACAAGTAGTTGCATGCGTTGGTCAGTGATGATGATATTTGATTAACTGAGTTCAAATTCCCCAGGAGTACGTTTGACACTGCATGGTGGGGCAACCGAGCTTCCGCCAGCCAGTCATTCTGTTTTGCACCTGACAACAAGAAAGGGAGAGCTTACCTGTCCTGGAATCGCCACGAACACAGCTCTACCAATTGAATGGATCACATCTGGAACACAAGAGAACATTTCCTTAAACTAAAGTGCATTGTGATTCACACAACAAACAATGCTAAATTTGGAATTTAGAATTTTTTGACTGGTAATGAATGGAATTAAAGTGTATCTTTCTGGTTGGGGCCCCCTGACATGCGACGGATACGACAGTCAGTTGAGCTCTTCATTTTGTTTAGGCATGGGCAAAATTCACGTAATTTGCTTTCACATAATTACATTTTCTGCAAAATTGCATATAATTAAGCGAAATGAGAATCTGTTAATTAGCGCTATTTTTCAGTGCAAAATGCACCCTTGACTAAATTTTTGTCATAAGGATACTTTGAAACAAAGTACTGTGAACAACAGCTGCTAACTTTCTGTTGCTTCCTCGCACTCACTGTAACTTTTTAGTGTGAAATCTGTCATTTGCTGTAAATGTTTACCACGAATCATGCACAGTGGTGTAATTGTTGAATTTTAAGAATTTAGCAGAACAAGTTTAATTCAAAATTTCTGAAATTATGCAAATTATGCCAGCATAATTTCAATTTTGCCCAAGCCTAATTTTATTCTCCTATGAAAGTGAAGAACGGTGAAGCCGAATACATAAAAAATAAGTGACATGATACTTTTTTTCTTTCCTTCGTACTTACAAATAATCATTACTAATTCATGGTAGCTTGTAAAAGTATATGTTAGGCAAAAGCCAAGTGAGAATCTGTATCTAGATGGAGACGTCAGGGAGATGTACTCTAATTTCACTATGGTATGGATAGAAGAAAGTATTCTATATGATCCTGAGGAACCTCATCATAAGTAAGAAATAAAGGGGCCTGATTTTGACTTTGGCGAGCACCCTGCCCTATGTCAGACTGGCGGAGGACACCACATCTGCCAGCCGTATTCAAAGATCACAGTTAGCCCAGCGGTGATATTTTTACTGTCAGAGCAAGCTCTGTCATGGAGGTTCCTCTGTTGGCACTGCAAATTTGGTGCGCAGCCTCCATCTCTCAGGTTGCTAGCAACAAACTTTTTAAATACTAAAAAACTAACTTGCAAAGCAGGTGTTTATTATTGAAAAACAAATACTAATGACCCCCACACACTGGGTGTTTTCTCCCAACGTGGGTCACGTTTCTTTTTGTCTGTAGCACTGGGCTTTTCTTGGCAGTGATGGACAGAAAAAAACATCAAACTGTCTGCTCTAATTAAGGTGGGCAGTCTGATTTTCCTACTCCGTTGGCCCCTATTTGTGCTATCGGAGTAACCTTTCAATGGCTGAACCAGTGGGGACACTGCTGTCAGAATGATGACAGTCCACCGACTCTAAATATAGTGGGCGAACGGTCACTTTGATGAACAGGGTTGGCCCACTATATTTAGGACTCTGCCATCTTTGTCATGGAATATAATGCCTTCCAAACCCTAGAAATACTCTAAGTGTTCTGAACAATTGATGGTGCTCCATCTTCAGTGAGACTAAGTGACAGAGCTGTGCTATAGAGAGTCAAATGTAAAATTATAAAGGGATGTCTGTCTCTTGCTCCTCATGCTAATGTTTTTGAATCAGTGTTATTTAAAATGAACATTAGTTTGTAGCACTTGGGGAGAAATGTGGCACAATGGTTAGAGTGGCAGACCCTGATGCACAGATTTGGTCTGGGACCATGGTTCAATTCCCACCTCGGCGGGTCTTGGGCTCAATTCCCTTGGACCAGATAGTTATTTTTCTCGGTGCCTAATCTAATTAATGGGTCCCCTTCTGTAACTCAGGGCAATATCTTGCAACCCTGACAGCACTTGGATGCCTCGCTTCACCCTTGGGGTTGCCCAGGAGCAGGCACCTCACAGGGAAAAGCCAGGAGGGGTTCCACAGCAGTATGCATACAGCACCTTGAGACCCTAACAGGTGAGTAGTGTGCTATACAAGTGCAAAGTTTACTTAGATGATGAGTTTATGTGGGCACATTTTGTGGTGATAGAAATCTAACACTGGATTTTTATTGAACATAGAGTTCAGTATTTATTCCCAGTATTCAGCTAAGAACATGAATGTTGGACCTGGCCAGATTTTTACCTTTTATTGTGTTAATGTTTTTTTACTTTTATTACTCTATGCACTTTCCCCCTGCTTAACAGTAATAAAAAGCTCCTCCTTGAAACATGGTAAAATGTACTTATAAGCCCCTTGTATCTGGTACTGCATGTGCCTGGATCTATAAACTAAAGTCCACTAATGGGCAGCAGCACTCTCTGTGACACTCACTAAAGTAGCCTTGCAAATCATGTCTCAGGTCGGCCACTGTAGCCTGCAATGCAGCTTTAAACTGCCATTCTGATCTGGCAAAATTAACCTTCTGCAAAGCATAAACTATTATTTTTAATACTTAAAAGTCACTCCATAATGCTAATAGCCCACGGTGCATGATCTGAGTTTATTTGTCCTTGCAGTGGAAAACCCCTAGCGGTACATTTAAGAACCCCTAGCACCACCGGAGCATCACTTTTCGTGACGCTCCTGTGGCACTAAGCACTGCTCCATATTTACAAGGAGGTGTTACACACCCTTGTAAATAATGGCCCCTCCAATGCAGTTTTTTTGCATCAGAGGGGCGTGCAATTCGAGTTGCTGTTCGCGTTCCACTTCATCACCCATTGCTTTTGATGTTGCCTCAGATTTACGCATTGTCATTAACCTGAGGCAGCGCCAAAATCTAACACCACCCCAGGGGTGGGGTTAGCATGTCAAAATGAGTAGGAATGCTTTTATTCCTCCTCATTTTTTGCTTTTTCTATGTGTGTTGCATTTTGCAGCACGCATAGAAGAAGCGAAATGCCATTGACAATTGTTTATGTTCAGGAAGGTGTCCCTTCCTGCTTATAAACAATCATTCAAAATGACGTTTTGGTACTTCTATGTGTGCTGCATTTTGCAGAACACATAGAAGTGCCAAATCACCATTATAGACACCTTCCTGCACATAAACAAACTGTCCCCTCAGCAGAGACAACCTTGTATTATTATCCAAGGATGACATGTGTTGCTGCTAGGCAGCCTAATTCAGCGCCAGTGTAGGGGGAAACGTAGGGGTGTATCATATTCCTCTAAATACTGCACACTCCTGTGTTTCAAAAGGGGTGCAGTGGTGCTACGTTTGGCGCAGCACCGCACTGCGCCAATTTAAGATAAATCTGGGCCCTAATATTTTTTTATTCACCATTGTAAGGCTTATCTCTCCAATGGACTAACACTGTGTTACCTTATTACACTTAATAAGTCATAACTTCAGGACCAGATAGAGACATGCTGTTCTCACCCAAATTAATTTGAAATCCTCTTTAGTAGTAAAGATGGATTACACATTACAATTTTGAAGACAGCACTTCTAGAAAGCTGGATTTTTTTCTGCCCAAACCAATTGTATTTGGGGCAAACATGGTTCCTGTCTGTGACCAGTGCTCTATCGCGATCAACCTGGACTTGTCCAGGTCCAGCGTGACCAGTTAACCACAAATGGAGCTTTGTGCTTTTTGGCGCTATTTTCACTAGAAACTTTAACAGTTCATAATTTTGGTTCAACTGCTTGGATTTTTGTTGTTTTGCTGTCATTGTATTCATTAACATGTCCTTTATGTTTCTAAATTGAGATGTTTCTTGTGTTGTATTGTCAGTTTATTACTGCTTGAGTACTGCGTAATACTTTATAAATTGCTTCTAAATTAATCCTGACTGCTTTTGCACCAGGCTACCAGAGGGTTAAGCAGAGGTTTACTTACTGACTTTTGTGGTTCACCTTGACAAGGAGTGTGTTTATTCTTTGAGTGTAGTTTTCACCCCTTTGAGCTACTAACACAATTCCTTACAACTCCTTTTAGTCACTCTGGCAGAAAACTTTTCTTCTCTCGCTCACACATGCATATTTTCTCTCTATCTCTGTGTAGCGCTATAAGTGGAGAGAGTCTGACTGAGCACAGCTTTCAGAGTCAGATCATATCAAAACTGCATAAAGTGAGAGGAGGAGCAGTATCGTTTATATGAATTTTTGTAAGACAGAACTCTTGTTTTTATTGTTCAAGTGAAGGAAGGGAAAGGATTACTTAATCAGGCAGTAGATTTGTTTGCCTGTAAAATGCCCTTTTTTTAAAAGAGTACCTACTAAAAACTATTTGGTCTTCACATTTCAGGGCAGGTCACTACTGCCAGACCCCCTTGACCCGTGGAGAGAGCTGGAATTTGTAGTGTTTCCAACTTCTAACAACTCTAGTTCCTTCTGTATTTTCTATTTTCTCCACCTTGTCTTTTTCTAGTTTAGTGTTCACTTTAACCACACATACCTTCATCTTTCTAGACTATTTTCTCGTATGTTCCCCAAGGGTCTGCAGGCAACTTACTCATGTGTGTACTTTAGTGCCCTCCCTTGATATACTAACCTTTTTCTCACCCCTCTTGTGTGGTTAACAGAAGACTGTTGGTAATGTAAAGAGGAATACAGGCCTCAGTACTGATAAGTGGGTTGATAGAAGGGCATGGCGAAAGATATTCAGCCAGCCCAGGAAAAGCTGTTGTGGATCATCTGCTACTTTGGTATTAAAAACACAAAGGGGGTCATTATGACCCCTGCAGTCGACGTTGATGTGACGGTAGTTCAGCCAACAGGCTGGCGGTACATACCGCCACATTATGACAATGTAACACTCCGACTGCCATGGCAGTAGCAGCAGCCGGGCTGGAGATAACAATCTAAAACCTGGTCGCCGCCATTGTCCCGCCTGCGGAATTATGACCCTGCCTACCGCCATGGTTTTCGTGGTGTTTGTAACACCACAAAAACCATGGCGGTAGGCCCTATCAGTGACAGGGAATCCCTTCCCCGTCACTGATAGGATGCCCCCACCCCCTACCTCTCCAAACAACCCCGCCTCCAAACACCCTCCCACCCCACCACTCCTACAACCATGTCCCCATGCACACACACACACACAGACACACACTCATTCACACATACATGCATGCATGCATACATCGAATCACGCACACATCCGCACACACTTCAGAACATACACGCAGACACGCATTCCGATTTCTATGCATATACGCACTCATACTTCCATATATTCATGCACACAATCAACACGAAACACACACCCGCATTTACGCGCACACTCACACATAAACACACACCCACCCACACACAACACCCCCACCCCCTCCCCTGTTGGAGACCCGACTTACCTGGATCCAGGGGGTCTTCCGGCAGGAGACAGGACGTGGTGCTGCTACTGCCACCAGTGCCCACCAGCAGAACACTGCCAGGCTGTATTAGTTGTCATAATACGGCTGGTGGCGGTCTACTGGCATGGCGCTGCTGGTGGTAGCAGCTCCACCTTACCGCCATCTGCAAGTATGGCCATAGCCAGATTTCTGCCCTTCTTGTGGCGGAGATCCGGCTGTGGTTATAATGTGGCGGACAGCTGGTAGCAGCGGCAACGGTCTTTTGGCGGACATCGACGCAGCAGTAGGCGGTTTTTACTGTCAATATCATAATGAGGGCTAAAATGTTCTTCACAGAAAGGGTTCTACTCACTGTGAAATGTGTGTTAGTGCTGAGAAATGTATTGTACTTTCCTTATATAGTACCATACAGAGTCTTTAGGCACTTAAGGTTAAGTTTTATGTGTTGTAGTGGTGATTTGTTCTGTGACACAGAATGGAGGTCATATCAAGTGTGTACTCGTCACAATTTTGTGCTGACATTTGTCAAGTGGTCTAAGAGTTGAAGCAGTCCTATATCTTCACCTCAGAAAGTGACATATGGTTACTTGACACAGGGACTTTTTAAGGCACGGGCTCCTATTAGCTAAAATTAAAGCAGCCTTTTTTTGACATAGCTAAAGTAAACAAATATGTTTAACACAATAACATTCACAAAGCAGCATGACACCACAATCAAAACATAGCATGGCACATCACAACACAACTGTCAGAATAGAATTCACAAAAAGACATCTGCACTCAAACAGAACACATCTTCAGCAAACAGAGCTTAATTTGCAGAAGAATAAATGCTGGTGCCCAAAGCTCTGCTCAGAAGCCCAAGGCGGCACCGGCATACCAAATACCAGTGCTTCACAGTCTATAATCCATATCATGCCTCTTTAATTGATGACCAGGTACTACCTGCCCCCCCTTATGTCACTCTTGAAGGTTCACTTTCTCCCTTTGTGACAGTTTTTGTGACTTTCTCTTTCTCCTTCTTTCCCCTTGGTATGTATCACTCTCTAGATCTCAGGAAATGTATGATGAGGAACAATAAGTGCTGGTCTCTACAAATGAGTGCCGGTGGGCCCCACCAGCAAACATTGGCTCAAATTAAGCATTGTGAGCATAAGAAAATAACACACAGCAAAAGTGCACAGGCATTCTCTTCCATATTACCACCTCCAGAACTTTATTTTCATAATACAGTGATAAAAGGTGTTTAATAGTGCTCACTTAATGAAATACAGCCCTCAATATTCTAGGGTGAGGGTATTACTGCAGTCAAGCTGGAGTTAGTGAACTATTTTTTGGTGAGGAAGAAAATGGGCATCCAAAGCCCTTTCATAGTGTTAAATAGAAAATAAACTTTTGCCTCGACTATACATTCTTAAACCATTTATTGAGGATAATAAGGGCACCACACATGTGATGTGTTTGCAATAAAATTATCATTATGCAATGCACAATTTATAATATATTTCAAAGTTTTGCATGCTGTATGGGGAGGCAGCAAAAGCGAGACTCTAAATCAGAAATTTTGCTATTTAATTCCAGGATCAGACGAGACAGAAAATAGGCCCGGGCACCAAAGTAAAAGTGACCACCATTAGTGAACTAGATAGCTACAAAAGTGACTCATGCTTGTAAATAAAAGCAGTTTTGAACATGTAAAGACACGCTGTATAAGTGTTTTTCAAAGCATGGAAGACTGCATGGATTTGGGCCTGCTCAATATGCTGTTTGATAAATCTTCATGAAACCTTCCAAAAATTGCTTTCCCACCTCAGCTCCTAAGTGGACAGTTTTGGGGTGATCCATCAAGCAGGAGCCAAGAAAAAGCTGGGGGCCCCAAAACACATTTTACTCACTGATTTTTTTCCATATGAAAATTAGACACAACTACAGCCAAAACCACTGAATGGATTCACACCAAATTTGGCAGAAAGTGTGCACGCTTTTTGTGATTGGGATGTAAATCCAGAAATTAAGGCTAAAAAAGTAAAATTATTTCATGTCACAGAGGAACCAAAGAACCAACAGATCTAAAATGAGATATGATTGGCTGCAATCACGTCAACATCGATGTGGTGGCAGCCATCTTAGGACTCAGGACTCAGTCTCAAGCTCTAGAAAAAGTATAAAAAAGATTTTAAGGGGCATGGTAAGGCTATACCAAATGTGGTGGGGGCCCCTGAGGGTGAAAACATTATTTTTGTTTTAAAGTTTACAGTGAAGCTGGGGAGGATATCTGTTGTAAAATAAAATAAAAATAGTGTGGCCTCTGTTGCTAAATTTCCCCCCCCCCCCAGGGTGGGCCAGGGTCCCTGGAAGCAGTGCAAGTAGGTAATAGAGCAGGGGGACCTCATCCACTGGGGCTGAAATGTAATTATGGAGGCAGGGGGCATGAGGCTCCCATGCCTGAGGGACTAAAGATCCCAGGGACCTAATCCCCTGTGGCCAGCTTCATGGAGAACACTCCAAGGACATTGTTTACCTGCCAGCAAGAGTGCAGGCATGGAAGATTTGTCTGCTGCCACCTGGTGGAAGCTGTAAATATGCTCCTTCCAGGTGGGAGTGGACATTTGACCAGCAGGAGCAAAGGCAAAAAAGTGGCACCCACCAGGCGGGAGCAAAGCTGGTTCTGCCTGACCCCTGGATGGGTCCATGAGGGGAGCTGGCAGGGTAACAGATGTCCTGAAGCTCCCCCTCTCTCGATAAATGTTGTGTGTTGTGGGTGTCCCTTTTGGGCATGAGGGGGATTAGCTCTCCAGAGCCAGTGTTGGCTCAGGGATGGGAACTACAAGCTCCCTCCCCTTAGAAAATAAAATGGCTCTGGGGATGGGGTCCCCAGTGCTTATAAAGGCTCATGGAGGGAGATGCAGGCACCTTCACTTTAATACATTAATACATCCCTGGAGAATGGGGTCTCTGGGGCCAAAAAAATCTTGAGGAGGGGAGCATGGGGAGCCAGCATGGCTGCACGAGCCATGGGGCTCTCTCCATAACCCCCAGCTAAAAAAAAGGATCTGAGTGTCTGTGTACGCACAGGAATACCCAAAATAAATATATATTTTATTAATAATGATTAATAAATGAGAGGCCAGTGATGCTAATTTATTATTCACTGCTCCTTGAAGGAGCTCCCCGTAATGACTTACAAGGGCTCTTTAAACTGTTTTTTGAACCTTGATGATGTCCCTAGAAGGGGAAGGAGCACCACCAAACATTTTTTTTATGCTGTGGGGAAGAGGGCTGTTGGGAGTGTAGCAGTGCCCCAATAATATGTAAAAAAGCAGTAATTGTCCTGGGTCTCTAAGTCCATGACCACAGGCCCCAGGAGAACTAGCCACATTTTTAAAGCACTTCTACCTGAAGCTCCCTCTTGTAGTCGGTTCTATGGCTGCACTTTGCAGCTTGAATAAATGTTTAAAAAAACCTAAAAGGCATGTTGTTTTTTTCATTTTTAATTAAGCTTCATTTCATTCACTTATGATAATGACTTTTATCAAACATTGCAATGTCTTAATTATTGAAATATATATTTCATTGTAAATATTTGTGATTTTCTAACAAAGATAATATATGTGCCTTATTTATGTTTATATCCTTATACTTTCATAAAACCAATGATTGCACACCTAGGCCCTGTGCTCAACATCCTCCCCGCTGCTACTGGCACAGGTGTAGAGGAGTGTTGGGCGACAGCAGGGGTTGGGCAGACGGCCTGGCCTGTGGCCAACTCCACACCGCGGATGGCTGTATTTGTGTGCCCACAAGGGTTTAGATGCAGAGCCTGGCTGCAGGCCAGGAAGTTCGGCCAAACTCACTCTATAGATGGCCCTAAAGTAACTATAAATAATACCCTCCCCATGCACTACTAATTCCCTCACATATTACATCACTTGTGACATGTTCTATGACATCATTGATAACATGACTACAACATTTGGAATGACATAATTAAGGACAAAGCTGTGTGGGAGCACACATTGTAGGTACCTTAGTGCTCGAGTTACAGTTACTATAACTGATGAACTTCAGCTGGTTTGTCAGTGCAAAATGGTATGTTATGACATATAATGATTATGTGTACACACTTAAATACACATATAAACACAAATTGATATATTACTACATTTATTAGATATGTATTCAAATTTTATACTTTATTTATATCACAAGGTGCACATAATAATTATATGTATTTATGTGGCATAGTTCTATTTATACAGGATAATATATAAAAACAATTAGTTATATTTTAATACAATTAATTATATACATTTACATAAATATATGTGTATATTCTAAATAAATACATTCCCATTTGTATCTAGAACATATGTTATATATAATATTTATGAATATGCATGGTTATACTATATGAAATATATTGATATTCATTATGAAATAAACATTTATATGTTTATAATGTATACATTATTTTTCTCTATATATTGATATGTATGAAGTATACATCACATAGGCGTACATGTGATGTAATGCTGCCTGAAAAGGAATACATTTAATATTCAACCAAATTTTACGTGGGTGCGGGAGACCCCCATTATGGCAGTTCATGCATCACCATATTTTCCCCACTGCAGCCGTCACTCTGCCAGGGCCTGCCACCTGCTGCAAGCATGAGGGGGAGATGGTACTGTGCAGAACACATTAACATCACCATGCATTCCTCAGCAACAAAGCGACAGGCATCAACCCTTCACACCACCGTCACCCACAGTGGGTTTTGGGACTCGTGGCAGCGTTTCCTTCCTCGTCCACAGCTGGGTTTAGTGGGATGGGTACAAACAATTTAAAAAGACAAATCCTGGTAACAAACATGTAAAATAGACACTAAAATAGACACACAGGGTACTGGGGAAAAAAAGTGAATATGTAGTAAAGAAAGGTAACAGGTGGTACAGAATGAGGTGGATTGAGTCGGATGAGGCCTAGGGAGTAGAAAAAACGAGGGGATGGTTAGGCAAGAACATTCTGGAGGAAAAAAATGGCAGCATACGTACACACAACAAGGTACCATTTGCACTATTTGTGGAGTGAAATGTATCACTAGCATAATATTTTTCTGAAGCAATTTGTAGTAGACTCATCTCCTGTAACTCCAAGTAATCCCTCATAATTTTTGAGTAATTCCATGTAATTACATTAAAGAAATTTCACGTTACAGACACTCATATATCCAAGTTTATCACTTGATTTTTCATGTAACTTTAACTGTTATTCTGAATGCCTTTCTTCAATTCAAATTGGGCCTAGGCATGTTTTAGCCATCTCCTGTGCTTCCCTTCTGGACAATGGCTGTAAAAAAGACCTGACTTTCTCTTGTATGCCTTATAATTGCTGTGTCCACCTTTTTTTAACATTCAACCTCACATTAAGTGCATAACATAACCTTCATTGTATATGGGATAATGTTCTTTCCTGGGGTTATCTTTTTTTTTCTTTCTTGAACGCATCATCCTCCTTTCCTTCTCTGTGTGTCAAATCTACTTATCCCCATGAGTGCCCCCTTGCTTTTACACCTTGTGAGGTGTGCTGTGGGGGAGAAATGCCTTTAGTGTCTTGTGCTCATCACTCCTGTGGACCCCATGATCTTCATGGCTATTCATGCTGGTGCAGAGGTAGTCTTCTACCATGGCAGTCACTGGAGTGTGTGGCTCATGGTTTGCTGAGTGTGTGAGTGCTTCTCAACCTTCTGTGGGTCCCACTGATTGCTTTGCTGCTGATGGCACCTCCTCGTCATTAATATAGGGAGGTCCCTGGAGGGCATTCACAGAGAAACATAGGTCTTAGGCATATACAGGCAATAACAGTCCTCTACTAATGGATCATGATTCAGACTGAGCAGCGCACAGATGCTACAACACTCTAGTCCCTTTTTTTTTATACCTATCACCATGCCTGGTTCTGAAATGTATGTTTTTATCAGATGTAGATGCGGGTGGCAAACTTCAGTGAAAGGTGCCTTCTGTCCCTGCATAGGCGGCCACAGTAGAGAGTGCAATGATAATCAAAATGCATCAAATGAAATCTACTCACTTTACCTGAGTCCTCATTATGAGTGCGGCGACCCAAGGACAGCCACACTCGTGGTGACGGTCAGACCGCTGCAAGGTGGACCCATCAGGGGACCACCTCCCTGCCAGGAACATCATTTCTGACAGGCTGGCAGCATTCTGAGTTGTACTCAGCCATGGCGGTGCTGAACTTAGCGCCGCTGTGCTGATTACAATTCAGATTTCCGCCAGCCTTTCTATGGTGGTCACCCTGCCATGGAAAGGCAGGTGGAAAGCCAATGCTGGGGGCGGGCAGAGGTCTCATGCACTGCCCATGCCCATGGCAGCCACAGGGCAGGGGCCGCACTGCCCAGCACCATCAGAATGCGCACTGTCTACTTTTCAGACAGTGCGCATTCAGATGGTGCTGGTGTGCATTGGTATTGGTTTCGGCTTCCATGAGGAAGCCAAGACCAATATTGTAGTACTGAATACAATGTTCTTGTCAGTCAGCCCAGCGGGAACTTTGTAATATGCTTGAGGGGAGGCCACTGGTATGACAGTAGCATCCTCCATGTGAGTTTGGCGGTCAGCTCATCCGACTGCCAAACTCATAATGAGGCCCTAAATGTTCAAAATTGCCAAAAAAGACAATCCAAACATTTTCACTGAGTCCAACATTATATTTGATTCATCGTATCTGTAAGACATGTTTTTTATGATTGATGGGGTGAAATCCCTTCTCAAGCAACAAGCACAATATTTTTTAGGATTAACTATAAAAGACACTAAGTTAACCAATACATAACTCTGGTAGCTTGCCACAAAAGTTGTCACCCTTAAGTTATAAGAAGTGTGTTAAATATTTATGCAGCATACAAGCAGTAACAAAGTGAAAACACAACATAAGAAATATAGCATAGCAATTTAGAAAATTAGAATAAGAATAAATGAATAAAAAGAGGATAAAATAAAATGAAAAAATTCTAATCAGGAGAACTAGAGACATGCAATTTTAAAGATTGAGGTAACAATAGTGCAAAGAATCAGAAAGCACTAACTGTTGTTATCTGGTTGCGCTAGAACGGGACAAAGTCACAAGTACAGGCCAACTGTGAAGGCGTACAGGCCAGATACAGGGACCAGGTTAATCCTGCTTAAAAGGTTACCTTCTTAAAGTCCTCTTTGGTATCAACAAATCACTTCAGTAGAGGTCAGCGGGGCTTAGGCAGGTCATGTTGCATGTCCAAGCAGGGCCAGCTGCAGCAGGTCAGCTGGGCAGTTGCAGGGAGTCCTTTGTAGCTTGCTGTATCCTTATGACTCAGAAGAGGAGGTCAGCCAACAGACCTTTGGAGTCACTCAGGTTAGCCTGGGATGAAGGAAGCAGGTCCAGTCCTCCTTCTAAGAAAGTGGGGTAGGCCTCAGCAGCAGGGCGAATAAGGCGACCTTAATCAGCAGGACAGTCCTCTGGTAGCGGTAGCAGCAGGGCAGTCCTCTGAAGGACAAGGCAGGCCTCAAACAGCAGAGCAATCCACTGGGGAACAAGGCAGGCCTCAAGCAGCGGGCCTTCCTTTGGTAGCCGCAGGGTAGATCTCTTAAGAACAAGGCAGGCTTCAACAGGGCAGTTCTCTGGGGAATAAGGTGGGCATCAAGCAGCAGGGCAGTTGTTATGATGAATGATGAATCAGACAGGTTAGAATAAGTCAATATTGTGTCTATTTCCAAGACATTACACACATATAAGAAGCCACTGCTGTTGTCTCCTCAGGACTCACTCCAACTCTCACATATGGAACACCCTCAACAAGAGCTTCAGCAGTGAAATTTCCACATAAACATTTCAATTGCTCGTACCCCAGAATCATGGAGAAAGAGCATAACAGCTGTCCCATGGGAAAAAAGACAGTCCTTCTTTGCTAATGTCAACAGGTCCAGCAGTGCACTGATAGCTGGCTCAGGAAATACTATATTTATATCTGGTGCCACCGTTTGAAGTGGAGGAGACCTCTAGCCACCCCCCACATCTGGTTCTTGAAATTTCTTTCCTTCCCCTTTCTTCCCCTGCCCAGGCTCCAACGGTGACAATAGGCAGGTGTCAAGTTCTTTTGTGAGTGTGCCGGAGGCAGCCCTTTGAAATTAAAGTGGGGCAGGGAACAGCTCCTCCCCTCCTATCCTGGCAGGATGGCCCTCCCGCAGCTACACCAGATTCTATTTTTCACTGTAGGACTCAATACAAATTCCTGGTGGAGGGGCAATAAACAGGCCTAGGCAGATGGATACTCCTAGAAAGACTTAGGAAAATGTAGGGCTGGGGATTGACAACTTTCTGAAAGTGCAAAAACAACAGAAGATGGACGGAATGCAGACAAAAGCAAACATTCAGCCCCCGTCACAGATCTAGGTTTATTCCATCAGTTTTTTTGCTCACCATGCCATGCCAGTTTGGACCCAGCCATAAGCAAATCAGTCTTGACACTGCTCCCCATGGGAATAGCCCAACCCAAACTGCCAGGAAAGGTCCTCCCTCGAACAGAAACAAGCATCCTAGCTGCATATGACTGGGTCCAAACTGTGGTGGTGTATGGGGCAAAAACATAATGGATTAAACTCAGGTCTTTGTGACTGGGGGTAAATGTTTGCATTGTTCAGCATTCCGTCCATCATCTGTTCTTTTTGCTTTTGTCCCCCTAAGTGGGACGGGTATGCCTAGATGTGGGTCCCGTGCTCACTGCAACACTCGATTCAGGCTGTCCTGGCTGATGAGGGGTGATACTTTGGAATCTGTCCGAGGGTGCTTGTTTCCGGTCTGGGGAGGACCTGGCTGGTAGTTTGGGCTGGACTGTTCACATGAAATGCAAGGACAAAGCGGATGATTTGCCTGTGACTGTGTCCAAAGTGGGGTGGTGGGCAAAAAAAATTGATGAAACCCAGATCTTTGTGACTGGAGGTGAATGTTTGCATTGTTCAGCATTCCGTCCTTCATCTGTTCTTTTAACTTTCTAATAGTGTCATTTTCAAAATTGTAATCTAAAGGCTAACTTTGCCATTTAAGAGGATTTTAAATTAAAATTCATTTGAGTCCAAACATGATATGTCTAACTGCCCGATAAATAATTAGCACTTATTAAAAGTAGTAAGGTACCCAATGTTACCCTATGGAGTGAGATAAGCCTTACAGTAGTGAAAATTAATTTAGGAGTTTTTCACTGGCAGGAGATGTAAAACTTAAAAACACATGTCCTACTTTTAAAATACTATGCACCCTGCCCAATGAGCTGTTTAAGGCCTACTTTATGAGTGGCTCTTATGTATTAAAAAGGAACGTTTGGACCTGATAAAATGTTTTTTTGGCCAGGTCGAATTGACAGCTTAAAAATGCATTACAGACTGCAAGGGCACGTCTGAGATGTGTTTTATATGACTACTATTAGTGGGTGACACAATGAGTACTGCTAGCCACTATTATCACCTGGTACCATACATGAGGATCTTACGAGTAAATTAAATGTACCAATAAGGTGTAAGCCAATTGTACTATGTTTTAAGGGGCAAGCACAGGAACTTCAGTAGTGGTTAGCACTGCTTAAGTGTACAGAGTCCTAAAAGACTACAAAAATGGGTTCAGAAAACAGGAGGAATGAAGGCAAAACGTTTGGGGGTTACTGCGCATAGAGGGACAAGTCCAGCTGTATAAAAAGAGGCAGAGACATCCATCATTTCTAGCAGTTATCTAGCTACCTCATCCGTCATCTGAAGGGTCTTATCCCAGATGCACTTTGAGCAAGTCAACAGCAGATTTGTATTTTTACTTTCTTTGGGGAAACTGACGGAATAGCTATGGTACAAAAGTTAGCTATTACAGTCGTAGCCAAGAAAATGTTTTTTGTTTTGTTTACTATAACATATGATGTAGTATATTTTTACAATGTTTTATTGCCTCTTCCATTTCTGATGAATGCACCTTTGCGTAGGTATAAAATGATATATATCTTTATTTGAAGGATTACATTTTGAAAAGCAGCACATGTAGGTTTCAGCTTATTCAAGATGTAAAAAGATACATTTTAGCGCAATATGTTGCTTAAAAAAGCAGCCTGTTGTGACCTCCACACTGCAATGTATTTATTGCAATTAGGTATACTATTTGGCAAATTGCACAGTTGTATAGGGCTGTTCCAATGACTTTTGGAAAGATATGGAGAAAAATGTATTTCAGCTTTGCTTGATGTTCGACTAATTTGTTCGAGGGCACAATTTCTTAATCGCGCAGGGGTTTCATGTGTTCGAAAATCAGTGTGTTCATTTTACTTCATTCCTGTGTATAGGCTGAGAAAAAAACATCATCCACTCAACAGGAGATTCAGAACAACCATAGTTCCCACACGCTTTAATGAGAACTCATGCTTGTCAAACCTACAAAATAACGAGAGGGGCTGTCAGACCCTCGCTGCGTATCACTGTGACGTTTATAGATCATGTAAAGCTTTAAAATAAATTGCGCTATGTGAACATTGAGTTGGTGTCAACCTGGGAAAGCTCAAGCAGATAAACAATTTGTAAGCAAGAAGCAGTAAATCATTGAGGAACGTGTATTTTTAAGGTGCTCCAGAACGTATGTTATTTTCAGGCCTTCCGAGTAGCTTCAGGATTCTTGATTCCAGACAGTGAATATCTGTTAATAGTGCCGGACCTCATTTAAAGCATTGTTTAGGCTGAGGAAGGATGGTCACCTGCCGCTGGGCAGCAGACACCCTGCCTTCCATGACCCAACGAAGGCGATCTACCGTATTTTAAATTCCACGCTATGTGAGCTCGGCATTTCCGTAAAAAATGATCCTTTCGGCAAAACACAAATATTTTCATCAAAAAATTATGCTCCTTCGCATTTTAAAATGTTCTAAAAATAACCAAAATCAGTGGTTTGTAAAACGATAAAATGTCCTTTGTGTGCATGGAGGGTTCTCCACAAGCATTAGGAACATCCAAGACTACATATATAAAATTAGCTATGGCTTGATCTCCCACCCTGCACCACCAACCCGCACCCACACACCTCTCTCGGTTCCCCACTCGGTCTCTCCGCTGGGAGCAGACAGGGGACTGTGTTGTCTGAAAGTAACAGATAAAATACTTTAATTATTACATACATTGCAGGCCTCTTTAACTTATGCTTCCCTAGATGATCTGACCTTTGTCCCAAAAACCGGGAAATGTATTTAATAATATGACCTTTGTCACAAAAACCTGGACATTTATTTAAAATGAGGAAAAGAGTCGGGACACCGGGACAGTCCTCTTAAAACCGGGACTGTCCGGGGAAATACGGGACGTCTGGTCACCCAACTATTTACCAACTTTTAAATACCCCCACCCTTTGGTTGTACAATCATCAAAGCACTGGCATATTGCGCCTATGCTACGCAAAGCCATGTTCTTTCAGCGTGGCTGAGTCTTTGTCTGTGTGCATCAACAGTCATGTCTTCTAATTTTAAAGTGGAGTTTGATTTGGTCGATTGAACATTGTTTCAAGAATTATTAATGACATGCATCACATAAAAGTGAATCAGAGTAGCACAATAATGGCCATTTAAATAGATGAAATGAAACATAACTCTACAATATTGACGTTTAGAAATACAGTTTGTGATTAAATGCATTTAAATGTATTTCAGTTAATAAAACTACAAACTCAGGCCCAGATTTCTTTAACATCTCGTGTTGCGGTGGCACCACGTATTTTGTGCAGCCAGGACACAAGTAGTAGTCAGGATCTACAAAGCCATGCAAGCCTTGATTTTCATGTCTATGCATCAAATCCCCTCAAAAAAGTAATACAAGGCAGCACCTGCCCTCTTAAAGGAATAATTAGCTATCGAGGTAGCACGGGTGGGCTATTTTTGTCATGGAACACGGCCGGGCTGGGCAGGATAAGATAAAACTAATTTTCATGACGTTTTTCAATCCTTTAGTCGTAGATTTACAAGAGACTTGGTCATATACTGAGTTTATGCTGGCTATTTTGCATTTTCTCCTAATGCAAAGTGTGCTGAAAGGGGACATGCCAATGGAGGGATGGCACATTTACTAAAAAAATCAGTTAACTGGAACCAGGGAGTATTTATTCATCCCTCTAATTTATGTCTGCCTGAAATTGGCTTTTCAAGATGCGAGGGAATCGCTTCCTCTTTTTTTTCTAGCCAATATATATATTCCTCCTGAGAATCTCTTTGATTACCTGGTGAGCTCATTCTTCGCTTTTGCTTATAACATTACTGTTGCCGAAGACTGCCTTCTGGTGATAATTATGGGCTACCGAAGATGCAAAGTTGTCTATCTCCTCGGGGCCGTGGCCGGCGGCTGATGGAGCCTCACGCCTAGAAAGGAGCTCCGGGTAAGCAAACGGGGCCTGGCTCGATTCAAACCCCTGATAGCCACCCTAAGCTGACTCTAGTGGATCGGGAACGTGTCGGAATGCGCCAAGACAACAGGAGAGACGTTTCCACCCAGAAACAATCCCAGGACACTACTTAATTTCAGACCTTTTCATCCGCGGCCGCCCGAGACAAAATGGCGGGCGCGACCAAGTGAGCCCCTCAGACACCCGCCTCGGAACACCAAGGAGACGGGGCACCCACGACGAGAACCAGGTGACCCCCGCTAATCGGGGGGGGGGGGCCTGAAATCGAAGCAGCTTATCGATGGTACCCTGGATGAGCCAGTGAGTGGGGAGGCGCTCGGGCGCGAAGGGCCTGAAATCTTTGCCCAACCGCGGCCTGGAGCCTGCGCCCGCCAGACCAGGCACCCTTGAATTCCCCCAAATCAGTTCGGGGGGCACAAAAAAGAAAACTTGAGGAGGAGCACGGGGATCCCTGGCACTACTAACGCGGAGGCGCTCCCCCTGCCATAAAATGATGCAGGAGCACCCCCGCTGCTCTCTGCTGTGGGCGCGTGAAAAAGACGAACCTCCCTTGGGCCGGGGCCACTGAACAAAACAAATAACACAGGACTACCTGGTTGTATGCCCCCCGCCCCCGCCATCAGACACGAGAAATGAAACCCCCCCCTCAAATTCGAATCCCAGAGAGTGGGGGAATAAGAGTTAGGGGTCCAAGGCTTGCAACTCGTAGGCGCCAGAAATTATATGAGAAGACTGGGTGCTAAAGGTCTACCCCTCAACAGCAGCATCTCGAACTGCGAAGCAAAGCAGGGTCGCCCCGTGCTGAAGCCCCCCGTCTGTCTCAAGCTGAGTTGCTGAGCACAAAAATTATCACAGGCCCCACCGCAGGATAACCTGGAGGACCCCTTGTAACAATACAGGTCCAGGACAGGAACGGAAAACATCAGTGAAACTCAGCCTGGGCAAGCCCTGTTGAACAGTATCACTCAGACTCGAAATCCCTGAGGTCGGGGGGAGAGAGGGACCCACACATTCCCCCCTTGCATAAAATAAACAGTCAGCTGATTACCCCCCATTCCGCCCACCCCCTGAAGGAAAATAGTGGGTCTCAATAACACTGTGGGGCCCACCACCGAAAGTGCAATATAAGGGACCGCCCATCGGCGCAGTGGATACTTCTTCTCACCTAATTAATCAATAATTCCAAAAATGGGAAAGACCAAGAAGCGCGAGGAGCAGAGCCAAGATGAGGCTACAGCCACTAAAACCACTAGTCACTCCACAAAATTAACCTCTCCAGATGACAAGGCGCAACAAGAAACAACCCTGGATACGGTCCTCCTGGCCATCAGAGACTCCCGGGAAGCATTAGAGAAGAAAATAGATAACCTAGCAGTGGACCTTACATTATTGCGAGAGGCTTACCGCAAGTTAAAGGAAAGGGTGGGAGCAAACGAAAAAACTCTTGCAGCAACAACCCTAACACAGAACACAACTACCACAGAGCTCTCGGATCTCTCCTTATGTATTAAATCCCTGGAAACCAGAGCGGAGGACGCTGAGAACCGCGCACGTAGGAGTAACCTTCGTTTGGTTGGGATCCCAGAGAGAACAGAGTCATCAGCAGATACCATGGAGGCTTTTCTGGAAAGTTGGATCATAACCACAATACCCGAGGAGGGCCTTTCAGCGTTCTTCGCAATAGAAAGAGCCCATAGGGTCCCCAACAGAATGCCTCCACCTGGAGCCAGACCTCGACCAATTGTCGCAAAGTTGTTGCACTACAGAGACAGAGACTACATCCTATCGCAAACATGTCAGGTGAGATAACATGCAATAACCAAAGAATTATGATCTTCCCGGACTTCTCCAGAGAAACACAAGCACAAATGGCCTCTTTCAATGACTCTAAGGCAGCACTACGGGAATGCGGTATTAAATATGCCATGCTCTTCCCGGCTAAGCTCCGTGTGGAACACGACGGCAAAACACACTTCTTTCTATCACCGCAGCTAGTACGGGAATGGATGGAAACTTTAAACATAAATAACCCGCCCCCTCCTCCTAGAACCCCACGCAATCCCGGCAAGAAACACAGCAGATCCGTTAATCGAACCCTGGAAGCAGCCCCACCAAGACACCAATCACGTCGGGAGATGAGGAATGCGGTAGAAACAGCAGCAGCCCTAAGTGGGGGAACCAGCCCTCGTTCTCGGACCCCGGATCAAGTCTCCGATCTCGACTCTGACTGTGGGGGCTCATCGACATCTTCGCGGGACACTATCACAAGCCTGCCCAAAATAACGCCAGGTACTGGGGAGGAGATTATCTAATCGCTGGCTATGAGGTTCAAGTTTTATGTGATTAACAATATGGTCCTAAGTAGCACATCCAGGATAATAATCAAATATCCCCTCAAATCAACTGATAGTTTATGCCTCTTGGGTGCACGCAAATGGAAGCAACACATTGCACAGCCGGGCCCCGGGAGCAGCTCCACACGGGGGCTCTCGACCTCTGACACATCTCCCACCTATAGGACACTAATTTAAGAATGTTTATGGTTTGGACGGGAAATGTTCTGGTCACCGGTCCTGGGGAGTGGGAGTTGGTGATTAAATTTGTTCACATAGTTAGAGAGGTTCAAAAAGCACTAACCACCAACGAATCAAACAATTCTCATCCTAGATCCTCAATCAGTATTCCTAACAGAAAACCTAGCTATAGGTCTACTCACACCCACACTCACAAAACTAAAACCCACAGATCATGGCAGCAATATACAAAATGATAACATGGAACATCAGAGGCTTAAATAATATGTCCAAACGGTATAAAGTATACAACTACCTCAAGCGCAGAGGGACACACATAGCCCTATTACAGGAAACACATCTGTTAGAACAGGAAGTCACCGCACTAAAAAAAAGATGGAGAGGCCAAATTTTTGCTACTACTTACTCAGCATTTGCCAGGGGAGTGTTAATATGGATCCGACCGGGGGTTCCCTTCCAGGCACTACAAACAACCATAGACAAAGAAGGTAGATACGTAGTGGTCAAGGGCAGACTAGACGGGAAGGTGGTGACAATTGGCGGCCTATACGCACCGAACCTAGAGCAAAAAAAGTTCTTGGATAAACTATCGCAAAAGTTAGGTCCGAGCCTCACAGGCCTGAAAATCCTCGGCGGGGACTATAACTGTATAGCCAACATACACCTAGATAGGTCACATCCGCCTTTACCGCATTCACAAACTACAAAAACTGCCAATTCTTTTACAAAATGGCAACAACACTGGCAATTAAGAGACTGCTGGAGACAGCTTAACCCGCTCTGTAGGGACTACTCCTATCATTCGATAACATATGACCTGTACGTTAGGCTAGATACCTTCCTAATATCCCACGAACTGCAACAGGTAGTAATAGCAGCCGAATATTTAAGCCGTACGATATCAGATCATAACCGCCTGTT
Organism: Pleurodeles waltl; assembly: GCF_031143425.1. NCBI lineage: Eukaryota > Metazoa > Chordata > Amphibia > Caudata > Salamandridae > Pleurodeles > Pleurodeles waltl. The sequence goes on along the minus strand of NC_090447.1, from coordinate 1,337,482,728 downwards.
GGTATCGCCGGCATGGAGGGGGGAAAAAACGGCGATCCCCACTTGGCGTCTGAGGACAGAAACGCTTGAAGACGAAGCATTTAAACACACCCTACACAAAAACATCGAGGAATTCTTCACTATAAATACAGACAAAGCCACTTCCAGAGCCCTTGAATGGGAAACCTTCAAAATAGTTACCAGGGGCAAATGTATTGGCGAGCGTATAGGAGTCCGAAATTCAATTGAGAACAAACTAAAAAAACTGGAAGACTCCCTTAGAGAAGTAGAGCGTAAGATCCCTACTCACCCTGAATTGACCCCCCTCATGACTGAAACCACAACTAAAATTATCGAGGCAAACACTAGACTGTCTCGCTTTGATTATAAGCAGTATGTAAACCAACAACATGCAGAAGGCGACAAAACAGGCGCTCTGTTATCATGGCTAGCTAAGCCCCCCAAACTGCAAACCACTATAGTTGAGATTGAGACACAAGAGGGCAACAGAGTACATGGTCAAAGGGAGATTAACACGAGTTTCCTAGAATACTACTTGTTGGACCTGGCTTTTTGACAGGGTCATCCCCAAACTTTTTGCCTCCTTCCTCCTATTTTTCCTGACCTGTTGTTGTTGGCTTTTGACCTCTGGGCACTTTACCACTGCTAACCAGTGCTAAAGTGCATAAGCTCTCTGTGTTAATGGTACTATTGATTGGTTTATCCATGATTGGCTATTTAATTTACTTATAAGTCCCTAGTAGAGTGCACTATATGTGCCTAGGGCCTGTAGATTAAATGCTGCTAGTGGGCCTGCAGCACTGGTTTTGCCACCCACTTCAGTAGCCCCTTTACCATGTCTCAGGCCTGTCATTGCAAGGCCTGTGTGTGCAGTTTCACTGCCACTTCGACTTGGCATTTAAAAGTACTTGCCAAGCTTATAACTCCCCTTTTTCTACATATAAGTCATCCCTAATGTGTGCCCTAGGTAACCCCTAGAGCAGGGTGCTGTGTAGGTAAAAGGCAGGACATGTACCTGTGCAGTTATATGTCCTGGTAGTGTAAAACTCCTAAATTCGTTTTTACACTACTGTGAGGCCTGCTCCCTTCATAGGCTAACATTGGGACTGCCCTCATACACTGTTGAAGTGGCAGCTGCTGATCTGAAAGGAGCAGGAAGGTCATATTTAGTATGGCCAGAATGGTAATATAAAGTCCTGCCGACTGGTGAAGTCGGATTTAATATTACTATTCTAGAAATGCCACTTTTAGAAAGTGAGCATTTCTTTGCACTAAAATCTTGTTGTGCCCTTCAATCCACGTCTGGCTAGGTTTAGTTGACAGCTCCTTGTGCATTCACTCAGACACACCCCAAACACAGGGTACTCAGCCTCACTTGCATACATCTGCATTTTGAATGGGTCTTCCTGGGCTGGGAGGGTGGAGGGCCTGCCCTCACACAAAGGACTGCCACACCCCCTACTGGGACTCTGGCAGACAGGATTGAACTGAAAGGGGGCTTGGTGCATTTCTTAGGCACTCTTTGAAGTCACCCCCACTTCAAAGGCACAACTTAGTATAAAACAGGGCCTCTGCCCTACCTCATCAGACACTTGCTGGAGAAGAAACCTGAACCAGAAACTACATCCTGCCAAGAAGAACTGCCTGGCTGCTCAAAGGACTCACCTGTCTGCTTTTCTACAAAGGACTGCTGCCTTGCTGTTGGCCTGCTGCCTTGCTGAACTCTTGTCTGGCTGTAAAAGTGCTCTCCAAGGGCTTGGATAGAGCTTGCCTCCTGTTCCCTGAAGTCTCAGGACCAAAAAGACTTCTCTCTTCCTCTTGGACGCTCCGTGCGCTGAAATTTTAGACGCACAGCTTGTTCCGCGGCAAGAAAAACGCCGCACACCGACGCTGATCGACGCGACGCCTTCGGAACGACCGAAACTTTGACGCACGGCCTCGCAAGGACAACGCCGCCCGACTTCCCCGGAGAAATCGACGTGACGCCTGCCGTGAGATCGAAACTTTGACGCACGGCCTCGCAAGGACAACGCCGCCCGACTTCCCAGGAGAAATCGACGCGACGCCTGCCGTGAGATCGAAACTTTGACGCGCAGCCCCACAGAACGACGCGCAGCCGGAAAACAAGAAGGAATATCCACGCACAGACCCGGGACATCTGTTACTCCCCGCGAACCACAGAAAGAGACTGTCCGCGCGCCGGAAAACAACGCACGACTCCCCGCGTGGAAAAATAACGACGCAAGTCCGTGTGTGCTGAGGAGAAATCGACGCACACACCAGTTTTCCACGTACCTCTTCTCCTGTGGCCCTCTGAGGAGATTTTCCACCAGAAACCAGGTACTTTGTGTCTGAAAGAGACTTTGTTTACTTTCTAAAGACTTAAGACACTTTATATCACTTTTCAGTGATATCTTTACAAATTCATATTGCAACTTTGATCGTTTTGACCTGAAGATACCCAGATAAATATTATATATTTTTCTAAACACTGTGTGGTGTATTTTTGTGGTGTTATGCTATGGTGTTGTATGATTTATTGCACAAATGCTTTACACATTGCCTTCTAAGTTAAGCCTGACTGCTCGTGCCAAGCTACCGGAGGGTGAGCACAGGCTGATTTTGGATTGTGTGTGACTTACCCTGACTAGAGTGAGGGTTCTTGCTTGGACAGAGGGCAACCTGACTGCCAACCAAAAACCCCATTTCTAACACTACTCAACTCTTTATGCCACACCTAAGGACACTATTAGTAATATTCAGGTCCAGGAACTAGAGGCTCTCATCCTTCCTAAACTAGGAGCGGAGGAATGCCTGTCTCTAGCTGCCCCAATAACAATAGCGGAAATTGAAACAGCGATACAGGGCATGGCAAGAGGGAAAGTCCCGGGAATGGATGGACTCCCAATGGAGTTCTATTTATTATTCCAGGATCTATTAGCACCAAGATTTTGTGCAATATACACCGAAGCGTGGCGCAACAACAAACTGCCCCAATCAACTAATGAGGCTATAATGATTCCCATACTTAAACCCGATAAACCCCCCTCAGACGTTCGTTCTTATCGCCCATTAACTATGTTGAATCTAGATTATAAAATACTAAGTCGGATACTAGCAAACAGACTTTTACCCTACATGACATCACTGATACATCAAGACCAATCAGGATTTATCCCGCAACGCAGAACAGCACAAAACATCAGGCGCGTAGTTTCAATACTGCATGCCTTACCCTCAACAATGCCTCAAGCAGTGATAATCTCTGTATATATAGAAAAAGCCTTCGATAGCTTAAGATGGGACTACTTAGAACAGGTGATGTTAAAACTTGGACTAGGAGAGGGATTTATACGCTGGACAAAACTACTGTATACCAACCCCTCCGCGAGAGTACGTACAGGCAATACCATTTCTGACTCTTTCCCTGTAGGTAGAGGAACCAGACAGGGCTGTTCACTTTCTCCCCTCCTGTTTGCCATGGCAGTAGAGCCCCTTGCACAAACAGCAAGATCCAAGAAGTGCTTTGAGGGTATCTTAATCAATAACTGGACACACCACATAGCTTTATACGCAGATGATATGCTATTATTCCTCAAAAACCAGGATATAGACTTAGCCAGTGGAATAAACATGCTTGAAAATTTCGGTATGGCCTCAGGTCTCCGAATCAACTGGAGAAAGTCCTCCATCTTCCCATTAACTAGGGACACTACAGAACCTGCAGATACCAAGGGCTTACCCTGGTCCCCAAACACTTTAAAATACCTAGGGGTCAACATATATCACACAGCAGAGGACCTATTAGAAGAAAATTTACAGAGGGCAATTGGCGGAATCAAAGCCAATATGCTCTTCTGGAGCACATTACCATTGACTATATTTGGGAGAGTTGCCCTGCTCAAAATGATAGTACTACCCAGGTTGCTGTACTACTTCTCCACTATTCCGTTAATAATCCCGAAAAGAGTGTTAAAAAATATAGACTCCCTAATTGTGAATTTCATATGGGGCCCGAATAGACACAGAATCGCCCTTAACACCCTCAGGCGGCCCACTGCGGAGGGTGGATTGGCCGTGCCGGATTTTAAAATCTACTACTGGGCGGGGCAACTACAATGGCTGGCTAAATTAGTCAACGAATCTCCAGGCCCAAAAATTGTACATATAATACTGAACCCCAAAAAATCTAAACAACCGCTCCCGTTGGAATGGGAAACATCAAGACACTGATGGGAACAATTTCTGAGACGCTCCCGTACAAAGTCCCCATACTCTCCTGAGCTCCCCCTGGTAGCCTTAAAACCCACCATGAAGGAATACATCACAACACACACTAATAAACTGATAGCACACAACATTATGAAAGTGGGGGATCTGTACAGTAATGGTAAACTCTGCTCCTACGCAGAGCTCCAGGAGAAGTTTAATCTCCCCTCCGGCCTGTTCCTTACTCACAATACCTTAGTTAACACCATCCAAAAACTATGGGGAACAAAATGTAATGTGCCAAACACACATGAAGGATGTCATTTCCTCTGTTCAATGGGAGACCAGAAGGGGACAGTCTCTGGAATATACAGATCCCTGCAGAGCAGTACCTGTGCACCAATGAACAAACTGAGAACCAAATGGCAGACGGATCTAGACATTATACTAGAGGACACTCAATGGACTAGAATCACCTCTCACATCTACTCAGTATCCAGGAATGCAAGGTTCAAACTGATAAACTTATATATCTGTCATCAGGCATACCTTACCCCACAATTGATTTCCAAATTCTACAACACGAATAACTCTAATTGCCCCTGTTGTGATGAACCTAAGGCAGACCTGGTACATATGCTATGGAATTGCCCGAGAATTAACTCATACTGGTCAGAAGTGTTCAGAAAAATATCCTTTAGCACAGATAAATCTCTACCATCTACCCCAGTGGTGGCAATACTGGGGGACTTTCCTCACCCATCGGCTCAAAAAATAACCAACAAATTCACAGACCTGGCACTAATACTAGCAAGGAGAGAAATAACATTGCACTGGAAAGACCCGGGAGGCCCCCAAATGACAAGGTGGCAAATTGCGCTAGAGAAATGGGCTGGAACTGAAGGATCGGTGCTGTTAAAAGAAGCCCTACAGGGGCAAAGGCCTAGAGACGATGCTATACAGTGGGACTCCCAGCTGGAAAATTTAAAGTCTGTGGATGCGCCCTCATCAGAGGATAATAACACTGACAATGAACCAGAATCTGAGTAGACCGTCACAATCGCAGCGCAAAAACACTATGGAACACTGACATAGCCTGTACAGTAGAGAATTGTTGTAATAAGAGAATTTGAAAACGGACTGAGTGCACGAGGGGGGGAGCGGGGCAAGTTCTTATGGTTGGGTCTATTTAGTAAATTGTATCATCACATGCTATAACCCCTTGTTAAAAGCAATAACATTTTTTTTTTTTTTTTAAAGTTGTCTATCTCCGCCTCCTCTATTTGTGCTAATGTGGGTAAAGAAGAGGTATGGCCTATTCAGGAGATTTTGCTCCCAGAGAAAATAGAAAATGAGAACAGATAAGCAAGGTTTCCTATAACTTGAAAGTCCAGGGAAAGAATAATGGCTGATTTTAAATGGAACATTTTCCAGTGGGTGAAGTCACCTCTTTTACTTTTCAGTCAGCTTCTACACAGTGTCTCCTCAAATATTCACTAATTTAGTTTCAAATGTTTGGGCCTTGTGAGAAGCTGACAGTATTTCCAATTGAGTGAGCACAGCTTAATTGGTACAATCATGTCTTTTAACCTCCAGGAACTAGTTTCTAGGAAATCTGCTCTGGACAAGAACTGCTTTAATAAGTCAAATTGTCATTTTTTGGGCAGCTAAAGATGTGCTATGTCATTTTCAATGATGGGCTCAAGATTATAACAAAATCATCCCCCCGGAACAAGCTGGCTATACGTGGAATCAGCAGTCTTGACAACATAGATATCCTTCAAGTAATAAATGAAAAATATTTCTTGGGGTATGCCAATATACACGGCGTTCATTGATTTCTTCACAACATTTGATAGAGTAGATCATCAAACGTTGTAGAGGAAGCTGCTCTCTTTGAGTGTTTTGCATCATCTACTAAGCTGTTGTAAATTTTTGATGGGAGGTATACAGGGCCTGTCATGTAAGAGAAAAGTGCAAAATGGGTTGAAGCAGGGTTGCTTGTTGGCCTCCTGTTGTTTTCCCTGTATATCCATAATCTCCCTGGAACCCTCAGTCTGGTGAAGGGTGAGCCACCAAGATTTGGTCCGAAGTCCATCAGCTCCCTACTGTATGCCGATGATGCTGCCATAATGGATTTAACTCCTATTGCTTATAATGACATTTGACTGCATTGATGAAGTACACAGAAGCACATGTCCTGATAATAAATGTATCTAAGAGTAACATTTTGATCTTTTGTAAGAATGTTTTAAGAATGAGGTGGAAGTTTAAGTGGTACCCAGGCTTGGACAAATTAGAAATAGTTGACTTGTATATTTATCTTGTTAAGGTTTTCTCTAGGAGTGGGCAGGATAATGATCATTTAACACGTTGTTCAAGCAGGGCATTTCTCAAGCAAATGCCTTTAATAGATTAGATCAAACATTTTGGGAGGAGCCTTTTGGGCATGTACTGTCAGTTAACAGAGTTAGAATTCCCCCTTTCACTTTTCTAAGCTAGTGAAGTGTTGGATATGAGACTTTGGGACTCTTTTGAGGGGACTTAAGGGCAAAGTTTTAATCAGATATATAATCTGAATACTCTGGAAGCCCCTCACGCTCTCTGCTTAGAGTTTGGTTTAGTGTCCTCTCACTCCTCGTCTTTGGCCATTGTGCTGAGGTGAGGAAACTCACTCTTGTAGAGGAGGGAATACTGCAGGCAGCTTTGAAGTGTAAAATTTTGTGTTTGTATTTGTGTTTCTTGTAGAGCTCATTCAGACCTTAGGTATCGAAGCACTACGCGGGTAATAGAGTCAGAGCTATCATAGATCACGAGAAAAAACATAGCCACATCTTGAGTTGCTTACGAAATGGAAGCAAAAATGGTATTGCTCCAATCCCATTTGGAAGGGCATTCCATAGTTTAGCGGCTGCTGTTGAGAAGTCCCTATCTTCCCATTTTACTTCATAGGTCCTTGGAATCTTAGGTAATCTAAGATTTAATGATCTTAGTGAGCGATTTTGTATGTACCAACTGATTGCAGTTTGTAGGTATTCAGAGCTCTGGGAGTGATTAGCTTTGTGCGCCAATCATCTTGAAGGTGATAAGTTTCTTAATTGGAAGCCAGTGCAGTCCTCTAATACCCTCCTTAATGTAGGCATACCTGGGTATCTCAAGCAACAAACGGCCAGCTGAGTTTTGAACAAGTTGTAGCTTATGCAGGGAAAGTTGGTTGATGTTCACGTAGAGGGCATTGCAATAGTCTAGTCTAGACACAAAACACAAAAAAGGCCAAGACTACTGTCAGTCTAAGTTCCTGTGGCAGAAAAAGCAGGATTTTCTTAAGAATTTTAATTAGTCCGATGCATGTGTTTGTGACTTTGTTTACCTGGGCTTCAAAGGTTCATGCTGAATCACATATAACTCCTAGATTCTTGACTGCAGCTATTGGAGGAAAGGTTTGCACCCAAGAAAATGACTTCAGTTTTGGCCTCATCCATTTTTATCCAATTCTCGTTCATCCACTTATTGACTTCTCTTATACAGGTTTGAAATCTGTCAGCTGTGATGTCAGGGCTGTCTTGCATGGTAACAATGATTTGGGTGTCATCAGCATATGAGGACACCTGGAAGTCAAAAGATCTAACCAATTTAGCCAGGGGGCAACATACAGATAAAAAAGGGTAGGACTCAGAGACGATCCCTGGGGAACCCCAAAAGGGAGTTTGTAGGGGTCTGAGCAGGAATCCCTGCACTTAACTGACAGTATTCTCTCCTGGAGAAACGTTTCCAATAAACTCAAAGCTGAGCCCCTCAGACCTTCCTGGAATAGGCGGTGTATTGGAATTTGGGGCGATATGGTGTTGAATACAGCTAACAGATCTAATAGAATCAGAACAGCGCATCCCTTTTGATCTACCTGTTTTCTTATAATATCAGTGATGACCAGTAAGGCGGACTCAGTACTATGATGTTTGCGGAATCCATGTTGAGAGATGTCCAGTTGGTCATGTGCCAGCAAGAAAGTAGCAGGTTCTTCATTTATGTGCTTTTCTAATATGTTAGCCAGAATTGGAAAGAGAGCAATTGGATGCACATTTTTAAGGTCTCCTGGGTCTCCTTCTGGCTTTTTTTTAATGGGCATACTGGTAGGCTCTTTCCAAGTGTTGGGAAACTTTCCTGATTCTGGTACTTCTGCATAAATCTTTTCTAGAGTTGTTGCTATGCATTCGCTAACCATTTACAGTATTCTGGGGGGCCAGCAGTTGTTGGGGGAACCCGAGTGAATTTTAGACAGATAGGAGGTGATTTGGTAGGTTTTAGGGATGTGAATTTTCTCTCTTCAAAAGGTAAAGCCTGCTTTCTATAGGTCATTTGAGCAGACTAAAGACATTTTTTGGCTCAATTTGAATGTAGACAGCCCTGAGAGGCCTAAACTCTGAGGCAGATGAACCTCAGTTCCTAATAGTCCTACCCCCTCTGCCAAGATCTAAATGAGGGTCCATTTCTGGGTGTTTCAGAGACCATGATTATTTTGTGCACATACTCTGTGTAAAGCTGATGTCTGACATGTTCCTACCTACCCAGTTTATTTATCATCTGTTACAAAAGGTTGTCAGGTCATTAGGACAAATTAAATTGACAGGGTTGAATTTACAAAAGAAATAGTTGTGGTTGCAATTAGCTTACAAAAGGGGTGAATGTTATTAAGGGTAAACTTTAAGGCAGTTTGTAAAAAATATCTGTGGTACATTGGGTTCTTAGTTGTATGACCTGCACAAGTAATATCTCCACAATTTCCTTAGTGGGAACTAAACACCCCTTTGTAGTGATTGACTTTCTCAGAATAGGAAAGCAGAGCAGTCCATGGTCTACTAATGAGAAATGGTATGGGGTAGTAATCACCATTCACTGGCTTGCAATAATAACAGTCAACAAATGATTGTCCATTCAGCACTATTTCTTTAGAGAAAGATGCACATTTATTATACACACACTACTAAATACTATGTAGTAATTTTCAAATATTTACATTGGCAGATGGAAAATACCATAGATGACCTCACAAAATAACATGTGACCCCCTAAATGGGTCATAATGTAAGTCTACTGGCTTGGTCAAAAGTTCTATGTCAATAAACCACATACACCATTTTGTAGGTTAATGCAATCAACAATAATATTCATCATATGTGACATCATCTTATGAATGCCAATAAGGCACTGTGATTGATAATCATTATCAACATTTTTATCTCAATAAAGCATTTTAAATGAGCAAAGCTTGTCCGTCTATTTTTCATAACCTTTCTAACCATGAAAATGAAATCATCAAAGCAGCCCCTAGACAGGATCACATTTTGATTGTAAGTACTGCAGCAACTGACTTGGCCCATTGAAGATGCTTCAACACAAGTACTTTCTTGCAACAGGTTTAGGCCACAAGAAATGCAAGCATAAAATTAGACCCTAGAGGTGGTGGTACTCCCAGCTGTACAGCAGGGGCTCCAGCCTTCGGAGTGCTTGGAAACTTGATAACCTCCTGGGGGGTCCTGGATTCTATAGCCCTGCAAACATTGGGCCATTACCTTTATAAAAAAAATCTTTGGATGGAGCTGCTACACTCCTGCAGCCCCCGCATGCCTTCTTCTTCACATTGGTGGTTCCTCTGTCCTTTGTGGGGGCCACCACAAGGGGAGAAACATAAGAAGGAGCTCCTCTGGGAGAAGTTAACATTTTAGCAGCAACTCTCCCACTGTGCCAGGGAGAGTCATGTAGGTTTTTACTTTTGTTTTTTTGTTTTTGTTGGGCACTGCTACACCTCCATTCATTGGGGGCAGTCAATGGAGCCCACGCCTTGCTGCGCCACCACCTCCCGCCTGGCCTGCACCTCCTTGTGCATCCATAGAAGCCGGCAGCGTTTCTCTCCCTACCTGCAGGCAGGGTGTAACCTTTTGTGGTAGCACCTCTGCTCCCCCCAGACATATGCACGGGGAGCGGGTGTGGGGCCATCACCATTGGGAGGGTCCTGGCCCCTTATTGAGTAAAAATGACTCAGGGATGTGGGACCCTGGGCCAGTGGAGAGTCCTGGGAGGGGTCCCCATGCATAGCCTTTCCTGAGAAAAAACTAATACAATACATCTTTTGCTGGGGCCTGGCCAACACTGGGAGTAAGTTCAGAAAAGCAGCAGAGCCCCACATGCTCGGCTAGTGAAAAGCGGTCAAAAGTTGCTAACATTTCAAATGTCATAACTTGGTCTATGTTGAAACAATTTAAATATTGTGGGCTTACTTTACACCTGATGGTGGGCTCTAGCCACCAGGGGGCATTTCATCAGATCTCCTAACCTGCAAAGCAGTGCATTCTTCAGGGAGCTGGGTCTCCTGGCTCCCCGGGGATAGCCTTCCTCCTGGTCTTGGTCTCTGGGTGAAAAACTCATGGGCTTTCCTCCTCCTTCCATTTCTCCATGGTGGTCTGAAGGGCCAGCAGCAAAGTGCAGAGAAATCACCAGGCAAAAAAGAGGCTCCTCCTTGTGCAAGAGTTTTTAAAGGCAGTGGATATTTCCAGAAGCTAGACACCCCTGCTCAATCATAGGGTGACACATCCTCTCTACACCCCTGTCCCAACCCTCCTGCACAGCATGCTGGGACAGTTCAAAATGGCATCATGCAGGAGTCACTAGTCACATCTTCTCTGTAGGCACCAGCTCCACCCCTCACTAACATCACTGCCAGGACCTTTCTCACTAAATTTTCAAAGGGGAGCCCCTTACTCGGTTAGCTCCAGAGATGTGGGCTCCCTCCTTTGTTCACTAAGCTTTGGCAGGCCCATCAGTGGTACAGTATCACAGCTCATTTCTTGCTATAGATTATTTTTCCCCATCCCTTTCCTCCTCCAGAGCTAGGTGAAGCACTGTTAATTGCTTCTTTTGTGTGGGGAGGCATTTGTGCCTCCTGCTGAAGAGAAATGTAATGAATCTGGCAAAGCAGGGTAACACAAGGCCTGGGCTCTGATCCTGAGCTGAGCCACATAAGTGTGACAATTCTGGATGACACATCATTTATACAGATAATGTTTTGGAACTTGTAGAATGGATTTTCCCACACAGGTTACACCCCAACTCCATATATCACTGGCCTCTGTAGGCTAAAGGGAAGCAAAACAGCTCTCTAAAGAAATTTCCTCCCTAAGTGTGCCACTACAGACAAAAGAGTAAATCACACTGTATTTCCTTATGAATGTGCACTAACATTATACAGCCTATCCTAAGTCAATACCTAATCCTTCAAAGTCCCCACTACGCCAGGCTACCTGTGCGTAGTTTCCAGGATGAGCGCGAAAGTAGTCTCTAATGGATAGTCCACACACATGTGCACACGTATTCACGTGTAACCAGCCAAGTGCCCCTTACCCTTTCTGCGTCGCAGCAGCTTTATCTTAAAAGGAGGACCTTGGTGGCAAACATGTGCAGTCCTTTTGTCACCTGATTACCATGGGTGAGACACATGCAGTGAGACTCACCCACAATAGAAAGTCTAAAACTGGATGATTCACAAAACAAAAAATCCAGACGTACTGAATGGGTGGAGCCCAATTGCAACCATATCTCATTTGGAGCTATTTCAAAACTTACTCTTCAGAAATTCAATATTCTACAAATATTTGTGAGAGTAATTGAAAAGCTGAACCTTGGTCTATTTGCATAACCTTTCATAGTCTAAAAGATTTGAGTTAGTTGCAGTTGTTCTCTCTAAAATTGGTGGGAGAAGTGTATTATGTCACACTGATACCTCCACATGAATGTTAGGCCTTTGGTGGCATTGCATCACATTAAAGCCAAACATGGAGGAAAATCTGTATCATTTTACATTTGTCCTCTTTTAATAATTTGGATTTGCAAAACTTAAAAGGACCATTGCACTTTGTTTGAGTTAGAAATAGATAACGGATAGAGACCTCAAACAAATAACAACAATATCAGCAATTTGCAAGGGTTGATCAATGGTTAAAACATTTATCTGTACGCATGCATCCTTCATTGATCAAAAGAAGTTGTAAAAAAATGAAGCGCTCACCAGGGCTTTTTATGATTCTTGTTGAATGATACAGAACGTTTCTCTCATTTGCCATTACAGCAACAGATTTTTTCGGGTCCTGATAAAGTGAATTCAAAAGTCCTAGTACAGGAAACATGCTTGTTGCTCCATGTTGAAGAGAGGCTTCCATTTTTAGGTCAAAGCCTGCCAAAAGTACAACAAGGTGGTTGCAAAACAACTTCTTTTGGCCATTCTGAAATCTTCCCTGGGAATGCTTCTTCCCATTACATACCACTGGCTTTGTGGTTTGTAACTCACATTTTCAGAATTTCTTTTTACTGGCTTTATTTGTTTCAGGCTGACCAGTATGTCTTTGTCCCTCCCGTGGAGCAACGCTTGTTCACCATTGCTCCTTTTAATGTTCCATGAGACGTGCTTTCTGTAAATAGGCCTTTACATTTTGTCCTTATCTTGTTGCGTTTGCTGTGCACTCAAAGACAAAGGTCAACTTTCAACCTCTATCTTAGAGAGAGCTTGGTGTTTACTTTTCTTTCTCTGACTGTGAGGTGAGAGGATTTATGTGACAATCTTGCTAGGTACTGGGGGTCTGTAAGGAAATTTTATAGAATATAATGTGTTTCTAGCACAAAACAAAATTAAAATGCCAGGAAATTAACTGTACAAACATTTCAGACTATATCAGAACTAGGAAAACACAAATGAAGCACATTTTTTGTAATTTGGAAGTGTGGTGGAAACAAATATTTTAATATGATCAAAGAATTCAATAGATTAGGTGATCACAGTTCCACAGATTATTGTTTGTGTGCTGTACAGTCCTATCAGTGAAACTGTATTTCTGTGCAAATGCAATGGTCATTTCAATTGAAAATGTGTTGTCTGTAATGGCAGTGCAGTACCACACCCTGAATACCCTACACTACGCCACTCCAATCTACACCACTCCACAGCACAATACTTTACTCCACTCTATGCCCATCCACTCTGTGCCCCTCCACTCTATACCCCTCCACTCTATGCCCCTCAATTCCAGGCTACGAGACTCCACTCCACCACACTCTTCTCTACACCACTTCACTCTATGCCACTCTATGCCACTCCAGTCTACGCCACTGCATGAAAGCCCTTGCAAAATAAAAAGACAGCCACATTGTATATACCACACTTTGCCTTTGTTCTGAGTTTTAATGTGAAATATAGGTAAATACTGTTTTATTATAATGGAAGAAATGAGGCAGTTTAGCAAACTTTGTTGAAGTAAGGAAAAGTAGATTTATTGAGTTACACATTGTATTCCACCTGCTCTAACTGTAACTGCCAAGATGTGCTCTTCACAATGTGATCTGTATTAACATGTGCCACAATCAGTAGGATAATTGCTCATTTCCTTAACAAACAACCGTCTTCCCACTTGCTCCAACTGTAACTGCCAAAACGTGCTCTTCACAATGTGTTCTGTATTGACCATTTGTCACAATAAGGAGAATAATTGCTCATTTTCTTAACAAGCAATCAACTGCCAAAAGGCATATCTGCTCAATTGATCATTTAAGGATGCTTTTGAGCCTGAGGCCTTGTTTGGCTTTGTACTTATAGCTCTGCTTACCTGTTCCCAGTCAAGTCAAGTTCCTTGTCCTGCAGCCTGCCTCCAGTCGAGTTCCAGTGCAAGTCAAGTTCCTTGTTCTCCAGCCTGCCTCTAGTTGAGTGCCAGTGTTCGTCTTTCTCTGACCATCTCCCAGTCGAGTTCTAGCATTTCTCGTTCTCTGGCCAGCCGCCAGTCGAGTTCCTGCGATCCTAGCCCTCTGTCTGCTTCCTGTGGAGCCCCAGCTCTCCTCTTTCATCTTCTGCCGATGATCCCATATTTCCTGTAAAAGAGAGAAAATAAGAATGTCGAAAAAACCCAGTTTGGGTGCTTCTGAAATTGTCCAGGAAGTAAATTAATTTCAAGGTAAAGAAAGATTAATCGCTTAAATGAAACAAAACAGAGCTCTGTGTTTTAAATAATTTACAACAATAAGAACTAGTGTGATTTTTCATTTGGGTGGGAATCCAAGATACCGGTAAACAGACATTAAGGAAAGGCGTATTTCCTGTAACAAGTGCTCCCCTGAGAATTAGGAGATTGGAAATAGAACTAATTATCAAAACTATTATTGGCAAAAGATAACTCCAGAACACAAACAAGCCCTTCAGTCAAGTTGATTATTTTTGAGCTTGGACATTGCTTTTCAGACCCTGAAAGTATTGTAAAAAGAGGAAGAGACTTGTTCAGCCTTATAGAAATGTATGCACAATGTGTCAACAATAGCTGACATAATGCAATGTATAATTTCACAATAGTTTGTGGAACTTCAATGTGTTAATGAAATAGTTATTTTGCAGCCCAGAATCCTAAAAACAAAGATCCCAGTATTTTGAGAAATCAGAAGTCCTGATGCCCAACACGACACACGGTCCCGGGTCCAGCAGTCTGATTCTGCAGTCCACGACGCAGAAGCTGGTTGTTAGAAATGGGGTCTTTGGTTGACAGTCAGGTTACCCCCTGTTCAAGCAAGGACCCTCACTCTAGTCAGGGTAAAAGAGAATCACCCTCAGCTAACCCCTGCTTACCCCCTTGGTAGCTTGGCAGAGCAGTAGGCTTCACCTCAGAGTGCTAGGTGTAAAGTATTTGTACCAACACACACAGTAACTTAATGAAAACACCACAAAATGACACAACACTAGTTCAGAAAAATAGGAAATATTTATCTAAACAAAACAAGACCAAAACGACAAAAATCCAACCTACACAAGTCAAGTTATGAATTTTTAAAGATTAAACTCCCAAAATAGCACTTAGAAACAAAAATGCTTCGATGAGATGTTAACACGGCATCGTGACGGAGTCGTTCCCAACAAGCCGACACCAGCGGTGCCGAACACGGAGTCGTGTAGACCCCCAAGTACAGTACCTTTGGTGAAGAGTGAAAACAAGCCTATGCGCGAAGTCGGGGATCGCGGCGTCTGTGCGAAACGTTGAATCCGTGCACTTCGAGCGGCTTTGGTCACGACGTGGTGCGGCGACTTCGATGGAGTCGCGGACTTCAGTGGGGCTGCAGCAGCGTCGGGCCTGCGAAGAGCGTCGCGTTCCAGCGAAGGTCACGGCGTCGGGTGCAGGCGGCGTTACCGGATTCAGCAGCGGCGTCGGTCTGGAGTCGTCTGAAGTCGATTTCCTTGGATTTCCACCAGCTTTTCTTTCAAGGGCCCAGGGACTGGATAGTGCACCACTTGTTAGAGCAGGAGTCTCTCAAGAGACTCCAGGTGCTGGCAGAGAGAAGTCTTTGCTGTCCCTGAGACTTCAAACAACAGGAGGCAAGCTCTAAATCAAGCCCTTGGAGATTTCTTCACAAGATGGAAGGCACACAAAGTCCAGTCTTTGCCCTCTTACTCTGGCAGAAACAGCACTGCAGGAAAGCTCCACAAAGCACAGTCACAGGCAGGGCAGCACTTCTTCCTCAGCTATCAGCTCTTCTCCAGGCAGAGGTTCCTCTTGGTTCCAGAAGTGTTTCTCTTGTCTGTAGATTTGGGTGCCCTTCTTATACCCATTTTAGTCTTTGAAGTCACCTTTCTTCAAAGGGGACTCACACTTACTTGTGAAATCCTGCCTTGCCCAGGCAAGGCCTCAGACACACACCAGGGGGTTAGAGCCGGCATTGTCAGAGGCAGGCACAGTCCTTTCAGATGAGAGTGACCACTCCACCCCTCACTCCTAGCAGAGATGGCTAATCAGGAAATGCAGGTTACACCCCAGCCCCCTTTGTGTCACTGTCTAGTGCGAGGTGAAAAACAACCCAACTGTCAAACTGACCCAGACAGGGAATCCACAAACAAGGCAGAGTCACATAATGGTTTAAGCAAGAAAATGCTCACTTTCTAAAAGTGGCATTTTCAAACGCACAATCTCAAAATCAACTTTACTAAAAGATGTATTTTTAAATTGTGAGTTCAGGGATCCCAAACTCCACATGTCCATCTACTCTCTAGGGGAATCTACACTTTAATCATATTTAAAGGTAGCCCCCATGTTATCCTATGAGAGAGACAGGCCTTGCAACATTGAAAAACGAAGTTGGCAGTAATTCACTGTCAGGACATATAAACCACATTACTATGGGGGTCATTCTGACCCTGGCGGTCCATGACCGCCAGGGCCGGGGACCACGGAAGCACCGCCAACAGGCTGGCGGTGCTTCCAGGGCCATTCTGACCGCAGCGGTAAAGCCGCGGTGAGAAAAGGGGAACCAGCAGTTTCCCGCCGGTTTTCCCCTGGCCCAGGGAATCCTCCATGGCGGCGCTGCTTGCAGCGCCGCCATGGGGATTCCGACCCCCTTCCCGCCAGCCTGTTTCTGGCGGTTTTCACAGCCAGAAACAGGATGGCGGGAACGGGTGTTGTGGGGCCCCTGGGGGCCCCTGCACTGCCCATGCCAAAGGCATGGGCAGTGCAGGGGCCCCCTAACAGGGCCCCATAAAGATTTTCACTGTCTGCTTTGCAGACAGTGAAAATCGCGACGGGTGCCACTGCACCCGTCGCACCCCTGCAACTCCGCCGGCTCCATTCGGAGCCGGCTTCCTCGTTGCAGGGCCTTTCCCGCTGGGCCGGCGGGCGCTCCTTTGGCGGGCGCCCACCCGCCGGCCCAGCGGGAAAGCCAGAATGGCCTCCGCGGTCTTTTGACCGCGGGGCGGCCATCTGGCGGTTCCAGCCAGGCGGGCGTCGACCGCCACCCGCCTTGGTTGGAATGAGGCCCTATATGTCCTACCTTATCCATACACTGCACCCTGCCCTTGGGGCTACCTAGGGCCTACCTTAGGGGTGCCTTACATGTAAGAAAAGCTAAGGTTTAGGCCTGGCAAGTGGGTACACTTGCCAAGTCGAATTTACAGTGTAAAAATACACACACAGACACTGCAGTGGCAGGTCTGAGACATGATTACAGGGTTACTTGTGTGGGTGGCACAACCAGTGCTGCAGGCCCACTAGTAACATTTGATTTACAGGCCCTGGCACCTCTAGTGCACTTTACTAGGGACTTACTAATAAATCAAATATGTCAATCATGGATAAACCAATCAACAATACAATTTAGACAGAGAGCATATGCACTTTCGCACTGGTTAGCAGTGGTAAAGTGCTCAGAGTTCAAAAACCAACAGCAACAGATCAGAAAAAATAGGAGGCAGGAGGCAAAAAGATTGGGGATGACCCTGCATAAGCAAAAAAGTCCAACACTGGTATTTTCTCTTTTTCTCTTTCCAAAACCCACTTTCCCTTGAGGACTTGCGAGAGTGCAATGTACTCTTCATAACGGTCACATTAGTCCACACCAGGATTGTGGAATTGTCATCTCTCCATCCTGGAATTTAGGTGAGTGGCTCACACAGAACACTTGCAACATCCAAATTCCCCTTTAGGATTTTTTTTTATAATTATATAAACACAATAATGCCACCTCAACACCTTACCAAGGTAGAGGAATGAGTGTCCTATAGCTGTAGAACCCAATTTCTTGACATAATAAATCTGTACTCAAATATCACTCCATACAAGATTTCCCTTTTATTTTGACATAAATATTGTCATAGATACACCGTAAAATCCACAAAAAATAGCATTACATATAATAAAATTTCATATGAAATCTTTTTTATATAAAAGAGAAAACTTCATCCATTTAACTATACATCATCATAAACCATAGAATTTTCATAGCCCTCATGCACATATTTTTTTTAAAAAGTCGATGTAGTGTTTTGCTGGTCTTCACAATGGTTCACCCCACCTTTTTCAGGACCAAATTATTTTTGTAAATATATTGTTATAACTAAAACGAGTACAGAAAATAACAATTTTAGCAATTGTATACATTATTCTCCTCAAGGTCAAAAAACAGCTAGAGTCACACCCCTCTTCATCCTTTCATCTATCATTAAAAATTATACCTCCTTGATTTAATCAGAATTCCCACATGTCTTTCTATACTTCAAATTATTATAACTCTATAGATTTAAACAGAATTCATACATATCCTGGTATATTTGGAATAATTGTGAACTAATTTTTTAGCAGCTCCATTATACCAATCAATTTTATTGGCACTTTTATTCACGTATGTTATTCATAACACATTGCTTTATCCTCTATTTCTTACAATCATATTACCTTTTTATTCTATTTTTCACTCTATTGAGTTTATATATTTTATTTCTCATTATGATTGTACTACCTTCCTACTGGAATGTGTTCCTCCTTGTATCTTTTAACAGTGCGACGTTTCTAAATTCATCTTTCTACTTTTGTAAGCACAAACTCAAATCCTGCGTGTTCAGTGTTCTCCTGTCTGTCAGGCAGTTCTTAATATCTATGGGCCAACAATTAATAACCCCATTTATTGAGTCCCCTTCTTGTTATTTTTACTGTTTCTCAGTTTTATTTCGAGATGTTTCTCACCTGGGTGGTAACCTCCCCTTCCTTTTTGCGCTATCATATGCGCAAATATTGGTGCCGTGTCCTGCATGTTCCTAACACAGTTAAAGTTCTCACATCTATGGGGTGGTTCTAGATATCTTTAAGGTGGCAATTGACAAATCTACTGTTTAAACCCCTTCTTGTTAGTTTCCCTCTCACTTAAATTGATCTTGAAATTTATCTTACCCAGGTAGTTGCCTCCCCTTTCTTTTTTAGCACTATCTGATGTGCCATTTTTTAAACTATATTGTACATGCTCCTCACGATCTGTTGCTAGAGTCTCACTCCACAGTTCTGGTGTGCCATCTTCAACTTCCTGAGGGGGCAGTCTTGTCTCACAGCAGCCAACACTAGCAACAAGAACACTGGCAACAACAGCATCAAACAAATGGACCCAACCTCTGCATTGGCTTAGTTTCAAGTGTCAAGTCTTCAGTCCAGTGCAGAGGTGAAGGCAAAAGAGGTTCAGGAAGAGGCAGCACCAATGACACTTCAGAGGATGTGCCAGATGTATCTGGATTATCCAAAAGAGGTGTATGTGGATCAAAACACATTGGTGTATTGGCATGGGGAAATGCACCAATGGCAACAGCTCAGCAGGCTGGCAATAAAGTATCTAGCTTGTCCTGTAGCCATTGTTTCTGATGAATCTGTGTTCAGTGCAGCTCGCACAGTTGTTACAGTGAGAATGACCAGTCTCTTGCCTCAAAGTGTGGAGAGCTTAACCATGATCAAAATGAACTAGCATTTTATACCGCCTGATTACACTATTCCCAAATACCCACAGGAGGAGGAAGAGGATGATTGGTCAGAATCAAGTGTCTTTGTTGATGAACTTCAAGGGGAACCACCTAAATTTGAGGACAAACTCTACTTCCCGGACTGAGTATGCCAGTGCCATCATAGAACGTTTTATTTATTTCTCATTGAACTTCTTCCTTTCTTTATTTCTTTGCAGCAAAAAAATAGCTAGTGGAACATTGTTTGTGTCAGATTATGCTGCCCACCATCACATATATGGCCAAATTGGCATTGGATCGGTGTGCAGTTAAGAAGCCCCCACATTCCATTCAGGGCATTCGAGACAATGCCTGCCTCCCTCACATGCCATTGCTTATCCTTTTTTTCATTTTTACATCATCTAGCTGTGCTGCCCCAGAAGATCATTGATTAAAAGACTACCAGTACCAATGGCAAATTCCAATGTGTTGCTACTATCAAAAAGGAGATAATAATTTGTATCAACCTCTGTGCTTGGATTGTAAGAGTTAACCACTAACTATTGCATCAATGGGTGGTGATATATTGAGTGATTATGATTGATGATTGTGGTGACTGACAGTGAGTGAAGGAGTTCAACAAAGGTATAATTTTGATTTCTATGATTTGCCATGTTTGGGGGCTGATGGGTGATCATTTTTTGATGAAAGTGATTGCCCTTCAAACTTGAAATTTACCTGCAGGGTCCACCTCTTTTTTCTGGGACTTCTCGAACCAGACCAGTCACCTTAGTCACCAAACACAACTCTACAAAAATGCTCCAATTCTGTTTATTTGTTCTTCACACAGTCACACAGGTCTACCTTGCTCGGTTTAGGACTGGGACGGAGTTACTCAGAATTAGGAGAAGGAGGATGGGAGGTCTCAGTGGGGGCTACCTCAAGAGCTAGGAGGAGAAAGTTATCATCTTCAATGAGAAACCATGATGATGGTGAACACTCTGAGGCCTAATACACACTCAGCTTTGTGGCCCGGAGAGAGGTGCATTGATTTAAGAAATGCTGCTGAGTGTGGGTTTGGTGCATTGCTGACTCAAATGTGAATATCCTCTTTATGTTCTTGCTCTGTCTCTGAGTCTTCTTGGTACACTCCTGACTCCTCATGAAGCTTACCTTGCTTCAGTTTGTCCTCCTCCTTTCTTTAATAATGCAGTTACTGTTTTTTAATGTGCAGGCCTTATCCTAGTCCTCTCCTGTATGAACAAAACTTGGTGAAAGCTCAACACTCTAGCTTACCTACTGGACAGGTTTAGCCAGGCACCCAAGAGTGATGGACATTCAAAGAAGAATTGAGATGCACCGTCCAACTTGGCAATACAGTATCATTTTCCTTTTAACAATCATAATTTCTAGAACTGGTTGGGTTAACTTCAATCCTCTATAATTTTTATTTTCAATCACTGAAGACATAAAATTTGGAGATATATTATTATGGGTCACTCCGAGGCAAAATGACTGTTTGCAATGCACTTCACTACACTGTGTCATACGTATCCCTTTTTCGTTTCCTTTCACAGCAGATTGATGATGGTGTTCTGCTTAGCACCCTGATGATTATCATAACTGTCATTATTACTTTTGTGTAATGTTTGTCTTTTCCACACGTTTCATCAAATCCCTTTCCCATCTATTCATTGAACCGTAACTCTCTTCCCCCGGGCTGTGTGATTTATTGAGGCATGACTTCATTTTATACCATAAATAGGTCACACACTTGGTGGGGCAGATGTGGTGAAAGTGACACCAACTCACTGCATGACCTTCTATTAACTGACAATCCACACCAGCGCCATCAACATCACAATTGAGGCCTTGTGCTAGGTAAATGCTTACCCTTGTCTAACCACTTCTGACTCTGAGCCCACTCCTCCTGACTCAATCATTTCAGTTCCTAGGTTTATTTTTCTAAATACTAGCTCTCCATTGCTCAGAAGAAGTTGGTATTGCTATTTTTATTATCGTTTGCATAGGTGGGAGAGGTACCTTGTGTCTTCTCTGTTAGCGCTCTAGCCTGCTAGTACTACTACCACCCCCTCAAAATCAGGTAAGACAATAACTACGGATTTAAGTGCACTTGTTTAGTAAGTAAATAAGTATTACTAAAGATAATGTTGACAGTGTGTGTGTATAGTCTTTGTTGGCAAAATAGGGAATGGCAGACATTCCCCAAGTGGTCAATATAGTTGCAGAGGGCAGTAGAGCAAGGGTATAAGTAAATAACATACACTTTTGAAGCAGATTTAAAAAACAGGCTACACTAAAAGACAGCATGGCAAATTAAAACACTAAAATAAACATTTGAGGCATCAATCAAGTAAAATAAATTATCCTCTTTTATTTTTACAAATCGAACACCCACCCTTCCCACCTGTAACAGGGCCACCCCTCTACCCAAACAAATGGCCCTGTCCCCAAAAGTCAGAAGTGCACACCAAGAGTACCTAACAACAGTATAAAGTCCAAACCCAGGTCCCAACTCCCTTCCCACCCCCTCCACCCACAACAAGTCCTTCCACAAAACAAAAGAAAAATTAAAAAAGGGATCACAATAGGGCACTGATGATTGGGGACTAGAGCTAGGCCAGGCTCCACTTAATCCTCTTCACCTGTCTTTCCACCGATTCTCCAGGTGGTCCAGCTGCTGCAGGATACGCCCCAGCAATGTCTCCTGCGTGTCATCTTGGGAGAGGGCGACAGCAGTTCCTGGCAGCTGGTGGCAGCACCAGTAATGGGCTAGAAACTGGGGCTGCTTTTCTGAACTAGGGCCCGGGTCTGAGGCAGCTAGTATTTCCGCCTCTTCATCCTCCAGGACCACCAGCCACTGATATTCGGCATGGATAATCTCCAGCCTCTCCCACCGGAGAAGGGTCCCTAACTCCTGCCTGGTGGGTGGTGCTAGTGGACCAGCAGGAGTAGCTATATTGAGAAAATTAAAAAGAAAAAAGACAAATTGTGAACAATCCTCTGTGCAAATACTTGTAGGTGGTGGTCCAGTAACAGTACATCTCTGGTCTCCCACGGCCATTAGAATTTGTGATTATGAATAGGAGATTCACAGCGCCAATATTATTTTTTATCCACACATACCTCACATAAAAAGCACTGGCTATCTGGCAGAAAAGACTAAAGGCAGAAAAACACCAGATTAAAAATCAGTGATTTGATTTTTTTTCTTTTGAATGCTTTTCTGGTATCTAAACAGACACTTTGAGTGAAAAAAGAAAAATAGATTACCTCTCATTTACGAGTAATGAATTATGCACTATGGAGTACAATTGTGCTGCTAAATTATTAAAGGCATGCTAGCCAGCGCTTCGAGTACTTTGCTTTTGTCTGAAGCTGGGGACAGCTGTACTTGATAATTATCTATCTTTATTACCAATGGCCCTGCTCTTCTCCAAATGCCTTTCACTGTCTACCCTGACTCCAAAGAGGCAGGTGAATAACAAATAAGATACTATGTCACACACATCACGTATAAAATGTGGATGTTGTTATCCTGTCTGATGTAAGTAGACGGCAGGGAAAACAACGCACTGCACTACAGGGAATGGAGCAGGCTATAAAGATTGCAGTTGGCATGTTCAGTTATATCCCGGAACCACGGGTGCCACCTGTGGCTCAACA
The DNA here is from genome assembly GCF_031143425.1 of Pleurodeles waltl. Lineage (NCBI taxonomy): Eukaryota > Metazoa > Chordata > Amphibia > Caudata > Salamandridae > Pleurodeles > Pleurodeles waltl. Next base: position 1,337,459,570 of record NC_090447.1, on the reverse strand, counting down.
ATGAGGTCGGAACAACAACCTCGTTCTAACCTCTAATGCCTTTACCACAAATGCGTTTACAATGATTTTACAGTTGTAAACACATTCCTGGTAAAGGCATTAGCAATCAGCATGCACGACCTAGCATGCTTCCACCCCAGCCCCCCACCCCACCCCTTAAACCTAAACCCTGACCCTCCCACCCCCAATCACACCCATCCCCCACCCCACCCCAAAAATTAAAAATACCCCGAGTCCCCGCCCCCACCTCTAAAACCTAAACCCTGCCCCCAAACCGTAATCACCCCCAGCCCCCCAAAAACAGCCCCAGTCCCAGCTCAACTTGCCTCCTCCTTCACCGCATCCACTCCGACTCGCTTCTGTACCTTAACCACACATGTACGTTGTTCAGACATGCTTGGTTAAGGTACCAAAACCAGGAAGTCGTGGAAAACGAAAGTGTTGTTTCGCTTTTGTTTTTCACAACCTCGTGGTTCCGGACTCATTCTTCCGGGTGTTTCCCGGCATGTTCGTCACAGAGATCCCTTATGCCAAACTTGAAATCAAATCAGGCACTTAGTCACACTTTACTCATTGACCTCACCCACCACCCCTATAATTTTGTCAACAGATTCATTCACTGGGTAGTAAGGAAAGGAAACTTGACGTACTCTTCTGCAGGATAAGGAAGAGGTATTAGGCAGGTAGGTAGAGCATTTGCGATAGAATAGCGGGGTGTCACTGATCACCAATTTGTCACGTGCTTAAGCTCAGGCTTATTCAGCCACTGTAATAGACAAGCCTAAAGGGAAAAATCTGAACATGTATAAAATAAATCTGTTATGGGAAACCATGAAATAGATTTTGGCAATATTTTGGAAATATAAATGTGGCACATGCCAAAAATGGATTTCTCAATTTTTTGGTAGGCTGGGACGGAACAAATTAGGAAGGAATAAAGGAGTGCAGTACTAAGAGGTGACTGAGTGGGCGAAGGGGAAACACCTTGTGTGTTTGGTTTGCAATGAATTGAAAACATTGTAAATGGCACATTAACTGATGGTGACACACAATGCACAGCTAACACTGCAGTCACAAATTGAACCATACTGCATTTTGGTCATAGGTGGTGAAATGCCATGGGTCGGGAGGGGGTTGATGAATGATGATGCCTAACAAATAGAGTGAGTCAAGGGATTGGAACAAAAATTAAAATACCCCCACTTTGAACTATAGTTTTGATAACCATCAAACAAAGTAAGCAAAGTAGATGAGCAGCATGCCCCTCTCCAGAAGAGCTACCTTGTTTATTCATCCAAGCAATCATTCAATCATTCTTTCATTCTTCCTTTTATATTGACCCATAGTCACCATGATTTAAGCTTTACTTTCTCTCAACCAATCTTTCACCAAAATTCTCAGTCCATTATCCATCCATTCAGTATCCACCCTTTCTTTCAATCATCCTTCCACCTGTCGATCCATTTACCCAATACCTAACCATGCATCTTCACCCACCCACACATCCTTTCCATTCACTCATTTCACTCATCCTTTCTTTCAACCTTTCATTCTTTCCAGTTTTCAACAAGCCATCATTTTTAGCATACGTGATGTGAGCTTTTGATGAGTTGCAGATAGAAGAAGCCATAACTCAACCACCACTGTAGCTGGTATAGTGGGAAGTTCACGATCATGAGTCACAATGACACCCTTGTAGCTAGTGAGTATAATAGTAATCGTCAATAAGCAAGCAATGTGACTTTCCACTGCCTGTCCCTGCCACCGCTTCTCCCGCTCCAAATGACATTCCTCCTGCAGCGGCAGCAATGGTGGCCAGTGTGGCTTTAAAAACATTATTCATTTTTTAGATGCCAGATACGCCTCCCCTTAAATTGTTAAATAAAAAAAAAAATGCAATTGCAATACATAACTACAGTTTGGTTAGCAGCACTGCAGTACCCTCTATCAAAAATTGTTGGTTCACGATGTTAGAAAAGTCAGGTAGTCAAGTCAACCAAGAACTATTTGTAGGGGCAGAGCTATAGCCTATATGATGATGACTCTGAATCATTGAAGCACAATGAAGGGGTGGAATAATAATGGTCATTGAAAGACATATGGCGTTGGTTCCAGCCATGTTGCACTGTTATTGGGACTGCTGGTATACTGTATAAATTAATTATATAGCACAACATTGTGGGAAGTGGGGGTAGCTTATGACCATGACCATTCTTTTGTTAACTGTTAGAGCATGAGGAAGAAAAAGAAAGCCTTCACAACAAACATACATTGTGAATAATATTTATGGTAGTAGCTTACTTGGGCCTGCAATCTTCACAGTAGATAATAGAGTACCAAAAATATGTTATTAGTCTTATGGTACCAAAAGAAATATAAGGGAGAAGGAGAGACTACCAACAATGCAGAAGAAATCTACAGACTAGTACAGAAAGGAAAAAGTCAGCTACTAAACAAAACATGAAATAAGGAAAAAAAGATAATGCAGGGATACCAGGAATTAAACAAAATTTGGATAGGGGAGTTGGAAAAAAGGAGACAGTATACAAAAATAAACAAGACAAAATTACAAGTAGTATGATAGTGGGTAGAGGTAAAAGTTAGGTACATAATAATAATAGTAATAATAATAATAATAATAAATAATATTAATAATAAATAATAGGACTTACTGCGATGAGCATTGACGCTGGTGGTTGGTGACTACTCCCTAGCTCTTGCTGGGCCCACCTATGCGCTGCCCCTCTTTATGCCCTTGGGTGCTGATGTAAGAAATAAAGTAGATTAAAAAAATAGATTAGTTGTACAGTTAATCTCCACAAAATTATTATACACAGGCAAATGCAGTAACATTGTATTTACCTAAATCAATTTGCCTATGATACTAGTACTGATTGTCGTTGAGTTGACTTTACTCTGTATTTCAAATTTCCTTAACCAAAACAACATTTGCAACTAATGCATTGAAATGAAAGATCTTTGAGTCTATTCTCTTTTCTCAACCCCTTTGATGGACCAAATCAGTCTCCCTTTTTTGCAATGCATCGATGCATGCTGGTACTCCACATGTGAAATTGCTTGGGACCTCTACAAGCTAAATAAAGAAAGTCACACAAAATGCTAACTCATTGAGGTCACTAATTCACTATCATGACAGGAGGACAGATAAGTCTGCATTGCAGTGGCTTCTTAAAGAATCAGTCAAAGCGAGTGCCGACGAGTACGATGAGGAAATGCCCACCACCTTCCTAGCTCAAATGGGATCACATAATAATATTCTTATTGTAAACTAAATGTAACTTACCTCTAAGTGTGAGCAGCATGCTATTCGGAAAAAAGTTAACATTGTAGAACACAAACACAACAAATAATATAGTTAATACTCACCAAGCCCCGGAATGTTGATGCCTAGCAGGTGGAGCAGGCCCTGCTCCTGGTCAAGAAAATCCACCCAGCGGTGTGTCAGTTGCTGCGTGGTACGCTGGACCTGACTGGTGCAGTGCACAAACCTGCACACCCTCTCCCAATGCAGTTGATGCTCTTGTAGGGAGTACCCACTGCTAGGTCTGCCGCCTGCTGCCAACATGGAGGGGAGATGCTGCTAAATGCAAAAAAACTGTGCTGCTAACTCCACCACACAAAAATGCTGTACACCTTCGTTGTACCGCAGTCTGTGGAGTAGGTGGCTGCTGCAGGCTGTTCTGTGGGGCCTGGTGCTACAGCTCCCCTGTTCGCAGCCCTGATTCACCCTGGCCCTGGGTGGGGTGAAGAAAAGAAACAGGAGAAGGAAGGAAGGATGGAAGAAGGAAGTAAAGGGAAAATTAAACAAAATATAAAAAAATCAAGAAAAACACAACAAAATGAAAAACACAAAAATGCACAGACATGAAAACACATGCTAATACAATAAATACAAATGAGAGGTAGATTAATTAGGAGCATAGAGAATTGAAAATATAAGAAAGGGATTTGAAATATTCAAAAAACAGGCTCAGCACCATGAACAGGGTAAGAAAACAAGATGGGTTGGCCCATGTGAATGGCATGATGCCGTTTGCACACAATTGTTAATGAGAGGATGTACTTCATATTGCATTTCACATAAAGCTCAATGCAAACAGGCATGATGGAGAAACTCTGCCCACCTACAGAACTCCACGTAGCACAGCAGAGTTTTTTAACTACTCCACAAAGTTCTGTGTAGGGTGACTATCCAAACTCTGCCCAGGCCTACAAAAGACACTCTTTGGCATGCCACTTCACTCCGCTTTATGACACGCCACTTTACTCTACAAAACTCCACTCCACTCTATGAGACTCCATGCCAATTCACTGTGCCATGCCCCTCCACTCCATGACATGCCACTGTACTCACTCTATGGCCCTCTATGTCACACCACTCCACTCTACTCTACAACATCACAGCACTCTATAACACACAACTCCACTTTATGACATGCCACTCCACTTAATGCCCCCTTACTGCACTCTACAATATGCCACTGTAGAATACTCTACTCCACTAAATGCCCCTCCACTCTACAACACACCACTTCTCTCCACTCTATGACATGCCACTCTACTGTCTGACATGCCACTCTATTGTATGACACACAACTCCACTTTTCCCTGTGCAGTGCCTCTCCACTCTCCGCCACTCCTGTTGCATCTGCAACAAGCCTCTTCAGTCTACATCACTCAATGCCACTCCACTCTATGGGCCTCATCAGACCTATGCGGCCTGAACCCGCTGGCCCTATTAGGAGTTCACTGCCAGGCAGGCAGGCAGAAACAGAGTTTCCATAATTTGGCCAGTGGAATGCGTGACGGGACTGTGCATGGGGCCCCCCCCTGAGTTCCCCATTCCTCCAGCGTTTCCATGGCGGTGTAAACTGCCAGGGACAGGCTGGAGGATGGGGACTTCTAATCCCCAGGGAAGCGCTGCTTACAGGGCTGCCCTAGCATATTACAACCGCAGGCTGCAGGCTGGCAGCAGCCTATCCATGTCGGCAGTTGGACCGTGGCAGCTCCATCACATTCATAATGTTTCAGTCGTACTGCCACTTTGGCGGCAGTCCATCCGCGACTGTGACCCTGGTGGTCTGGTGACCGCCAGGGTAATAATGAGGCCCTGTGTCATGACATTCTACAACCAACGTTTTATGACAGGACACTCTATGCCACTCCAATGTACTCCACTCTACGACACACTATGACACTCTATGCTGCTCCAATCTACAAGACCCTATTCCACTCCATGCCACTTTGCACCTTACTCCATGCCATGCCACTCTGCAACACTTTAGTCCACTTGATGCTAGTCTGTGACTTTGTTCTCCAATTTATGACACTCTATACAACTCCCTCTATGCCACATCATGAAACTTTACTACACTCTACTCTATGACACAGTACTCCACTCTACTCCATTCTACTCAACTCTACACCACTCTATGCCACTCCACTCTGTAACACTTGATGCCACTCCATTCTACCACACTCTATGACACTATACTCCACTCTATGATACTCCACTCTATAAAAGTGTACTCCAGTCTATGCTACTCCACTCTATAACACAACACTCTACAACACCCCTCACTGTGACACTCCACTCTCAGACACAGCACTCTCTGACACAGCACTCCATGACACTCTCCTCCACTCTACTGGCAACACTTTACTCCACTCTGATCAACAATCTGTGCCTCTCCACTCTACTCCACTCCGTACCACTCGCTGACAAGCTACTCAATGACATTCCGCTTGACAAGATTCCGGTCAACAACACACCACTCAATGACACTCCACGCTATGAAACACCACTCTATGACATTCCACTTCACTCTAGGACACTCCATTTTACTCTAGGATATGATGCTCGACTCTATGGCACTACACTGTAGAACAGTTCACTCCACTGTATGTCCCTCTACTCTACACCACTTTACTCCACTAAACTCTTCTCTATGACACTCCAATCCACTCTCTGACATGCCCATCCACTCCACTCTTTGATACGCCACTCCACTCTATGTCAGTCTACACCATTCTATGACACTCCATGCAATTCCACTTAATGACACATCTCTCCACTCTATGCCATGCCACTTCATTCTATGTCATGCCACTCCACTGTATGCAATTGTACTCTAGGCCCCTGCTCTCTAAGGCACTCTACGACATGCCACTCTATGGCATGCTATTCAACTAAATGACATGAGTCTCCACTCTATGGCACTCCCCTCTATGCTACACAACTCCACTCTTTGTCACAACACTCTGCACCATGACAATATACGCTATGACACTACTATTCTAAGACACACCACGCTATGACACTCCACTCTATGCCACTCCACTATATGACACTCCACTCTAGAAAATTGTACTCCACTCTATCCCACTCCACTGTACTGACATTCTATGACACTCTAGCAATACAAAAAGATGATGGACGGAGTGCTGACAATGCAAACACTCACCCCCAGTCATAGATCTGGATTTAATCCATTGTTCTTTTGCTCACCATGCCACCCCAGTTAGGACCCAAACTGGAATGGCATGGGCAGCAAAAAAACAATGGATTTAGGCCCAGATCACTGTACTGGGGGTGAATGTTTGACAATGTTCAGCATTCCGTCCATCATTTGATGTTTTTGCATTCTATGACACTCTACAGCCTCTTTATGACACTCCACTCTATGACACAGCACTCTACAACATGCACTCCTCCACTCTCCTCCACTCTATAATATAACACTGTACTCTGCAACACCTTAAAACACTGTACGGCACTCTATGCCTCTCCACTCTTTAACAATCTACTCCTCTCTCTGCTGCTCTGTGGCAATCTACTCAATGACACTTCACTTGATGAGACTCCAGTCAACAATATTCCACTTGATGACACTCCACTCAATGACACTCTATTCTATTTTATGGCATGGCACTCCACGCTATGGCACTCTACTATAGAACAGTCTACTTCACTGTGTGTCCCTCCACACCATTCTACTCCACTGTACTTGACTCTGTCACATGTTACTCCACTCTATGACATGCCAATCCACTCTATGACACGCCACTCCACTCCATTCTACATCACTCTCCTCCACTTCATGGCACCTCATGCCATTCCACTCAATGACACACCACTCCACTCTATAACACGCCACATCACTCTACGACATGCCACTCGACTCTATGCCACTGTATTATATGCCCCTCCACTCTAGGACACTCTACAACACACCACTCTGCGACACAGCTCTCCACTCTATGCCACTACACAATACACCACTGCACTTTACGCAACTCCACTCTATATCAAGACACTCCATTGCACAATACTCTACACTATTACACTCTACCACACAACACTCAATGACACTCCACTGTACACCAATCCACTCTATGCCACTATACTATACAACACTCCACTCTAGAAAACTCTACTCCACTCTACACCATTCCATTCTATGACTTTCGATGACATGACACTCTAGGACACTCCTCTGATTCACACTCCATGCTACGATACAGCATTCTTTGATACAGCACTCTATGACATTCTCCTTCACTCTATGACACTCAAACCTATGAAAGTCTTCTACACTCTATGCCTCTCCATTCTACTCCACTTCATGCCACTCTATGACAATTTTTGTTTAGATTAAGTTGGTTTTGTATACAAATAAATAATAATGTTTTAATAACTAAATTATATATTTGTTGTCTTGGATTTTGACTTAGTCCCAGAAATTTGAGAAAAGTTAAGAAAATGTCCCAACAGCACTTGGTTCATTGCTACTGCATGAAAACACCCATCTGAGGCCAGGGTCAATCAACACCTTGTTTAGTTTAAGTTAGTTTTGTATACAAATAAATAATACATTTTTACTAACTATAACTTCATTTTCTTTGTCTTGGGTTTAGTCTAAAAAAGTTAAGAAAAGTTAGGAAAGTGCCCTAATAGCACCTGGTTCATCACTGCTGCACAGAAACACACATCTGAGCCCGGTGTCAACAAACACCTTTAGAATCCTACCAAACAGAGCCATTTTTAAAGCCAAGTAACCTGGAGTAGCCTTTGGTGGTGTGGTTTATAACTATGCCACCATACTTTCTTATTCAAAACTCCCTGAACACATCAAACCCTGGCTAAAAAAAAAAAAGTATGTTTTCACTTTGCTTATGACAGAAAATACCAGAATGTATTTGAAACAACCATCTGCTGCACCTTGGCTAACCTACTTCCACTGCGCATTGCGCATTATCAGCAACCCTTGTTAATATATGCAAATATGCCCCTTAGCCTCCTCCAGTAATATTTCTATTGTGATTATGCCTGCATTTATGTGGCCATCCCTAGAATCTGCGAACCTGCTGTCTTTCCAAGATGGCAGCTGTGCTAGACATCCCTTTCAGGAGACCTGAACATGCCACCATCGCCTGCACTATATCCTTTGGCATTACCTCGTCTACTATACATTAGGAGTTGGTACCGACCACGCCTGTGAATAACTGCAAATTTAATCCAAGGGTCCTTGTGAGAAAATGTTTTTAGTGTGGTTATGCTCCAAGCCTTTAGGTGTCTACATTATGAATCAGCAACTCTTTTGCTGCTCTAAGATGGCGGCTCCTCCAGACGTCACTTCCAAGAGACCCAATCATGCCACATCAGCCGCAGGGCTTCACAGTGCCTGCGCGGCCATCACTTGTTCAATCCGGACTCCACCCACTGCCTTCTCATATGGAATGCATCTACATCGCAACACACAGCCAGCACCCTTGACGCTCGCTCACTGGCCACTGCCTTTGATAATTAGGATTCTGCCTTAACATGGTGGCTGCCTTGTTCCACTACTTTAATGTGATTTGACATCCCACCTTCCCCTTGGTTAGCTTCATGCAGCACCGGTAGACAATATCTGCTTTCCTTCCAGTTCAAAGACCGCTCCTCCTGTTAACAGTTCACCTCCAGGGTGGCAGAGAAGGGGGTAGGCCATTGCTGAATCAGCATGCTGGAAACTGTGAGGGAGTTCTTTAGATATAACTTGACCTCTTTTTTCAGTTTGTACTACAGCTAGCATGGTCTCTACCATCACTAAAGGAGTCAGTAGTTTACTGAATTTGAGTAAGCACCACTGTACATTGCTGGCATTAGTCAAATTATATTTTATGTACATTATGGTCACTGCATCACTTGCTTGTTTTGATGTCTGCTTGTGCTTGTCATGCTATTCTGCACTTACAGAGCTATGCAAGTTTTTCTCTGTGGCAAGAATTTTGTATACTATTTGCATTCATTATGGATGCTATCATTGAACACCCCTAATGTACTTTTATTTCATACTTACTATGCTGGTGCAATTTTCTTTGTTTGTCCATATGCTTTTTTCTAGGTTGGGTTTTAGACATCCCCTGGTATACTTTACTGTGAGGGTTGGGATTTGTGTGTCAGGGTACTTCTTGCTAAGGCTACAATGATTCTTAATCATCACAAGTAGATTCGGCTTTATTTTTTCACTCCTGAAGAATTGCCCAGATCGATAGCAATACGAGGCAAGAAACGTCTGCTCTTACACTCGCTAACTTATAAGCTGGATGGGACCATTACTTCCACATTAAGTCACCCACCCATCTCCAGGATGACAACCTCAACATACATCTGGCCAGGGTGGATCCGATAGTGTTAGTATTTGCCAACCAGGGCTACAAATTCAATTTTAGGAGAACTAAAATTGCTTTCTTGAATGTCCTATTTCTTGGACACAAGCTATCAGATGGAGGAAAGAGCCTGGCCCGCACTTTCTAGAAAAATGCGCTCAAATTCAACCTCCAAATACCATTAAGAAACTGCAGTCAGTGCTGGGTTTCTTTAACTTTGATAGAACATACATACCTGATTATGCACAATGCATAAAACTACTCTATGATTTAAATGCTCCAGAGTTTTCAAGCAAACACTGGACAATATAACACACACATGTATTCTCAGAGAACTTCTGTAAGATGTGCTTGAAGTAAAACCTTTACACACATGTGACAACAAAACAAACTTGGTCATCAGAATAATTGCTGTTGCCATTGGCTTCAGCTATGTCACATTCAATCAGGGGACACATTTGTATTCAAATGCAGAACAATGTTTTGAACCAACAGAATAAATGCTGACTGCTATTTAGATTGATGTCATCAAGGATAGGCCACTTGCCCAAGGGAAACACATCATTGTTGTTACCTCGGTACCAGCCCTCAGTACCTGAGGGCTGGTACCGAGGACATAGCGGAAAGCCAGCATTCCAAACGCAAAAGCATTACATCTACATTGGATTCAATGGACCACCTCCCCGACTGCCACTGAAGTTGATTAAATCTTTGACCCAAAACTTCAGATCCAGGAATTCCTCCAGTATGAACAGGAGTACCCTACACCCACTAATATATTACCATTAGACCAATACCGAACTGTCATTTATACTGATGGTTCAGCACAATGAGCTGTAGGTACTAAACATCAATACTCAGCTACTTGCGCTGTCATAAGTGGAGTGATGAGGGATGGCACATTCAACCCTCATAATAGCTACACCCACTGCACTGAACAGTTGACAGAGCTTAAGGCTCTTTTCCTGGCAATGGAACATACAGATCCTAACCAACCAACACTGTTTGTGTGTGATTCATATCATTGTGTCCAGTCCTTTAATGACTACCTAAATCACCAGTGCCGTAATGTCTTCAGGGATTCCAAAGGGAACACCGCCAAACACAGAAACTCGTGGGGAGGGTAGCTGACCTATGGGACAGACTACCAAAAGCTCATGTAGTACATACTTTGGACCATCAATGTGTATGAGTACAGGTGGCAGGAAAAACTTTGGCGATGAAGCTGCCAAATCTGCAGTAGCTACAGCTTCTGTTGCTGCAATAACTCGCTCAAAGACGAGGTTGGATAATGAGACACTAGGTGCTGTGAAAGCTTCAGCTGACAGAAAGTCTTTACCAAAAGCATTCCCTGCTAAATATTCCTACCATCTCAGTGCACAGAACATTTCATTTGCAACTATTCCAGGGTTGGGAGAGTGAGTGATCCCCAACCAAGACCATAGAAGAGATCTCGATAAAAGCAGCACATGAGGGTGTCGCTTCTGCTCATGCAGGTGTGGCCGCTACAATATCACTATTACAAAAACGCTCTTGGTTGCCAGGTCTTTACAAACACACCAAGCAATATGTCCTTTGTTGTGACATTTGCCAGCAAATTAAAGGGTCTGCCATTAAATGCCCACCGTAGACATTCTTCCTACATTAAAAAAAAGACACCACAATGTGTGTATCTGGACTATTGTGCTCCTTAGCAACATGATGGTGCCAACAAATACATTTTAGTTGTTGTTGATTCCTGTTCTAGATTCCTGTTGGTATGGCCACAACGGTTGGCAGTCCTTAACAGTGAGAGTTAGAGGTTATGGGTTCAGGTTGCAGTTGGCTTCGGCACTCCAAAGGCAAAGCTGTCTGCGTCCATCAGTGACCCGACCGAGACCAGCGCCAGGACCCCTGGACCTCCCACCCGCCACCTCTACACGCCAACAGCACTCCACGCACTCAACCCAGGACGCAAGAACAACTTCAAGCTCTCTTCACCAGCCAACACCCATGGACCCTTCAGCTGCCTCTGCTGCCCCCAATCCTACACCACCACCAAGACCTTGGACCTGGCACAACCCACCTGCAACAACACACTAACACTGAAGACCCTGAAATTCATTCTCAACATCCGCTACCTCCATAAACACGCTACAGAAATCTGGGACCTCCTGGATAGCATCACCCAGGACATCGCTTTCCTCACAGAGACCTGGACTAATACCACCTCAGGCCCAGACATCGCCATCACCATTCCCCAAGGACCCAAGATCACCCAGAATAAACACTTCAGCCGCCCTGGGGGAGGGGGTGAACCGCCATTGTCCACAAGTCTAACATCCATCTGAGCACGCACTCTGAAGACCCGACAAGCCTGATGGAACACCTTCATTTCAAACTACAGACTGGCCTGACATCCACCCTCAGGGGAACCCTCATCTACCACCAACCGGGACCCTGCGCACCCTTCTCTGACTCCATCACTGACTGCACCACCGCACAAGCCATCGCAGCCACCAACTACACCCTGCTGGGAGACTCCAACTTCTACCTCAACAACCTACAAAACCCCAACACCGCATCCCTCCTAGAGAACCTTTACAGCATGGGGCTCCAACAGATTGTGGCGGAACCAACACACTGAGCAGGACACACCCTCAACCCCATCTTCACAACAGGAACCTCTGTCATCTTCAGCCACACCTCCGAACTTCCATGGACAGACCATCGATGCATCCACTTCACCTTCAACATACCCACCGTCCTCAGACCCGAGCACCAACCATCTCGTAGAAGCTGGTCAAGAATCACCAATGTCCAGCTCACCGCCACCATCGCCAACTCCGCCCCCTCCATCGCACACAATGAAGACCTGAACACCCCAGCACGTTCCTTTCACAAATGGATCGCTGACTGCACCAACACCATAGCACCCCTCAAAAAGAACAACAGCACCCGTGCCAAGAAAGCCATCTGGTTCACCACAGGGCTCCAAGAATCCAGACGCACTTGTTGATGCCTCGAGAAAATCTGGAGAAACACCAAATCCACAGAAGCCCAAAAGAACTTCAGAGCGGCCACCACCGCACACCACCATCTCATCCGAAGCACCAAAACGAAAGCAATACAAGATGGAATCTCCTCACGCACACAACAGTAAGGAAATCTACGGCATCATCAAGGAGTGTGCCCAACCCAACAGTGAAATAATGAACATCCAACCCTCACAGGACCTCTGCAACAGACTCAACACTTACTTCCACCACAAAATCAAGACCATCTATAAGTGCTTCAAAGAGGACAACCTACATGCAGAACCCCCTCCTGACCTGACACCAACAAAGCAACGATCACCAACTGGACCCCACTCACCATGGAAGATACTATGAAGACAATGAATTCCATACACTCCGGGGCCCCCACTGACTCTTGCCCCCACCACATCTTCAACAGAGCCACTGACACCATCGCCCTCAAGCTCCGCCTCACGATCAACCGCTCCCTAGCTGACGCATCCTTCCCCAACAACTGGAAACACGCCAAGATCAACCCCCTCCTCAATAAACCCTCAACAGACCCCTCGGAACTCAAGAACTTCAGGCCCATCTCCCTGCTCCCAATTCCAGCGAACTTCACAGAGAAAGCCATCAACAGCCAAATCGCCACTTTTATTGAAGACCACAACATGCTTGACGCCTCCCAATCCGGATTCAGAAAAAAACATAGCACTGAACCAGCCCTCGTGGCCGTAACAGACGACATCCACTCCCGTCAAATTGCACCATGGGCTGATCCTGCACAGTAGACCCAGAGGTCCTCTATATCTCTACAAGCAGTAAACAATGTTTCTGTCAATACCAATGCTCCAATTGCCTCCTCATTCATGGGGAGGGTGGAAAATGAGCTTCTGCTGATTCCTGTCACTATTTCATTGGCAAACACTGTTCGAGAGGTGGAACGCTATTATTCCATTTCGACCCAGACAGATGACATCATCTACTATGAGCTACCATAAATGGTTTCATCCACCAGCTCTGCACTGGCTCCTGTGTTTGCACAGACTGCTTCTGGTTAATTCATCAACATACATTACTTTTTCCTGACTCATCTGCTTCTGCAACTGAGACTGTATCAAAGACACATAAGATGTTCATTTGGTTTAAGGACAATTACTTAATTTATCCATGTACTATCTGTGGATACTGTTGATATTGCTTGCTTTTCAGCTTTGGATTTGTTTCGTTATTGTCTTTTTCCTTCTGATAAATGGTCATTATCTTCCTGAATGCTCTGTTGTAGATGAGGTTTTGACACCTTACCTATCTTCCCTTAAGGTCTGAAGAGACCTCTCCTGTGTGAACATTTCAGCAATTCGGATTCCAGATGGCATTGAGTGGGATAAAGAACCATTTGATATATATGGTCCTTCTGAGGTCATTCAAATTCCATATGTATTTAAAGTTTCAATGAGTGATGTAATTACACCTGGTATTGTCTCCGATGACTGGGAAGTTAAATCAGTTGATTCTATGGTGACCTGGAATACTACACTGTGTTTGAAAGTGAATATGTGTATATGAACACAGGGATTTATGGGGAAATGTTTTGTTATCACCATTATGGACATTGTTTTTTGCGCCGAACCAGTGCTCCAAGATTAGTTTACAATTACACACATTGGGAACACAATTCAACACTAACTGTGGGAGTCCCAAAACATATGTATGTAAGTTTGCATATTTTACTGAACATGACACCAGCAATGCTGCGTTGTATTATTACAAATTGCCGCCTCCCAAATGAGGAAATTATTGCTAACCAATACAAAATGAATCTTCTCAGATTCCTTTGTTTCCCGTCTTGGCTATGGAAGGCTATGAATATTGTAAAAACACTATTGAATTGAAAAGTGTATGGGGTACAAAAGATTGGCAAATACAGGGTAGGGAAGCTTTTTTTACAGCATGCCTTATTCCTTTCCAAATGGTGTTTTTAAATGACGCCGTCCAGCAAACGTCCTGTTTAGGGTTAGTAAAAATAAAATAATTAAATCCACCCAGTATCCCCTGACCTGCTAAATTTCACAACTGGCAAACATTTTTAAGTCTGACTAAACAACAACTAACTGTTTGGGTTCAGAATGGTACCTTTAATTCCTCACTTTTGAGTCCTGGTGGGTGCGTATTGTGGCCAGAGGACACAAATGAGTGCAGGGCATGTTTTGTTAAATTCCTTTGGGGGTTTCAGTGCTAGCCGGCCAGATCCTTGCTTTGTCTCTGCTCAACACTCAGGTACTGTTACTACATGCAGTGTGGGTAAACAGTGCCAACAATGGCTTGAAAATCTGTAAAAAAAAAAAAGACCCTAGTCTCCTGTCTGAGGAAGTCAATCTACAAGATTTCCTGTTAGGACCCAGGTAGCCATGCTCAAAGCTTTTGCTATATGCCATATATAACAAGATCTGGAAACTATCCCAGGTGGAAGCTGCTGCATGTTTAAGGAAAATTGATAAAGAAAATATGGGAAAGGCTTTAGCTTCTGTCTATAATTCCATGAAGACTCTGTCCAACATAATTTACACCATAAATAATATTGTGTCATCCACAATTGACAAAATTTGGTATGATGTCTCCTTTTTACAACATGGACAAAGCCAGCTGTGTTCTATTATGCAGTTAAGTTAGTCACTGCAGGTTCTAAAAAGTGTCTGCGTGCCCTGAAAACACGTTAACATTACTCAGTTATCTGTTGCTTTTAATTTGTCCAGACAACAGCAGATAATGGCTAAAAACAAAGCAAGTTACATCTATTTAACATTGAGAAATTGGAAAAGTTGTCTTTCACTGTAGCAGGAATACGCACACCAGTATGTGGGACATGGAGTACTAAATCTGCTCATTTCCACCTTTCATTTTACAAAATGTTTAAAGGGATTTGCAGTAGGCTGTTTTGAGGGGCTAGGATGCAGTCATATACATGAGGTGTGGGAGTTGCCTTTTGATTACAAATGTATGAATGGTGAAACAGAGATGTTTCATAGCGGAAGCAAATGTATGACTACTGTTAATCATTCTATGATTTGTAAGCAGGCGTCCTTGCACACCCTTTGCACTGCGAAGGTTGTAAAGTTAGCTTGCTATCTAAAGGGTACTCCCGTCTCTTTGATACATACAGTATTATAGATACTATCTAATGGAAGTTATGTGGTTCTGACAATCACATTTGCTGCAGAATGAAGTTAGGAATCGCTTATGTGATTTCAGTTACTCAAATGGTAACTTGTTGCACCCTTGTTTTATTCCCCCACACACAAGATAAAAGTGGCAGACATGCAGCCCCACATTGCTACGTCTAATGTAAACTTTGACAAACTCAGTAGACTAAAAGCACTATTGTTCCAAAAACATGTGGCCCTGACATCAGCCAGAGAGACATACGATCGCCAGATAGGAAGGTAATTGGCTGAGATACAATCCCTGTTAAATATCGACTTCACAAAGCATTTTGGGGAATTGGTCAGCAGAATATCCAATGCATCTTATACTGTGGGGATTGTGCACTTTTTTAAGACTGTCAGTTCTGGATTGGTTAGCACCTTCCAGGCCGTATTTGTAGAAATACCTGCTGCCATGCACTCACTCTTTTCAATGTCTTTGATGAGTTCCCTATAACTTTGGCAATAATTGGTGGAAGTCTGCTGCGGCTATTTTTGATACACAGTGACAGTTCTCTCTCAGCAAAGTGGAGTGATGGAGCTATAATGAGCCCAGCTGTGTTGTGAACACTTGATGCAGTATTTTGGAGCTTCCTTGCTTGGGGAGCTGGAGCTATATTGGTCTTTGACATTCAGACCAGTATTGACTTATGTCCAGCCAGTCTTACATTACATCCGGTGCCTCTTCAAATGTGCACCAATAGTGTGTTCCGCTGAGCAGCCTGAATCTCCTATGAGCACAGATTTTTTAATGATCTTGATGAGGGTTCACTCATGGACATAACCCTTGAGACTGCAGTTGATTCACAAGGCATCCTTTGAGGCACGGCTTGTGGATTTGCTGGCTCCAATGACATCTGGCACACGGAACAGTGCCACTTATACAGTTCATTCTGCGCCAGAGGCTTTTGCACAGTTCTGCTCCTTGGATTCTCCAACCAATACTTTGATCAAATTGTCTTCTGTCAAAGTGGAATCCTACTTGGTCTCAGTTTCCCTTGATGACATTCCGAGATTTATTTGCAGGAACATGATTATTGTTAAAATACGACCATTGGGTTTTTCTCAAAAGTAAAATATGACACCAAATTGCCTTTTAATTGTTGGCCTGCTTGGCTTGTCAACTTGGACATTTGTCTCTTGTGTATGTTTTTAGCTATGCTTTTAGAGTTTTTACATTTTTGTTAGTGTATTTTTAAGCATAAGGGCTTGGACTTTGCACCTTTGTTCCGGCAATAGGGGAGAGTGTTGTGGGTCCATTTTAGTTTGTTGCTTGGGCACAGTGATATGATAGCCTCGCTAATTCTAATATTGGCTGCAATTCTGCAAAAACGTCATTATCAGTGCTATGGATGGCATACTTTGTATCATGTTCTTTTCCTCAGAATCACAAGGCCAGAATGCAAGGCACACAAAATAATATAATTCTATTGTAATTAGTCAAGCTCTTAGGTACATACCTGTGTTAAGCTTCTGTGCATGAACATAATATGGTCCTATTAAAAACATCTTGTAGGACAAAGAGCAGTAGAGCCAGAATTTCCATCTACCCTACAATCCGGTTTTACGGCTCATCTCAGTCTTTGTGTCTCCATGGATCCTGATTTAGATACTGGCAGCTTGACCTTGTAACAAGCTCATAGGGATGGGTATGCTTCTCATGGACACTGTATGGACAGATTTGGCTTACATGGACATGCTCTTCCTTAGGGGCTAAATATTAGGCTTTTAGGTAGGAATTGTATATTCATGTTATGACAACATGTTGGGGTTGTTTATATTCACATCTCTAATTTTCACTACCCTGATTTTGTTACTCCTCTTATATCTCAATAATTGCAGCTCATGCATTTTATCAGAGATGGCAGTCCTTCCAATAAATGTATTGAAAACTGTCCTGCATCTCTTTTCTTGCCTATTTGTGTGTAAGAGACTTACATTTGGAGAGAAATGGTAAGACTTGTTTCCACCATGATTTACCTGAGGGTTTTTCAGAGTCCATGCAAGGTTGCCACAAATCACCTTTACCGGTTGGGTTTTGGTGAGGTGCTGCTAGTGAGCCTGGAGAGTTGGGCTGACAGCTGCCAACTGGTGTACGAGTGACTCAGTCGCCTACCATGCAGAGGTGCTGCCACCCCAAATCCAACAGTCTTATTACTCTGCGAGAGTCCTTATTACACTGGTGGGCCTCCAGAATTGTGAGCGACAAAAAGGATTCCAAACCTGGGCTGCTTCTTCATTTGTCAAATGAATTCTATGATTTTCAGGAAAGGAGCTTGACCCAAACTTATAAACAGACCTTTCCAAGATGGTGATCTATCAATCATCTGAAGTTTCCAATCCACCATGTAGCTCAGTACTTTCCTAAGATGTTACTTTCTGTTTGAAACATATGTAAAGCAGCAAGACACACAAGAAGTGTTGCAACTTGTTTGTTCCCTGATTTTTGTTGCATGTTCTTCACGCTGGGGTACTATTTTTGCCCCTGATATTTACCCATAGCATTTGGGTTTTCTTGGGGATTCTAGTTTCACGCATTATGCTTGTCTGGTTCTTTGCTTGTTGTCAGGAGGAGTTCGGTGCCCTGCTGAACACTTCGGTATTTATCTTCACCTCCGACAAAGATTGCTATGATTTGTTTCTTTTTTACTCTGTGCTTTTCCTTTTGAATAGGACCCTCTTAGGGACACATTTGAAGCCTTCGACACGTACTATTCTGTAGACGGTGCACTGTGTCTACTGGAAGAAGTGTCCCCTTTATCCAGTAATTAAGAAGGGAAGTCAACAGATATTATCAGTGTCAGGTCATAAGCAATGCTATATGTTACATTAATTCAGAGAGCTAAAGTAGAGGCTAAACAGATTTCTAGGAAGAAGAGGAAGTAAGTCAGATAGGTGGTAGCCTGCTCTGATGTCATTGTGACATCCGTGGCTGTGCATCGTTTATTGGGTGAGTATAGGATTACTTCAAGAGTTTTCTGCACTGTGGATAAGGAAAAATCGCAGGTTGTGTTTAAGGCTGTTTCACTTTTTTAGTCCTTGGACTCGTAATAGTCTGCTTCCTTGTTTCATTCTCTTTTAGCTTTTTAGTGGAATTAATGCTGAATGAAGATTGCTGGATGAGGCGTAATGAGGTGCCAGTTTCTGCAGTTATCTTGGGCCTACGCCCCAGTATGCATACATTCACCTCAGTTACAACCGCAAACCTGCTTCTATAGGCAAGGGTTAGTTATGTCCCTTAAATGATTACATTACTTTTATTATGGTTTGCATGGACTACTTTATTCGTTTCTTATGTTTATTTAAATCATTTCTTTGGTCTTAGAAACGTGCACTGTTCAAGTAAAGGTGCATTCAAGGGCTGAAAATGTTTGCCAGTATAAACTACAGCTGTGGTTGCATATCACAGAAATAATCAGTATTTTGATCCATAAAACACCAAACAGACTCTGTCATTCCGGTTGCCCTCATTTAAAAACGTGGAAGCGTTGTGTTTAAAGGACAGTCAGCCAAGTCGAGAGAAGCAGCCAGGAAGACTAATTCTGCATGCCCCTCTCTTGTAGTTCAGCTGGTAATAAAGGGCTTTATATGCAACAGTGGTATGAGCAGCCACAGTAATGAAGTGGCGCAAGAGGAGCTGAGCAGCACGTAGAACACTATTATTAAACAACTGGTGCTGCCAGAATGCTTGAGTTAGATTTTCTACAACAGTTACTTTCTGAACGGACCTTGTATGCGATGTCTAGAAACAGGCCAGTCCTGTGAAATAGGGAAGATTTGCAGCGCCAAGGAATAATTCACCCAATACGAGTCAAGTATGGCAGGCATTCTGAATTAAACACTAAACACTAAATTGTGATGATATGACCACAAACAATGGTTCAGAGCTGGCAATAGACTAGCCCAGATGGTACACGCAGCTTCAAAATATTTACGAGCTTGCTGAGCATGGTTGCATGCTGTTTTTATGTGTCACTAGTCTTAAATCAAGGAAAAGGCATTGTGATCAAAACCACTTAGATTATTAACGCATTTTCGTGTAAGAATTTATTTTATTTAACACAGTTAAACAAAATGGAATCATTTTGTAATCTGTTTTACGTTGTAGTACAACCTTAGTGTAATTCAGTGTTTTAAGATGACCAATACAAGGCTACAAAACAGCTCGATCATAGGGCTACTAAAACGCAAACTAGTTGCTTCTTAAAAGGTATCCTTAATTTGCCTCTGATTGGAGCTGGCTTTTCATTCCATATTCAGGACATGTTCGGTTGTCAGTGACTGTATGAAAATTAGATTGGCTTCTGTGACAGGTCGCCACATGCATCCGTCTGCGTATGTGGGAATCATATATTCCTTTAGCTGCAGTCACGAGAAGTAGCACGTCTGCCAGCACAAATTTACTTATAGGTGGGAGTGCAGAATTACTACTTTTTGGAAATCAGTAACTCGTTAAGGAATACGCCTGGATGCCAACACCGGGAACAGGTCTACATACAGAGTCCAAATGGATTCAAATTAAGGAATCCATTTCCTCTGCATGGAGTTGCATGTGACAGAGATATTCACACAGGGGAAATATTTCGTCTGTGCAAATGCACATTTTCTCAACAGGGAAAATATTTTCCCGATTCGAAATCCATACCAGGGGGAGATCCTTTCCATCCTGGAAAGAGAGTTACAACTGCCCGTGCACTGGAGTAAAGCTTTAAAAATGTCCAGGATGGAAAGGGTTTGAATTGTAATTTGGGAGTGGTGGCATACCTCCATGTATCGGGGAATTTAGAACATTTTAAAGCAAGCTGCATCTTAAAACACCCACTTCCCACCCCGTCAATGGGATTTATGTCTGCAAAAGATCTCCGTCCTGGTGGTAGAGATCTCCGTCCCCATGAAAGGGTTACAGTTGGCTGGAATCCCTTTGTCAATTAATGACACGTGTAAAAAAGGTAAATGTGGTCTGAAAGGTATGCATATGACAATTGTTACCCTTATAAATAGAGCCCTATGTTAGCTCCGCTATTATATAGTCGAAATGTGTCCTACAACGCATACGAAAATAGCTCCAAGTGTGACAAAGGGCACTCCAGCATGGGTGATCTACAGCAAATTAGCTAGAAACACATAATATGATTATCCCAGTTTAATGCATGTGAAGGGCTTCACGTGTTATTGTGACCTAATTTTAAAGTGGAATTCTACATTAGTCTTGGTATAAGCCTCCTTCTGTTAAATGGAAACTCACTGTGGACTCCCTTCGAGGTCTTATTTATGCAGAGCTGAAGCTGCAGCACCTCAAGAACACTGATTCATACTTTCATCCTGCACTATCTGGATAACATTCCTACCCTGTTGATAGATTAAGAAAAGGGGGCATGCACTCCACATTGTTTCATACTTGCAGGCATGATATATGCTGGTTTATCTAACATTGCTTCAAATGTCGATTTGCCTAGTCATAAATTAAGGACATTTTTGATTTTATTACCTAGGTAAGTATCGTGCTATTCTTTCATCAGTTTAATGAACACCAGTCAAGGATATCAATATATATTCCCTTTCCCATTGAGGCTAAAGGAGAAACTGGCTAATGGGAAAGCATTTACAGTCAACCAGAAAGGCATAACCTGCAGTAATTTTCTGCAGGCATCAAGCATTCTTTTCTTGCTCAAGGAGACTTATACTGGATGAGTGGAAAGATAACAATAACAATGGGCATGGCTAACAAAAGAATTAAAAGATCCTAAGAAATTTTGATGAACTAGTTTGATTGTGAAAGTGTTGGGTTTACCATCCTTATTGCTGGAGAGAAAGTGGAAGAACTATTTGTCCAATCAGGAAGGTGTCAAGATTCATCAGATGGCCTCCAGATAGGCTGATCAAGAGGTAGTCGTTGGTTGATTGCTGGCCACTGAAATAGGAAAAGAAGTGAGATTAAGCACTTTGAAGTGTGATTATACTCACATTTGTGTCTTTACTAACATTCAGGCTTTCCTGCATTGGTAACCAGCAGAATATACATTTTATGACAAGATAGGAGGCTCATGTTATGCTTGTTAAAATTATATCTGTTAAAAATGACTATTTGGTGGGGTATCACTATGAAGGTATTATCACTTAGGCCACCCCTCCCGGTCCAACAAGACTGCAGTCTATGAGACATGCCAATCCAATGGCTCACACACGCGATTTGTGCTTGCCTATGACAAAACAAATCTCCATTTGGTATCCAGACATCAGTAAGGTTGAGCACTCTGGGCAGGAGTGCATGTCTTTCCCAATGTAGAGAACTTTTCCAATTCAAGAGCTGACATGTCATGATTGCCATAGAGGGATCATCAGGGGGTCACAGCTGTAACATCTGGCTTGCCCTTTGTGACCTCTAGCACTGCTTTTGTGACCCCGTTTTCAAAGATGGAAAAATCAGAGGTAAGAATACTAGGGTGATTCACTGTTATGGTGTATGGCTCCACCCATTTTTTATTATGCAAATATTGAGCAATAGTCTATTATTCACTACTAGCATGAGAAAAAATTAAGCAGCTGGAGTCGGACAGGGGCTTTTTCTGGCAGTTAGGGTAAGAGAAATAAAGTGTTTTTTTAAAATATGTGCATGTGGGTAGAGTGTGTGTGTGAGAGACAGCAGGTCTGTATCTGTGAACATGTGTCTGTGAGTGAGCGTGAAAGTGAATGAGAGTGAGAGTGAGTGACAGGTAGTGAGAATGAGTGAGAATATTTGAGATTGATGGACAGATTCATCAAGACTTTGTGCTGGTGGAAAATCACGCAAACAGAAGCAAAGTGGCGCAAAATCTTGATTATTTACTCCCCAATGTAAAACATTAGCCCTAAAGTAGCACAAATATTTGTGTGTGCTGCTTTGCATTACTTTGCATCATGGGGCATGCCATGTGTGTTATGTGGGCATTCCCACCCTACAAGCCAGGGATTTGACACAAAACCCTAGTGTTGGACCTGACCCTTTTTACAGGGTCATCCCCAAACTTTTTGCCTCCTTCCTCCTATTTTTCCTGACCTGATGTTGTTGGCTTTTGAACTCCGGACACTTTACCACTGCTAACCAGTGCTAAAGTGCATATGCTCTGTGTGTAACTTGTACTGTTGATTGGTTTATCCATGATTGACTATTTTATTTACCTGTAAGACCCTAGTAGAGTGCACTATATGTGCCCAGGGCCTGTAAATTAAATGCTACTAGTGGGCCTGCAGCACTGGTTGTGCCACCCACTTTAGTAGCCCCTTTACCTTGTCTCAGGCCTGCCATTGCAAGGCCTGTGTGCGCAGTTTCACTATCACTTCGATTTGGCATTTAAAAGTACTTGCCAAGCCTAAAACTCCCCTCTTTCTAAATACAAGTCACCCCTAATGTGTGCCCTAGATAACCCCTAGAGCAGGGTGCTGTGTGGGTAAAAGGCAGGACATGTACCTGTGTAGTGTACATGTCCTGGTAGTGTAAAACTCCCAAATTCGTTTTTGCACTACTGTGAGGCCTACTCCCTTCATAGGCTAACATTGGGGCTGCCCTCATACATTGTTGAAGTGGTAGCTGCTGATCTGAAAGGAGTAGGAAGGTCATATTTAGAATGGCTAGAATAGTAATACAAAATCCTGCTGACTGGTGAAGTTGGATTTAATATTACTATTTTAGAAATGCCACTTTTAGAAAGTGAGCATTTCTCTGGACTTAAATCTTTCTGTGCCTTACAATCCACGTCTGGCTGGGTTTAGTTGACAGCTCCTTGTGCATTCACTCAGACACACCCCAAACACAGGGTACTCTGCCTCACTTGCATACATCTGCATTTTGAATGGGTCTTCCTGGGCTGGGAGGGTGGAGGGCCTGCCCTCACACAAAGAACTGCCACACCCCCTACTGGGACTCTGGCAGACAGGATTGAACTGAAAGGGGGCTTGGTGCATTTCTTAGACACTCTTTGAAGTCACCCCCACTTCAAAGGCACAACTTAGTATAAAACAGGGCCTCTGCCCTACCTCATCAGACACTTGCTGGAGAAGAAACCTGAACCAGAAACTACATCCTGCCAAGAAGAACTGCCTGGCTGCTCAAAGGACTCACCTGTCTGCTTTTCTACAAAGGACTGCTGCCTTGCTGTTGGCCTGCGGCCTTGCTGAACTGCCTGGCTGCTCAAAGGACTAACCTGTCTGCTTTTCTACAAAGGACTGCTGCCTTGCTGTTGGCCTGCTGCCTTGCTGAACTGCCTGGCTGCTCAAACGACTCACCTGTCTGCTTTTCTACAAAGGACTGCTGCGTTTGCTGTTGGCCTGCTGCCTTGCTGAACTCTTGTCTGGCTGTAAAAGTGCTCTCCAAGGGCTTGGATAGAGCTTGCCTCCTGTTCCCTGAAGTCTCAGGACCAAAAAGACTTCTCTCTTTCAACTGTACTCCTTGTGTGGTGAAAAATTCGCGAGGAAAAGATTGACGCGGCACCTGCGGTGTGACCGGAACTTCGATGCACGGCCCGTCTGGACAACGCCGCTGACTTCCAGAGGGGAAATCGACGCAGCGTCTGTTGTGAGGGAGAAAATTCCACTCATGGCCCACTGGAACGATGCGCAGCCGGACAACAAGCCCAGGATTCCACAGACAGACCCGGGGCGTCTGAAAACCCTGCGACCCAAAGAGGAGACCTGTCCGTGTGCCGGAAATTGACGCAACGTCTTCCCTGCATGAAAAATAACGAGGCAAGTCCGTGTGTGAAGGGGCGAAACCGATGCACACACCATTTTTCCACGCATCTCCTCCTCTGCAGCCTTTTGCGGAGATTTTTCACTCCAACCGGGTACTTTGTGCTTGAAAGTGACTTTGTTTGCTTTTTAATATCTTTATGATAGCTTTACATTTTCATATTGCATCTTTAATCGTTTTGACCTGCAAATATCCAGATAAACATTATATATTTTTTCTAAACACTGTGTGGTGTATTTTTGTGGTGCTTTAATGTGTTATTGTATGATTTATTGCACAAATACTTTACACATTGCCTTCTAAGTTAAGCCTGACTGCTCAGTTCCAAGCTACCAGAGGGTGGGCACAGGATAATTTGGATTTTGTGTGACTGACCGTGACTAGAGTGAGGGGCCTTGCTTGGACAGGGGGTAACCTGACTGCCAACCAAAGACCCCATTTCTAACACCTAGCTACAAAAATGTTTAAGGAGTCTTTGCTACAAAAAAGTTGCCTTTTTGAGATGGAGAAATGTGTTGTTTACATCTAACTTTTTACATATTGCACATGTGCTGCACTATACAGCATGCATCTAATTTGTCAAATTTTTTTTAAATGTGTCTCGCCATAGTATTTTGTACTGGAAAGTTAACATTCATGTACAAGACCTAGTCTAGACATAATATGCACACGTTTGCACCATGGAGCAAAGGATTGTGTGTGTAGTGCTAGGCAGCATGTTTGTGCGCGAGTACTGGGGAAGAGCAGTGCAGTACCACATTTGCACTGCTCTACACTATTTTCTTTCCCAACTTTGGTTGCTGGTCTTCATGGTGCTATTTTTTTCATAAATGTGACCCTAAGGGTCGGTAAGTATAAGTGAGGAAAAGTGAGTGGATGAGTGCAAAAAAGTTAAAGTATGTGAGTGAGAATGAATGAGTGTGAGGGATGTTCATGTGAGGGATGTTCGTGTGAGGGACTTGAGCAAAAATTAGTATGAGTGAATGGCAGTGAGAAAGAATAACTGTGAGTGGGCACAAATGAGTGAGTGCCAGTGAGTAAAAAATAATGAGTGAGCATGCAAATATGAGTGAGTGATCATAAGTGAGCATGAGTGCAAATGTGGATCATGCTTGCAAGTGCCCCCTTGACCCTGACGTACTGAAAGTAATTCTTGCCTTCAAAGGCACCCATGGCAAAATTCTAAGCTTGACATACTGGAGGCAGTTCTTTGGCTGAAAGGCAATTCTGACAAAATACGAACAAAAGAGTGCACACTAGAGGTTATACTTGGCATATGGGATGCCCATAAAAAAATTCTGCCACTAACCTACTGGATTTTATTTGTGGCATACGGGTAGCTGGAAAACTGCTGGTGCTTGCATACCAGGGGCAATTCTTGGCATTAGGGGCACTTGTGGCAAAATGCTGGTATTGGTGCATTGAAGGTAATATTTGGCAGTAGGGAGGACAGAGGTTGTATATAGGAGGTGGTCAATCATGACAAAATGTGTGCCCTGACATTCTAGAAATATTTTTTGATTTAAGGGTCACCTATGTTTCATGGATGGCATTAATGGCAACATTTTGGTAGTGAAACATTGTGCATAATATTTTAACTGAAGAGGCAGCCTTATTGTATGGTGAGCACCCATGACAATATCCTGGACCTAAGATGTGGGGAAAGAGGAACCAAATAGGTTCAAAGCCAGAAAGAGACCTTTGATGAAAGTTTGACTACAAGGTCCACCTGCCTTCTTATGCTCATGATGCTCTAAACAGGACACTACTAAAGAAATCCTAACATAGAGACAAATGGGTCAGTACGTATGGCAATTAGGCATGTAGTGAATGTTAGTTTTACAACTGAATGCACAAATATAGGATACTAACAGGATCCTTGTGAGGTCCTGACAAAAGCTAACTAACCCGTAGAGACATTGATGTAATGGATGAAAGGTGCTGACCCAGGGATATAGAGGATACTAATTTCCTTACTGCATCCCCCACATGTTTTTAATTCCTTCAGGACACCCTAGACTACTTTAAATCTAGGATCCCACCCAATAACCATAGAGCCCCCTTAGCTACCAAGGTTGAGCCCGTCCACATACACTAGGGGGATTATTACGAGTTTGGTGCTTCCATGACCGCCATGTCGGCGGTGGTGGTCATGCTGCCAGTGGGCAGACGGAGAAGACTGCAAAATTATGACCATGGCGGTCTCCCCAACAGAAGACAGGCAAACTGCCATCAGTACAGCCAGTGAGGTCATGCTGCCACGGATGGTGGTATGTTCCCTCTGGACATATTACAAGGCTTCACACCGCCAAGGTTTCTGCCGCGGTCGCACCATCATGAAAACCCTGGCAGAAACCAACTCTATAAAAGGAGACACTCACCTTCAGGAAGCCATACTCGTCTGGAGGCGCCATGAAACCCACACTGGAAGTCCTCCCACTGCTCCTGCTTGCACAATGACTCCTTACACACACACACCTACATACAGACATGCACACCCATACCACACACCATGGCCAACACACATGTGCAATACATGTGCAATACACACAGCAAATTGCAGATACACAGCACCAGCACAGTCGAACACAACAATACACAACAGCACCCTTTCACACCACAACTGTAACTACACAAACGCTTCATCAAACGATTTCAGTACACATCTCCACATAACACCACATACATACTACAAGACATAAAAACACCTGACAACCAAGATACACAATCACAGAGCCATACAATGAAACATACGTCATATCATGCTAACACAACACACAACGCATCTGACATATCCATCACCGCACATACTCACAGCAAACACACAAGGACACACAACACCAACATTACACATCTCAACACAAACAATCCACGTACATACATGTATCCTACTCACAATACACGGACATCCCAGCAGGACAAAAGCCAGGGCCACACATGCAGGCTAGACACTACAGATAGCACAACCCCCCCACCCACACATCACACACAAACAAACGGTACAGCAATGTGGAAAGAGAGCCAAGACAAGTCTGTTACCAGTGAAGCCAACAACAGGTTGGGCCAGATGTATTAAAATCTTTGGGTAGGAAAGAAAATAAATAACTATATGCAATATTCAGCCCATTGGGCAGTCTAATGTGCAATGTGCCAAAGGCACAAATGGCACCTCTGGGTGCCCCTACTTGACTCCTAACTGCCAAATGACCTCTACAGGATAGGGGCATCAAGGGGGCAGGCAGGCATCGCAGGGGTTGGGGGGCAGAGGCTCGGGTTTGTGAGGAGTGTCTTTGGGTTTGGGCTTGGGAAGGAGGTTCTTGGGCTTGGATTTGGGAGGGGTCAACTTCTTGACAGGGGAAGGGTATGGGTACAAGCAGCAGGTGCAGAGGGAGGACATGTAGGTGGAAGGGCTGGACTTGGGGAGGGACACGTACCATTTGGGGTATCACAGGGTAGGAGAGGAGTAGTGAACAGGGAAAACTCCAAGAGGATATGTTTTTTAGACACACCGGGTGGTCATGGCAAAAAAGGTTTGGGAGTGGAGGTAGAAGGAGTAGTTGTAAGAGGTGTTGGTGTGGATGTCTTGGGTGCAAGTGCGTGCAATGAATGCTTGTGGGTGGTGAGTGTCTTTTGGGTGGGTGAGTGTGGGTGTTTATGTGTCTTGAGAGGAAGGGGAAGGAGGTGCTAGGAGAAGCAATGCTGGATGGATGACTGTCTGTTGGGGTTGTGTCTGCAGGCATGGTAGATGTGCCTTGTGTGGGTGTGTCGGTGGTTATGGTGGGTGCGGATGTGGTGACAAGGGTGCATGCCTGCGGGTCTTCTATTGTGCTGACTGTGTGTAAGATAGGAGGTGTGGCTGGATCTGTCAATGTTGCTGTAGTGGCTGCTGATGTGTCTGGTGTAGTGTCTGTAAATGAAGGGATTGTGGGGCAGTTGGTGCAGGTAGTGGCTGTTGCTGAGTCTGCAGGTGGGTGTTGTTTGTGTGCATGCCGTTAGTGGTGCTTGAGTTTGTCAGTGGCACTTTTGGCTGTTGAGGTGGATGCATGCTTGTTTGTCTGTGTACTTTGTCTGGGTTTGGGAAGAGGGGTTTGGGTTCAGGTAGAGGTAGGTGGAGGGGGTGGTAGACAAAGGGTGACTTGCTGCCATCAGTGTGGAGGCCACAGCGTGAAAGGATCTCTGTAGGCCAGCCTGTGCACTGTGAATGCCCTCCAGGAATGCATTGCTCTGATGGACTTGAGCTGCCAGTCTCTCGATGGCATTCACAATGGTCGACTGCCCCACAGAGATGGACCTCAGGAAATCAATAGCCTCCTTTGTGAGGGCAGCAGGGCCGGCTGGGGCAGGTGCAGAGATGCCTGTGGCAAAGGAAATACCCACCCTCCAGGGTGAGCGGGCACGGACAACTGGGTGGAGAGCTACAGGGAGGGTGGTGGTAGTAAAGGAGTGGCCGACAATTATGGTGCTGGAAGGTATCAGAAGGGTCTGCCACCACCAGGGAGTGTCTACTGGAGGAGAGTTCCAAACTATGAACTTGATATTCTGGTCTTCCCCGTGGCACTCCCCTTGCCCTCCATGCCAATGGGCCCCTCACTCTCGCTGGTAGCAGCACTTTGGGTCCCGTGGCCTGCAGCATCCTCACTCACATGTGCCCCTTCTTCTTCATACGCCGATGCTGATGTACACAAATACAGAGAGAGAAGGGGAAGGAAGAGAGATAGAGACAGAGAGGGTTAATGCATACCTCACATACACACTTGTAAACATGCACATCTGTGACAAATCATGTCCTGCCTAGGCTATCTCAAGTGCCAATACATATGTCCTTTATCATGTCACTACAAGTCACATTACCCATCCCTGAATGCCAACCCTCACACCTACATCAACATCAAATTAAGTATGCATCACTGGAATCATCCACACGATCACCACCATAGCCATGTGTGCACGCCCATCATGCCCTGGAAGAAGTACAAATGTCTACCTGAATTTACATACGACCTCTCCATACTCCTATCACCTATTGGAAGTGCATTTGACTGAATCAAACACATCAGGCTTGTACAGTTACAACAGCTGATCGGTCCATGTCATTTGTGAGATATCCATGACAGAGAATACTTCTACACTCACGAACCACACAACACCTGCCTGTCACATTACATGACTGACATAACACTCTGTACAATAATGGTAATGTTTTACTAATAACTAATTAAGCCTCTACAAGTTAGACAGCCATACAGGTGACATCTCCTGTGTACAAGTAATGGGAACAGGCATGTGAATAGTCTAACCCAATCACAGAGGAATATCTGCAGATAACAAATACATATGTATCACAACTAATCATACATCTAAGCGCATCTACAATGGCCCATATTGCACATATAACACATCCATACCCAATCACTGAGTGCAGTGTCAAAACTGATGAACATCAGGAAAGCACATATGACATCATGCTCCACATACAAAACCACCACACATGCATCATCACCAGAAGGACTTCACAATAATATAACACCACCCTCAATCACACCATCCCAGCTTTGAAAATACCTGTACCTAAGTCCTCACAACACACATCTCTGAAGTTCAATACATGGCTGCAATATGCATATATGGCCCAACACCACCATCTTGGCAGTGACAACACATCACACTACTACATAGGGCTGCCTCAGCAGAGGAAATACTACATACATTTCACATCAACATATCATTAGTCATACAATACCCAATCCTGTCCTAAACACCCACTTCAGCTAGGCCAAGGGTAGCTGACATGTTCACACTTCATCAGATGTGCCCCCAAGTAACAATTGGGACATGGTATAGACAGCCAATAAGCTAGGTAGCACTGTAATTGCTAGGGCTTTGGCATACATGGCATCATCATTACACATTCTGAATGACGATGTCTGTCTAGGCACTTACCACCGCTAGTACTATCCCATTGTGTTCAAGGTTTCATCCCCAAAGGTCTAGCACTTAGAAATCCATGATATTTGCAATCATACCATTTCAAAGCTACATTTCAAAGGAGCCTACTTGACCAACCTTCAAATATGTAATAGATAGCAGATTGCCAATATATGGGGATACAAATGTGAAGCTATTAGTTCAGTCATACTCAAGCCATATCTGTGGTGGAAATGTAATGGCTGACTCACATGGCGTCAACACCATTACCAGTAACTGATTTCTATTGTGCCAATGATAAAAGCAGAGTCAAACAGTTGCATATACAGGTGTGCCATACAGATGGGAGTCGACTGACACCTTAGAGCCACAATTGTCCAAATGGAGAGGGGTGCAGGTCATACTCAGTGGCTAGGGTGGTAGACAAGCTCACATCCATAGTGAAGGCAGGATGAAGTCACACATGTTCCAATCTGATTAGACCATCTCCACAATGGAGATGCCATGAGGAGATATCCTGCCATTTGGGGATTGAGACAACCACCAGTGTATCCATACTGTAGATGGAAGATGCACATCCACTGACAGCAAACCATCAAAACACATCTACAACTAATGGTCAGCCCGGGTGGTTACTACTCACTCCTTCTAAGTCTACACACATGTTACATTGACTATATTTTCACATAAGCTACAGTGAGGCAGCGTATCTCATACAACCCTATGCAAGCCCTAGGATACAGTCAGTACTCATCTCCTTGTGGCTGCTGTGCTGCCCTCAAGCCCATCCACCTCAGGGTAGGCCACTGCCAATATGCAGGCCATTTGGGGGGTCAGGGTCCGACGGGCACCCCTCCCTCATTGAGAGGACATCCCCAGCTGGGCCTCTGTGGGTCTTCTGGGCCCAGCATCTCAGGTCCTCCCACTCCTTGCGACACTGAGTGCTCTGTTGGCTATGGACCCCCAGGGTCCGCACTTCCTTGGCGATGGCACACTAGATCCCTTTCTGCTGATGGGCGTTCACCTGCATGGATGACACAAACAAAAGGAGAGAGTCATGCACACTGGCTCTATACTAACAGGAGAGGCGTATACACATCGGACTCACCAAGTGCCCACACATACCGATCCTCTCTGCCAACACCCCTTTTATTTATGCCCTCTGCATGCATCTATACTCCCTTACAGGTACACTTATCCCATTCACTGTCACACGCACCCCTATCACACATGACCTTGAGATTGGGCTCCTCTGGTGCCCCATTATCTGTCCATACAGGGATTAGGACCACGTCCACAAGCTTCTCCAGTGGAGGTCTTGGTGGCACAGTGTCATGAGTCAAGTGAGCAAGGTTGCAGAAAATGGCAGTCACGGTCCCCACGTACCGAACCGTCATTGCTGGCAGTCATCGCCATTGGTCCTAATCCTCCATAGGCAGCAATGTTAACCAAAGACAAGTTGCATGGCGGTAGCAACCACCTACCGCCATGACGGCAGACGTCGGCTGACTTAGGTCACTTCCATCTGTCCAGTGCTGCAGGACGGGCGGCTGACATTGTGTGCGCATCTCATGCATTGATGTGCCAATTTAAGTGTGCCATATACATATTAGACCAAATTGGGGAGTAACCCCATGTTGTGCCATCATGGTAGTATTTACACATGTGACATGTGTCCTAAACGACTTACAGGTTCAGCATTGTGCTGCAAGGCTGGTGTCCAAAGCGCTTCTGCATGCCCATTTTGTATATGTCAGCAGTGCTGCGAATGTCCAACAGTGTTAGGTGTGTGCTATTTCGACATGTTCAGCTTACATTTGTCAAGTGCATTTCTCAATGTACATTCTCTCCTCTCTACCTAGATACCCTGCCATGAGGAGATTGAGACAACCACCAGTGTACTGTCCACTAGTTGGCCTTGCAGCCCTGTAAGACAGGCATATCATGCACACCTATTGTTTGAATCATCAGACCATCATGGATCTCTGTACACAGTTGGAGCCTGATCTGTTACCAGTCATACGCAAACCCTATTCCATCCCTCTCACAGTACAAGTCCTGTCAGTGCTACACTTTCTTGCCACAGGCTCATTTCAGAATACAGTGGACTTAGCAGCAAGGATGTTAAAGCCGATGTTCAGTCTAGTGTTGAAGGATGTACTGTGTGCATTATTGAAACACCTGGACAGCTACATCAGGTTCCCCCAACATGCAGATTTGGGCTATGTGAAGCCAGACGTTTATAATATGGGACACATCCCTCATGTGGTTGGGCCATTGATGGCACCCATATTTCTCTGGTTCCTCCCAGTTCCGATAAACATGTGTATAGGTACAGGAAGAACTACCACATAATTAATGTTCAGCTGGTGTGTCTGGCAGACCAGTACAACTCACAGGTCACAGACAAGTTTCCTGGATCTGTACATGACTCTTTCATTTTGAGGAACAGCAATGTCCCACACATGATGGCACAACAACACACAGAGAGGGCCAGGCTCCTTGGTATGTATCCATTTGAATGTAGTTCACTGTTGTTGCATCTCTCATCAAATTCTTCCTTGTTGCGCTACCTGTTATGTCACTGGTCCTACATTTTTTCACACAGGTGACTCTGGCTATCCCAACCTCCCTGGCTGTTGACACCAGTGAGGTACCCTGCCACGGATGGACTGTTTCAATGAGGTCCACAGAAAGACAGGGGGTGTAATTGAAAGGACATTTGGCCTCCGGAAAGCCAGATTCAGGTGTCTGGACTTAACTGGAGGTACCCTCCACTACTCCCCCCCAAAAGGTATCCCAGATAGTAGTATCCTGCTGCATGCTCCACAAGCTAACCCTGACACGCCAGATATCATTGCTAGCTGATGCGGGTGAGGCAGCTGGACCATTGACAAGGCAAATGTCTGTGCATGCTGTGCAAGTGATGAGGAAGCAGAGGAGGAAGGTGCAGCTGACTAGGACTGAGCTCATCAATCAGTATTTCCAGTGACGTACAGGTATTGGGGATTGTGGGTTGGCAAGTGTTGTATATCCAGAAGATTTGCTTCCAATAGTCCTCCAGAGTTGACCCATCAGTGGTGGTGAGATGTGCTCCTATCCCTATGTGTGTGTTGGGGAGCAGACTGTTTGTATTTCATGTGCACAAAAACAATCTCTCATGTCTAACAAGGGTACCCATTGAAGTTTCTTTGAATCAAATCTCCAGTTTACAGACCAGTAATGAGCAGCAGGTGCTGCATTCTCCTGTACTCATGTCATTCCACCTACTGACTGGGTAAGAATTAATGTGCCTCTGGTACCTATGGCTTGAGGCTTTTGTAGTCACTAGCCATTGCAGGCTATTTTGAGAATTGAGAGTTGTAAATTACAGATACCAGCCACAGTGTCAAATGATGAATATTCTGCGACTGGTGTTGTATAGGTAATCTCAGGGGGTCCCTGGTTAGGAGGTAATCTACACTGGGGACAGCCTCTATGTGCTGCATGTGTGCTTTGTGTGGCTCCACGCCTTCCAACTTGATGGTACTCTCTGTCATTGTTGTTTTGCAGGTTTCCATGCTGACTATACTCTTGCGTGGGTCAGGATTTTGGACTGTCTGACATGTGTCCTGGAACATATATGTTGTACTGCGTCTCCTGCTGAGAATGTTTCTCTCTCTCCTGTCCATTATACTTTCTTTTGGATGCAGGTGTAAACAACCATCTCGCATATGGCAATCATGACTTTTGGTGATGTTGTAATGAAGACACATAGAGTATCTGTAATGAATTGATGTTTATTGTGCATATATTGAAATTGTAACATATTTGGTGCAAACATTGTCCATGAGTTGATGAGTAGGGTGATAGTAGATGGAATCATCAGAGTAGGTGGTATAGCTGTTGGTTGCACATGTTCAGTGTCCAATTGCCTATGAGGAGATGGAGCTATGTATTTGAACAGTCAACAGGGTGTCTCAGTGGCATACAAGGGAGACAAATCAGTAGAGGGTCACTTCCTGGAAGTGGGTGTGGTCTTGCCATCTGCTCCAGCCAGATGTCTGGGTGGATATCCACGTTTGCAGGGTGGTTCTTCAGCCACAGAGGGAGGGGTGTCCGTGGGCTGTGGTTCCCATGGCAGGGCCTCCATTCCGCTGGCTACTGCTGATGTGGATGGGTCTGATGTTATGTTGCTAGCGTGAGGGGCCTGCTGGTAGGTGGAGGAATCATGCAGAGTGGTGTTGATATCCCTCAGCACCCCTGCAATGAAGGCCATGGTGGCACTGGGTGCCTGCCACTGCTGCATGACCTCCTGGTGGCATTCCCTCTGCAGCCTTTGGCTTTCCCCTAACATGGTTATGATCTGGCCCATCCTGTCCTGAGATTGTTGGTATGCTCCCAGGACTCTGCCCCACAGCTTCCCTTCCACGCCCCGGGCCCCCATGTGCCTGTTCCCCAGGCACAGTGTGCCCACTCCCAGTGTACGCAGAACTCTGGTCCCTGTACTGTGGGGCACACAATAGTTTGATCTGTCCTTGGACCCAGGTTTGGGGATAAAGGGTAGGCTGTGATGTTCAGGCTACATGGTTTGGAGGGATTGATGTGGGTAGGTTGAGGCAGGTCCAGACATCTGTCTGTGTTGTCCTCACTGGGGCCTTCATCCTGTGGTGGGCTGGCAGTCCTGGTATCCTCTCCGTGGTGGCACTGGCAGGGGTACCTGTGGTTGGAGTGAGAGAGGGAGTTACATATTGGAGATGTGTTTGATTTACTCTTTATCATATGTATACAGTGGCTTGACGCATTCCCATCAATGACAATGACAGATGCTGCACAGCATACCATTGGTGTTAGGTAGTGTTCTGTGACAAGTGTACCATACTCCATTTAGATTGGTTTAATTCATGTTTAGTATATCTGGCTGTGTGGATAGGTACTGGAACTGACTGTTAGTTCACATAACTGTTCTGCACTGTTAGCTAGTGACTATTCAGGCTTGGCAGTTGTGAGTGGTAGAAGGCTGGACATAGCAGCATGGTGTCCCAGTGGGTAAGGGTATGGGAGTATGCAAGGTTAAATCTGCTGTCTGTGCATGCTGTGCATGTGCATGGAGCCTGCCTTCTGACATACTATACCATGATGGCTGACTTTATGGGCTGTGGATCCTAATTAGTGGCAACTGGATTAGCCACTGTGTTGCAGTGGTGCTTATCCTTGTTTGGCTTGTGTTGTTCCATTGCATTGCTGTCATTACCATGTTGTGGTCCTCAGTCGTATCCTCTAGTTGGTATAGCTAGTCCAATAGGCATACAAGCAAGGGATGTGATGTGATGTGTACATTCCAGGTATTCTGGTGGATGGGCTTGTGCATTGTGGGAGTTGTAGTCTTGCTATTAGCCCATGTAGGCGTGCCTTTGCCAAGGGATGTGTGGGCAATTGGGCTGGGTGGAGGTGTGGCATGCAGGAGAATCGCGTAAGGTGGACAGGTGGGATATGTAGTGAGACATGCAGTACATTGGGGAGTATTTGGGAGATGAGGAAGCATGCAGTACACAACAATTGTGTGACATGGAGGTTGTGTGCACTTAGCAGAGTCCAGTCGTTCAGGTAATCCAGTCAGGCCCTCGAGATGCAGAATGATCAAGACCATCTCCTCCCAAGATGTGAACTTTCCCACCGCCAGTCTTGTGCCCGGTGATCTCATGTTGTGATGCCATGGAACGCACCTTCCCCCTAAGGTTGTTACATCTCTTTCTGATGTCCTCCCTTGTGTGTGGATGGTTGCCTACTGAGTTGACCCTGTTGAGTATTCTCTGCCATAACTCCATTTACCTGACAATCGAGGTTTGTTGGTCCTGTGCTCCAAACAGTTGTAACTCTATCCTGACCCTCAACTCATAGTCTGTGAACCATGGGTGCTTTTGTGGGGACGTGGTTATGTTGTGGGTGGGAGGGAGTTTTTGTGTGTGCAAGGTTGCAGTGTAGGGTGATTGATGGAGTATGATGGACTCTTGTGGTGTGTGTGTGGTTCTTATGTGTGTTTTGTGTTGGTAGTGCAGTTGTGTTGTGTGTGGTGAGTGGAATGTGTATGTGTGTCTATGGTGTAACAGTGCTATATGAGCGTTGTTCCCTGCTCTCTGTGTATATGTAAATACAATTTGTAGCAAAGATTTGTGGGTTGTGTTGGGATGTGTTATATAGTGCTGTGAGTAGATGTGTCTGGTGCGTGTATGTGTGCCAATGGTTTTCTGCCATGAAAGAACTGCTGTGCTGATTTGTGACTCGTAATCTGGTGGGTGG
This sequence comes from Pleurodeles waltl, assembly GCF_031143425.1. Lineage (NCBI taxonomy): Eukaryota > Metazoa > Chordata > Amphibia > Caudata > Salamandridae > Pleurodeles > Pleurodeles waltl. The sequence goes on along the minus strand of NC_090447.1, from coordinate 1,337,422,773 downwards.
AAATGTGTTGGCGTGGCGGTGCTGGTGGTGAAATTGCCTCTTTGTCACCCTCCAGTGTCCTGACAGTGTTGGATTTGTGACTGTTTTTTGGTGGTCTTTACGTTGTGAGTCGTAATGTTGCAGTCAGATTATTGCCAAAATGGCAGTCTTGTGGCGGCCGCCACTGTGGTGGTCTTTTGAAAAGACCACCAAAGTCGTAATGAGACCCTAGTTATCTGGACGAGTACTCTATACTGAAGCATGCCACTTTGAAAGCCAGTGAGTGAAAGTTCTTTTAATACCATAGGGTGAACCCCTTGGGCTGGTAGGGAGAGATAGGCTAAGCACATTAGGGGTTCTCTCCTGTTGTTTTTGTATAGGTATATGCTTAAGAAGGCAAGCAAACCCTATAGCATTTCTCAGTCCCTCCTTCTTGGAGTATAATATCCTGGACCTGGCACAATAGAGAACACTTTTGACATATGGGAGCACCCCTGTACATTTTAGTAAAAAATACGATCAACTCTTAAGGGGCATCAGATTAAATTGTCCTGGCACACGATAAAAGACATGAATATTTTTCAGAGCCTGTACCTTCTTAGCATATGTATGTCATAACTGTGTTTTAACATGCACTACTTGGTCCCATTTTTTCAAAATTTCCTTGAGGGAGACTCCCCTGTAATCCTCCTTAGATGTTGCCAGGTTCACTCATTTCACTCGCTAGAATTCAGGGCAAGTATTACGGTCTACCACTTTAAAAAAATAAATAGCCTCCACTCCAACAACAGAAGGTAACAATTTTCTTGATGAACACTGTTTCCTTTCTCAAGCTGGAACTGGGACATTATGGGTTATACTAAGAGTTTGGCAGATGGGATAGCCCGTCCGCCAGACTACCGAAATAGTGGCTGCCGCCGTAGTGGTTACCACCCTGCCAGACCTATGAGGTGTTTCCGGCTAGCCTGATGCTGTCTCAGCTCAGCGGGAAACACGTGGCAGCATTGTCTCTGGCTCGTAATTGAGCCGGCAACAATGCTGTCACCTGAAGTGTGTACCAGCACCCTCGAGGTGTTCATTATCTGCACAGCAGACAGTGAACATTGCAAGGCATGGACAGTGCAGGGGCCCCCCTGTGGCCCCCTGCACTGTTCTCCACCCGCCTTTTCATGGTGGTGAAACCGTCAGGAAAAGGCTGGTGGAGAATGAGGTCGTAATCCACAGGGCATCGTTGTATGCAGCACTGCCCTGCCAATGCGACCTCCACCTACTGTCAACCCGTCTGGATCACCAATCCTGGCAGAGACGGTGGAACCCTGGCGGTCTGGCCACCAGGGTCTTTAATTGTGGGGGGGGGGTCACACCACCACAACACTGATGGTCTTAAGACCACCAGCCTCGTAATGAGGTCCTATGTTAGGTTTTCTAAATTTAACAACTTCAGCAGTTCATTATGCACTTTCTGATTAAACTTAAAAGAATCGAAAAACCCAAACATTTTTAAACAAGTTGTTGATTTGTTTCATTATTGTGAATGCACACAAAATCAAGTGTCTGATTAAAAGCTTCACCTATGTGTTTTATACATTAAGGGCCAGATGTAGCAAAGGTTTTGACCCATTTTGTGTCTATGGGAAAATGTGTTCTTACATATGGCCCTAAAGTATTACCAGTATGGAATGATTTGGGCTGGCAATATGATTCATATTCAATATATGGTCTCCATTAATGATAACATATGGAAATAGCTACTATTGCTTTATTTAAATCTCTTTTCAATTTGTTTTTTCTTTCTCTATTATTCTCATTGGAGCATGCAGTAGGGGAACTATTAAATTATACAAGTTTGGGATATGAAAAACATATGCTCCCTCTGCTGTAGTGTGTTTTGTAACACTATGGGCCAGACTTAACAAAAAATGACAGTGTTTGGCGCTGCTCCAAATTTGACAACGTCATGCACCGTCATTTTCAAAATGCAGGGATGCACTGTATTTAAATGAATACGGCGCACCCCTGTGTTTCCCCCTGTGCCGGCGCTGTATTTGGTGCTGTAAGCCAACGCAGCAACCCCTGCAACATTGTGCAAAGATGGCTGCGTAAAGGGGGAAATTGTTTTTGTGCAGGAAGGAGCATCTTCCTGCACAAAAACAATCTTAAATGGTAAAAACGAGGAGAAATGAAAGCATTTCTTCTCATTGCACCCTGCTAATGCTACCCATGGGGTGGCGTTAGATTTTGGCACTGCCTCAAGTTTACGAAAACTTGTAACTCTGGGGCAGCGTCAAAAAGTAATGGGAGTTGCTGTGGCATGCCCACAGCAACACCCATTGCACGCCCCTTCCAGGTAAAGTCCTGTGTGTGAAGAGGCCACATGTACAAGGTGGCGTTAAGCCACAAAATGTGGTTTAATGCCACCTTGTAATGATGGTGCAGTGCATAGCGCCACCAGAGCATTACTAAGAGTGAATTCCGGTGGCACCACGGGGCTCTTAAATATGCACCATATCTTCTTTAGAACACATACTTTTTCCTGTAATACTAAGACAACTAAGTGATGATCCCCTTGCATATCACATCAGCACTCTAAAACGGGTAGTATCTACAACAGACATTTGTCTATATAGTATTATTATATTAATCATGCTTTATCATGAAACTTCAGTGATGCCAATTATTGTGATGTTACCAGCGTAAACCTCATGTGACTTCAAGTCCTAGGAAGATTGAGCGCCAAGGGTCATATGATGCCACTTCATGAGATATCTTTAAGACCAAGGGTGTGTACTGTCACTTCCCTACCCCTGGTATTTTGGTGACTCAACATCCATATGTGCACTTAGTGTACATGTTTACTTTGTGCACCCATGAAACCCAGAGACACAAGCCCTTTGCAATTATAAGGGGCTGTCCTCTTGCAATTACACACACTAGATCCACCTATTTATTTCTGTTTCTGGTTTCTTTTCTAGGAGTGAATCATCAAGCTGCGGGTCCTTTTGCTGCATGACTTTTGCATTGTGTGAGTTGGTCGAGCTGTTAATACATTTATCACTATCCCCACACTGAGCACTTGATGAGAAAATTCAGCCTACAATTTATAAAGCATTTTGTATTAATATTGTATGAAAATGAAATAACACAATGGCTAATTGTACACTTTCATTCCTGTTTCTTTTTAATGATGTACTGTACCTCAGATGTACAGCAGAATGTATAATGTGTTGAATATTCATTATTCCCTTTGTTCAATTTTTGAATGCAGGCTTCATTGAAACTTCTCATTAAACCGACTCAAAGAAACAACCAGACTAGTTCAGGTCACCTGTGGAACATTTTTAAACAGTTTCAATCAGAGGTAAAAGTTTTTGCCTGAAGGTTTCTTCTAAGCAATTCTGCTTTTGAGTTTTTTTCTTATATCTTTAGTGAGTGAATACGGGCCTTTGGAAATGAAAACTATTGTTTGCTGGCTGACCAATAAAATCAAACTATAACAATCTTACCAAATAAAATTAGACAAACCATTGAATCAAAAATATAAAAAGCACATTAAATGCACTAATTGTATTCACTAAGGGGCATATTTATACTCTGTTAGCGCCGGAATTGCATTTTTTTTTTTTACGCAATTTCAACGCAAAACTAACTCCATATTTATACTTTGGCGTTAGACGCTTCTAGCGCCAAAGTCCATGGAGTTTGCGTCATTTTTTAGAGTGGACACCTACTTTGCATTAATGATATGCAAGGTAGGCGTTCCCGTCTAAAAAATAGACTCCGCGGCATGTGCGCCGTATTTACACTCCCGGGCAAAATTCACGCCCGGGAGTGGGCGGGTCAAAAAAAATGACGTACGGCCGCTTTTGCGCCGTTTTTTTGCGCCTGGAAAAGGCAGGCGTTAAGGGACCTGTGAGTTCTGAAGGAGCCCAGAGGTGCCCTCCCATGCCCCCAGGGACACCCCCTGTCACCCTTGCCCACCCCAGGAGGACACCCAAGGCTGGAGGGACCCATCCCAGGGACATTAAGGTAAGTTCAGGTAGGTATTTATTTATTTTTTTGTGGCATAGGGGGGCCTGATTTGTGCCCCCCTACATGCCACTATGCCCAATGACCATGCCCAGGGGACAGAAGTCCCCTGGGCATGGCCATTGGGCAAGGGGGCATGACTCCTGTCTTTGCTAAGACAGGAGTCATTTCTATGGGGGTTGGGAGTCGAAAAAAATGGCGCAAATCGGGTTGAGGCGAAAAATTTGCCTCAGCCTGACTTGCCCCATTTTTTGGCGCCCAAGCTCCATATCCACCTACGCCGGCGCTGCCTGGTGTACGTCGTTTTTGTTCACGCACACCAGGCAGCGCCGGCGGCTAACGCCGGCTAACGTAATTGAATAAATACAGCGCATGGTGCTTCAGAATGGCGTTAGCCGGCGCAAATTTTTTTGACGCAAAACTGCGCTAACGCAGTTTTGCGTCAAAAAGTATAAATATGGCCCTAAATACTTAAAAAATGACAAACCCTGCAGACGAAGAAACTATGCTGGATTCTCAGACTAGACCTTTAAAGAAGAAATATATACATCTTGACAACTACCTAACCAAGTAATATTTATATTTAAACTAAAACGTTCTCTTAAATAAACGTAAAAGTGTAAAATAGCAAATAAATAACAAAACACTCTCCAATTTCTATCTCTTTACATGGAGGGCCAAATGCAGCCCATATACAAGGAGAAATAAAACAAGGGGAAATGAAGATATTCCTCCTCATTGGGCTTCCCCTTAGGAAGCATAAGGTTTTGGTGCATCCCTAGGTGTACAGGCACTTGTAGATCTAGGATGTGTCAAAATCCGTGGTTGTTGCTTGGGAGAACCCACTGCAACTCCCTGGAGCAGAGTAGGGCAACGCAGCGATTTACATTGCCTTGCTTTACCCTATATCTATGACCCCATTCAAAGCCATGCAAGGTGGCATTGCGGGCCCTCATGGAAATCTTTGAGAGGTTTTCAAACGTGATGAAGCGGTGGTGCAAGCCTCTCATAAATATTACACCCCAGTTCCTAGAAGGAAATACCATGAATTTGAAAAGTGTTAAGCTGCCAGAAAAATACAACTATCAGAAACCAGCAAAATAAATATACAAAGACGTTGAAAAAATGAATTCACCCCAATTGACCTAAACCTCCACATACTACCAACAAATAAACATTTAAAATGAAACTGACGCTTTTTTTCATCTAACCAAAAACACACCTGCTCCATATTAGAACACCCCCAATGGAAAATCTGCAAAACAGTGTGAAACATCTAAACATAATCTACATGTATAAAAAATAGCAGTAGTTGCATAATTTTATACTTAAATAACAAATGTATGAACTCTAATAAATTGTATTAATGTATATTATTACACTACTTTCAGATATCATGACACCGCAAGCCAAACACATAACATCCCAGACAGGAAAGCAATTACTAACTCATGTGGGTTACACCATCAACTAAGTATGTGCATTGACACAAAATGTGAATTGGAAATGTGCCAAATATTATTCTAATGCAAGCTATTGGATGGCCACTACAAATTATGGTATTCTAATTCATGCGGGGCAGAACACAACCCCCCCCTCAAATGTGACATATATAGAAGTGAGGCAGGTATTGTAATATATGAGAGGCAAGCACCAGCTCCCAAGAACCTACAACCAAAATCCTAAAAGATATACCGCCTAAAGTCTAGGAGCACATCACAGGCCAACTACCACCTATACCTACCTTAACATGTTTAATTGCACAAACTAAAAAAGTCACTAGTAATACACCTCCTGCTTCTAGAAGATACCAAGATATTTAAATTCCTGAGCCTTTAAGAATGACACATATTGAGGAACCATTTATTTTGAATGACAGCCTAAACATTGAGAAATGATTCCTAATATTTACTACAGCAAATAACTTAGTAAAACTAAGCCACTGTAAAACCTGGATGATAGATCGGACCTTCAAAAGTTGTCTTAAAACATACTTTCAAACATACAGCATACATGCTGAACATCAAAACTCAAATATCCCTTTCATATATGCCCTACTATAAAATAAACCAAGCAGCACTTAGGGCCTCATTGCATGTCTGGTGGTTGGACAAGCTGTCCGCCAGGCTTGCAGTGAGGAGACTGCCCCAGAGCTGGCAGTCTCCTCACCAGCCCCATTACAACTTTTCCACTGGGCTGACCAGCAGAAACCAAGGTTTCAGCTGGACAGCTTAGTAGAAACTGTGCGGCGGCATTGGTCTCTGTTCCACATGGATCAGAGGCCAATGCCGTCACAAAGGGGGGCCTCCCAGCACCATCGCAGACAGTGAGCATTCAGACCATGCTAGGCAGGGGGGCCCCCAGCACTGTCTTACTGCCAGAGGTCAAACCACCTTGAAAAGGCTGGCAGTAAGTTGTAGTGAATCCTAGTTTGTTTTAACGGGTTAACAGGAGTTAGCTTAGCCGTAGGCTTGTAAACTCGTGCCCCCGTCACCCAGTGACTTTTAACCTACTTAGCTTGCTCTGGCTTAGTCCATTTAATTATTTATTTCCTTTAAAATGGCGGCCTTGTTTATAGTTAGGCCACTTGTTATGGGTTCTATTATCAGTGTCACTGCGCCAAGGCGTCAAGATCAAGCACGAAAGACAAACATACAGTAGGCATTCACACTTAGGGATTTTCCCTCTCTATACTTTCGAGGGATTGTTGATATTAATTGCCGTCCCAAGCATGCCTGTTATCTATTGTTATGAATAACACTTATGTCAGGGGACCTTGTAGATCTGTATAAATACAACACACTTTTAGACAGATAATCAGAGGGATTCCGACCAGAGGGCATCGCCACCATCGCTGATACCGATGCTGCAGTCATCTTAACACTGATCCAGTCTTCGTGTCCCTGCGGAGTCTGAGATAGAGACCTCATTCCAAGGTAACGAGGGTTGGGGGCTCCTCTCATGGACACGGTTTTGGCAGGTTAGGTTTAACAAACCCAGCTCTTCCTTTTTTAGGTAGGAGGTTAGACCTACTCTCCTTAGGGTATTAGGGCTTATTCCATCTTTTACATATACATATATTTCTTTCATATATTGCATAATGGTGGGGGTCTTTATAACAATGACTCTCCTCTTTACAATACTGTTGCTTGGTATATTCATTATCCTAATCATTGCAGTTCATGCAACTTATCACAAATTGCAGTTATGTTGAATAAAAACTATTATAACTTTACTGCATCTGTGTTATTGCCTTTGTTTGTATGAGACATTATAAATCTGTGAGAAAAGGGTAATTTCCGTTTAACCACGACAACCCTGAGATATTGTATTTTGAGTCCATGCGTAAGCGACTGCTACAAATCACCTTTTACTATTGTGTTTTTGGTGAGGTACTGCTAGTAAGCCGGTAAAGTTTGGACAACAGTTACAAATAGTTGTAGGAAGAGACTTAGGCGGTCATTCTGACCGCGGCGGTCGGCGGTCGCCGCCCGCCAAGCGGTTCCCGCCGAAAGACCGCTCCGCAGTCAAAAGACCGCGGCGGCCATTCCGGCTTTCCCGCTGGGCCGGCGGGCGACCGCCAGAAGACCTCCGGCCGGCCCAGCGGGACAGCCCCTTCAACAATGAAGCCGGCTCGTAATGGAGCCGGCGGAGTTGAAGGGGTGCGACGGGTGCAGTGGCACCCGTCGCGATTTTCACTGTCTGCACAGAAAATCTTTGTGGGGCCCTGTTAGGGGGCCCCTGCACTGCCCATGCCAGTGGCATGGGCAGTGCAGGGGCCCCCGGGGGCCCCACGGCAGCCGTTCCCGCCATCCTGGTTTCGGCGGTGGACACCGCCAGAAACAGGCTGGCGGGAAGGCGCTCGGAATCCCCATGGCGGTGCTGCAAGCAGCGCCGCCATGGCGGATTCCCTGGGCCAGCGGGAAACCGGCGGGAAACCGCCGGCTCCCCTTTTCTGACCGCGGCTTTACCGCCGCGGCCAGAATCGCCCAGGAACCACCGCCAGCCTGTTGGCAGTGCTTCCGCCGCCCTCCGCCATGGAGGTCATGGACCCCCAAGGTCAGAATGACCCCCTTAGTCACCTACAAACGAAAGTACTGTCATCCTGAGACCAGCAGTCTTGCTCAGAGCAAGAGTCCAAACTACGACATGGCGCCACCAACGATGGTGTTTAGGCACTAATTTACGGATACCCTGACTATCACTGTCTCACAGACAACAGGTACCCTCAGTACCATTATACGGAGACGTCCGTGGTCTTTGGGAGAATCCTCCTCAGCCAAACAGGTAACACCTGCTTAGGCTGTAGGTTGTTCGAGCTCGAACTCACAAAAGGAAAAACTTCCCCTATTTTGGTGTTCCGTTTCTCTAAAACAAATATGGCCAATACCATAGACATTCCTGCAAATGCTAGAAATGCACTTACACAACATTTAATAGCGCATGGCCTTACGGCAGAGGGCGGGGCTGTTACTCTGATTGTAGAAGCGAGTGAAGCCTACCAAACAGAAACATTTTACTGTTGGGTTGCTTTTCCTGAGGCTGACCAACGGACGCACACATTTCACACATATGACATTGCGGACGTGCCCGTAAGATACGAAGCATACCAGTATCATGAAATATCGCTCACATATCAAGAGCACCAGAACTGGTTTGAAGGTGCCCTACCACATGTACTAAGACAGGTGAGGCTAGGACCTTTAAGTAATGAGGGACCTACATGGCCTATGTTTGCCACATATACACCTCACCCAGGCATCCAGAATATGCCGATCGCAGATTTGCGAATATTATATAATGAATTAGTGGCATTTTATAGACGATTGGTTCAGTTCGTGATGCGAACATTGAATACTACCCCAGCGCGTCCAGCACCGCCAGTAGCTGGTGGATATCAATTAGCTACCGGGATTAATCCACAAACAGTGCATACCATTATGGGTAAAGTGCCCACGGAACGGGAAAAAATACCGTTCTGGATTGCCCAGAAAACAAATCAGCTGGAAGCTGTGTTCCCCCATATGGGGCCGCAGGACAAACATAGATTGCTCACTATGTGCTTGCCGTTTGGGATGGTTCCCTCGGTGGATGAATGTGCCACATGGGGTACAGTCTTCGCTGCCGTTTATACTACCACACATGGTACCCCTACACTTGCCAATTTACCGGAAGTGTTAAAACAAATACAAAATGAACATGGGGCCGCACCGGCCCTGGATCTGGGGATGAAATTGATGCGTAACTTTGATGCCGTCTCTTCGATAATACTAAGTAATATTAAAGGGGAAGCGGTGGCACTGGCAATACGCCAGCGTCTCCGGGAAACTCCAAATATGGAACAAGAGAGACAGCTGCCGAGAATAATATCTGATACCTATACTAGTATAGGACGGGATGGTTTGGGAGCCAAACCTAGAAAATTGGAATTACCAAATACCACCCATAAGGAAGGTACGAAGCAGGCACAAGAGGGCTCTAAGAAGCGCTGGGAAAAACAAAAAGATTTCAAGGATAGGAGAAACAAAAGAGCTGATTCTCCTCATCCGGAGTACTCCGAAAGGAGATATAATCTCAGAAATAGGGATAACATTAGAACTCCAGACAGATATACTGATTCACGTCCTTCTCGTTCCTTTCAGGACGCACCGGATAGACGCAGCGAGAGAGGGGGCCGTCAAGATCGACGTCTGGAATACGTGAAAGAAAAGAAAGACTCGCCACAGTCTACTGTTAAAAAAGAAGAAAAGGCTCCTCAACAAAAGCCACAATTTAAAAAGAAAAAAGTGGCTGCACTGACCATTAAAAATGCCGGTAGTATTGAGAACACTGTTGAGGAACAAGAGGTGGGCAGTGACTCTGTTGGACAGCGCGGCAGAGGTCACGATATGTCGCCAGAGTCTGAAAGATCATCTGAATGCAACAGCAACTAGCGATTACATCGCAGTTGAAACGGCGGATGGCCGCGTACTCCCACCCGATCGGGTTTTTGATTTAACAATTCAGATAGAGGGAGACGTGGAACGCATTATTAGTGTAATATTTTGGGATGAACTTACTAGTGATATCCTGTTGGCCGAGAGAGACTGGCCACCTGAACATGTCCGCATGCTCCCACATGGGGAAGATGTCATTTTGCCTTCTTTCTCCGATCTTGTTCCAGAGGCAGACAAACAAGCCTATGCTGCTGAATGGGCCTTAGCACAGGCACCTGCATTATACCGTAATCATGTAGGATGGGACAAGGACTCTCCTTGTCATGTTATTCCCGTTCGGTCTACACCACACCCGCAGCCACAATACCCTGTTAAACATGAAGCAAAAGCTCCAGTGACGGAGATACTGTCACAACTTGAATACCAGGGAGTAATTGAGCCCTGTACATCGGCAATGAATAATCCGGTATTTCCCGTTGTGAAACCTGATCATTCATATAGAATAGTGGTTGATTATAGGCACTTGAATAGTCATGCACGCACTTATGCTATACAAAATTCACACAGCACAGCGCTAATTAATAATATAGTGCGTAAAAAATACAAAACTACATTGGATATATCTAATGGTTTTTTCTGCCAGAATTTAGCACAGGAAAGTAGAGACCTAAGTGCATTTTCCTATGGTTCTCAGAAACGCTTTTGTCGTTTACCACAAGGCTATAAAAACAGCCCAGGACTGTTTTCGGCCCGTGTCACATCAATCTTACAGGAGCTTGATTCCGAGGCATTATCATCTGTGGATGATATCTATCTCACTGATGACACCCTTGACATTCATCTTGCCAGGGTTGATCGGATAATTTTGGGATTTGCCGCCTTCGGATATAAATTTAATTTTAAGAAAAGCAAGATAGCCTTTCTTAGTGTATTGTTCCTAGGATATGAACTATCAAACGAGGGGAAGAGCCTGGCCCCGCACTTCCTAGAGAAGTGTGCTCAGCTACAGCCTCCGAACACGCTTAAGAAATTGCAGTCATTACTGGGTTTCTTTAATTTTGGCAGAACATATATTCCAGATTATGCTGAACGCGTAAAGCCACTATGGCCCTGATTCTAAGCTTGGCGGGCAGCAGGAGCCGCCCGCCAAGCGGGAACCGCCAGAAGACCGTACCGCGGTCACAAGACCGCGGCGGTCATTCTGGGTTTCCCACTGGGCTGGCGGGCGACCGCCAAAAGGCCACCCGCCAGCCCAGTGGGAAACACCCTTCCACGAGGAAGCCGGCTCCGAATGGAGCCGGCGGAGTGGAAGGGGTGCGACGGGTGCAGTAGCACCCGTCGCGAATTTCAGTGTCTGCTAAACAGACACTGAAATTCAAAGTGGGGCCCTCTTGGGGGGGCCCCTGCAGTGCCCCTGCCATTGGCATGGGCACTGCAGGGGCCCCCAGGGGCCCCACGACACCCCATACCGCCATCCTGTTTCTGGCGGCCGAAACCGCCAGGAACAGGATGGCGGTATGGGGGTCGGAATCCCCATGGCGGCGCAGCAAGCTGCGCCGCCATGGAGGATTCCCCAGGGCAGCGGGAAACTGGCGGGACACTGCCAGTTTCCCGTTTCTGACCGCGGCGGTACAGCAGTATTGCCCTGGATGCACCGCCAGCCTGTTGGCGGTGCATCCGCGGTACCCTACCCTGGCGGCCTCGGACCGCCAGGGTAGGAATGACCGCCTATATGACTTAATTCAGCCCAATTATTCTAGCAGGCGATGGACAATTGAACACACACACATCCTAAGGGACATACAATGGGACATGCTAGAAGCTAGACACTTGTACACACGGGACAATAAAACAAATTTGGTCATCAGAATAATAGCTGGTGCCCTAGGATTTACCTATGTCACCTTTAATGAGGGTGACACGGTGCCAATAGCATACAAATCACATTTGTACTCCAATGCAGAGAAACGTTTTGCTCCTACTGAAAAAATTCTGACGGCAGTTCAGATTGCCGTCATAAAGGAGAGACCGCTTGCCCAGGGGAAACGCATTGTTGTTGTCTCCCCGGTTCCGGCCTTAGAGGCTGTCACTAAAGTGAGCGTTCCTAACGCTAAGGCATTGCATCCACGCTGGATTCAATGGGCAACATCTCTGACCGCCACTGATGTTGATTATGTGTTTGACCCAAGACTTCAGACACAAGAATTTCTCCAGTATGAACAGGAGTACCCCGCTCCCTTACACATATTGCCAATAGACAGTTATGATACCATCATTTACACTGACGGATCGGCACAACCGGCTGTGGGTACTAAACATCAATACTCGGCAGCTTGCGCAGCCGTGTGCGGGGTAATAGAAGACGGAGTTTTTCATCCTCATAAAACGTACACTCAGACCTTAGGGGACAGCCCAGTTGGCCGAGCTTCAGGCTCTTTTTCTAGCGCTCGAACATTCAGAGCCAGGAACACAGACTTTGATCGTCTGTGATTCGTATTACTGCGTCCAGTCATACAATGAATATCTCAATCATTGGATACTGAACGGGTTTAGAGATTCTAAAGGGAACACCATTAAACACAAAATATTGTGGGGAAGGGTGGCTGATCTTAAGGATAAGCTGCCATGTGTCCATGTAGTTCATACATTGGGGCACCAACGTGTAGGAATACATGTTGCCGGTAATACATTGGCTGACGAAGCAGCCAAAGCTTCAGTAGCTACGGCTTCTGTGGCTGCAGTGACTCGTTCTCAGACGAGATTGGATAATGAAATACTGATTGCCGTTAAAGCCTCGGCTGCAGGCAAGCCCCTTCCGAAAGGATACCCTACGAACTATACATATCATATCAGTGCACAGAATGTTGCTTTTGCAACAATTCCTGATGTTGGTGATCGAGTGATCCCAAATGATGATCAAAGATTGGAACTGATTACAGCTGCACATGAGGGTGTCGCTTCTGCACACGCTGGTATACAGGCCACTATCACCATTCTACAACAACGGTACTGGTGGCCTGGTCTATGCAGAAGGACTAAACAGTATGTCCTTTGCTGTGACATTTGTCAGCAGATTAAGGACTCGAAAATCAGACGCCCTCCGCAGACATCTCTCTTAGTGTCAGACAAACCACTCCATTGTGTGTACCTGGACCATTGTGGTCCTTTGCAACCTGATGGTGCATACAAATACATTTTAGTGGCTGTAGATTCCTGTTCTAGATTCCTGTGGTTATGGCCACAGCGGTCGGCTGACGCCCGGACTGTTATAAAAGATTTGCTGATCTTTATTGGTACATATGCGGTTGCAGCATTCCATTCGGACCAGGGCCCTCCATTTGCCTCTAAGGCTTTCAGGGACACCATGAGGACGATGGGTGTTGAACTCCATTACTCCTCACCATACCATCCCGAGGGAAATTCGGTCGTGGAGAGGTGGAATCGTGATCTAAAGCAGTCCTTAACAGCTCGAGTATTAGGTTCAGGCCGCAGTTGGTTACATCACCTATATGGGGTCCAGAGAGCACTGAATAATCTGGCAAGACGGTCCTTGAGGGGAAAGTTTCCATATGAGATTCTCTTTGGGACAACTATGTATGTTCCCGATCTTGATGCCCCTGGTATGATGGCAGCAGAAACACCATTTGACATAAAAGAACGTCTCGCTGTTTTACAGGAGCTTCAACAATTCTGTGATGATAAATCATCTGCAAGCGCTGCCACCTTGGGAATAAGGGATTTGGCGAAAACTTCGACTGGCTGGATTCCTAACGTTGGGGATCTGGTTCGTGAGAAGATCGCTGTGAGAAAAGAGTTTGGTCCAGCATACAGAGCACCTGTACCGGTCTTGGGGATAAAAGGCACCAGGACTGTCATCCTTCCGCCATTGTCTGGTTCCAAATCAAACAGATTCATCTCCATTGAGGACATCAAATTACACCATGTGGCTGATTCGTCACAGTAGACCAGGAGGTCCCTTGGGTGGTTCCCGATCCCCTCTCACTACCCAACAGGACATCCCTCTACATAGTAGGATGACCATCGCTACTACTGACTATGCAACTATGTCAGCTGCTGTTCCAGACACTTCCTCGACCATGGGGAGGGCGGAAAATGAACTTTTGTTGGTTCCTGTAACAACTTCGGAGAACACACCGCTACAGGATTTGGCTGTATTTTACACGAACACTTCCACGACTGGTAACGTCATCTATCATGAACCTGCACGAACAGTGGATGGGAATTCGATGAGTCATGTGTTTGCGGAGACTTCCTCTGGCTATTTTGTGGACATTGATGATTTTTCTTCAGATTCATCCTCAACTGAAACTGACAAACTTTCCAGAGGTAGCAAGTTCTATCAATGGCTTAAAAAGAACTATTTCATATATACATGGAACTATCTCTGGTTCTGTTTGACATTTATTGCATTGTTTTAATGGATTGGTTTTGTGACTGTTTTCTTTTTACTAATTAATGGTCACTATATTGCTGATCGCTCCTCAGTGGAGCTTGTTGATGTAATTTTAACACCGCATCATTCATCACATAAGGTCCGACGTGATTTGTCCCCTGTCAATATTACAGCTATTCCAATTTCTGATGGGATTGTTTGGGACAAAGTTCAGTTCGATATATACGGGCCTACAGAGATAATTCAAATACCATACGTGTTCAAAATTTCTATGTCTGATGTTATTACACCTAATGTTGTCTCTGATGATTGGGATGTCCAAACAGTGGATTCCATGCTAACTGAAATTAAGGACTACTCCGCTTTTGGAAGTGATGATGTATATGATTTTACAATGAATTATGGTGAAATGTTCTGCTATAATAATTGGGGACATCACTAGCTGCACCTTGCAACTAGATATAGGGCCTGATTCTAACTTTGGAGGACGGTGTTAAACCGTCCCAAAAGTGGCGGATATACCACCTACCGTATTACGAGTTCCATAGGATATAATGGACTCGTAATACGGTAGGTGGTATATCCGCCACTTTTGGGACGGTTTAACACCGTCCTCCAAAGTTAGAATCAGGCCCTGGGTGTGTTTAGATCCTTTATTTTAGCTAATCCCAGACATGATGGGCCTCATTATGACCCTGGCGGGCGGCGGAGGGCGCCCGCCAGGATCCCGCCCTCCAAATTACCGCGCCGCGGTCAAAAGACCGCGGCGGGTATTACGAGTTTTCCCCTGGGCTGGCGGGCGGTTCCAGTTAAACCGCCCGCCAGCCCAGGGGAAAACGACCTTCCCACGAGGATGCCGGCTCGTAATCGAGCCGGCGGAGTGGGAAGGTGCGACGGGTGCTACTGCACCCGTCGCGTATTTCACTGTCTGCAAGGCAGACAGTGAAATACATTTTGGGGCCCTCTTACGGGGGCCCCTGCCGTGCCCATGCCATTGGCATGGGCACGGCAGGGGCCCCCAGGGGCCCCGCGACCCCCCCTACCGCCATCCTGTTCATGGCGGCTTTCCCGCCATGAACTGGATGGCGGTAGGGGGGGTCAGAATCCTCATGGCTGCGGAGCGCGCTCCGCAGCCATGGAGGATTCCAATGAGCAGCGGAAAGTCAGCGGGAGACCGCTGACTTTCCGCTTCTGACCGCGGCTGAACCGCCGCGGTCAGAATGCTCATTGGAGCACCGCCAGCCTGTCGGCGGTGCTCCCGTGGTCGGTGGCCCTGGCGGCCACCGGCCGCCAGGGTCAGAATGACCCTCCCAGTATCCCTACACCGATAAAATTTAAAGATTGGCAACACTTTCTAAATATTTCTGAGGAAAGGCTGGATGCATTGGTTAAGGCTGGTGACTATAATTCTTCACTTTCCAGTCCCGGGAGATGGTTGGTATGGCCCACCGATACTGATGAGTGTCAAAGGCGTTTTTTGAACTCTTCAGGGTTTTTTTCCATTCATAGACCAGACCCTCGCTTTTTGTCAGGTCAGCATGCTGGTATAATTACAACTTACAGTGTGGGCAAGCTGTGCCAACAATGGGTACAAACGAACACCTTAACAGCAGTGAAACAACACCTGAATACTCTTTCTGACAGTATAGACCTACAAGATTTCCTATTAGGTCCTAGAAAGCAACGCTCGAAACGTTTTTTATATGCCATGTATAATGAAATTTGGAAACTTTCTCAAATTGAGGCTGCTGCACGTTTACGGCAACTTGATAAAGAGAATTTGGAAAACACATTGGCTGTTGTCGACAATGGCATGAACACGCTATCCAACAGGATTTATTCCCTGTCGAATATAGTGTCATCTGCTATTGATATCACTCAGACTGATTTGTCTCGGTTATATCATGGGCAAACACAGCTGCGTTCCATCATGCAGCTGAGTTGGGCATTACAGACGCTGAAAAGTGGCCACATTCCATGGAAATACCTTAATGGGAGAGAACTATTCGCTGCTTTTAATTTTTCCAGGGAACAAGTGACAATGGCTAAAAGAGAGGCTCGTTTCACCTTGCTTCAAGCAGAAAAATTAGATAAGTTGCCCTTCACGGTAGCAGAGAGTCCTTCAACTATCTGGCTCTTACACAGCATTATTAATTTACCGTTTTCAACGTTTCGTTTCTCAAGCTGCCTGAAACATCTTGCAGTGGGACAATATGAACGGCTAGGAGATAGCTTTATTAAGGAAGAGTGGGAGTTGCCCTTTGAGTATCGATGTCTGAACGGCGAACAAGAGGTCTTTCTTAGCGGAAGTGAATGTGAGACTACTGTTCGTCATTCCATGATATGCAAACAGGTTTCTCTTCACGGTCTTTGCAATGCGGGGGTCGCAAATTTGGCCTGTTTTCTGAAGGGTACTCCCGTCCCCTTGATTCGTTCAGTGTTTCATGTTCTTTCTAATGGGAGTTATGTTCTTCTGAGCGATGACAGCTGTTGTGGCTTGCGACCTGGAATTGCCTACGCAATCTCAGTCACGAAGGTCGTTACGTGTTGTGGCCATGTTTTGTTCCCCCCACACAAGAGATACAAGTATCTGAAATGTGGCCCCACATTGATACTATTAATGTGAACTATGACAAGTTGAGTAGACTGAAGGCGCTATTGTTTCAAAAACAGGTCGCCTTGACATCCGTAAAAGAGATGTATGCTCTCCAGGTTGCGATATCATCAGCCGAGATACAATCCCTTTTAAATAACGATTTCCCCAAACACTTTGGAGAGTTGGTGTCCAGAATATTCAATGCTTCAAGCACAACTGGGATTGTTCATTTCTTTAAGGCTGTCGGGTCTGGTTTCGTGTCCATCTTCCAGACTGTCTTCGGAGTCATCCCCTCAGCCATCCATTCACCCTTTTCCAGTGTGTTTGGTGGCTTTCCAATTATTTTGGCTTTAATTGGCGGACTACTACTGCTATTTTTTCTGATTCGCGGTGGTTGTTTTTTTCCAGCGACACAGAGCAATGGAGCCGCTCCCGTCAACGCCGCTGTGCCGTGAACGCATGGTTCGGATCTTCGGTACACCTTTGCTGGTGGAACTGGAATTTGACTGGTCATTGTCATTCCGGCCTCTACTGTGGTGCGTACAACCGGTGTTCCGCTGCATATGGTGTCTCTTTGAACATCTGCCTATGGTCTGTCTTGCTGTTGCACCGACATCTCCTGTGGACCACGAACTGCTGATGTCCCCGATTAGGGTTCATACACGGTCATGCCCCTTGAGACTGAGGTTGCTCCGCGAGGCCACCTATGAGCCTTCTGTTATTCGATCTAACATGGATGAGGACACTACAGCGAGTGTCGATACACCAATGACTATGGCTCACTTCTGCTCTGTGGATCCGTTTGTCCGTCCAGCTCTCGATTTCACTTCAGACGATGTTGACTCATTTTTGAGATCCTTGAATGGTGACTTCGATGACATTCTTCAAGATCCTGCATATAGCACGTAATTTGATGAATTTGCTTGCCGGTTCCCGATTCTAATCAAAGAAGCAATTATACTAAAACTTTGCTATACTTGTCATGGTTGATATTAAAGTCTCTGAAATGTTTTTTAAAACGAATTTTATAACACAG
Source organism: Pleurodeles waltl (assembly GCF_031143425.1). Classification (NCBI taxonomy): domain Eukaryota; kingdom Metazoa; phylum Chordata; class Amphibia; order Caudata; family Salamandridae; genus Pleurodeles; species Pleurodeles waltl. The sequence continues at coordinate 1,337,404,786 of NC_090447.1, read as the reverse complement.
CATTTATTTTTTCGTTAAGTTTTTTGGCTTTTTAGTTCAGTAGCAGCTTTTTAGCGATTGGGTTTTCTTTACCTTCATCATACCTGTTACGGCAATGGGGAGGGTGTAGTGAATCCTAGTTTGTTTTAACGGGTTAACAGGAGTTAGCTTAGCCGTAGGCTTGTAAACTCGTGCCCCCGTCACCCAGTGACTTTTAACCTACTTAGCTTGCTCTGGCTTAGTCCATTTAATTATTTATTTCCTTTAAAATGGCGGCCTTGTTTATAGTTAGGCCAATTGTTATGGGTTCTATTATCAGTGTCACTGCGCCAAGGCGTCAAGATCAAGCACGAAAGACAAACATACAGTAGGCATTCACACTTAGGGATTTTCCCTCTCTATACTTTCGAGGGATTGTTGATATTAATTGCCGTCCCAAGCATGCCTGTTATCTATTGTTATGAATAACACTTATGTCAGGGGACCTTGTAGATCTGTATAAATACAACACACTTTTAGACAGATAATCAGAGGGATTCCGACCAGAGGGCATCGCCACCATCGCTGATACCGATGCTGCAGTCATCTTGACACTGATCCAGTCTTCGTGTCCCTGCGGAGTCTGAGATAGAGACCTCATTCCAAGGTAACAAGGGTTGGGGGCTCCTCTCATGGACACGGTTTTGGCAGATTAGGTTTAACGAACCCAGCTCTTCCTTTTTTAGGTAGGAGGTTAGACCTACTCTCCTTAGGGTATTAGGGCTTATTCCATCTTTTACATATACATATATTTCTTTCATATATTGCATAATGGTGGGGGTCTTTATAACAATGACTCTCCTCTTTACAATACTGTTGCTTGGTATATTCATTATCCTAATCATTGCAGTTCATGCAACTTATCACAAATTGCAGTTATGTTGAATAAAAACTATTATAACTTTACTGCATCTGTGTTATTGCCTTTGTTTGAATGAGACATTATAAATCTGTGAGAAAAGGGTAATTTTCGTTTAACCACGACAACCCTGAAATATTGTATTTTGAGTCCTTGCGTAAGCGACTGCTACAAATCACCTTTTACTATTGTGTTTTTGGTGAGGTACTGCTAGTAAGCCGGTAAGGTTTGGACAACAGTTACAAATAGTTGTAGGAAGAGACTTAGGGGGTCATTCTGACTTTGGCGGGCGGCAGAGGCCGCCCGCCAAAGTACCGCCGTCAGAATACCGCTGCGTGATCAAAAGACCGCCGCGGTAATTCTGAGTTTCCCGCTGGGCTAGCGGGCGACCGCCAGAAGGCCGCCCGCCAGGCCAGCGGGAAACCCCCTTCCATAAGGATGCCAGCAGTATATTTGGGCTGCTGTCCATTTGAATAAGAATTTCTGTTGCCATCTTTTGATTCTGGCTCCAAGATGTCAACTTGGGCCACAGGCCATTGTTTCATCCAAAGACATTACGAGGAATAAAACTGGAACATTATAACTTCTTGGGATGTGCCGTGGTTTTTCCTCTTTGCATTCATATTTAAACATTAGCATGAAAATGTTTTAACAGTATTGAAAAATAATATATGTTTAAAGCATGTACTGCCATTGCTAAACTTTGAACCATAAAATAAAGAAACAAACCCTGAACCTAAAATAAACACTCAATACATTTAAAAACATATCTATCACCATTTTTTTAAATATAAGTGAAAACAAATTACAATGACATCATTTTCAACAGAACCAATTTTAAACTATTTTAATTATACTTAAAAAATAGAAAACATTTTTCTAAAAATGTAAAATTAATATACTTAATCAGATTTAATGTGTTTAAATATTGTGTATTTATTTTACTATTTAAAATAAAACAATACTTTCAAAATGTTGTATAATTAATATATTAGTTACTTATAGTATAATGTTTACAATTATTATTGCAATAAAGTACATATAAAAATGTTACAATATTAATGTGGAAATTATCAAAATAATTAACATTAAATTTACTTCAAAATACCATTTTTTAATAATCTTACCACCCTTACCTCCTAAAAACCCAATTTTCTGCTGCTAATAAAGTTATAGATCTATTATTTATACACATTAATATAACGAAAAACCCAATTTTCAACAATTTCATAATGGATACATTATCTAACTAAAACTCAAATTAATAAAAAAGGCATTGAGAATAAAACATACTAGGAAAAATTACATAAAAAATAAAACAAACATCACAATTATATTTTATAAATCACTATTTTTACAACAATATCAAAACCATACTTTAAACAATATTTTTGTCTTCATTACTTATGTCAAGGATATTTTTGACATCTCAATATATTTGACAAAATATTTTTATATCACAATATTTTGTCCAAACATCCCTTCTGAGGCATATCAAAAACTGAGAATGGAAAAACTTGGAGGATTGATAATTATGGCACATCTTGAAATTATAGCTAGAATGCAAACTTCCATTTGCATCTGAATCATTCGTAGCCAGAATGGAATTTTTATAGGTAGAGTTATGTTACGCTATGTTATCCTCTGCTAGATTATGTTATGTTATGTTATGCTACATTGTGGTTTTATATTTTCCTGAGCGCTTGCTCACCAACTAGAACTCCTTTGCAATGTACCTAAAAGCTTAAAAGAGAACAAAAAGACTCATCATACTAACAAGAGAAAATACCAAGTCTTGGTGTTGATGGAAATTAGCTGCTTAGTTTACAAAGCCATTTTGAAAACTAAGTTCAACTAGGTTCAACATAGGTGTGTAAATGCCTTAGGGGCTGATTAGGCATTTGTCAGATGGAAACACCTGTCCGCCAGAATCCCGAATAGGTGGTCGCTGGGTGTCCCACAGCAGACAGTGTGCATTTTGAGGGTGCTTGACAGGGGGACCCTCACTGCCAATGCCATAGGCATGAGCAGTGCGGGGACCCCCCCATGTGGCCCCCTGCACTTGTTCACCACCAGCCTTTTAATGGCGGTTGAACCATCATGAAAAGGCTGGCAGAGAACAAGGTTATCAGCAGGGCAGAGCTAAGATCAGCACTGCCCTGGATGATTACAAACTGCACTGCCGTCGGCCTGTCTGGATCTGAGATCCTGGAGGGAACAGCGGTAGGTTGGCAGGTCTGCCCACAAACCTTGTAATCTGGCAGCCAGACCACTACAGCCGTGGCGGTCCAACTGCCACTGCGATGGTGGTGGTCTTCACATCGCCACGCATTGTATTCAGGCCCTTAATCTACAAGTGTCAAAAGGAAAGTTACACCTGAAAACAGGTTTGCTCACCCAAATTTTTTGTGTGACTTCATGCTCTCCCAGAGGCAGAGAGAAGGCATTCCAGGGCAGGATTGTCCTTGGATTTTCATACACATCAATACACTGTGTTTAGAACAACATCATGTATTACATCAATATAAACAATACCTATGATATATATAGAATTTTTGTCACTATTTGTCTACTTTATATATATATTAGGGCAGTGTTGGAGAAGAGCCAATTGTTTGTAGGTTGTGAAAGTCCAAGAAATAAATAAAGATGGCATTCAATTCTGTCACATTTGCTGCGCTTCAAAGACCGAGGTCAAATCAAATGTCAGGCTATGTCCTCTGACAAATTGCTGATTATGGCCCTTATTATAACATTGGTGGTAAAAAACACCTACCGCCGTGGCGACGGCTGCCAAAATTCCGTTGCCACGGCTACCGCCCATCTTCTAAATTATGACCGTAGCCAGGATTCCGCTAGAAGGATGGTGGAATTCTGGCTGCGGCCATGGTGGCGGTTGGCGGTAAGGTCATGCCAGTAGACCACCGCAGACCGTATCATGACACATGATACGGCCTGGCGGTGTTCTGCTGGTGGACACTGCTGCTGGCAGCAACGCCTGTCCCGTCTCCTGCCGAAGGACCCCCTGAAATCAGATAAGTCGGTGATGCGACAGGGGAGGGGGTGTGGGGTTTTTGCGTGTGTTTGTGTGTGCGTTAATGCGAGTGTGCGTGTATGGAAGTGTGAGTGCGTGTATGTTGTGTTGTGTGAATGCATGTGTGCATGTATGTATGTAAGTGTGTGTGGATGTGTGTGTTAATGGATGTATGCATGCGTGGATGAATGTGGGTATGAGTGTGTGTATGGTCGTCGGGGGTCTGGAGAGGGAGGGGGGTGAGGGGAGATTGAGGGAGAGGCGGGGAAGATCCCTATCAGTGACAGGGAAGGATTTCCCTGTCACTGATAGTGCCTACCGCCATGGATTTCATTGCAGTAAGGAAGCCATGAAAACCATGGTGGTAGGAGGGGTCATAATTCTGCGGGCGGGCTAGTGACAGCCGCCTGGCTGGAGACCAAAGTCTCCAGGCTCCAGCCAGGTGGCTGTTACCGTTGTGGCAGACGAAGTGGTATATTGGCAGTTTGGCTTGAGCCAAACAACTAGTATCGTAAAATGGGGAAAAGTACTGCCAGCCTGTTGGCAGTACTTTTCTCCATTTTACTGCCATCCGCCAGGTTTGGAATGAGGACCTATGTGTTTTATTACGGGGATTGGTGTTTACAAACCCCTTTCACTTTGCCATCAGAGAAAGAAAAGTAAATGAATTATGTGACAATATTTCTGGTGGACCAGAAGTGTGATAGGAAAGGCTTTAAGATTTAAAATTTCTGCAACACACATCAGAATGTAAATACCTGTAAATGAACTGTAAACACTGAGCAGTTGGGGAAGCAAATGAAGCTAATTTTTTGTGATTCTGGAGTGTGATGAAAACAAAGATTTTAATAGGATTAGAATAAATCAAGACCCATTGGGCCTCATTGCAAGTTTGATGGTCTGACTGTAAGACTGCAGTGGTGGCGCCCGCTAAAAGACCACAATTTAGTACCCAACAGAATACATAATAACTGTCACCCACTCACTTCAATATGAGGGGTGAGAGGGCTAATTGCCCAGAAATCTGCTAAAATAAATTTTGATAGTCCTGATCTTGGTAATTATTAATACTGAATTGGGCTTTACTACTTTTACTATTTTTATGGTGTTCATATTTTTTTTAACCGCTTCTATGCCTTGGACGAGATGATCTCGTCCAAGGCTACAGTTCCCCTGTGCCTTGGACGAGATCATCTCGTCCAAGGCACAGGGGAACTTGGGGGAGCGCTAGCGCGCCCCCCGCGCACCCCCTCCCCCCCAAGGCGGGGATGGAAGGGGAACACCTTCCCCTTCCACCCCCACCCCCCCTACCCCCCCGTGACGTCAGCGCGCGAGCACGCGCTGATTTGTCACAGGGGCCTCCCCCATCGCGCTGGAAGCTCTGCTTCCAGCGTGATTGAATGAGAAATGCAAAAGCATTTCTCTTTCAATCACTGGGGGAGGCCCGGAGGGGCTTCAAAGGGAAGGAAAAGTATTTCCTTCCCTTTGAAGTCTCTCCGAGGGTTTCAAAAGCCGGATTGCTTGCAATCCGGCTTTTGAAACCCCACTAGACACCAGGGATTTTTTTTTTTTTTACTGAAATTCACATAAGGGAGCGACCCCTTGGGCAAGGGTCGCTCCCATGGGGGGCATTTTTTCGGGAAGGCCTTTTCTGCCCCTCCTGGGGGCAGAAACCTCTAGGCACCAGGGACCATTTAAAAAAGGCAAGGGTCGCTCCCCTTGGGTTAAAATTATATTTAGGCCATTTCTGCCCCCCTTTGGGGCAGATTGGCCTATTTTGATGAAAATTTATTTTTGTGTTTTTTTTTTTTGTTTGTTTGTTTTTTTAGAGATGGGGAGCGACCCATCAGGCAAGGGTCGCTGCCCTGGGGGGCAAATTGTATTTAGGCCATTTCTGCCCCCCCTTGGGGGCAGATTGGCCGATTTTAGGTCAAACTGCCCCCAAGGGGGCAGACACGACTAGGCACCTGGGATTTGTTTTTTGGCGCCAATGTCACGCAGGGGGAGCGACCCCGTAGGCAAGGGTCGCTCCCGGGGAGGGGGGTGGGTGTTAGGGGGGCAAATTTATTTCAGGCCATTTCTTCCCCCCCTGGGGGCAGATCGGCCTATTATTAGAAACCTCTAGGCGCCAGGGTATTTTTTTTTAGTTTACAGGCCAAACTCCACAGGTAGGCACCTTGCAAAAAACACCTCTGTTTTCTGTCAAAAAATATGTTGTGTCCACGTTGTGTTTTGGGCCATTTCCTTTCGTAGGCGCTAGGCCTACCCACAGAAGTGAGGTACCATTTTTATCGAGAGACTTAGGGGAACGCTGGGTGGAAGGAAATTTGTGGCTCCTCTCAGATTCCAGAACTTTCTGTCACCGAAATGAGAGGAAAAGGAGTTTTTTTGGCCAAATTTTGATGTTTGCAAAGGATTCTGGGTAACATAACCTGGTCAGAGCCCCGCAAGTCACCCCATCTTGGATTCCCCTGCGTTTCTAGTTTTCAAAAATGCGCTGGTTTGCTAGGTTTCCCCAGGTGCCGGCTGAGCTACAGGCCAAAATCCACAGGTAGGCACTGCTTTTTATAAAAAAATGTGATGTGTCCACATTGTGTTTTGGGCCCTTTCCTTTCGTGGGCGCTAGTCCTACCCACACAAGTGAGGTATCATTTTTATCGGGAGACTTGGGGGAACGCTGGGTGGAAGGACGTTTGTGGCTCCTCTCAGATTCCAGAACTTTCTGCCACAGAAATGTGAGGAACATGTGTTTTTTTAGCCAAATTTTGAGGTTTGCAAAGGATTCTGGGTAACAGAACCTGGTCCGAGCCCCGCAAGTCACCCCATCTTGGATTCCCCTAGGTCTCTAGTTTTCAGAAATGCACAGGTTTGGTAGGTTTCCCTAGGTGCCGGCTGAGCTAGAGGCCAAAATCTACAGGTAGGCACTTCGCAAAAATCACCTCTGTTTTCTTTCAAAAATTTGGATGTGTCTACGTTGCGCTTTGGGGCATTTCCTGTCGCGGGCGCTAGGCCTACCCACACAAGTGAGGTACCATTTTTATCGGGAGACGTGGGGGAACGCTGGGTGGAAGGAAATTTGTGGCTCCTCTCAGATTCCAGAACTTTCTGCCACAGAAATGTGAGGAACATGTGTTTTTTTAGCCAATTTTATAGTTTGCAAAGGATTCTGGGTAACAGAACCTGGTCCGAGCCCCGCAAGTCACCCCTCCTTAGATTCCCCTAGGTCTCTAGTTTTCAGAAATGCACAGGTTTGGTAGGTTTCCCTAGCTGCCGGCTGAGCTAGAGGCCAAAATCTACAGGTAGGCACTTCGCAAAAAACACCTCTGTGTTCTTTCAAAAATGTGGATGTGTCCACGTTGCGCTTTGGGGCGTTTCCTGTCGCGGGCACTATGCCTACCCACACAAGTGAGGTATCATTTTTATCGGGAGACTTGGGGGAACGCTGGGTGAAAGGAAATTTGTGGCTCCTCTCAGATTCCAGAACTTTCTGCCACAGAAATGTGAGGAACATGTGTTTTTTTAGCCAAATTTTGAGGTTTGCAAAGGATTCTGGGTAACAGAACCTGGTCCGAGCCCCGCAAGTCACCCCATCTTGGAATCACCTAGGTATCTAGTTTTCAGAAATGCACAGGTTTGGTAGGTTTCCCTAGGTGCCGGCTGAGCTAGAGGCCAAAATCTACAGGTAGGCACTTCGCAAAAAACACATCTGTTTTCTTTCAAAAATGTGGATGTGTCCACGTTGCGCTTTGGGGCGTTTCCTGTCGCGGGCACTAGGCCTACCCAGACAAGTGAGGTATCATTTTTATCGGGAGACTTGGGGGAACGCTGGGTGGAAGGAAATTTGTGGCTCCTCTCAGATTCCAGAACTTTCTGCCACAGAAATGTGAGGAACATGTGTTTTTTTAGCCAAATTTTGAGGTTTGCAAAGGATTCTGGGTAACAGAACCTGGTCCGAGCCCCGCAAGTCACCCCATCTTGGATTCCCCTAGGTCTCTAGTTTTCAGAAATGCACAGGTTTGGTAGGTTTCCCTAGGTGCCGGCTGAGCTAGAGGCCAAAATCTACAGGTAGGCACTTTGCAAAAAACACCTCTGTTTTCTTTAAAAAATTTGGATGTGTCCACGTTGCGCTTTGGGGCATTTCCTGTCGCGGGCACTAGGCCTACCCACACAAGTGAGGTATCATTTTTATCGGGAGACTTGGGGGAACGCTGGGTGGAAGGACGTTTGTGGCTCCTCTCAGATTCCAGAACTTTCTGCCACAGAAATGTGAGGAACATGTGTTTTTTTAGCCAAATTTTGAGGTTTGCAAAGGATTCTGGGTAACAGAACCTGGTCCGAGCCCCGCAAGTCACCCCATCTTGGATTCCCCTAGGTCTCTAGTTTTCAGAAATGCACAGGTTTGGTAGGTTTCCCTAGGTGCCGGCTGAGCTAGAGGCCAAAATCTACAGGTAGGCACTTCGCAAAAATCACCTCAGTTTTCTTTCAAAAATTTGGATGTGTCTACGTTGCGCTTTGGGGCATTTCCTGTCGCGGGCGCTAGGCCTACCCACACAAGTGAGGTACCATTTTTATCGGGAGACGTGGGGGAACGCTGGGTGGAAGGAAATTTGTGGCTCCTCTCAGATTCCAGAACTTTCTGCCACAGAAATGTGAGGAACATGTGTTTTTTTAGCCAATTTTATAGTTTGCAAAGGATTCTGGGTAACAGAACCTGGTCCGAGCCCCGCAAGTCACCCCTCCTTAGATTCCCCTAGGTCTCTAGTTTTCAGAAATGCACAGGTTTGGTAGGTTTCCCTAGCTGCCGGCTGAGCTAGAGGCCAAAATCTACAGGTAGGCACTTCGCAAAAAACACCTCTGTGTTCTTTCAAAAATGTGGATGTGTCCACGTTGCGCTTTGGGGCGTTTCCTGTCGCGGGCACTAGGCCTACCCACACAAGTGAGGTATCATTTTTATCGGGAGACTTGGGGGAATGCTGGGTGAAAGGAAATTGTGGCTCCTCTCAGATTCCAGAACTTTCTGCCACAGAAATGTGAGGAACATGTGTTTTTTTAGCCAAATTTTGAGGTTTGCAAAGGATTCTGGGTAACAGAACCTGGTCCGAGCCCCGCAAGTCACCCCATCTTGGAATCACCTAGGTCTCTAGTTTTCAGAAATGCACAGGTTTGGTAGGTTTCCCTAGGTGCCGGCTGAGCTAGAGGCCAAAATCTACAGGTAGGCACTTCGCAAAAAACACATCTGTTTTCTTTCAAAAATGTGGATGTGTCCACGTTGCGCTTTGGGGCGTTTCCTGTCGCGGGCACTAGGCCTACCCAGACAAGTGAGGTATCATTTTTATCGGGAGACTTGGGGGAACGCTGGGTGGAAGGAAATTTGTGGCTCCTCTCAGATTCCAGAACTTTCTGCCACAGAAATGTGAGGAACATGTGTTTTTTTAGCCAAATTTTGAGGTTTGCAAAGGATTCTGGGTAACAGAACCTGGTCCGAGCCCCGCAAGTCACCCCATCTTGGATTCCCCTAGGTCTCTAGTTTTCAGAAATGCACAGGTTTGGTAGGTTTCCCTAGGTGCCGGCTGAGCTAGAGGCCAAAATCTACAGGTAGGCACTTTGCAAAAAACACCTCTGTTTTCTTTAAAAAATTTGGATGTGTCCACGTTGCGCTTTGGGGCGTTTCCTGTCGCGGGCACTAGGCCTACCCACACAAGTGAGGTATCATTTTTATCGGGAGACTTGGGGGAACGCTGGGTGGAAGGAAATTTGTGGCTCCTCTCAGATTCCAGAACTTTCTGCCACAGAAATGTGAGGAACATGTGTTTTTTTAGCCAAATTTTGAGGTTTGCAAAGGATGCTGGGTAACAGAACCTGGTCCGAGCCCCGCAAGTCACCCCATCTTGGATTCCCCTAGGTCTCTAGTTTTCAGAAATGCACAGGTTTGGTAGGTTTCCCTAGGTGCCGGCTGAGCTAGAGGCCAAAATCTACAGGTAGGCACTTCGCAAAAATCACCTCTGTTTTCTTTCAAAAATTTGGATGTGTCTACGTTGCGCTTTGGGGCATTTCCTGTCGCGGGCGCTAGGCCTACCCACACAAGTGAGGTACCATTTTTATCGGGAGACGTGGGGGAACGCTGGGTGGAAGGAAATTTGTGGCTCCTCTCAGATTCCAGAACTTTCTGCCACAGAAATGTGAGGAACATGTGTTTTTTTAGCCAATTTTATAGTTTGCAAAGGATTCTGGGTAACAGAACCTGGTCCGAGCCCCGCAAGTCACCCCTCCTTAGATTCCCCTAGGTCTCTAGTTTTCAGAAATGCACAGGTTTGGTAGGTTTCCCTAGCTGCCGGCTGAGCTAGAGGCCAAAATCTACAGGTAGGCACTTCGCAAAAAACACCTCTGTGTTCTTTCAAAAATGTGGATGTGTCCACGTTGCGCTTTGGGGCGTTTCCTGTCGCGGGCACTAGGCCTACCCACACAAGTGAGGTATCATTTTTATCGGGAGACTTGGGGGAACGCTGGGTGAAAGGAAATTTGTGGCTCCTCTCAGATTCCAGAACTTTCTGCCACAGAAATGTGAGGAACATGTGTTTTTTTAGCCAAATTTTGAGGTTTGCAAAGGATTCTGGGTAACAGAACCTGGTCCGAGCCCCGCAAGTCACCCCATCTTGGAATCACCTAGGTCTCTAGTTTTCAGAAATGCACAGGTTTGGTAGGTTTCCCTAGGTGCCGGCTGAGCTAGAGGCCAAAATCTACAGGTAGGCACTTCGCAAAAAACACATCTGTTTTCTTTCAAAAATGTGGATGTGTCCACGTTGCGCTTTGGGGCGTTTCCTGTCGCGGGCACTAGGCCTACCCAGACAAGTGAGGTATCATTTTTATCGGGAGACTTGGGGGAACGCTGGGTGGAAGGAAATTTGTGGCTCCTCTCAGATTCCAGAACTTTCTGCCACAGAAATGTGAGGAACATGTGTTTTTTTTGCCAAATTTTGAGGTTTGCAAAGGATTCTGGGTAACAGAACCTGGTCCGAGCCCCGCAAGTCACCCCATCTTGGATTCCCCTAGGTCTCTAGTTTTCAGAAATGCACAGGTTTGGTAGGTTTCCCTAGGTGCCGGCTGAGCTAGAGGCCAAAATCTACAGGTAGGCACTTTGCAAAAAACACCTCTGTTTTCTTTAAAAAATTTGGATGTGTCCACGTTGCGCTTTGGGGCGTTTCCTGTCGCGGGCACTAGGCCTACCCACACAAGTGAGGTATCATTTTTATCGGGAGACTTGGGGGAACGCTGGGTGGAAGGAAATTTGTGGCTCCTCTCAGATTCCAGAACTTTCTGCCACAGAAATGTGAGGAACATGTGTTTTTTTAGCCAAATTTTGAGGTTTGCAAAGGATTCTGGGTAACAGAACCTGGTCCGAGCCACGCAAGTCACCCCATCTTAGATTCCCCTAGGTCTCTAGTTTTCAGAAATGCACAGGTTTGGTAGGTTTCCCTAGGTGCCGGCTGAGCTAGAGGCCAAAATCTACAGGTAGGCACTTCGCAAAAAACACCTCTGTTTTCTTCCAAAAATTTGGATGTGTCCACGTTGCGCTTTGGGGCGTTTCCTGTCACGGGCGCTAGGCCTACCCACACAAGTGTGGTATCATTTTTATCGGGAGACTTGGGGGAACGCTGGGTGGAAAGAAATTTGTGGCTCCTCTCAGATTCCAGAACTTTCTGCCAAAGAAATGTGAGGAACATGTGTTTTTTTAGCCAAATTTTGAGGTTTGCAAAGGATTCTGGGTAACAGAACCTGGTCCGAGCCCCGCAAGTCACCCCTCCTTGGATTCCCCTAGGTCTCTAGTTTTCAGAAATGCACAGGTTTGGTAGGTTTCCCTAGGTGCCGGCTGAGCTAGAGGCCAAAATCTACAGGTAGGCACTTCGCAAAAAACACCTCTGTTTTCTTCCAAAAATTTGGATGTGTCCACGTTGCGCTTTGGGGCGTTTCCTGTCGCGGGCGCTAGGCCTACCCACACAAGTGAGTTATCATTTTTATCGGGAGACTTGGGGGAACATAGATTAGCAAAACAAGTGTTATTGCCCCTTGTCTTTCTCTACATTTTTTCCTTCCAAATATAGGAGAGTGTGTAAAAAAGACATCTATTTGAGAAATGCCCTGTAATTCACATGGTAGTATGGTCACCCCGGAATTCAGAGATGTGCAAATAACCACTGCTCCTCAACACCTTATCTTGTGCCCTTTTTGGAAATACAAAGGTTTTCTTGATAGCAATTTTTTACTCTTTATATTTCAGCAAATGAATTGTTGTATACCCGGTAAAGAATGAAAACGCACTGCAGGGTTCAACTCATTTATTGGCTCTGGGTTCCTTGGGTTCTTGATGAACCTACAAGCCCTATATATCCCCGCAACCAGAGGAGTCCAGCAGACGTAACGGTATATTGCTTTCGATAATCTGACATTGCAGGGAAAAGTTACAGAGTAAAACGTAGAGAAACATTTATGTTTTTTTCACCTCAATTTCAATATTTTTCTTTTTCAGTTGTTATTTTCTGTAGGATACCCTTGTAGGATCTACACAAATGACCCCTTGCTGAATTCAGAATTTTGTCTACTTTTCAGAAATAATTAGGTTTCTGGGATCCAACATTGGTTTCATGCCCATTTCTGTCACTGACTGGAAGGAGGCTGAAAGCACAAAAAATTGCAAAAATGGGGTATGTCCCAGTAAAATGCCAAAATTGTGTTGAATAATTGGGTTTTCTGATTCAAGTCTGCCTGTTCCTGAAATCTGGGAAGCTGCTGAGGTTAGCACTGCAAACCCTTTGTTGATGCCATTTTCAGGGGGAAAAGCACAAGCCTTCTTCTGCAGCCACTTTTTCCATTTGTTTTAAAAAAAACAAAATTTTCCCTGTATTTTGGCCAATTTCTTGGCCTCCTTCAGGGAAAACCCACAAAGTCTGGGTACCTCTAGAATCCCTAGGATGTTGTAAAAAAAGGACGCAAATTTGGCTTGGTTAGCTTATGTGGACAAAAAGTTATGAGGGCCTAAGCGCGAACTGCCCCAAATAGGCAAAGAAAGGCCTGGCACAGGAGGGGGAAAAGCCCTGGCAACGAAGGGGTTAAAGTGTGAATCTGGTTTTACTTTTTTTTTGCTGAGGGGGACTGTTGTTTGTGACCTGTGTTTAGGGTCCCTGTAGCCCTGATTCCTCTTTTGGGCTATTTTTTTGGGGGTTCGTTTTTTGTGACAGCCGCCATTTTTTTCTTGCTGCCTGGTGCCATTTGCGGCAGCCATCTTGGAGGGGTTAGCGGTCCAGTTGTTTTTTGGATCACTAATTGCCTCTTTCAAGGCTATTTTAAGCGCGATGCGGCGAGTGCGCATTGGATCTTTTCCATATGAGGGGTGAGAGGGCTAATTGGCCCAGAAATCTGCTAAAATACATTTTGATAGTCCTGATCTTGGTAATTATTAATACTGAATTGGGTTTTATTACTTTTACTATTTTTATGGTGTTCATATTTTTTTTTAAACGTGTGAATCTGGTTTTACTTTTTTTTTTGCTGAGGGGTACTGTTGTTTGTGACCTGTGTTTAGGGTCCCTGTAGCCCTGATTCCTCTTTTGGGCTATTTGTTTTGTGGTTCGGTTTTTGTGACGCCCCCCATTTTTTCCTTGCTGCCTGGTGCCATTTGCGGCAGCCATCTTGGGGGGGTTAGCGGTCCAGTTGTTTTTTGGATCACTAATTGCCTCTTTCAAGCCCGTCTGCGCCCGTCCACGCCAGGTCGGGCCTGGGGGCCTGCTTCCTTGATTCTACCTCAGAGGTTAGTGATGCCCCTTCTATCTACTGTTATTCCTCTAAGGAACTGCATGACATGAGAGTCTCAGGGAACAAGGAATGTTTTATATGTAGAGAGTGTACTAGAGATACATGGCGCTGCCCTGCCTGTTACTGGACTTTCAATCCCAGGGGGGTTGAGTTGGAGGCAGGGGGTAATCCTCTTACCTCCTTGCTCTACACTAACTGCCGCTCTTTGGTCGCCCACAAACTTGATATTAATTTACTGTTAACTGAGGTCTCTCCTACAGCATTGTTTCTAACCGAAACATGGATGAATGATACTTCTGATCCCGATATTAGCCTGGCATTACCTATTGGGTATCGAATTGCCAGATTAGACAGAGGGATGGCAAGAGGAGGGGGTATTGCAGTCATTTATAGGGACTGTTTCAGCCTCTTCAGTTAGTGGAGGGAAAAGGGATGTTTTTTTCTCTAGCTCTTAACCCTCGGTATACCTTCTCTGGGATCCTAATTTATCGCCCCCCAGGCCCCTCGGAAAAGTTTGTAGACTCTCTCTTAGACTGCACGGCAGAATTTATAGGTGCCAGACCTAATCTTACCATCATAGGAGATTTTAATATTTATGGTGAGATCCCGGAACGAACAGATTCAAGGCGTCTACTTGGTGGTATGGAAGCAATGGGTCTGCCCCAACTTGTTAAAGGCCCCTCCCACGAAAAGGGTCATACTATTGACTTAGTGTTTAGTAACACTCCTGCCCTGACATGTAGGTCTCCGACCCCACTAGCGTGGTCTGATCATTTTTTTATTTCTATTGAATTAACCATGGGTACAATGGTGAGTGGGAGTAAGCCTGTTGTTCAGGTCGGGAGATCGTGGAATAAATTGGATAAAGAGAATTTTTTAGTCACTTTGGAGTCTATTAAGTCCAGTGTCATGAGTAAGAGGGGATCTGAAGTTGATGCTTTCAGTGACTGGATCAATGAAAGTCTGGGCATAGTTCTTCCCCTGAGGAAAAAATCTGGTCCGCGTAGAACAACTAGTGCCCCTTGGTTTACCCCCTCATTACTTCTCCTAAAAAAGGAATGTAAAAAGTTAGAAAGAACTTGGAGAAAGCTGTTTGTTCCAGCAGATAGGGAAGCTTACAAGGGGGCTATCAGAAGGTATCATGCTGAAATCAAGGAGGCACAGAGGGTTTTCTACCAGCAGAAAATTGAGGGAGCGGCAGGTTCCCCCAAAGTAGTATTCCAAATATTAAAAGATATTCTACAAGCACCGGTGAAAGACAATCCTTTAGAGGCTTCCATAGAACACAGCAATTTATTAGCTGAATTTTTCCACCAAAATGTTTTAGACATCTATGCCACTTTTGGGGAGAAAAGTCCTTCACTGAAGGAGGAGGAGTTTGTTAATGGTGTTAATACAGCCTGTCTTTCTCACTTTAACCCTCTTTCACAAACTCAAGTGTTAAATTTCTTGAGTGCCCTGAAATCAGGATCCCCCCTGGACCCTGCCCCTCCTCACATATTTGTGCAGGGGGCGGAAGTTATTGTTCCTATGCTGACACATTTACTTAATGATTCTCTTTCAAAAGGAGTAGTACATAGCTCTTGGAAGCATGCTATAGTGAAACCGCTATTAAAAAAACCTTCTCTTGACCCGAGAGTGTTGACGAATTTTAGACCCATTTCCCTTTTGCCCACCCCAGCTAAAACTTTGGATAAATACATCAATTGGCAACTTTATACCTTTTTAGAAGAGAATAGGTTGCTCCATCCCACTCAGATGGGTTTTAGAAATGGTCACAGCACGGAAACTGCATTAATTGCAGTTACGGAAGAGGCTAGAAAGCGGGTTGACCAGGGTCTCACCACAGTGATTATTATGCTGGACTTGAGCGCAGCTTTTGACACAGTAGACCACCAGGTATTGATCCAGAGAATGAGGGACTTCGGAATTAAGGAATAGGCACTTGCCTGGTTTACTTCCTTCCTACAGGACAGGTCCTTTCAGGTCCTAGATCGATCGTTCCTATCAAACAAACTACAGTGCAGGTGTGGTGTACCTCAGGGCTCTGCCCTTAGTCCGACACTGTTTAACATTTATATGGCTCCCTTGGCCTCTTTGGTGGAATCATTTGGGATAGCATTAGTGTCCTATGCTGATGACACCCAACTGGTGGTTTCCTTTTCTGCTAATGAGACCTCAGAAGGAGCCGCGTTCCTTACTTGTATGCAAGCGGTCTCAAGCTGGATGACTCAGAGTAAATTGCAACTAAATGAGGAGAGGACGGAAGTCATGATACTGGGCCCTGAACCAAAGCCTGGCATTTCTCGCACCTGTCCTTTGGTACTTAGTGAGTTCCCTCCTCCCAAAAAACATGTGAAGAGCCTGGGGATCAGTCTGGATCCCCTTCTGACGCTAGACCTGCAGGCTACGAACATATCTACTACTTGCTTTGCCTTACTGAGACTTCTTAGGAAGATTTTTGTTATTCTTCCAGCACTGGCTAGAAGACTCGTTGTGCAAGCTGTTATTCTTTCATGGCTAGACTACGGGAATGGCCTTTTTCTATGTTCCCCAGTATATGTTAAAAATAAATTACAAAGAGTTCAAAATGCTGCGGCTCGTTTACTACTGAACATCCCAAGAAGTTCTTCTGTGAAAGCTGGATTGGCCTCCTTGCACTGGTTGCCTGTTGTACAGCGGATCAAATTTAAGGCTCTATGTCATATCCACAGGTCTTTGCATGATAGAGGACCTATGCTCCTTAGGAACTTGGCCACTTTTTATAGGCCAAATAGAGATTTGAGATCCACTACTCTTGCTTTAGTAACTGTACCGAAAATAAAGAAAGCAAGATGGGGTGGGTCCTCTCTGATGTTTTTAGGAGCCAAATTGTGGAACTCGCTGCCTCTTAATCTTCGGCTGATGGAGCAAGAACTGGAATTTCGAAAGGCCTTGAAAACTTAGTTATTCTAGGTCCAGTTGTTTTTATTCCTTTCTTGTTGCGTATCACTCTCTTCCCCTCTGTGGTTAGGGTTTAGTAGCGCTGGGAAACCCGAGGGTAGCCATGCGCTCTATAAATGGTGTAACGTAACATAACTTCACAGCACCCACACCTCATCAATAAAAATTATTTTTCCCATTTTGCACTACCTCACCGTCTCGTCCACGACTACCATGTCCCCACAAAACCATTCAAGTTTCACTGATGAGTTGAAGGTTATGGTGAACAAAATTGTCAGAGTAGAGCCATACCTTTTTGGAGCACAGTCCAGTAAACATCATTAGCCAGGAAAATAGAGTTGTGACAAAAGATAGAGTACAGGGTGAATTCTGTAGGTAGTTACCCACGCACAAGGGATGACATCAGAAAGAGGTGGAATGACCTTAGGGGGAAGGTATGTTTTATTGCCACCAGGCACCAGCTTGCGGTCCTCAAAACTGGTGGTGAATCCCCCACCTCCTTACCCTACTTTCACATCATGGGAGGAGAATGTCTTGGACATCCTGCATCTTGAGGGCCTGATAGGAATACCTGGGGGAGTGGAGTCAGGTATGTCACAACACCTATTATGTCACCAAACAGGTTTGTCTTCCACAGATCACCTTTCTCCACCTCAATGTCTGGATCAAGGATGCGCACGGTCCAGGTTCGACCCGAAGATTTGCTGCGTGGATTTGCGGCGCGTTATGCACACCACTGGTCATCCCCGTGTGTTCTAAGAATGGCCAGCAATGTCGCCTGCCCTGTGGGAAAACCCACATAGAAGCAGGTTCTGGCCATTGGTGGTCAAGATGCACTTATCAGTGCTATTCTATGAAAGGACTACATTACCCATCTTTTTAGAGGCAGCAGCCATCTTGGGGTGTGGCTGGCCTACAAAGCCCTGCCACACCCAACATCGTGGCTCACTATTTTGAAGACTTCGATGCAGGCAGACCTCAAGGGACCTTCTTCTGGAGCAAAGCAGAATTTCTTCAAAGGCAGCTTGGCAGAAACTCAAAGGTTCCAGTTATTCCCTTTTGGGAATTCAGAGACGAGTAGGTCGTACTTGTGGGCGGTAAGGTCGTGAAGAGCCCAAGGCAGAAGGGAGTTGTTTCTCCCTAACTTTCAGCATTCCCCTAGACTAACAAGCTTGGCAAAGCACTTCAGTTCACGGCAGCAAAGGTGCTTGGCAAAACGCTTCAGTCCACGGCAGCCAACGCGCTCAGTAAAGCACTTCAGTTCACAGCAGCAAACGCGCTTGGCAAGGTGCTTGAGTTCACGGCAGCAAACACGCTTAGCAAAGCATTTCAGTTCACGGCAGCAAACGTGCTCGGCAAAGCGTTTCAGTTCACAGCAGCAAACGCGCTTGGCAAAGCGCTTCAGTTCACAGCAGCCAACGCGCTCAGTAAATCGTTTCAGTTCACGGCAGCAAACGCACTTGGCAAGGCGCTTCAGTTCACGGCAGCAAACACACTTGGCAAATCGTTTCAGCTCACGGCAGCAAACGTGCTTGGCAAAGCGTTTCAGTTCACGGCAGCAAATGCGTTTGGCAAAGCGCTTCAGTTCACGGCAGCAAATGCGCTAAGCAAAGCACTTCAGTCCAAGGCAGCAAAGGTGCTCAGTAAAGCGATTCAGTCCACGGCAGCCAACGCGCTCAGTAAAGCGCTTCAGCCCACAGCAGTAAACACGCTCAGTAAAGCGCTTCAGTCTACGGCAGCAAACGCGCTCAGTAAAGCGCTTCAGTCCATGGCAGCAAACACGCTCAGTAAAGCGCTCCAGTCCATGATAGTAAAAGCGCTCAGCACAGAGCTTCAGTTTATCGCACCAAGACGCGCTCTGTAAAGCGCTTCAATTCACAGAAGCAGCATGCTCCAGTACATGCGCTTTTCATGTACAAAAGAATCTTGTTTAAAAGAGTGTGGCAATATTAAGAAATCATTGTTCATTGTTTTATGATGCATTATATGTGAGATACATGCTAAGATGCTTTACATTGTTTGAAGAGACCTCTTTAAGTGTTTAATGAGTCTTCTAAAAAGAGATTTATGTTTAGAGTTTTATCAATGCATTGGTGGTTCTATGATTGATATTTCAGAGAGTGTCCATGGTCTAAAACTCTGTTTTTCTTGGGACTCTGAGGTCTCAGTTCATTCTGTTGTTGTGATTTACAGAAGGGGCTATTTGTCCAATTACAAAGAGTTTTCAATCTGGAGTTATGGAGATGCATGTATACAAAGGCTTTGATGGTGAATTAGATTGTCAATAATGAGTATATGCATGCTTGTACTAACCTTTTCAGATCTCTTTCCCAGCTGTTCCCTGCCCTAATTCCCTTCCCCCCGCCTGGCTACATCGTAACTCTGTGCTATTAAAGCTTCCTGAGTCGATGACGCCGGGAGGTGGGCCTTCTTGTTCAGCGACGTGCAGATCCCGAGTAAAAGCCACCGTGACACTCAGTGATCAAACCACCCTGTGTTCAAATGTCTAAATACCCCTCGCTGGCATCCACATGTCAACTAAATTCACCTGGGGCCACAGTGTCTGTGTATGGCATGGGTAGTACATTGACTGACAGCACTACAACTCCCAGAAGGCACCTGTAAGAAAACAAGAACAGTGTACCACATTTTAAACTAACTATCAACATAACCCCTCCTGAATGAACCACTATTAAACAGTCCATGGAAATGACAGGAATGCTATTCCCCATTACCAGTACTATTACAAGCAAAACACAGCTATAGCTGTGTACCCTACGAAACTGGAATTTGGGAAAAGCTTTGTGAGAATATTATATACTCACCTGGGGGAAAACTATATGGCAAACTGGATGTACTTGTAGAAAAACCATACAGAGGCCCAGGTCAAATGGTAACTCCCAAACGGTTTGCTCATTGTCCAGCTGTTAGTTGAATCAATTATGCCATACACCTTACTTGGAGAGAAATGTACAATGTCATGCCTTTCCTCAGACAAGATATTTGAAAACATATTAGAAAACAACAGCATACTCCAAGGGCTTAGAGCATGCGTTATGAAATTGTAAATCTCTGTGTCTCACGTTGCTCTAACCCAGATTTGGAAGCAAGCTGTCATTGTCATATGAGGGGATCATGTGAAGGCAGTGTGTGCATGTCACACAGCATGTCTAGTTGTCAAAGTTAAACATCACATGTAGCATCACTTACAGCAATTGTGTGTTCCACTTCGCCCACAGGTAACCTTGCCATTCCAACATGGAGGGGACACCAGACACTGACACTACCCCTCTGGATGAAGGCCCCAGTGATGAAAACACCCCTGGATGTTTGGACACTGAGGACGAAGCAGGCCCATCAGGAACACCTGGTCACTCAGCAACCGTGAGCCTCACCCTGCCCACATCAACTTTTCCCAGCCCTGTTGCATTCACATCACAGGCAACCATTTGTCCCAAACCTGTGTCCCAAGGACAGTGTCTTCCATTGTTTTACCCCAGTATAGGTACCTTAGACTCCTGTTGTCACCCCTGAAAATGATTGTCCTGCCACCATTGAGAGTGGGCACACTATGTCAGGGGTATAGTTATGTGGGGTAGGGTGCCTGGGAGGGATGGTGTGGGCTACAGTATGGGGGATCCAAGGGATAGAACTGACCATGACACTATCTTGCAAGTCTTGTGAGCCTTCCAATATTCCCAAGGCATGATGGGCCAGGTACTGACCATCCTGGGGGAGATCAGACAGCTGCAGAGGGAAACACCCACCAAGAAGCTATGCAGCAGTGGCAGGCAGGCACAAAATGCCATCCTGGCTTACATTGCTGGGGTTCTGAGGGACATGAATATCCCCCTGAGAAGGTTTTGTACCCAACATCAGGCCTTTTCAACTAGCAATGAAACATCAATCCCTTCTATATCTGTGGTTGTGGTTCCTAGTGGAATGGAGGCCCTGCCAGGGGAAAGCAATGCCTCAAACACCCCACCCTCTGTAACAGAAGAACCCCCCCACAGATGTGGACGTCCACCCAGACACCCAGGAGGAGCTGATGCCAAGACCGAACCCACTGACAGGAAGTGAAGCTCTACTGATTGGTTTCTCTTGTGTGGCACAGATACACCCTGTTGAATGTTCTGAAACCTATCTCCATTTTCCTATGGTACTAGAACACTGGACTTGTGTTCCCAAATTGTGTAGCAGCTACCCTGATGATTTCTTCCACAATGACTGAACCCTTCACTGTTTACTTTCTGTTATTTATTAATCATATCACTAATGTTGCTGTGCACTCCCCAATAAATACCACTTAACCACAGATCATGTGTTAATGTGAAAAATCAACTATTTACAACTGTCATGTATGACAACTCTTGTACCAAAATGTTCCTCTCTAATGTAAAACTTTATCATGGTCATTACGAATGTACCTTATAACCAGGATACATTTAGCATTGACAATGTAATATATACGACACAAATCACTTGTATTGTACTTATCCACATATTTATTTGGAGAATCCCAATTGCCACATAGAGAAGTACTGCTGCTAACTTTATTGTTTCAGCATAGGTGTCATACACTACAAACACACAGACTTCTTACGTTAGGGACATGTCAGCCTTTCACTATCCCAGGAGGCAAACAGATTGCTTCAATGTATCATCAGCTAAAACCTTATCACATTCCAATACCATAGCTCCCAAATGGCCATACCCAGTGAAACAGATAGAGTTCAGTACTTGTGCCCCCAGTCATGGAACCTTCCACTTACCATGACAGGTATCTGTAGGCTTGCCACTCACCTATGTCAGTCTTCAGACACATGCACATTGGTCTACAAAGTAGAAACACACTGACAGCTATGTACAAGTTAGGTCACACACAACACAGACCATTATGATGTTAGAGGGTCTAGATAACACATTATAACATGTGTCAGCGACATATGAACACACACCTGGCACCATTGGTCCCGCCTCCAATACCAAACATGTCTTTAGTGTGGGAAAGGACACTACCATCCCACTGTCCTGACAGTCTGGGCGTAGAACTCACACACCACAAATCTTATGCCGGACAGCACTCGGTTTAATCCATGTTCAGTTCACCTCAGTCTGTAAAACCCATCTGCCTGTGACACTGTGTGATATTGCTAAATAAGGATGAGCCACGCAGTCAATTTGTAATCTGTACTTGACTATCATAAAGTATAGGCCACATTGATAAGTTAAAGTTACACTGCCAAATCATGTCTACAGATGTGACTTTGATTGTGCAATTTCAATACATTAGACTGCATACATAACTGTTCTGTCCACAAATCCAAGTAACAATCAACATGCATATCCATGTCATTGGCTTTGGAGCCATTTATTACCTGTCTGAGGGTCATAATAAGAACCTTATCTGGCATTCCTAATCTCACTAATACATCACTGAATCACTTTTGTGACATCACATCACATACCTTGAGACAGTTGAAGTACTGATTGATGAGATCATCCCTGATGCCTCAAGCTTCATCCTATTGATGCTCATCCTCACTTGGCAAATCTACATTTCCACCCACAGGATCTGCTGGCTCCCCCTCATCTGGTATGAATGGTGTCTGGCGTCTCAGGGCAAAGTTGTGGAACACGCAGCAGGCAAAAATAACATGACAAACCTTGTAGGGTGAGTAGAGGAGGGCTTCTCCAGACTTGTCAATATGGCAAAACCTTGGCTTCAGGAGCCCAAAAGTCTGTTCCACAACACCCCTTCTCCTTCTGTGGGCCTCACTGAAGCAGATTCCCATGGAGTGGTTGGGTACCTCACTGGTGTCAATAACCAATGATGGTTTGGGTAGCCAGAGCCCCCTGTAAGGCATAGCTACACCAATTCAAACATTAAATTTGGAGATCCACATATATGGTAGCAGAAATAAGATGCAGATACACCTGACATATATGACTTACCAGCCAGGCCCTCTCTGTGTACTGTTGTGTCATCAGCAGTGGGATATTGCTGTTCCGCATGATGAAGGAATTATGGACTGACACAGGATATTTTGCACAAACTTGTGAAATGTAGAGTTCAGCCAAGCACACCACTTGGACGTTGATAAAGTGGAATTTTTTCTTGTTCCTATATACCTGTTCATTGACACTTAGGGCAAACAAGGGTACATGGGTGCCATCTAAGGCTTCAACCACAATTGTAATGTGTCCCAAACTATAAAAATCAGCCTTCACGTGGGCCAAATCCTCATGTTGGGGAAATCTGATGTAGCTGTCCAGGAGTTTAAAACATTTCAGACAGTACAGCCTTTATTTGAAACCCGAATGAACATAGGCTGAAACATCCCTGCAGTTAAGGCCACTGTATTTTTAAATGACCCAGTGGCCAGGAAGTGTAGCACTGAAATGACTTCGACAATGGGAGGCATGCCATTGTTATTGCAAATGGCAGGCATCAGATCGGGCTCCAACTTACAACAGAGATCCATGATTGTTTGCCTATCCATTCGATATATTTGGGTAACATGTATCTCCTCCATGGGGTGCAGGTCTGCTAGTAGGAAGTACACTGGAGTTTGTCTTGCTATTCTCATGGCAGGGTAACTATGTGGGACAATACCAGTATGTATGTGAATGACTCAATCTACAAATCATAAGGATAATCACACCAACGTCATGCATAAATCTACATTATGGCCCTGATTCTAAGCCGCCGCCCGCCAAGCGGGAACCGCCAGAAGACCGTACCGCGGTCAAAAGACCGCGGCGGTCATTCTGGGTTTCCCACTGGGCTGGCGGGCGACCGCCGAAAGTCCGCCCGCCAGCCCAGCGGGAAACACCCTTCCCACGAGGAAGCCGGCTCAGAATGGAGCCGGCGGAGTGGGAAGGTGCGACGGGTGCAGTTGCACCCGTCGCGAATTTCAGTGTCTGCAAAGCAGACACTGAAATTCTTTGTGGGGCCCCCTTACGGGGGCCCCTGCAGTGCCCATGCCATTGGGCATGGGCACTGCAGGGGCCCCCAGGGGCCCCACGACACCCCATACCGCCATCCTGTTCCTGGCGGGCGAACCGCCAGGAACAGGATGGCGGTATGGGGTGTCAGAATCCCCATGGCGGCGCAGCAAGCTGCGCCGCCATGGCGGATTCCCATGGGCAGCGGAAAGTCGGCGGTACACCGCCGGCTTTCCGCTTCTGGCCGCGGCTGTACCGCCGGGGTCAGAATGCCCGGCAGAGCACCGCCAGCCTGTTGGCGGTGCTACCGCCAACCTCCGCCCTGGCGGTATTTACCGCCAGGGTCAGAATGACCCCCTATGTCACCTGAAATGGAGAAAAAGTTGTACTCAGCACATACCTAGGCAACATTTGACTAATCACTATACTCAGATCCTCTAACCTGTCACATGTTCTTGAAATGGTGATACATGTTGCTGACAGTCAAAGTGACATCAACTTACTTAATATGTGAAACATATTTGGTACAACTACACTATGTTCAAATTGTCATTACTCTGCTGAAAATAGTGTTTCATGTACATAACTCAGGATACATAATTTTCACATCCTCTACATATTACATACTCATTGCTACATGTTTGCATAAAGCCAGCACTTAACACATTATCATAAGTATGATTTTTACTAAATGTCACACCTTTCACATCCTTAAAGTACATATATGAGTCTTAAAATGGCAGCTGCCTGACCTACTGTACTGGACATCAGGAAGTGACCTAACTCCGCTGGAGGATGTTGTGATGGCGGTAGGTGGTCACAACCGTGTTGGACATTGCCATTGAAACACACTACTGTGCCATTGAAACACACTACTGCCTTTGGTGGACTTGGGCTAATGGCAACCTCCACTGGTGGTGACGGTCCTGTGCATGGTGGATGTGACCTCCATCTTTTGCTGAATCCCCCACTTGACTCCTGACACTGCTGCCAGCAAGACCTCCACGACCCGAGCTGCTGTGTACTACCTCTGGGAGCAACCATGCCACATCCAACATGTGATAGGGTCCCTGCCTTCTCTCCGCAAGAGCTGGACAAACTTATGGCGGAGGTCCTACCCCTGTATTGACAGCTCTGTGGTGCACCAGAGGAACAGGTAAGTGCAATAGAATAACAATAGTTGAAATGTAGTGTGTATGATGATGTAGATGAAATGTGCTGGAATGAAGGATTGAAGTAATATGTCTCGGTAGATGCACATGTGCACATGTGCATAGAAATAATCTGAGCCCTGATACATAGTAGGGAGTGTGTGATGTATGTACCCTGATCCACAAAATTACTTTAAAAATTATAATTGATTGTGGCATTTGAATTAGTTGTTTACTTATACCATGTTAAGGACAAGCTTGTGGTCTGGTCATATGTTTCTAGTCAACACCTTGTACTGGATATGCATGCTGTATGCCTGACTCCACTTCACACATGGCCTGACTGCAGATGGTCATTCGACAAAGAAGGAGATGTTGGAGGAAGTATGTGTTTGGCTACTTGCACTATCCTTTTTTTCCCCCTACTGGGGTTGGTATAATGTATATGGACATGGCTTTTTCCTCTTTTCTCTGTCACTCTTGCAGGTCAACACCCACCAGAAAAAGGGATTGGACGTTCCATCATTAAGAAAGTGTGGACCCTGGAAGTCCACAGCAGGCTGAGCACCCACTGTAGGAAGGGGTGGGAGGACCTGAGACGCTGGGCCCAGAAGACTAAAGAGGCCCAGCTGGGTATGTCTTTCCAAGGAGGAAGGGGTGTTCATTGGAAATTTGACCCCCCTAACATTGGCGGTGGCCTACCCTGATTTGGATGGGCATTTGAGGGCAGCACAGCAGCCACAAGTGTATAAGAACATACTTAACATACTTAACACATTTTCATCCCTCTGCCAGGTCAGTGTATTATTTGAAAGAATCTAAGCTGTGACAATGTGGTAAGTGCAGAAGGTAAAAGATATCCTGGGAAAACACAGATGTAAACTCCTCAACATTGATACACAGATGTGCACATTCTAAGGTGTATAGGGACATATTACTCACTTATGTTATCCCTTCTGTACAAAAGTATATGATGATGCACATGTGACTGTGTCCTATGTGTACCACTATACTGCTTTAAATACCCTTCTGGTTGCTCCACACCACCTTCAGATCCATATTCCTAAATCCTGATAGTAAGTTGTCCAGGTGTTTGCTCTCTGCACATTCCAATGTCCCTTGATCAATGTCTATGTGCTACATAGCGTCTGACAGGTTGAGGACAGTCCTACTTTTCATGAGGTTTCAGATGAGTGACAACTTCATGTGAGACTGTGATGTCCATCTGACATTTCACATGCCATACTTGCTAAACTTACTCAGAGCTGTTAGTAGGTGTGCCGCTTTGGTAAGTGAGGATTGTACATTGGCACCTGTAATGTCTCATCAGAGTGGACATCCTACATGTAGGAAACCATGTAGGTATCGCTAGACTCCTATTGCAACACATACATTGACATCAGAGCTCTGAATGTTAGTAGCATGTACATGTTCTTTGGATGGTAAGCATCTCCACAGCTATTTCCTTAGTCAGTGTGTTGTAGGCATGCTAAATAGGCCAGGCATCTTATCAACAATTATCGTCTTTACTGGCTTTTGCGAGCATCATGTGTACATTGTAAAGTTCTGTCATAAGTCAACATTGTGATGTAACGTAAACATGTTTTCTTTAGCTATTTTGGATATATTTTGCACGCTTTTACTATGGAAATCGATTGTTTGCACTGACTACATTGTGGTGCAGTGTGGTAGTCCTAAGACCACCAAACTCATAATAACCCCCATTGTTTGATGATGAATACATGATAAATATTCACTAAAACCCGATGTCCCCACATTATCATTTGTGTGCATTGTAGTTTTACCAGTGAAACTGTATGTCTGTGGAAATGTATTGGCCATTTCAATGGAAAATGTCCTGTCTGTAAATGACAGTGCGCTAGCGCACAGTGCTTTAGTTACATAAAAAACAAATGCCCGCCTCATGTCTATTCAAGCTAGGTGAGTTGCAAAGGTTTGTTGTTCTAAAAATTGGGTCATTGTTCCGAAACATTTAATAAGCACTGTATAAGAGGATTCCTCCAGCTCTTCTTTAGGGGCATGCCCTTAAGGGAATATAAATGGAATACTGCATTATATATATAAGCCAGTGGTTCCCAAACATTTTTGACCCGCCGCTCCCTTGACCAATTGGCCTTTGGCTGCGGTTCCCCATTATGTTACTTTTTTTTTAGTTGGTGGAGGATAGAAGCCCGGCCTCCAGAGTACTTCTTTTTTCCTCCCTGAAACTAATTGGGATGAAAGCATTATAATCATAGATGTAACTATATAGACAGTGCACACAAGGACTTTTTTTTCACACAAGCACCCAGTTGCTAGGTTCATGTATCTGCCCATCGTCCTCCAGGACAGCACAGTACAGGGTAGCCTGCACCCTCCTCCTAGGAACAAATGTTTCCTCAAACCCATCCCTTTCCTCTGTTGTAGCAGCACATCATTGAGGGGCACTGTCAGGTCAGCCTCTGAAGTCACGTGAGCAGTGCAAAGGAGAGCTGTCAATCAGGCCATCCATTGAGTGAGTCAATGTGGGCAATCTGGGCACGTTTAGTAGAAACAGTGGATGATTGCAGGCACTGACCACTCACACAAGCTTGCACTCATAATGAATAGGATAATGCACAGATGTAGGGTGAGTGACTGCATGGTTATGCAAGCCCTCAAACTGGACTGGAAGACCAGGAAATCCACCCTGCCTCTAAAACGAATTAATTCAGAAATGGACCAGAGCTACACAGGCCATGTCTAAGGTAAAGATATGCCTGAAATTTCTGTATACCTCATACTGAGGAAATAATAAAGAGAACTACTATAAGCCGTACTTTAAACATGAAATGAATGATAAGAGTGCAGGGCATTTCTTTTTTAAATATCAATAGGAGTGTAACCATTTGTCGCAGTATTCACCAATGATTCCCTTTAGTTTCTTTTGGGAGACCCTCACCAGCTATTTTCTACCACAAGTATATTATTACTCTGGTGTACTCATAGCTAATAGCATCATCATGGGGTCTCCTTCTTCCCCTAACCAAGGGGGTAGTTTCCACTTAAGTCCAGAAAACTATTAGGGATCCGAGAACAAAAGTACTAAAAAGTGCAGTGAAAGTGAGAAAGTGATCTGAAATGCCCCTATCACTCAGCTACAATCCAACTTTACTATGGCTGAGATAGGGTATGTTAAAAAATAAATATAATGTGATAGGAACGAATTAAGGCCCTCCGACGGAAGCACCGCCAACAGGCTGGCGGTGCTTCCCATGGGATTACTACTGCGGCGGAAGTGCCGCGGTCGCACCTCCGGGACCGGCGGTTTCCCATCACATTGGTCCCAGCGTTTTCCCACCACATTGGTCCCGGCGGTTGAAATCCCCCAGGGCAGCGCTGCCCAGGGGATTACGAGTCCCCCTCCCTCCAATCTTTTCATGGCGGTATGAAAAAACTGGCGGAAAGGGGAGTCGCGTTGCCCCCTGCCTTTGGCATGGGCAGTGCAGGGGCCTCCTGCCACGGCCCCATGGAGCTTTTCACTGACTGCATAGCAACTGCAGCTGCACCCATCGCACCGCCGCAACACCGCCGGCTCCATTTGGAGCCGGCTCCCATGTTGCGGCCGAGATCCCCGTTGGGCCAGCGGGCAGAAACTAGGTTTCCGCCTGCCGGCCCAGTGGGGATCTCCAAATGGCCACCGCTGGAGTGCGGCCGCATTGGCAGCTGCGCAGCGGATTCAACAAGTTGAAATGAGGGCCTATGTGTCCTTCACACATGACAGTGTTCAACATTATTACCAAGTGACAGTGCAAGAACTCCAAGACAAAACCTGAACATTCTCAGCAAAGTCACCTTGGAAGCTTGACATTTTGTTCCCCAATCTGTCCACAGTCCAGGTTGTGAAGCACTTGGACCCTAAGATGATGGCAATATACATCCAGGATGTCCTGTTCACTTATTGGAGGTGGGGGGATGTAATGTTCTTTTTTTATGCTGATTGTGGGCAGTGAGAGGAAGCGCCACTCACACAGCAAACGTACCTTGGGCGTTTTGCCAGATTGTGCTTTTAAGTCTACTGTGCTCAGCACTTTATTGTTGAGTTTTTCTGTCTTGCAACGCCTTCTGTGGTATGACGCAGTTTTGTTCACTGTTACCTGTATATGCGTTCCTGATGTGGTCTTGAGTACGGTGCTGCTGTGGTGGTGATTTGTTCCTTTGTACTGCATTACAAATCTATTATATATTGCTACATGCCGCAGTGGTGCTTGGACCCCCGCCCTACAGGCGGTCTGAGAACCACGTTACGACCCTGGCGGTCTTACTACCATCGGTGACAGGAAGTTGGTTCCCAAAGGGTGAAAGGCGGTCTGAGTCTTGGTCAGCCACGGCCGTGCTTGGTTCAGTGCAGTCACACTGATCACGAGTCCAGTTTCTGTCAGCCTTTTCCTGGCGGCGGCACCCCATTAAAAGGCTGGGGGGAACAGTGCTCGGGTCACAGGAGAGACCATGTCATGGGCAGTGGAAGGGGCTCCCTGCCCTGCCCCCTGCCGATCACCCTCAGAATATGCACTGCTTGCTACGGCAGTGAGTGCGCATTCCAAGAGTGCTGGGAGCACCCTCTGTTCAACTAAATTCGCTTCAGCTCCATATGAAGTCAAGGCTAATGCTACCATATGGTTTCCACCGGGCTGACTGTTAAAAACCTCTGTTTTTAGAGGTTTCCACCGGTCAGTTCAGTGGAAACCTTGTAATATGGCCAGAGAGGAGATCGCTAGCTCCACGGTTGTCTCCTCTCGATGTGTCTTGTGGTCTGGGTTTTGCACCGCCAGACTAGTAAAGAGTTTTTAATACCTGCCCTAGTCCCAAGAAGTGTGTCCCTTATGGCAAAATGTTGTGTTTTATTCTCTCTTTATTAATAATTTTTAAAAAGATATTCATCTTGTTAAGGCCTATTCACAAAGATATTTATGTGGGAATGTATATTTACTCTGAAAGTGCCTGTCACATCAATCAGGAGTTTACAAAGGGATTCCTGGCAGGAATAAATGAATCTACAACTGTGGAATAGTTTGCCAAGTGCAGGGAGAAATCAAAAGTAGCAAGTCTCTCTCACAGGATGGGAAGTTGATGTTTCAAGGCATGATTTACTTTCAAAATGCAGGAACTTACTGAAACACGAATGTTTGAGTACATTCCCAACTTCTTCTCTTACTACTTTCCACCTGAGGATAGTTGGAGATTTACTCCAGGCATTGGCAGGAAGAACACCTCTTGCAGAATGAGAAAAGGAATGGAGTAAACACAGATTTGATGCAGATCAGTTATAGGAGAAAATCTTTCTCCACAAGGAAATAATCCTTGTAATGCATAATTCACATGTTGTTGAAATGTCTTGCATACATAATATAAAAAAGTCAATAGGACAAAAAATCCCCCTATGCTCTTTGATCATACACTCAATTTGTCTGTTCTCATACTTGAACATGCTTCTAGCACCAGTTGTAAAAAATATTCAGTAATTATTCAAAAACAAGTCCCAACCTGTCAGTTTCTTTCATTGCTTTAACTGATCCATGATGTGTATTAGTTTATACTCAGACATCTATTGCTTCAGTAATCATGTTGGTTTTCCATAGGGTCATTGAGGCTATTAAAAATCCTTATTAGATTCTCATTTGTCAATATTGTTATCAACACTGAGGGGGTCATTACGAGTTTGTCAGTCTCAGGACTGCCATGTTGGGAGATGCCGTTGTATCTCCAAATTATAACCATGGTGGACTTCACTGCAGAATACAGCCAATCCTCTGCTGTCACCGCCAGTGTGGTCAGCTCACCACGGGTGCTTGTAGCAACCTTCAGGCTGGCGAACACCATGTTTCCATCGGATACATTATGAGGCTTCACAACACCACGGTTTCCACCTCAGTCATACCACCATGGAAACCCTGGCAGAAACCAACTCTGTAAAAGGAGACACCCACCTTCAAGAACACATACCTGTCTTGAGTCACCTTGGAACCTGAACTGCGCGTCCTCCCACTTCTCCTGCTCACACAATGACTCCGGAACCAGTGACGGCGATGATGACAACAACTGTATGGACACACACCTACCTGACACTATGGGGAAAAGGCAAAGTAACTATGCACACCCAACATACACATCCGGGAAGGGTGGTGACGGCAACATACACACGATCCTCACACACAAAAGCACATTCATACATAGCCACATACACACACGCACACACATACTACACACACCACAGCCAACACACATGTGCAATACCCATACCCACCCACAGACACACAGCACCGGCACAGTCACACACACCAATACACAACACCACTGAATATCACAACTACACCACAACCGCAACAACACAAAAGCTTCAGCAAGCAAACACAATACATACCTCCACCTAACACTATATACATACACCAACAAGTAACAACACCTGACAACCAATACAAACAATCACACAGCCATATAACGAAGCATACGTCATACCACGCAAACATACCACACAATGGTTCTGATATACCAATCACCACATACACGCACAAACACTCTACAACCACACAAGGGTGAAAAACGCCACCAAGAACACATTTCAACCCAAACAATACACACAATATCAGCATGTCCCAAATACAAAGATGTCCTACACATGCTACATAGCCATTACAGTGGTACAAATGCCAGGGCGACACCCACACATGCTGCCCAGACACAACTGCTAGCACAACCAACACACACACACACACACACAATTTCCTCACACACAAACCAAAGCAGGCAAGACCAAAGCATCCATGTGGAAAGAAAGGCAGGACAAACATCTTACCATGTGGCCATCAACTGGTTGGCCCAGATATATTAGAAAAATAAATATAGAAATAAATAAATAACTATGTACAAGATAAAAGGCCATAGGCCAGTCCAAACAGCAATGTGCACAGTGCAGAAATGGCACATCTGTGTGCCTCTAAATGACTCCTGACTGCTATATGACGTCCACAGGGCAGAGGCATCAAGGGGACAAGCAGGAACTTCAGGGATTGGGGGGGCAAAAGGGGGATTTGGGCTTTGGTTTGGGAGGGAGCTCTTTTGGCTCTGGCTTGGGATTGGGCTTAGGGTTAAGTTTGGGAGAAGGTTGGGAGCACTGGGAAGGGGTCGCCTTCTTTGCAGGATAGGGGCATGGGTATTAGCAGGGGGCAGGGGAGGACTTGGAAGTAGAAGGGCTCGACTTGGGGAGGGACATAGACCATTTGGGGGGTATCACAGGGTGGGAGAGGAGTAGGGAAGAGGAAAAACTCTGAGAGGAACACCCTTTTGGACACATGGAGCACTCATGGCAAAAGTGTTTGGAAGTGGAGTTAGAGGGATTGGTTGTAGGAGGTGTCTTGGTGGATGCCTTGGGTGCATGTTTGTGCAAGGAATGCCTGTAGGTGCTGGGTATCTGTGGGTGGGTGAGTGTCGGTGTTTATGTGCCTTGGGAGGAGGGGGAGGTTGTGCAGGCAGATTCCATGCTGGATGGGTGTCTGTCTGTTGAGGTGGTGTTTGCAGGTATGGACAATGTGCTGCATATGGCTGTGTCAGTGGTTGCAGTGTCTGCAGATGTGGTGACTGGGGTGGATATCTGTGGGTCTGCTATTGTGTTGACTGTGGGTAAGATAGGTGTAATGGGTAGATTGGTAATGTTGGTGTGGTGTCTGTGGGTTTGTCCGGTGTAGTGTCGGTGAAGGTGGGGGGGGTGGGGGAGTCTGTGCAGGTAATGGATGTTGGTGTGTCTGCAGGTGCGTGTTGTTTGTGTGCATGCCATTGGTGGGTCTTGTGGTGCTTGTGTCTAACAGCTGTAGCCTTGGATGTTGAGGTGGGTGCATGCTTATCTGTCTGTGTGCTTTGGCAGGGATGGGGAAGAGGGTTCTGGGATTTGGAAGAGGTAGGTGGGGGGCGGAAGACAAAGGGTGACTGGCTGCTGTCAATGTGGAGGCCAGAGCCTGAAAGTATCTCTGTAGGCCAGCCAGCGCACCATGAATGTCCTCCAGGAATGTATTACTCTGTTGGACTTGAGTTGCCAGAGCCTGGATGGCATTCACAATGGTCGGCTGACCCACAGAGATGAACCTCAGGAGGTGAATAGCCTCCTCAATGAGGGCAGCAGGGCTGACAGGGGCAGAGGCAGAGGTGCCTGCGGCAAAGGAGACTCCCACGCTCCTGGGTGAGTGGGCACAGACAACTTGGTGGGGAGCTATAGGGAGAGCAGTGGTGGTAAGGGGGGTGGCGGACAAAGATGGTGCTGGTGTGGTCCCAGAAGGGCCCTCCACCACCAGGGAGTGTCCACTGGAGGAGGATTCCGAGGATGATGTTGAAAATCTGGTCTCCCCGTGGCACTCCCCTCGCCCTCCGTGCCAATGGGTCACTGGTCGCAGCACCTGGGTCCTGTGGCTAATGCGGATACACACAAATAGAGAGAGAGGAGGGAGAGATAGTGAGTGCGAGGGAGAGAGTTAACATATTCCTCACATACACACATGTTAACATGCACATTTGTAGGTATACATCTCCTGCCTAGGCTATCTCTGGTGCTAATACACATATCCTACATCACATCACAAGATGTTATCACTAGTCAGCCCTGCATGTCAACACTCACAACCACATCTATATCCAAGTAAGATAGCCCGACTGGAGTTAACTACATAATCACCAGCAAAGCCATGTTTGCATGCACATCATGCCCTGGCTGAAGTACAAATGACTACCTGAATCCTGATCATAGCTCCCCATACTCCTATCACCCATTGGAAGTGCAGGTGACTGAACAAAACACTTTAAGGCCTGCACAGTAACCACACCTGATCAGTCTATGTCCATTGTAATGTCCCTTAATAGTAAAGATTACTCCGCTCACAGACCACACAGCACCTGCCTGTCACATAATATGGCTGACCTAACATTCTGTACAGAAATGCCAATATTGATCTTATATTTGAAGTAGTCAATACAAGTTGGACACTCATGCAGGTGACATCTGATCTGTAGAATACATGTCTGGGGTACAGACCTGATTAGTCAGACACAATCACAGAGGAAGAGCTGCAGACACCAAACACACACATAAAACAACTAATCATAAATCTAGGTGCATCTACAATGCCCTATATAGCACACATTACACATCCATGGTAAATCACTGAGTGCATTGTCACAAATGATGAACTTCAGGAACCCACATTTTACATCATAGGCCACATACTATTCCACATGGCATGCAGATACATTAGTTGGACCTTACAACATGATAAAACCACCTTACTCACACCATTCCTGACATGTGAAGACCTGTACCTAGGGCCAGACAACACACATGTCAGACTGAAATGACATGTATGCATACTGTACACAGGGACCTACATGACTGCAATTGCACTCACAACAGATCCCGCTACTACATAGGGCAGCTCCTGGAATGATGAAACAACTAAAAGTTCTTATCACCATCTCCTAAGTCATAGAAAACCTTATCCTGCCCAAATCACACACATCAGCTAGGCCAAGGTTAGCTGTCAGTGCCCAACTCCATCACATGCGACCCCAAGAACCATTGAGACATGATGTAGGCTGCAACTAAGCAATTTTATAATGTAATTGGAAGCCATTGGCATACATGGCATTTACATTGCAACTTGTCAAAGGCGACATCTGCCTAGGCACTTACCACCTCTAGTACAATCCCATTGGGTTCAGTCCCCACAAGTAAAGCACATTAAAATGCATGATGAGTCCAATTATACCAAATCACACACCCACATCAATTTGTCCTACTGTTGCTACCTTCACATACCCCATCAATAGAAGATGAACATACAATGGGAATACAACTACCAAGCCATAAGTACAGTCCTACACAGGCCATATCTCTTGTGTAAATTAGATGGCTGCCTCACAAGGAGTCTATACCTGTACCAGTACTAGATGTCTATAGCTCCTGTACCAAAAATGATAGTCAGCCTGTTACACATACAGGTGATCAATACAGATGGGAGTGGACAGTCACCTTAGAGCCACTAATGCTCAAGTGCTGATGGATGGATCAGGCCACATGCGATGGGTCGGGTGATACACAAGCTCCTAGCTATAGAAATGGCAGGAAGGAGTAAGACATGTGGCTATTTCATTTTAACAACTCCACATGCAGACATGGAGATGTCTTTATATAGGAGATGTTAATCTAGTGATGGCAAACCATGAAGCTACATCTACAACTAATACTCAGGCCAGGTGAGAACTACCCATGTCCACCAGTCTACATTCATGTTGCCCTTACTATATTGTCACAGAAGCTACAGTGAGGCAGCACACACCATACAACCAGAGCCAAGTACCAGCATACAATCAGTACTCACCCTCTTGTGGCTGCTGTTTTGCCCTCAAATGCCCATTCATCTTAGGGTAGGCCACTGCCAAAATGCAGGTGATTGGGGGGGTCAGGGTCCCATGGACACCCCTCACTGATTAGAAGGACATCCCCAGTTGGGCCTCTGCATTAGTTCAGGCCCAACGTCTCAGGTCCTCCCACCGTTTGTGACAATGAATGCTCTGCCTGCTGTGGGCCCCAAAGGGTACGCACTTGCTTGACGATAGCACACCAGATCCCTTTCTTCTGATGGGCGTTCCCCTGCATTGATGTCACAGACAAAAGGAGAAAGTCATGTACGCTGGCACCATATCAATAGGAGTGGTCAATACACATGTCATAGCAAGTGCCCCCATATACTCACCCTCACTGCTCACACACCTTCACTTTTTGCACTCTCCTTGCATAAACTCCCTCACCGGTACACTTGCCCGAATCAACGTCACATGCAACCCCTATCACACAACTATGGCATATGACTCACCTGCTACTCTGGTGACCCATATAGCAGTCCATACAGGGTGAGGACCCCCTCCACCAGCTTCTCCAGCTCTTCTGGAATGACGGCTGGGGCCCTATCACCTGCAGGACGTGCCATGATGGCTCCCAGAGGCAGTACACAGCAGCTCATGTCATGGAAGTCCTGCTAGCAACAGTTTTAGGAGTCAAGTGAGCAAGTCTGCAGAAAATAGCGGTCACGGCTGCCACGTATAGGACCGTCACTGCCGGTGGTCATCGCCATTGGCCCCAGTCCACCACAGGCATCAATGTTAACCAATGGCAAGTTGCCCAGCGGTTGAGACTGCCTACCACCATGGCGACATTCAACAGCAGACTTAGGTCACTTCCAACCGTCTCCTACAGCAGGAGAGGTGGCTGTCATTTTGTGCACATATCAGCAATGGATGTGCCAATATAAGTGCGCATTAAACATATTTGCCCAAATGGCTATGGAAGCCTATGTTGTGCCATTATGATAGTTCTTCAATTTGTGGCATTCTTAACATAGTAATGTGATGTGGCTGTATAATTGTTGATAGCAATGTTAAGATACCCGGAGGCAACTAGGCGAGGGCTCTATATTGATAGTTTCCAATATGTGTTATTTGATCAGTGCAGGACAGCTCAGTCAGCCACATATGTTCAATTACACATGTGACATATGTCCTATAAGACTTACATGTACGCCAATGTGCAGCAATGAGGGTGTCCAATGTGCATCAGCATGGTCGTTATTGTGTATGTCAGCTGTGTAGCGCTTCCCCTACAGTGTTAGGCGTGTGTACATTTTAAAATGTGTGGCTTACATGTGCCAACTGCTTTACTCATTGTACACTCTCTCCTCTCAACCTAGATATCCTGCAATGAGGAGATTGAGATAACCACCAGTGTACCGTCCACTAGTTGGCCTTGCAACAATGCAGGACAGGTATGTAATCCAGACATATTGGCCCTCATTACAACCCTGGCGGTAAAAGCCGCTTACCGCTGTGCAGAAGACCACCAACACACAGCCGCGGCAGCAGAATTCCGCCATTGTCATTATGAGCCACAGCTCGGAATCTGCCAAAATTCAGACACCCACACAAGTCCGCCACACCAAAGGTCAGTGATAAACTGGCAAAAACAAAATCTCCACCGTCACGCCAACACTATCACAATCCCACGAATCCACACGGTGGTCTTTCAACCGCGGTATTCCATTGGCGGTACTAACCGCTGCACTCAAAATACACACACATTTACAAAACACAGCCACATTGGACAATTCGAAATACACACACCTGATACACGTACACACACCACTCCCACACACTCAATACAATATAAAACACACACCCACATTGCCCACAAACCCCTATGACAAAATTACCGAGAGAAGGCCAGAGAGAGACACTACAAACAACAACCAAGCATCCACAGGCACACAATACCATCACCCACATAACTTCCACGCACCTCACACAACACACCACTACATATCAGCCCACTTATCACTACACACACCTGCCCACACATCACCCACACCACCCCATGGCATGGCAAAGACACCCCAGGTTCTCTGAGGAGGAGCTCAGGGTCATGGTGGAGGAAATCATCCGGGTAAGAGCCACAGCTATTCGGATCACAGGTGCAGCACACCTCTATAGCTAGGAAGATGGAGCTATGGCGAAGAATAGTGGACAGGGTCAACGCAGTGGGACAGCACCCAAGAAATAGGGATGACATCAGGAAGATGTGGAACGACCTACGGGGGAAAGTGCGTTCCGTGGTCTGAAGACACCACATTGCGGTTCAGCGGACTGGCGGCGGACCCCCACCTCCTCCCCAACAACTAACAACATGGGAGGAGCAGGTCTTGGCGATTCTGCATCCTGAGGGCCTCGCAGGAGGAATGGACTCTGGTAAGTCAAATCTTAACTATTACAACCCCCACCCTACCTGCATGCTATCACATACCCCCACCCTCACCCCATCACTCCAACTCCTCACAATTGTCCCACTATCTTAACCCACCCATCCCAACATCAATCCCTGCATGCAACTACAAAGCATGGACACCCATCACCAATGCATGGCCACTGCACATACCCACACACACCCCTAAAAAAGTATCACACAAGGTCCTACACAAGAATGCAAGCACTGGGGTACACGGTCACCCACCCAGTGCACACCATGCCACACACAGATGTAATAAACATCCTTTTATACCCCTGCAGGACCCCTACCCAACGTCACCGGACAGGAGGGTCCACACATGTCCACACCAACAACAGAAGAGGCCCACAGTGATGACAGCAGCTCTGTCCAACTGGATCTAGATGACCAGCCCGGCCCATAGGGGACCTCTGGACCTGTCGGTTCCCCTGACACAGTCACAGGCCACCACAGAGCTTCCCCCCTCTGGAAACACCAGCACAGCACCCACCCAGTGGGCCCATACCTCTATCCCCAGGACACATCAAGCAGCAGTGTGTCCACAACTACAGGGAACCCAGGCTAACCCACCACCCCAACAACAACAGGGACCTGGGGGCAGTGGGCACACAGTCCAGGGGACGGAGGCCCAGGAACACAGGGGAACTGGGAGGACTGCTGTGTGACAGGGGGAGGACAGGCCAAGGGAACCCACTCTCCACGAGGCCCTCTCCAACATCATGGGAGCCTACCACCATTCCTAGGAGACGATGGCAACGGTACTGGCCAAATTTCAGGAGACCCAGCGCCTGCAGGAGGAACAGTATTTGGGCTTCAGGGAGGAACTCAGATCCATCAATTCCACCCTGGGCACCATCGTAGGGGTGCTGAAGGAAGTACTCAACACCAGGAGGGACACTGTGGTACAACAAGGGGCCCCTGACACTAGCATGGAAGATGAACTGCCCACCATTCCTCCACCATCACCCCTCACCATTTTACAACCCCCTCCAATATTGAGCACTTAAATAAACACCCTTGAAGCACAAAACAATCTGGAGTCAGTCTGTGATTTCAAAATAGTGTATTAGCAATTACAGTGTCAAAATGCTCTTTCAAATGTAATGTCAACATACCTATGTCACACAGCTCTAGTCCATCAGGAAACAAAGCAGATGTCACACAGTGGGACCCACATCTGTGAAATTGTAAGGGAAAGTGACAACTCAGTGACCATACACTGGGTGAAAACAACAGACAGCCCCGCTGGGACAGAAGAGGCACCTGTCGTCGCAAAGCCAAGTTGTGAAGCATACAGCAGGCCACAATGATCTGGCACACCTTCTTTGGTGAGTAGAATAGGGATCCACCTCTCATATGGAGGCACCTGAACCTGGCCTTCAGAAGGCCGAAGGTCCGCTCTATAATCCACTGAGTCCGCCCATGGGCCTCATTGTAGCATTCCTCTGCCCTTGTCCTGGGATTCCTCACTGAGGTCAGTAGCCATGACAGGTTGGGGTAACCAGAGTCACCTGCAAATGGCGAGGGACAACTGTTAGACACACACTAACCTGTAGGGATATCCCCAGACCCAGTCAACCATTCCCACTGACTTGCTTCCAGGTGCTCACCTAATAGCCACACACGGTGCCTCTGGAGTTGACCCATCACATAAGGGATGCTGCTATTCCGCAGGATGTAAGCGTCATGAACTGAGCCAGGGAATTCGGCATTCATATGGGAGATGTACTGGTCTGCCAAACACACCATCTGCACATTCATGGAATGATAACTCTTCCGGTTTCTGTACACCTGTTCACTCCTGTAAGGGGGTACAAAAGCCACATGTGTCCCATCAATGGCACCTATGATGTTGGGGATATGTACCAGGGCATAGAAGTCACCTTTCACTGTCGGCAAATTCTCCACCTGAGGGAAAACGATGTAGCTCCGCATGTGTGTCAGCAGGGCAGACAACACTCTGGACAACACTTTGGAAAACATAGGCTGGGACATCCCTGATGCTATGGCCACTGTTGTTTGAAATGACCCACTTGCAAGGAAATGGAGTACTGACAGCACCTGCACTTGAGGGGGGATTCCTGTGGGATGGCCGATAGCTGACATCAGGTCTGGCTCCAGCTGTGCACACAGTTCCAGGATTGTGGCACGATCAAGCCTGTAGGTGATGATCACATGTCTTTCCTCCATTGTCGACAGGTCCACCAGCGGTCTGTACACCGGATGATGCCTCCATCTCCTCACATGTCCCAGCAGACGGTGCCTATGAAGGACAACAGCGAGCACAGAGTCAACCAACTCAGAGGTACGTACCCACAGCTTACACAGAACACAAATCATAACCTGAAATTTGGCCTGTATGAGTGTTGAGGCAAGGCCTAGGTATGTGTGACGCAGTTAGAAATTAAGCCATGTGGGCCCCTGAAATGTCGGCTGCCTGACCTTTAATGTGGGACAATGGGATGTGAGGTAACTGCGCTGGTGTTGTACACCGTTGCGGTAGGTGGTCGAAGACCGCAGCGCAATTCTGCATTGGTTAACATTGGACCCTATGGGTCCCAGGGGCCAATGAGGATGTACGCCGGTGGTGATGGTATGCACCGCCGCGGACGTGACCGCCATTTTCTATCTGTTCAACCACTCAATACCTGATCTTTGACAGGAGAGGACCTACACTGCAAGTGCTGCTGTGACCTCAGTCTGGAAGGGACAATGGCTCGTGCGTCTGAGGAAAGGGCCCCTGCCTTCACATCGGAGGAGTTGGAGAAACTCGTGGATGGGGTCCTCCCCAGTAGATGAAAGATGGGGTGGAGATTGAGGTGTGCATGAAACAACAGTGAGTGCATGTGCCACATGGCAAGGGTAGGGATGGGGGCCAAAGACTGTGATGGCGCAGTTGGTAATAACTTTTCTTTTCCCCCTGTACAATTCATGTAGGTCAGCGCCCACCAGAAAAAGGATATTTGGCATGCCATCGTCAAGGACATCCGGACCCTGGGGGTCTACCACAGACGGAGCACCCACTGCCGTAAGAGATGGGAGGACATTCACCGCTGGAGCAAGAAGACAGCGGAGGCCCAACTGGGGGTGGCCTCTCAACGTGGGAGGGGTGCCCATCGCACCATGAACCCCTGATGTTCAGGATCCTGGCGGTGGCATACCCGGAGTTGGATGGGCACTTGAGGGCATCACAGCAGCCACAAGGGGGTGAGTACACTCTCATTCAGCTGATTTTGCGTGCAGTAGAGGTGTCTGGGTGGGGGAGGTGAGCTGTGGGTTTCCCTAGGCCAGGTGTGCTAGTTAGGTCCCCTTCTTCTGGCAGACCCTGTGGCACCCAACCCCACCTGTGTACAGTGCCAAGTACACCTAGTCAGGCTCCTGTGTCATCCATGTGTGAAGATGTCGGCCATAGCCTTGTAGGCCATGTCCCAGGGATTGACAGTGGACTCCAAGTGCGCGGCGTAGTGTAGGGGGCTTCTGTGTTTGTCGTGTCTGCCAACGGTAGCGGTAATGCATTCACTCAACATGTCTTTCTTCTGTCGTCGTCCCCTTTTTGTGGTCTCCCTGTTCTTGTGTGCATTAGCATCATCAGGCGGAGGAGCAGTGGTACCGGAGAAGGAGGGAGCTGCATCCCACATGGCCCTGGAGGGCGAGACAATGGACTCGGAGTTCACCAGTGGTACAGAGGGCAAGGGGAGCTCCACGGCGGGGACAGGAGCTGAGACCAGTGATACGGACTCGTCCTCTGATGGGAGCTCACCTTGTGGTGGCAGCAACATCGGTGCCCCCCCCACATCTACAGGTACAGCCGCACCCCACCCCCCACCAGCACCACCCTCCCAGCAGCCCCTCAGCCTTTGCCCCGTGCCCGCTCACCCAGGAGGGTGGGCATCACCTTCGCCCCAGGCACCTCAGCCCCTGCCCCAGTCACCCCTGCTGCCCTCAGTGAGGAGGCCATTGACCTCCTCAGGACCCTCACTGTTGGGCAGTCTACCATTTTGAATGCCATCCAGGGTTTAGAAAGGCAGTTGCAACAAACAAATGCATTCCTGGAGGGCATTCATTCTGGTCAGGCGGCCCTTCAGCGAGCTTTTCAGACTCTGGCCTCAGCACTGATGGCAGCCATTGTCCTTGTGTCTAGCCTCCCCCCTCCAACTTCCTCCACCCAGACCCAATCCCCTCTACCTCAGCCTATCCCAAGCACACCTTCAGACCAGCATGCACACACCTCAACACACAAGGGAAGCTCTGGCAAACATAAGCACCACACATCCCACAGGCACTCACGCAAGCATCACACACATGCAGACACACCAACATCCACTGCCTCCACTGTGTCCCCCTCCTTCTTGTCTCCCTTCCAGTCTCGTCTACACTCACACCTGCATGCACTAC
Source organism: Pleurodeles waltl (assembly GCF_031143425.1). Classification (NCBI taxonomy): domain Eukaryota; kingdom Metazoa; phylum Chordata; class Amphibia; order Caudata; family Salamandridae; genus Pleurodeles; species Pleurodeles waltl. Next base: position 1,337,362,781 of record NC_090447.1, on the reverse strand, counting down.
ATCTACAGCCACCACTTCCATCACCAGCACACACACCAGCACACCCCGTTCATGTGCAGTCACCACCCCCACTGCCATTCACACGTCCCCTGTGTCCTCTCCCAGTGTGTCTGTGACGCCATCTCCCAAGATACACAAACGCAGGCACACACCCACCCAACAGCCATCCATCTCACGACAGCCTCCAGTGCATGCACCTTCACCCAAAGTCACCCCAAGTCACCAAACGAACACCTCCTACAACCACAAGCTCTTCCTCCACTCCCAAACCCCCTTCAGCTACCCGTCCCAGTGTTCCCAAGAGACGTTTCCTGTCCAACCTTGACCTCTTTCCCTCACCTCCCCCACCCCATCAGTCTCCTAGGGCATGACTCTCCAGGTCCCAACCTAGCACCTCAGCCACAACATCTCCGGGACCAGTGGTGCCTGTAGTCAGCGGAATCTGGAGTGCGCCGGGCAGCAGGGCAGCCAGTGTGGCACAGAGCCACAGCACAGACAGTCCCCCACCTGTCAAACATCAAAAGTTGGCCAGTGCCCGGCGGGAGAGGGGGAAGACTCCAGCCACCAAAGCCGCTCCCAGGGGTACAGGTGGGAGAGTGGAGTCAGCTGCGACACCTTCCAAGGTGGGGAAGGGCCACAAGAAAGTCAGCAAGTCTGGGAAGAGCAGCACAGCGGAGAAGACCACCATCATCCCCAGTGCCCAGGAGGCCACCGCCAGCACCAGCCCAGCTGCCCAGGAGGCCACCGCCATCATCGCCGCTGCCCAGGAGGCCACCACCAGCCCTGCTGCCCAGGAGGCCACCGCCAGCACCAGCCCAGCTGCCCAGGAGGCCAGCACCAGCCCCACTGGGCCAGACACGACCACCAGCACCAGTCCTGCTGGGCCAGACAGGACCGCCAGCACCAGCCCCGCTGGGCCAGGCAGGACCGCCAGCAATAGCCCCGCTGGGCCCGACAGGACCACCAGCACCAGCTCCGCTGGGCCAGACAGGACCGCCAGCACCAGCTCCACTGGGCCAGACAGGACCGCCAGCACCAGCCCCTCTGGGACAGACAGGACCGCCAGCACCAGCCCTGCTGGGTCAGGAAGGACCTCCAGCACCAGCCCCGATGGGCCATGAAGGACCGCCATTAGCTAAGCCACTGCCAAGGACCCCCCAGCCACAAGCACCACTGAACAGGACACCGGCGCCACAAGCACCGCTGAACAGGACACCGCCGCCACAAGCACCGGACACCGCCGCAACAAGCACCGCTGCCAAGGACACCGCTGCAACAAGCACCGCTGGCCCATGAGCGCCAAGGGCACTGACGCTACTGAGTCCGTCACGAGCAGGATGAAGCACTCTGGGCACAAGGCCCCCTCCAGAACCAGTGGAGACTCACATCCACTACCTCTGTCCTTGGCAGGATGAAGCACTCTGGGCACAAGGCCCTCTCCAGAACCAGTGGAGAATCACATCCACTACCTCTGTCCTTGGCAGGATGAAGCACTCTGGGCAGAAGGCCCCCTCCAGAACCAGTGGAGACTTTTATCCACTTGTGAGACTGTGGCTTTGCACTCCCCAGGATTGAACAGTGGGCAAACCACCCACTGTAGAGACTTGAGAGACTGTGGCTTTGCACTCCCCAGGATGGAACAGTTGGCACCCCACCCACTGTAGAGACTTGAGAGACTGTGGCTTTGCACTCCCCAGGATGCAGCAGTGGGCAACCCACCCACTGTAGAGACTTGAGAGACTGTGGCTTTGCACTCCCCAGGATAGAACAGTGGGCAACTCACCCACTGTAGAGACTTGAGAGACTGTGGCTTTGCACTCCCCAGGATAATGTAGTGGGCAACCCACCCACTGTAGAGACTTGAGAGATTGTGGCTTTGCACTCGCCAGGATAAAGCAGTGGGCAACCCACCCACTGTAGAGACTTGAGATACTGTGGCTTTGCACTCCCCAGGATGGAACAGTGGGCATGTGGCCCCCTCGTGGATTTGGCATTGTGCACTCAACCGGCTGAGGTGCCCCCCCTTTGTCTTCCCCCTGAGGTGCCTGTTTTATTGCTATCTGATGCCCCTGCAGTGTTCTCTCCGTCATGTTCGGGAATTGAGTGTGGGCCTCTCCCATGCAGTGTGGGCCCAGTGGTCCACAGACTTTAAAGGTGGAATACCATGGACTAATATTCTTGGTGTATATATTTTTAAATAGTGCATGTATATTATTTGACTACTGAATTTTTATATATTACAATCGTTCAGCTCATTTCCTTTTGTCTTTGCATTCTTCCGGGGGGTGTAACTGTAATGTATCATGCTGTATTAGTGTGTGTTGTAGTGGATGAGGGTGGGGGTGGGGGTGTTGCATGTGTGTGTCCCTGTTTTTTCCCTCCTCTCTCCCCTGTGTTGTAGGTGCAGTACTCACCATTGTCTTCGCCGCCGGCGTTTGTGCTCCTGGTAGAGGAGCAAGAAGATGAGGGCTGGCAGGATGCGGAGCTCGGGTTCCATGGGAACGGATTCCTCGTGGGGTGTGTAGAGGTGAGCGTTTTCCTTTTGAAGTCCTGTTTCCACTGTGTTTTTGTCAGCGGTGAATCCGCCCCGGAAAATGTGGCGGATTGGTAGGTTGTGATACTGTGGGCGGTACATTGTCCTCCGCCTGTCTGTTGGCGGTGACCGCGAAGCTGTTTGTTTGTACCGCTTTGGCGGTCAGAGTGTTAAAGTGGCTGTCTTTGTTGGCGATAGCTGTGTTCATTGTTGTTTATTGTGCATATCATGATACTGATAGTCAAAATAAAGGTGCATATATGGACAAAAACGGTGGTGAGTGAGGTCATGGTAGATGGATTCTTCACAGTAGGTGCTAAAGCGGTTGGTTGCACAGGGACAGTGATCATGTGCCTTTGGAAAACAAAGTAGTGTTATTGAACAGTCAACAGGGTGTCTCAGTGGCATTCAAGGAGGATAATTCAGGAGAGGCTCACTTCCTGACAGTGGGTTTGGTCTTGGCATCTGCTCCAGCCAGACACCCATGTTTGTAAGGGGGGCTTCTTGTGCTACAGAGGGAGGGTTGCCAGAGGCCTTTGCTTCTCCTAGCAGGGCCTCCATTCCACTAGCTGCCACTGATGTAGATGCCTCAGATGTTAGGTTTCTAACGGAAGGGGCCTGATGGAGGGTGGAGAAAGCATGCAAGGTGGTGTTGATGTCACTCAGCACCTCTGCAATGGAGGCCATGGTGGCATTGTGGGCCTGCCACTGCTGCATGCCCTCCTGGTGGTATTACCTCTGCAGCCTTTGGTTTTCCCCCAACATGGTGATAGTCTGGCCCATCCTGTCCTGAGATTGTTGGTGTGCTCCCAGGACTTGGGAGATGGTTTCCTGGACAGCTGAGTCCCTTGGTGGCCCCATCGTTTGGGCCACAACGTCCTTACCACGCCCCCTGCCCCCTTGTGCCTTTGCCCCTGGCATGGTGTGCCCACTCCCAATGGCTTCAGGTCCTTCCTTGTCTGGGGTGTGAGGGGTCGACTCAGGTCCCTGTATTGCGGGGCACACAATAGCTTGAACAGTCCTTTGGGACACAGGTTTGGGGATGAAGGGTAGGCTGTGGAGTTGATGCTACAGTGTTGGAGGGGATTGATGTGGGCAGGGTGAGGCTGGGAGTTGTAGACTGACCAAATGTCCCAAATGGGCCAGGTAGGTCGTCAGTGTCCCGACATGCAGGTGTGTTTTCCTCACTGGGGCCTTCATTCTGAGGAGAGCTGGCAGTCTCTGGTATCCTCTCAATGGCAGTATTGGCAGGGGTACCTGTGGATGGTATATAGAAGAAGAAGATTTTATTGTTTAGTTACTTAAAACCATAACAAAAACAATTATGCCATTGTAGTCCATTGTCAGGCATTAAGCCTGACCACCTCCTGTAGATCAACAGGGGGGCAGTCCTGCTTGTTTTAAATCCTGCTTTTGTAACACCTGCAATAGAAACTTTACCAAGGCACAATTCAACTGTAAGTCACCAGGTGCAAAGCACACCATTACTGCTTGTCTCCATGTTCGTATGCCTTTTTCATTAAATATGCTCTTCAGTAGTGCGAGATGATTGCATGAACCGAGGACATGGAGGAGATCTTCTGTGTCTTCACCGCACAGGCGGCAGATAGAATTGGTTACATCCCTCAACTAGGGGGCCGCATTTAAAGAGAGTGGTAGGAGACCAAACCAGTACTTTAAGAAATCGTCCTTTGTATGGCTTTGGCCATGTAGGTGTGCAGAGTCATCCAGGCGTGAGACCTCCGTGAGAAGGCTGCTTTGTCCTCCAGAAATGACTGGAGTCTAAGTGATTTCCCAGCTGCTTTCTTAAAGGCATTGTGTGGGATTGGGGTCCTCCACAAGTTCGTTAGCCCGGTCCTCTTAAGTGAGTCATCTAAGTGGATTCTGAACGGGGAGGTGTTCTTACGTTCAAGCTCTTGCCACAAATGGTAGTTGAGAGTGCCCAGGGACGCACCCCGGGCTTTGCTCCAAAAGTTTATATAGGCAACGGGTCGAGACAGGGATTGGTTCAGCAGACCAAACTCCGGTCTCATTTGGGCAGGGGAGGTAAATCTGGGGATGTCGAAGATCGTCCGGTAAGCTTTGCTCACTGCACAGTTTCAAATATCAGAGTCCCTGCCTCTTTGTGCTTCACTCTTGTATGTTATAGTGGGGAGGAGCTTGGCTTTTAGCACTTTTAAGAGGGGGTGTATGAGGGCCCGTTCAGAAGGGTTTTTAGTCTTTTTAAAGAAAGTACTGTGGCTAGACTTTTTCCCATTAGGCTTTTCCTTTGATGCACGAAGGTCCCAGATTTGTCGACAGTGACTCCAAGATATTTGTACTTATCTGTTTGGACCAGTTGTGTCTCACCCCAAAAGCTGTCTCTCAAGGGTGTCTTTGACCTAATTGACAATACGCGTGTTTTGCCAAAGTTTGCTGTCAAGGCATTCGTAGCTATATAGTGCTGAGTGGCTTTGAGTAGTCTCTGAAGGCCTATTTCCGTGTGGCTTAATAGTACGGGATCGTCAGCGTACATGAGGCATGGTAACTTGAGGTCCCCAATTTTTGGAGGGTGCGTGTTTGTGAGGGTGAGTGCACCTGCTAAGTCTGCTAGATATAGATTGAACAGTGTGGGGGCCAAAACGCAGCCCTGTTTTAGGCCTTTGGTAGTAGGGATCTGCCTTGAGAGATGAGTGCCTATGCCTAATTTTATCTGGACCCATGTGTCCGTGTGGAGGGCTGTTATTAGGCGTAGAAGTGGATGGGGAAATTCCCTGGTTGAAAGCTTCTTCCACAGCTGGTTCCTGTCCACATGGTCGAATGCAGCCTTAAAGTCAACAAAGTATAAGTGTAGCTGACGTTTCAGTGTTTTTGCTTTGTCGATTAGGAGGGCAATGGCTATGATGTTCGTGATGGTGCCGGTATGTTTGGAGAATCCTGTTTGAATCATAGGGATTATTCCCTTTTCGGTAGCCCATGCCAGCAGATGATCTAATAACAGGCCTGCAAAGTGCTTTGCGTTGTTGTCTATAAAGGCAATCAGACTATAGTTATCGAGAAGCGACCTGTCCCCAGTTTTGAAGATGGGGGAGATTTTGGACCCCTTCCAGGACTGCGGTATCATTCCTGTCAGATCAGGTAGAGGGGTTCAGTAATCTTTTCCCAGAAGGGTCTATTGTGCTTGAAGACTGTGGGCGGTAGGCCATCTTTCCAGCCCTTGGCTAACTGGTTATGTATAGTGACTGAATCGGTGAGTAATGAGTGCGTAGTCTTTGGTGAGGGCCTGTGTAGAGGAAGACTTCCTGGTGAGATCATGCTTTATGTGACCATGCTAACTGATATTGGTCCGTTGAAATGAAGTTCAAGATATTTGGCCCAGCCACCTTCTGGTATTTGCTATATAATGGCACCATGGCATGGGCGTGAGAGGTTGCATATTGTGCGCCAGAAGCATGCACTGTTTTTACTCCTTGCATCCGAATGTAGCCTGGCCCACAGGTCTTTGTTGCAACTCCTATTGATTGCACATTTTAGCTTCTTCAGTACCTGTTTGTGGTGCCTTAGGTCTGTAAGAAGTTCTGGATTACCCGGGCTGCCACGGAGTCGCCTTATGCTGGAGTTGATTTTTCTCTTTGCATCTCATAGTGCTGTCCCATGGGCTTGCACCAGGTGAGTTGCTGCTGCAGGAGGTGGCGGTCGCCTGTTGGTGATTGGTACTGCTAACATTCCGCTGAGCCTGGTTGTGAGTTGTTCCCATTTCTGCACTTCGCTATTGTTAGTTGTTTGTAATTCAAGTGCGAGATCTGTTGCTGCTTTGATGAGTTGATCAATGTTTGATTGCCCACATTTGACACGCTTGCAGTTTGTGGTAAAAGTGGTGATATGTGCAATGTTCATTTTCTCCATTTTGGTTATCCCCAGATTGATGGATAATTCATGTGGGCGGTGATCTCTATCTTACCTGTTGCCTAGCTGAAAAGAGGCTACTTGCTTGACTAGTGGAAGAGTAACGAACGTGTAGTCAATTGTGGTGGATGCTGTTGTTGAAAAGTATGATGCTGCCGGAGGCAAGTGCTCAGTAGGTCTGCCATTCAGGGCTCTTAGCTGTAATAGTTCTAAGCCATTGAGCAGAGTCCTGCTGGTCTTTTTTGGAGGGCCATGTTTGTTGGCCCCTTGTGCGGGGAGGTCCCAAGCACTTGAAAGAGCAGCTGTGGTTTCATCTGTTGAGGATTCTAGTAAGTGCAGATTGATGTCGCATGAGACGGTGATGTCGGCCGCGTCAGCTATGACGTCAGTGCTTATGTAGTTCTCGAGCAGAGCCACTAAGTTATTGACATCACTGAGTTTGAGTTTGGGGTGAAGGTAAGTGTTTACAATAAATATCTCTGCTGCGGACGCACTCTTTGTGGCGGCAATTGACACAGTATTGATGGAGGAGCAGGTGGAATGTAAAGGGGTGACTCTAGCCGATAGTGCTAAGGAGACGTAGGTGGCCAGGCCACCTTGCGGATGTTCATACTTCACTATCTTGGTTGCTGGGGTGATGAAACACATACAGCCCTGCAAGTGAAATGGTTCCTCCAGCCAGGTTTCCTGCATTAATATGATGTCAAAGGTGCTGATGTAATGGATGAGATCAGAATCCTGAAATTTGGAGAGGAGGCCATTAACGTTCCATTAGGGTCTCCTTTATAGATGTAGAGCCCATCTTTTTATCTGAGGCTTGTCACCCTTGCCTGTTGCAGTTGTTGATTGTTTTTGAAAACCACCTTAAGTCATAATTGTTTGAGAAGAGGTTAACTGGGGTGATAGATTTTTGGGGCTGAGATTCCCCTCTAGCAGTCGTGGAGGAACTTAAGTTTCCCGGAGAGCACTCCTGAGTACGGAGCGTGTTTCCCAGCACTGGGGGCCTGGTTCTAAAGTGGGATCCGGTGATAGCAGGGGAGTTTGGTAGCCAACCTCACAGTACGTGGTAATACTGATACCTCAGCGTTCCAAGGTTGTACTTTCTTCTAGGATTGTTTGGGCAATCAGGTTTGTCTTCCATGTGGCTTTAGTGGGTTCGGGAGCATTGGTGTTAGTTGGGAGGAGAAATTCAACTGCTAGAAGATCAGTTGAGTTGAGGCAGCTTGTGGAAGGGATAAGGCGGTCGCTCCTGTGGATGGAGTGAGAGACAGAGTTGAATATATTAAGTTTGTTTGATAATCTCTTTATCAGATGCATACAGTGGCTTAACAGGAGTCCTAGCAATGACAATGACAGATGCTGTACAGCATACCATCGGTGGTACATAGTAGTCTGTGACATGTGTACCATACTCCATGTTGGCTGCTGCCATTCAGGTTTGGTACATATAGCATTGCAGATGAGTTCAGGTACTGTCTGTTATTTCACATGACTGTTCAGCATTGTTTCCTAGTGACTAGTCAGGCTTGCTAGATGTCACACAAAATGGCTGCACATTGCACCATAGTGTCCCAGTGAGAGGAGAGTATGTGAGTATGCAAGCTTAAATGTCCTGTCTGTGCATGTTGTGCATGTGTATGGAGTCTACAATTTTACTTTCCATGCCATTGTCAGTCCATTTCAGCGTTGAGTTTCCGGATTAGAGGCCATTTGGATTAGTCACAGAGCTGTAGCTGTGTTTAGCCTTGTTTGCCATTGAGCTCTGCCATTGCATTGCTGTCATTGCCATGTAGTGGTACTCAGCCATGCCATCTAGTTAGTATAGCTAGTACAATAGTCATACATGCAAGAGTTGTGATGTGATGTGCACATTCCAGGTTTTTACATAGATGGGCTAGTAATTGTGGAGTCATAGTGATAGTATTAACCAATGCTATCTGTGCCATTGCCAAGGGCTGTGTGGACAGTTGAGCTGGGTTGAAATGTGGCGTGCAGGAGAGTGACATTAGGTGAATAGGTGGGAAGTGAAGTGTGACATAAAGTGAATTGGGGAGGATTTTGGTGGTGAGGAAGCATGCAGGACATGATAATTGTGTGACATGGAAGTTGTGGGTACTTACCAGAGTCCAGTCCCCCAGTTATTCCAGTCAGGCCCTTGGGATGCAGAATGTCCAAGACCCTCTCCTCTCAGGATGTGAACTGTGGGGAGGACGTGGGGGCCTACCACCAGTCTTGTGCATGGTGATATGGGGTTGTAATGCCGTGGCCCCGTACGTCATTCCACCTCTTCCTGATGTCATCCCTTGTACATGGATGGCTGCCTACTGAGTTGACCGTGTCGACTATTCTCTGCCACAACTCCAATTTCCTGGCACTTGACATTTGCTGGACCTGTGCTCCAAACAGTTGTGGCTCTACCCTGACAATTTCATCCACCATGCCTCAACCTGTCATCTGTGAACCGTGGGTGATCTTGTGGCGACATGGTAGTGGTTGTGTTGACGGTGGAGGGGGTTGTGTGTAAGGGTGCAGTGTTTGGTGATTGATAGGGTGTGGGTAGTGCATTGTACATGTTGGACACATGTGGTGTTTGTGTGTGCCTGTTATGTGTGTATGTGTTGGTAGTGCAGTTGCGTGGTGTGTGCTGAGTGAGATGTGTAAGGGGGCCTGTTGTGCAAAGGTGATCTCTGTCAATTTTTGCCTGCTCTCGTGTATGTGATTGTTGATTTTGTTGCAAAGAATTGTGGTTTGTGTGGGGTTGTGCTATATAGTGCAGTGAGTAGGTGTGTCTGGTGTGTGTATGTGTGTCAGGTGTGGGATACTCTAACTGTCCACTGCAGTGTCGTGTTCTGACAGTTGTTGGTTCTGACCACGCCAGTTCGCACTGCCATAAGTTTTCCACCATGGAAGAACTGCTGTGCTGATTTGTGGCACGTAATCTGGTGGGTGGATTTTTGTCAGCCTGGAGGGGCTGGTGGTGGGACTACCTCTTTTCTGCCCTTCTGTGTACTGGCGGTGTCTGATTTTCGGCTGTTTTCTGGCAGTCTCCAGTTTGCGACTCTTAGTATAGTCGGATTCCCACCAACATGGCGGTCTTTTGGCAGCTGCCACCACAGCGTTCTTCCCAAAATATTGGTAAAGTTGTAATGAGGCCCTAAATGTTTTAGCATCTCAAGGACAATGCATGGAGGTCTTCATGAGGGAACTGGATTCTCATGATAGGAACGTCTATTGAAATATTATTCATTAGAAACAAACATGCAAGGTTGAGAGTTATGCAATCCTGCTTTTAAACAAGTGTGTATGATGTTTGAGTGTATTATTCACAAAACTTTTAAAACATTTTTTAGGAGATTTTGAAAGAACTTGAGTTACTAACATATGCACTTTCCCCTCTATAAGTTCTCCTAAAATAAGGTTCCAAACATTGGGAGTCTCAGGCCTTGAATTGGCATTGAATTGTGCTGAAGAGCAGCAATGTTCCATTCCTGCATGCACTGAGTCAAACGCAGGGAAGGAAAGGCCTGTAGAGGTTTGGTGCTGTCTGAATGGAGACTTTGTGTGAATGGACAATTCAGTAGAGGATAGAGCCCCGTCAACATACAAGATTTCACAGCTGGCCATGACTTTGTTTGCAGTTTGGAGATATTGTGGACATCTTGGATATGTGGGTATTACTTTCTGTGCAAAATTGGATTATTAGTTGAGGGGTGTAAACAGCCCCCTCAAATATTAATCATAGTTCTTGTTAGGGTGAACTAATAAAGTCACTTAATAAATGTGACATCAAACCACAGGTAGCTATGGCACAGAGAAGACAGGCTTAACTTACAAGTGATGTGTAAGGTACTTATGCAGTACTAAAATAATAGCAATAAAGTAATGACAGCTATTCCTTACTGCTTCTCTACCTTCCTGGTTACTGAATTCTTCATTTTGATTTTGTGTTAGTGTGCTCAGCCCTGTTTAACTCATCTTTGTTTAATTATGGCCAACTCGTTTAGTTTTTTACTGCCTTTGTTAATTTCTGTTCTTTTTCTGTTCGCTTGCTTTCCAGCCTTTTTTTCCCACCACTTTTTCCCGCTACATCTCCCTCACTCTTCCTGCCCTTGCAAGCCTTGCACACCACCTCCCAACGCTCCTCCTTCCCTCCTCCCAGGACCTACTTAATGAAGGCTGCAGTGTGGCCACACAGCTGGCCTGCCGCTGATGTGCCAAAGGTAAACCCACCTGTGCCAGTCCATGCCTGGGCTAAGCTCAGCACCAGAAACCCACCACACACAAACACCCATGCACCACCACTGAGCTCCTAGCCCTGAACCTCAGAACTGCTGCTCTACTTCTTCACAATCAACAGTAGGACATTTTATCTGTTGGCACTGTCTCTTCTCCTGCAACACTAGAGCACCCACATGCACAACAACCACCATAATGTCGACCATGCCAACCACGACTGCTTCAGAACAACTCCACTGCCTCCTGCTCATCGTACAATCACTCTGCAAGCACGCCATTGAGATGTGGGACATCATCACCTCCCTCACCCTGACATTGTCTTCCCAACCAAGATCTGGTTCAGCCCTGCATCCACTCCTGACATCACCTCAGCAACTACTGACCGTTACAATATTGGGCACCGGGACCACATCAACAAGCACAGAGGTGGAATCAACCTCATCCACAAAAAAACTATCCACTGCACCATTGCTACAGATGACACCACCCGATCATGGAACACCTCAATTTCCAACTCCAAATTAACAACAAAAGCACCATCAGAGTCACACTCACCAACAGACCTCCAGGACCATGCCCAAGTTTCCTCAACACCTTCCCTGAATTCATTGCCCCGCTTGCCACTTTTCACCTCAATAACGCCAAGACCACCAACCTCCTCAAAAGCGTGAACAAAATCGGCCTCACACAACTAATCACTGACCCTACACACTATGCATGACAGATGCTCTACTCCATCTTCACAGCCAGCAACTGAGTCAAGTACAGCCATGTCACCAACTTCTCTTGGAAAGACCACAGCATCATCCACTTCACCAACATAGGATCTCCCAGCACAGCCACCAAGCCCCCAGCAGCTCACGCTGTAGCTTGAACAAAGTATCAGAGAGTCAGCGGACTAACACCCTCAACACTTCCCACCCTGACACCACAACCAACCTAGAACAGGTTGTCAAGACACTCTCCACCTGGATCACGAATTGCGCAAACAGATTTGTCCCTGTCAAGCCCACCAAACTCAAGGGACCCACTAAACAGGCCAGTTGGTACACCACGGTACTGGGAACCACAAAACACATTCTCAAGACACTAGTAAGAAATGGAGCACCAGCAAGAAGCCCACAGAACGAGCCACCTTCAACTCGTCCCTCAACCAATACTACTAACTACTGAAAGAGATGAAGAGGAAGCCCCTGGCTGACGACATTGAAGCCAGCTTTAACCACAGCAAAGAACCTTTCAATACCGTCACAGAATTCTCCAACCTCTCAGCCACCAAAAACATCATCACCCCTTCTCAGGAACTTTGCGACACCCTAGTGAACTTCTTTCATGACAAGATCACCACCATCTGCAAACATTTTATATTACAACCTTCCACAGCTGACACTCTCAGCCTTCTCGCTCCCATGGATGCAAACCACAATGCTATCTCCAACCACCTGATCACTGCCTGGGACCAGCTCACCAAACAGCACATCACAGATATCATGAACTTTGTCTACTCAGGAGCCACCACAGACCGCTGTCCCTACCACATTTTCAACCTTGGGAGCAAGATGATCAGCAGTGAGTTCACCACCATCTTCAACTCATCCATAACCATAGCCACCTTCCTCTAAGTGCGGAAACTTGAGGAGTCAAACCCCTTCTGAACAAACCCACTGCTGACCCCAGTGAACTCAAGAACTACCATCCTATTGCTCTGCTCTGCTCCCCTTTCCCACCAAAGTCCTGGAAAAGGCCATCAACCACCAACTCATAGAACACCTGGAGATCAACAATCTTCTGGATCCCTCCGAATCCGGATTCTGCACCAACCACAGCACTGAAACAACTTTGACTACTGCCATGGATGGCATCAGAACCCTGCCGCGACTGGTGAGAAACAGTGGCCCTGATCCTCCTCAACCTCCCAGCAACATTCAACACCATATCCTACTACACCCTTATCAAGAGGCTTCATCACATCAGAATCCAAAGATACACCCTCAAATGGATCGTATCCTTCCTCACTGTAAGATCCCAGAGAATCTGCCTACCTCCTTTCATCTCAGAACCCAACAGAATCATCTGCAGTGTCCCTTAAGGCTTGCCCCTCAGTCCTACAAAGTTCAACATCTACATGACCCCCTTGGCCAACATGGTCAGAACCCACAATATGAACATCGTATCCTATGCAGATGACACCTAGCTCATCTTCTTACTATCAGAAGACCCCTCCATGATGAAGACCAACTTCTACAGGAGCATGACGGGGATTTCCGCCTGGATGAATAACAACTGCCTAAAATTCAACACAGACAAACCAGAAGTGTTGTTGTTCTGAAACAACACTTCCCAATGGAACAACTCCTGGTGGCCTACCAAACTAGGTCCAGCACCCACTCCGACAGACTACGTTTGCAACCTTGGCATCATCCTGGACAACAAGCTCACCATGAAAAACCAGATCACTGAAGTCTCCTCTGCCTGTTCCCTAACTATTTGCATGCCCATAAGACCTTCAAATGGCTCCCTGTCAGCACCAGATAAAGTGTCACTTAAGCCCTAGTCACCAGCCTGCTGGACTATGACAACTCACTCTATGTAGAAATCACCAAGCACCTTCTGAAGAGACTCCAGATCATACAGAATTCAGCAGCCAGACTCATCCTCGATCTTTTTAAATGGACCCACACCACCCCCATCTCAAGAAGCTCCACTGGCTCCCCATTCAGAAGAGATGTCAGTCAATTTAAGATACTGATCCACACCTACAAGGCCCTTGACAATCAATGACCAGCATAAATCAACCACCGCCCTCAACTTCCACCAACCCTCTAGACACTTGTGTTCGCTTCCCTCTCCCTCAAAAACACATTGCATATCCACCAAAGCAACAGAGAAGGACCCTCCTTCTACTATTTTGTGGTGAAATCCTGGAACAACCACCCTCTTCAACTATCGACCTCATCCTCTCTTGTGGAATTCAGGAAATGACTCAGGACTGGCTGTTTAACTGAACCCCTTTGCAGCTATGTTCTCAATGCCTGGATACCCTTGTGGATGATTAGCGGTGCTCTATAAAACCTGTTTGATTGATTGAAAATTCAAAACAATAAAATTTTCAATATTAACTTATAAGGATATAATATGATTTAATAAATAAAATTACATCAAGATTACAAAAATCAAATTAGGGGATCCAGAAATATGAATTTTCAAAGTTTTAAGTAGATCTAGCACAAAGAAGCATGCTAATCAATGGTTATGTTAGAACAGGACCCAGGTGCATTTTGATGCTGACTTCAATTAGGTGTGAGTTAGATAACTAACCAGGTTCATATTTTACCTTCTGGTTTTAGTGCTTTAATGTTCACTACACCACAGTATACACTGCAGAAGCCCCCAGGACCTCAGGGAAGGCACTTAGGTCCTGATTTATACTTTTTGTGTGCTGCATTACCATGATTTATTGACGCAAAAGCGGCACAAACTTACATAATACAATTGTATTTTGTAAGTTTGTGCCGCTTTTGTGTCAAAGAATGACGGTAATGTGGCGCAAAAAAAGTATAAATCAAGGCCTTAGAGACTCAAAAGGGGGCAGGCAGAGTCCAGTGCAGGAGATACTGATCAGCTGGGTAGTTGAATGAAAGGCATCTTGTAGCTTGTTGCATCCCTATTGATCAGGTCAACCTTAATACGTGGGTACAAGAAGGAGAGCAGGTCGAGTCCTTTATGGGCCTTCTCAGGTCTCACTCACTTTCAGTGCTATTCAGATCTTTCACCGGTCCAAAAGTGTTGTGAATTGGGTGCCTGGAAGTGCCAAATTTATACTTGGCATAAGCTTTTGGGTGGGAATGACTCCTGGGATGCCTCAACAGTGGGTAAAGATTTCCAGTTCTAACTTTACCCACTTTTGGACATTTTCAAGATGGCGGACGTCTTGGGCTCTGAGGGCTGGACTATGCATGGAGAGTATACAATGGCAATCCAAGGGTCCTCCTACATCTATCACCAAAATCCAGTTTTAGTTACTTCCTGTACTGAAGAACCTCAGGGACAGTCATCCTGTATAACAAAGCTGAGCAACCAGATGGTGGATGCATACAATTTGTTTTGTCATTCTGTTTCCCTTTTTTGAAGTGCCCCCATATGTTATATGCAAATGTAGCAGACATGTCAAAAAGGCTGTGACACTGTAATGCCAAAAGAGGCTGGAAAGACAACAGATGGGCCCTGCCCAAGAGTCATCTAACATTTGCCCATGATGAAGGAATTTGTGAAGTGTGCCTCAAGTGTCATATGAATAGCCCCAGCAGACCTGTCAAATCGTATTTGACATTCAAACAGGACTTGACTTTATAATGACAAAAGGAATCCTCCTACCCACTTTGCACATTCTGTCAGGTTTAGAGGTTCATCTATGCAAGTTCAATCCTCATTCACGTCTATTTAAATGCTAATTACTGGCTGGTTAAAGTGGGAGAAAAATGCAGATTTAGCACAAAGGTTGAAAGGTAACTAAAAAAAAATACCTTTCTGTAATAACTAGGACAAATTCATTTTCACCATTGAATTGGATTTGTAATAACTATTAAAATATCTGTTTAAATATGTTTCTAGTTAGCCCCATTTCTAAGATACAGGATTAATACTTAATGTTACATTCCTCTGTTTTACTATGCAAGAGCCAAAACCTGCAAAAGTAAAAATAGCTTTGAGAGCCTTTTCACTGTAAGGACATGTTGAACATTAAGATTTTACATGTCCTTTTTTAAATAATATGTGCCCTGGCGTTATGGGCAATTAGACTTTTGACTTGTGCAAGAGGTTATTTCCACAGGTCAAATTTGAAGTTATAACCTGCACAGTTAGGCCATTGGTGGCAGGCCTACAGTCTATTTACATCTGCACTCTGGTGAATGGTACAATGGGTGCTGCAGTCCACGTGTGACATTTAACTTTGGAAAACCTTAGTGCCATGCACTAGAAACTTATAGGTAAGTTAAATATGCCAATCAGGAGTATAGCAATTTTCCATGTTGAAGGAGGATCACAAGCCCTTTACCTCTGGTTAGCAGGGGTAAAGTGCACAGCGTTCTATAGAGCGTTCCAATGATCTGATCCTGCCTTAATATTGGGTGAAAATCCCATTAGAGCCATAAGTGTGTAATTCTGAAAATCTATCTTGAGAGTACTCCTGAATGGAAGATAAGAATGATGTGAGCTTTGGGCACTGTCGGTTTATTATATGAGTCCAGTTCCCCATGGTCTCTGTCAGACACCTAAAACATTTTGGTGAAACCTGAGGTTCATTTTGTGTAAAAGGGCGGATCTTCTATATATCAGCCACTTGTCAAAAAATTGTCCCTTTGAGCACAGAGATACTATGTGAGTATCTTTTTCTAAAAGAAACTCTCACTTAACTGCTACCTCAGTTGTAGTTTATCAAACACCTTTGGCTCTTTACAATACAAGCTAACTTGGCCTTCTAGTACTTCACAGGCCTGGGTGTAGAAGTCTGTATCAAATCCACTACTAAACCTACAACAGTCTTGATAGAAGTGAGGTCTAATTGCTTTACAAATTGAGCAATTTGTATATAGTACCATTGTAGCAGCGCTTTCACGTAGCTTTTGCCGTGTTCTATATCGGCCCCCTTTTTCCAATGATCAGTGTTTACAAAATCCCCACAAACAAAATATCCATTGACCTTCTACCTCAGAACCAATTTTTTGTCTAAAAAGGGAAAGGATCCACATGATATATAGGCTATTTTGGAGGCACCATTGATGCCAGGAAATGGCATACAATTTGAAAAACTGCTCTTTTCTTCTCGACCACCATAGTAAAGATTTATATTGAATTTTCTTAGGAGATTTCATTGAGACTGTTGGTGTCTTCTGGTACATAAATGCCAAGATGTAGCTTAGGTTTAGAATTAATCAAAGGGCACAATTCAGAGGATAAGGTTCTAATAGTGCAACTACATTAAAGATTTTCTGTTTTTTTCTGGTTATCTTATAACCCCTTCCAGTTGGAATTGATGAAAAAACTTGAATACGTGTTTCTGATTATCCAAACCTGGTTGCAAAAAATAGTGGAATATCATCAGCATATATTTAGATTTTAGACATCCTGGGGACAGGTGGTGAATACCAAGGTCTGATCTTACGGCAATGGTGAGGGGTTCTATAAATAAAGCAAATAAAATTGGAGAAAGGGGGTATCCCTGTCTTGTTCTCCTGTTTACCTTGCATGTGCATCTGTCAGTGGAATTATTAGCGGGGAAGATGCCCATGGTACATTTTTTTAATGATCTTTATAAATTCTATTAGAATACCAAATCTACCTAATATACAGAAAAGGCTTTCCCTACAAACCTGGCAAAAGCCTTTTCAGCATTTAATAGTAGAACATGAGTAGGGATTGCCGGCTGATTAAAAAAATCAAGACCCTCAATCAAAAAAATTGTGTTGGTATAGAGTTGTCTGCCTGGAATAAAACCACATTGATCCCTATGTACTAAATCCCAGATTATCTGATTCATTCTATTCACAAATAGTTTCAAAATAAGTTTATAGTCTGAGTTTAGGAGGCTGATGGGTCTGTGAGAATTGATATTTTCTGAATTCTTATCCTTCTTAAGGAAACTAACAACAATCGCGTTATTAAAAGATGGTGGGATATTACCTCTTGCTAAAATGTGGTTGCTCAATTGTAATATCTGCGGGCTTAAAAAGGGTGTAAACTTTTTGTAGAACTTGATAGGGATGCCATCTTCACTGCATGCTTTACCATTAGATTTAGATGTAATTCCCTCATCAGCCTTACTTAACATGAACAAGGCAGTCCGATCTTGGGCCTGGCTTTGTTTCAATTTAGGGATGGAGATCTAATTGAGAAAGGAGCAGAGATGATCTATATTTACCCCTTGTTCTGGATTACAAATGTGCTCAAAATGACACCAAAACAAGACATGTATCTCTGAGGGATTGGAGGCTTGTATTAGGTAATAGTATTTTGGGCTAATCTATCACAAGCTTGCCAGGCTAAAAACCGACCGGCATATTCGCTTTCCTCGTATGATTTCTGCAAGTAGGCATTATTCGAAATATAACCTATTTTGTGATAATATTCTGACATCTGCTGTCTAGCTTTCTTTAACTTATGTCTAGATTTCCCCAGTTTATTTTGTATTACCTCCTTGGCAGCCTGTTGCAGATCTTGTTCTCAACCTGCTCTCTTTTCAATCAACTCTCTCCTTTTTTACTATGCTTCTTGAGTTAATAACTTCACAAACAGAAGCTTTAAAAGAGTGGCACATCATTTTGATGCTGACTCTGTTGTTGTTAGCTTCAAAATAGCTCTTGATCGCTATCCTCATGTCTTGGACCCAAGATTTATCTTTGAGCTTTACTCAATTAAATGACCACCTATGAGTAAGGCTATCTTTTCCAATACCTAACATCATCATTTCGACTAAAGATTGAGCCAAAAAACATTCAGAATATGGCAATATTTTCAGGGGCGACTCCTTTGCAATAGCAAAGGAACGTCATCACCCCTGGCTAAGCCAGGAGACGAAACATAAAACAATATTTAATTATCATTTTATCTTTCATGTGCTGGCTCAGCCAGCAGCGTGTTCAGGGAAGGGTGGGGCTAGGCCATGGGAGGTGGGTGGATGGAGGAGTGGAGTGCCCTAAGTGCGCATGTGTGTTTGGCTGGCCATCTCAGGCCGGGTAAACACACATGCGCACTTAGGTTTCTCTTTCCTGGCTGTGCACACAGACAGGCTGGAGAAACTGCACAGACCCCAGGGTTGTGTCCGAGTGGCAGTCCAAGCCATTCACACCAACATCTGCTTTCATGCTAGGTTTAGCTGGGGAGCCTGTGCTGGTGTCCCAGTGAATGCGGGAACACCACAAGAAGACCAGAGGTGCAACGCGGCAGGAGGAGGTGGCGGCGATGGGAAAAGGAATGTTTCTTTTTTCAATATTATATTTTTTTTATTTATCCCCCCAAACGCCCCTCCCCACCCATTGATATTTACAGCGGCCGCCACAGTATATTTATTGATTGATAAATATGACGAAAAATTGAATCTAGCGGCAGACTTAAACCTTTGCCGAAATACACGTATATTATTGTTGAACCGGATTACCATTCCTCTATGTATCAATGAGATTCAATATCTCCATATATTCAAATATCATTTTTGGCTGCTGAGAGCTTATTTTGTTTTCTGGTACCTGAGGAGGAATCTAAACAAGGATTCTACAAAAAATTAAAATCTCCTTCAAGGATTAATTTACCCGGGATGGTCATTACCGATTAACAATGTTCAATAAAAGGTGCCAATTCATCAGCTATGGGGGCTTAGATTGTAGCTAAGGTTAAAGTCGTCCCATTTATATAAATGTTGACCTAGGCCCATCTCCCATCCTTATCGGTAAGGGAAGTGCTAATTTCACACTTGACATTCTGGCCCAGTGTTTAAACATACAAGTCTGGTGATTTATGCCTTCCTTAAATGAGTCTCTTGTATCATGCCAATGTCAGGTGAATACGTTTCAATCAAATCGTCGACTGCTCTTGCTTTTTGCTTATTGTTCAGGCCATTAGCATTAAATGTGACAATCTTCGATTCCGTGCCTCGTCTTCCCTTCATCTTCATCTTGTCAACACATATTTTACCTGCCAGTGGTGACCAGAGAATTTCCCACATATTGAGGCAACCCCAAAAGAAAATCCTCTGTTCTCTTAAGGGGCTAAAGTGTCGGGCATCCAAGTACCTAAGTGGTAAAATTTCAAAACAGTAAAGTATCTAAATGCATACATAAAGCTAACCCTAGAAAATCATACAATAGCATTAAGATACCAAGATAATGAAAGTGTGTAGTGTTTTTAAATATGCCCTGCGTACGTAGCATAGTTAACCCTTCGCTGCCAGGCCTTTTCCCCCTCCTGTGCCAGGCCTTTTTTTGTCTATTTGGGGCAGTTCGCGCTTAGGCCCTCATAACATTTTGTCCACATAAGCTAGCCAAGCCAAATTTGTGTCCTTTTTGTCCAACATCCTAGGGATTCTAGAGGTACCCAGACTTTGTGGGTTCTCCTGAAGGAGGCCAAGAAATTAGCCAAAATACAGGGAAAATTTCATTTTGTTTAAAAAAAATGGGAAAAAGTGGCTGCAGAAGAAGGCTTGTGGTTTTTTCCCTGAAAATGGTATCAACAAAGGGTTTGTGGTGCTAAAATTACCAGCTTCCCAGCTTTCAGGAACAGGCAGACTTGAATCAGAAAACCCAATTTATCAACACAAATTTGGCCTTTTACCTGGACATACCCCATTTTTACAATTTTTTGTGCTTTCAGCCTCCTTCCAGTCAGTGACAGAAATGGGCGTGAAACCAATGCTGGATCCCAGAAACCTAAACATTTCTGAAAAGTATACAAAATTCTGAATTCATCAAGTGGTCATTTGTGTAGATCCTACAAGGGTTTCCCACAGAAAATAACAACTGAAAAAGAAAAAGATTGAAATTCCGGTGAAAAAAACTGCAATTTTTCTCTACGTTTTACTCTGTAACTTTTTCCTGCAATGTCAGATTTTTGAAAGCAATATACCGTTACGTCTGCTGGACTCTTCTGGTTGCGGGATATATAGGGCTTGTAGGTTCATCAAGAACCCTAGGTACCCAGAGCCAATGAATGAGCTTCACCCTGCAGTGCGTTTTCATTCTATACCGGGTATACAGCAATTAATTTGCTGAAATATAAAGAGTGAAAAATAGCTATCAAGAAAACTTTTGTATTTTCAAAATGGGCACAAGATAAGGTGTTAAGGAGCAGTGGTTATCTGCACATCACTGAATTCTGGGGTGCCCAGACTAGCATGTGAGTTACGGGGCATTTCTCAAATAGACGTCTTTTTTACACATTGTCTTATATTTGGAAGAAAAAAATTTAGAGAAAGACAAGGGGAAATAACACTTGTTTTGCTATTCTATGTTCCCCCAAGTCTCCCGATAAAAATGGTACCTCACTTGTGTGGGTAGGCCTAGTACTCGCGACAGAAAATGCCCCACAACACAACGTGGACACATCACATTTTTCCACAGAAAACAGAGGTGTTTTTTGCAAAGTGCCTACCTGTGGGTTTTGGCCTCTAGCTCAGCCGGCACCTGGGGAAACCTATCAAACCTGTGCATTTTTGAAAACTAGAGACCTAGGGGAATCCAAGATGGGGTGACTTGTGGGGCTCTGACCAGGTTCTGTTACCCAGAATCCTTTGCAAACCTCAAAATATGGTTAAAAAAACAAATTTTCCTCACATTTTGGTGACAGAAAGTTCTGGAATCAGAGGGGAGCCACAAATTTCCTTCCACCCAGCGTTCCCCCAAGCCTCCCGATAAAAATGATACCTCACTTGTGTGGGTAAGCCTAGCGCCCGCGTCAGGAACGCCCCAAAACGCAACGTGGGCACATCACATTTTTTTAAAGAAAACAGAGGTGTTTTTGGCAAAGTGCATACCTGTAGATTTTGGCCTTTAGCTCAGCCGGCACCTAGGGAAACCCACGAAACCTGTGCATTTTTAAAAACTAGAGACCTAGGGGAATCCAAGATGGGGTGACTTGTGGGGCTCTGACCAGGTTCTGTTACCCAGAATCCTGTGCAAACCTCAAAATTTGGCTAAAAACACACACTTTCCTCACATTTTGGTGACAGAAAGTTCTGGAATCAGAGAGGAGCCACAAATTTCCTTCCACCCAGCGTTCCCCTAAGTCTTCCGATAAAAATGATACCTCACTAGTGTGGGTAGGCCTAGCGCCCGCGACAGGAAACGCCCCAAAACACAACGTGGACACATCACATTTTTTTAAAGAAAACAGAGGTGTTTTTTGCAAAGTGCCTACCTGTAGAGTTTGGCCTCTATCTCAGCCGGCACCTAGGGAAACCTACAAAACCTGTGCATTTTTTAAAACTAGAGACGTAGGGGAATCCAAGATGGGGTGATTCGTGGGGTTCTGACCAGGTTCTGTTACCCAGAATCCTTTGCAAACCTCAAAATTTGGCTAAAAAAACACATTTTCCTCAAATTTTGGTGACAGAAAGTTCTGGAATCAGAGAGGAGCCACAAATTTCCTTCCACCCAGCGTTCCCCTAAGTCTTCCCATAAAAATGATACCTCACTAGTGTGGGTAGGCCTAGCGCCCGCGACAGGAAACGCCCCAAAACGCAACGTGAACACATCACATTTTTTTAAAGAAAACAGAGGTGTTTTTTGCAAAGTGCCTACCTGTAGAGTTTGGCCTCTAGCTCAGCCGGCACCTAGGGAAACCTACAAAACCTGTGCATTTTTGAAAACTAGAGACCTAGGGGAATCCAGGATGGGGTGATTCGTGGGGCTCTGACCAGATTCTGTTACCCAGAATCCTTTGCAAACCTCAAAATTTGGCTAAAAAAACTAATTTTCCTCAAATTTTGGTGACAGAAAGTTCTGGAATCAGAGAGGAGCCACAAATTTCCTTCCACCCAGCGTTCCTCCAAGTCTTCCGATAAAAATTATACCTCACTAGTGTGGGTAGGCCTAGCGCCCGCGACAGGAAACGCCCCAAAACGCAACGTGAACACATCACATTTTTAAAAAGAAAACAGAGGTGTTTTTGCAAAGTGCCTACCTGTAGATTTTGGCCTCTAGCTCAGCCGGCACCTAGGGAAACCTACCAAACCTGTGCATTTTTTAAAACTAGAGACCTAGGGGAATCCAAGATGGGGTGACTTGTGGGGCTCTGACCAGGTTCTGTTACCCAGAATCCTTTGCAAACCTCAAAATTTGGCTAAAAAAACACATTTTCCTCACATTTCGGTGACAGAAAGTTCTGGAATCAGAAAGGAGCCACAAATTTCCATCCACCCAGCGTTCCCCCAAGTCTCCCGATAAAAATTATACCTCACTTGTGTGGGTAGGCCTAGCGCCCGCGACAGGAAACACCCCAAAACGCAACGTGGACACATCACATTTTTTTAAAGAAAACAGAGGTGTTTTTTGCAAAGTGCCTACCTGTAGATTTTGGCCTCTAGCTCAGGCGGCACCTAGGGAAACCTACCACACCTGTGCATTTTTGAAACCTAGAGACCTAGGGGAATCCAGATGGGGTGACTTGAGGGGCTCTGACCAGGTTCTGTTACCAGAATCCTTTGCAAACCTCAAAATTTGGCTAAAAAACCACGTTTTCCCCTCATTTCGGTGACAGAAAGTTGTGGAATCTGAGAGGGGCCACAAATTTTCTTCCACCCAGCGTTCCCCCAAGTCTCCCGATTAAAATGGTACCTCACTTGTGTGGGTAGGCCTAGCGCCCACGAAAGGAAATGGCCCAAAACACAACGTGGACACATCACATTTTTTCATAGAAAACAGTGCCTACCTGTGGATTTGGGCCTCTAGCTCAGCCGGCACCTGGGGAAACCTAACAAACCAGCGCATTTTTGAAAACTAGAAACCCAGGGGAATCCAAGATGTGGTGACTTGTGGGGCTCTGACCAGGTTCTGTTACCCAGAATCCTTTGCAAACATCAACATTTGGCCAAAAAAAACACTTTTTCCTCTCATTTCGGTGACAGAAAGTTCTGCAATCTGAGAGGAGCCACAAATTTCCTTCCACCCAGCTTTCCCCCAAGTCTCTCGATAAAAATGGTACCTCACTTGTGTGGGAAGGCCTAGCGCCCACAAAAGGAAATGCCCCAAAACACAACGTGGACACATCACATTTTTTCACAGAAAACAGAGGTGTGTTTTGCAAAGTGCGTACCTGTGGATTTTGGCCTCTAGCTCAGCCGACCCCTGGGGGGGAGAAATGGCCTAAAATAAATTTCAAATGGTCTAAATAGAATTTGCCCCCCAGGGGAGCGACCTTTGCCTAATGGGTCGCTCCCCATCTCTAAAAAAACGCGCCAGGGACGGTGCGTGGATTTCCTTAGCTGGCAGGACAAAGTCACAGGAGCTGCGTCAATCCGGTGGGTATTGCGTCAAATTTTCTACCACACGGCAGGCGCTTCGTTGATTCATCTCTGGAAGTCAGGCTGCATCTTCCGGGGTCGGCTGTGCGGCGATCCGGTGGGCGGTGCATCGAAGTTCCCCTCGCAATGCAGGCGCTGCGTTGATCTTCTCCTTGCAAAGTCGGGCTGCGTCATTACGGTTCGGCAGGCAGTTCTTCTTGGCAGAATGCAGGTTCTGGTTACAGGTTCCTTCTCCAGGAAGTGTCTGTGAGGTAGAGTGTCAACCCCATCAAGTGTCTAAGTTAATAGGGTCAGAGACCCTGCTTAAATGTAAATACCCAGATATGCCTTTGAAGTGGGGGAGACTTCAAAGAGTGGCTTAGAAGTGCACAAGGTCCCCTTTCAGTTCCATCCTGTCTGCCAGGGTCCCAGTAGGGGGTGTGGCAGACCTTTGTGTGAGGGCAGGCTACTGTCCTTTGATATGCAAGTGTCAAGCCCTCCACCCTCCCAGCCCAGGAAGACCCATTCAAAATGCAGATATATGCAAGTGAGACTGAGTATCCTGTGTCTGGGGTGTGTCTGAGTGAATGCACAAGGGAGCTGTCAGCTAAACTTAAGTTTAAGTGTAGAGAAATGCTCACTTTCTAAAAGTAGCATTTCTAAAATAATAATATAAAATCCAACTTCACTAGTCAGTAGAAATTTGTATCTGGCCATACTAAATATGACCTTCCTACTCCTTTCAGATCAGTAGCTACCACTCAAACAATGTATGAGAGAAGCCCCAATGTTAGCCTATGAAGAGAGCAGGCCGCACAGTAGTGTAAAAATGAATTGATGAGTTTTACACTACTATGACATGTAAACTACACAGGTACATGTCCTGCCTTTTGCCTACACAGAACCCTGCCCTATGGGTTACCTAGGGCATACCTTAGGGGTGTTTTATGTGTAGAAAAAGGGGAGTTTTAGGCTTGGCAAGTACTTTTAAATGCCAAGTCGAATTGGCAGTGAAACTGCACACACAGGCCTTGCAATGGCAGACCTGAGACAAGGTTAAGGAGCTACTTAAGTGGGTGGCACAACCAGTGCTGCAGGCCCACTAGTAGCATTTAATCTACAGGCCCTGGGCACATATAGTGCACTCTAATAGGGACTTAAAAGTAAATTAAATAGTCCAATTGGGTATGAGCCAATGTCACCATGTTTTAAGGAGAGAGCATATGCACCTTAGCACTGATTAGCAGTGGTAAAGTGCACAGAGCCCCAAAGTCAGCAAAAATGAGGTCAAAAAAAGAGAAGGAGGAAGGCAAAAAGTTTGGGGGTGGCCCTGCAGAAAGGAAGGAAAGGAATCAGTTAATGCATACTATGAAAGGTTGTTGAAGGCGTTTAAACAATTCAGTGGTTTAGAAACGATAGAGAAAGAGAGCATGAATCATTTGGTGTTCAGATTTGTTGAAGGGTTAAAACCATAAGTAAGTCAGATGATTAAGAATCACTTAATTTGCTGGCAAGCAAAGCCGATTGACAGGGTGTTGTAGTATGCTAAATACTATAGCGACGAAATTGAGCTGAAGCAGAAAAACCTGAAAGAGAAAGCGATGGTGTTGCATATTAAGGCTGAATAGACAGGATTGCAGGGAACTTTTCAACAGCCTCTACAGGGAAATGGTTTGTTTCCGAGTCAAGGCAGAGGTCGAGGTGGAATGATGATTCTGGTGGTCAATAGAAATGTGGATTTGAGTTCAGGGGTGATGCAGGATGAGCAGCAAAGGCAAAAGGTGTTACCTTGTCATATTTGCGGATTAGTTGGACATTGGACAAGACAGTGCCCAATGTTAAATCAGGGAGGAATGTAACGGCGTTAATTCATTTCAGGGACTGAGAGGACCTAGGATGGGAGGTCAAAGTCAAAAGTTCCAGAATAATGTGAATAGTATGCAAGGTTTCCAACCTTTACAGCCAATGCAACAGATGCAAAATGCACAACCTCATGTACAACAGGTACAAATGCCACAAATGCAACAAATGCAGCCAACGGTGCAGATGGTGCCTGTACAGTAAATGCATTTGCCGAGACAGGTTCAAATGATACAGTCCTATGGAGCAGCAACAAGTAATGCTTTCGCAAGTGGTCACGAATCAGAGTAAGAACAAAAGTGTAACAAAACAGCTGAACAATTTCCTTTACACAGTGAGAATGAAATATAAGCTGAATGGCCATTGGATAGTTCAGATGAGGAGGAGATTTTGATGGCTGCATCATTAGAAGTAGATCAAAAGGGTCCTTATGTGAAGGGTGAAGTACATGGTCATGAGGTTAATTTCCTGGTTGACATGGGAGCGACACAGTCAACAGTGAGAACTATAGAAGTTCTGGACATACCAGTTTCAGAAAGGACAGTGCAGATAGTAGGAGTTACAAATAAACATTTGGTCAACACCCTTAGAGAACCAGTTCTTGGGAAAATTGGTAATTCTTTAGATTACTATAGCTTTGTTGTTTGTGATTCCAGTCCAGTGTCATTGTTAGGAAGAGACTTAGGCCCTCATTCTGACCCTGGCGGTCGGTGATAAAGCGGCGGCCAAGCCGCCAACAGGCCGGCGGTCCAAAATATGCAATTCTGACCCTGGCGGGAACCGCCAACACAGCCCGCCGCATTAACACTCCGACCACCACGGCGGTAGAAACAAACAGCGCGGCGGTTCCCGCCAACAGCCCGGCGGCAGACAAAGTACCGCCCACCCTATTACGACCCACCAATCTGCCACCTTTTCCGGGGCGGGAGCACCGCCGATAAGAACACGGCGGAAACAGACTACGAACGGGAAAACGCTCACCTCTACGCACTCCACGCGAGATTCCGGCAGTATGGAACCAGAGTTGCAGGTCATCCCCGCACTCCTATACCTGCTCATATACCAGGAGCACGCCCGGCGGCGCGGAAGACATCGGTGAGTACTGCACCTACGACACAGGGGAGGGAAAAGATTACCGGCACACACCCACCCACCCATACCCACTACAACACACACATCAATGCATTCCCACAGATCACTGTCACAACCTACAAACCCCCCCCTCCGAAATAATGCAAAGACCAAAAGAAGAGATCATAAACGGGCAGATATATTGAAATATGGACACCAGTAATCCCAATAAATAAATAAACTATGTACAAAATATACACAGCTACTAAATGTAGTCCAACCACTGTCCGTGGACCACAGGGGTCCTGTGCAAAGGGGCAAGGCCCAGTCCCACGACAAGAACTCCACGGAGAGAACACTGCAGGGGCATCAGAAAGAAAATAGGACAGGCACCTCAGGGGGAAGGGAAGGGGGGGCACCTCAGCCACTTGAGTACACGACGCCAGATCCACGAGGGGACTCCATGACCACTGGGCCATCCTGGGGAGTGCAAAGCCACAGTCCATACAGTCCATACAGTGGGTGGCCTGCCCACTGGGCCATCCTGGGGAGTGCAAAGCCACAGTCCAAACAGTCCATACAGTGGGTGGCCTGCCCACTGGGCCATCCTGGGGAGTGCAAAGCCACAGTCCAAACAGTACATACAGTGGGTGGCCTGCCCACTGGGCCATCCTGGGGAGTGCAAAGCCACAGTCCATACAGTCCATACAGTGGGTGGCCTGCCCACTGGGCCATCCTGGGGAGTGCAAAGCCACAGTCCAAACAGTCCATACAGTGGGTGGCCTGCCCACTGGGCCATCCTGGGGAGTGCAAAGCCACAGTCCAAACAGTCCATACAGTGGGTGGCCTGCCCACTGGGCCATCCTGGGGAGTGCAAAGCCACAGTCCATACAGTCCATACAGTGGGTGGCCTGCCCACTGGGCCATCCGGGGGAGTGCAAAGCCACAGTCCATACAGTCCATAACAGACCCCACTGCCACTGGAGGAGGCATGTTGGCCAGAGGACATCCTGCAGCCCTGCCCGAGATAGATCCTGCCCTGCCACGTCTGCCAAAGGGCCAGCGGTTCTTGCCTGGAAGGGCCCAGTTCAGCGCCTCATGCCTTGAAGGGCCCAGTTCAGCGGGTCTTGCCTTGAAGGGCCCAGTTCAGCGGTTCTTGAGACGGCGGGGCCCAGCGGAGCGGTGCTTGAGACGGTGGGGCCCAGTTCAGCGGTTCTTGAGACGGCGGGGCCCAGTTCAGCGGTTCTTGAGACGGCGGGGCCCAGCGGAGCGGTGCTTGAGACGGCGGGGCCCAGTTCAGCGGTTCTTGAGACGGCGGGGCCCAGTTCAGCGGTTCTTGAGACGGCGGGGCCCAGCGGAGCGTTGCTTGAGACGGCGGGGCACAGTTCAGCGGTTCTTGAGACGGCGGGGCCCAGCGGAGCGGTGCTCGAGACGGCGGGGCCCAGTTCAGCGGTTCTTGAGACGGCGGGGCCCAGTTCAGCGGTTCTTGAGACGGCGGGGCCCAGTTCAGCGGTTCTTGAGACGGCGGGGCCCAGTTCAGCGGTTCTTGAGACGGCGGGGCCCAGTTCAGCGGTTCTTGAGACGGCGGGGCCCAGCGGAGCGGTGCTTGAGACGGCGGGGCCCAATTCAGCGGTTCTTGAGACGGCGGGGCCCAGCGGAGCGGTGCTCGAGACGGCGGGGCCCAGTTCAGCGGTTCTTGAGACGGCGGGGCCCAGTTCAGCGGTTCTTGAGACGGCGGGGCCCAGCGGAGCGGTGCTTGAGACGGCGGGGCCCAGTTCAGCGGTTCTTGAGACGGCGGGGCCCAGCGGAGCGGTGCTCGAGACGGCGGGGCCCAGTTCAGCGGTTCTTGAGACGGCGGGCCCAGTTCAGCGGTTCTTGAGACGGCGGGGCCCAGTTCAGCGGTTCTTGAGACGGCAGGGCCCAGTTCAGCGGTTCTTGAGACGGCGGGGCCCAGTTCAGCGGTTCTTGAGACGGCGGGGCCCAGCGGAGCGGTGCTCATGACGGCGGGGCCCAGTTCAGCGGTTCTTGAGACGGCGGGGCCCAGCGGAGCGGTGCTCGAGACGGCGGGGCCCAGTTCAGCGGTTCTTGAGACGGCGGGGCCCAGTTCAGCGGTTCTTGAGACGGCGGGGCCCAGTTCAGCGGTTCTTGAGACGGCGGGGCCCAGCGGAGCGGTGCTTGAGACGGCGGGGCCCAGTTCAGCGGTTCTTGAGACGGCGGGGCCCAGCGGAGCGGTGCTCGAGACGGCGGGGCCCAGCAGAGCGGTGCTTGAGACGGCAGCCGGTCTATGGCCAACTGCTCATTGCCTGGTGGTGCCCTCCTGGGCAGCGGGGATGGTGCTCCTTCAATGCCCACCTGGGCTGTGGGTGGTGGGGCCCTCCTGGCCAGCTGGGCTGGGTCCTCCCTGGGCAGCGGCTATGGGGGTGGTGGGCTCTCCCGGGGCAGCTGTGCCGGTTCCTCCCGGGGCAGCGGCTATGGGGGTTGTGGGCTCCTCCTGGGCAGCATGCCTGCTGCCTGACCTCTCCGACTTGCTGCCCTTGCCCTCCTTAGTCGTGAGTCTGTGGCCCTTTCCTCCCTTTGGAGCTGTGGCTGGTGACTGTCTCTGGGTGGTGTCCGGGGGGGATGTAGAAGGCGGGCTCCTGCGGCGCCCCTTCCGCCTTCTGCTCCTCTTCCCAGGGGGTGGGCTGGCTGTCCCCTTGCTGCTGGGCGAAGATCCAGACATGCGGGCTGGCGGGCTCCAATACCCCTGCACCCTTGTCAAGGGGGCTGCAGGGCTGGTGGTGGCTGAGGTGCTCTTCTTACCCCGACGAGAAGGAGGGGGGGGCTCAGGGTCAGGAAAGAAGTTAGCAGTGGCGGGGAAGAGTTTCTTGGGACAATGGAGAGTGGGAGGTACAGTGGGAATGGGAGTGGAGGGAGAGGATGTGGTTGTAGGTGAGTCACGTTTGCTGTCTTTGGGTGCAGGTGCAGGTGGGATAGGCTGTCGTGAGGTGGATGGCTGTTGGGTGGGTGGGTGGCTGCGTTTGTGTGGTGTGGAAGAGGGGGTGACAGACACAGTGGGAGAGGACACAGGGGACGTGTAAATGGCAGTGGGGGTGGTGACTGCACGTGTGCGGACTGGAGTGGAGGGTGTGCTGGTGATGGAAACACTGGCTGATGGTGAAGTGAATGGAGGTGTGAGTGTAGACGTCACAGGGAGGGAGGAGGGAGATGAGGAGGTGGGGGTCACAGAGGTGGTAGTGACTGTTGGCATGTCTGCATCGGAATGTTGCGTGTGTGAATGTCTGCGTGATCTGTGGTGCTTATGTTTGGATGAGCTTCTCTTGGGTGTTGAGGTGTGTGCAGGCTGGTCTGATGGTGTGGGTGGGACAGGCAGAGGAACAGGAGACTGGGAGGAGGGAGTTAGTAGAGGGAGGCAGGAGACAGGGACAATGGCTGCCGTCAGTGCTGAGGCCAGAGCCTGGAACGATCGCTGATGGGCAGCCTGACCCGAATGAATGCCCTCCAGGTACGCATTGCTGCGATGAACCTCCCTCTCCACCCCCTGGATGGCATTCAAAAGGGTAGTCTGCCCAACAATGAGCGTTCGGAGGAGGTCAATGACCTCCTCACTGAGGGCAGCGGGGGTAACAGGGGCAGGGCCTGAGGTGCCTGGGGCGAAGGAGATGCCCGGCTTCCTGGCAGAGCGGGCACGGGGCGAACGCTGAGGGGCTGCTGGGAGGGCGGAGATGTTGCGCTGGGTGGCGGCTGTACCTGTAATGGCGGGGGGCACGGATGGTGCCACCCCCGCAAGGGAGCTCCCTTCCGAGGACGTGTCCGTGTCGCTGCAGGGTCCAGTCGTCCCCGTCGTGGAGCTCCCCTCGCCCTCCGTCTCACTGGTCCAGTCTGACTCTGAGGCATGGCCCTCCTGGGCCATGTGAGATGCAGCTCCCTCCTGCCCCAATGCCACTTCTCCTCCGCCTGATGATGCTGATGCACACAAGCACAGAAAGACAAACAAAAAGGGGGGGGGAGAGAGAAATAAAGGGATATTGAGTACATGGATCTCCGGTACAGTTAGCGGACATGACAGACACAGATGCCCCCTGCACTAAGTTGCGCACTTGTGGTCCGCTACGCATTCCGTGGAACATGCCCTACACGCCTAGAGTTGACAACTGCACCCATGGATGACACGACCCAGGGATGGCTGTACTGACAAACTACTGAGGGTGGTGGCTGGGGACACAGGGGCTTACGGGGGTGCCCAGCCTACAGATATCGCCCTGGCCTAGGGGGACCCACAGCCCTCCTCCCCCACCCAGACACCTCCACTGCGCGACAACAGAGTAGATAATGCTTGTACTCACCCCCTTGTGTCTGCTGTGCTGCCCTCACGCGCCCATCCAAATCAGGGTAGGCCACCGCCAGGATCCGGAACATCAGGGGGGTCAGTTGACGGCAGGCACCCCGCCTACGTTGGGAGGCCATCCCTAGCAGAGACTCGGCGGTCTTCTTGGTCCCGCGGCGGATGTCCTCCCACCTCTTGCGGCAGTGGGTGCCCCGTCGATGGTGGACCCCCAGGGTCCGGACTCCCTTGGCGATGGCACGCCAAATCCCGATCTTCTCATGGGCGCGGACCTATGTGACACGTACAGGGAGGGAGAAATACCACGTTCAAGTTTGTCTGCATTTTCCCTGCCAGTGGCCCAACGCCCCCCATCCCCGCCAGGCCCCCCGCCATGCCCCCCGCCAGGCCCAACATGCCCCCCATCCCCGCCAGGCCCCCCGCCATCGCCCCCGCCAGGCCCAACATGCCCCCCATCCCCGCCAGGCCCCCCGCCATGCCCCCCGCCAGACCCAACATGCCCCCCATCCCCGCCATGCCCCCCGCCATGCCCCCCGCCAGGCCCAACATGCCCCCCATCCCCGCCATGCCCCCCGCCAGGCCCCCCGCCAGGCCCCCAAGCCAGCCAGTGGCCCCAAATCCAGATTGAATTAAACTCACTTGTTGGTCTGGAGGACCGTAGAGTAGCGCATACTGGGGGAGGACCCCATCCACAAGTTTCTCCAACTCCTCTCCAGTGAAGGCAGGGGCCCTTTCCCCAGGCGCAGCAGCCATTGTCCCTTCCAGACCGAGGTCACAGCAACACTTGCAGTATAGGTCCTCTCCTGTGAAAGTTCAAGTCGCAAGTGGATTAGTAGATAGAAAATAGCGGTCACGTCCGCGGCGGTGCGTACCGCGGCGGTGCGTCCCGCCACCGCCGGCGCCCTTCGCCATTGGCTCCTGAAACCCATAGGCTTCAATGTTAACCAATGCGGCTTCGCGCCGCGGTCTTCGCCCGCCGCCCGCCGCGGTGTGCCACGCCAGCGCATTGACCTCACATCCCACTGTCACACTTCACAGGTCAGGCAGCCGCCATTTCCAGGGCCCACATGGCTCTATTTCAACTGCGTCACACAGGCCTAGGCCTTGCATAGCCACTCAGACACGCCATTCACTGCATAGAGAATCGTTTACTGTGCTAGCTGTGAGTACGTACCTGTGGGTTGCTTGACTGTGTGCTCCATGTTGTCCTTCCTAGGCACCGTCCGCTGGGTTTGGCGAGGAGACGGATGAATCCTCCCGTGTACCGACCGCTGGTGGACCTGTCGACAATGGAAGAACGCCACATTATCCTGACCTACCGTCTTAACCGTGCCACTATACATGAACTGTGTGCCCAGCTGGAGCCCGACCTGATGTCCCCCATCCGCCAACCCACAGGGATTCCCCCTCTGGTGCAGGTCATGTCAGTACTCCATTTCTTGGCAAGTGGGTCATTTCAGACAACAGTGGGAATTGCTTCTGGGATGTCTCAGCCCATGTTTTCGAAGGTGTTATCCAGAGTGTTGTCTGCCCTGATGAAATCCGTGAGGAGCTACATCATTTTCCCTGAGGTGGGCGAATTGGCTACAGTGAAGGGTGATTTCTACGCCCTTGGACATATTCCCAACGTCATTGGTGCCATTGATGGGACCCATGTGGCTTTGGTTCCCCCAAGAGACAGTGTACAGGAACAGAAAAAGTTACCATTCAATGAACATCCAGGTGGTGTGTTTGGCTGACCAGTACATCTCGCATGTAAATGCCAAATTCCCAGGGTCAGTGCATGACGCCTACATCCTAAGGAATAGCAGCATCCCTTACGTGATGGAACAGCTAGAGAGACACCGTGTATGGCTAGTGGGGGACTCTGGGTACCCCAACCTGTCGTGGCTACTGACCCCAGTAAGGAATCCCCGGACAAGGGCAGAGGAACGGTACAATGAGGCCCATGGGCGTACTAGGAGGGTGATCGAACGCACCTTTGGCCTCCTGAAGGCCAGGTTTCGGTGCCTGCATATGACAGGTGGATCCCTAATGTACTCACCTAAGAAGGTGTGTCACATCATCGTGGCCTGCTGCATGCTTCACAACCTGGCTTTGCGCCGCCAGGTGCCTTTCCTGCAGGAGGATGGTCGAGACGGTGGTGTTGTGGCAGCTGTGGAACCTGAGGAGAGTGACGAAGAGGAAGACGACGGGGCTGAAACAGACAACAGGGACAGAATCATTGAACAGTACTTCCAATAGGACACAGGTAACAATTCAAAGATAATTTAGTAAATGTGAACTACTCTCCTGCATCTCTGCTGCCTGTCTATTTGCCCCAGTGTATGATGACTGAGTTGTGGCTTTTCCCTCCCTATTTCAGATCTGGGGTCCCCACTACGAGTCCTGTGCTTCGTTTCCCCATGGACTACAGCTTTGTGGCAGCTGTTTGTTGACTTCACCATGTACAAGGACATATTTGCACTGTCATGTCAATTACAATATATTGAAATCACAGCCAGACTCCAGATAGTTTTGTGCAAAATAGGTGTTTATTGAAGTGCTCAAAATGGGATGGGTGGTTTCAAGTGGGTGGGGGCTATGGTGAAGGAATGTCCATGGCAGAGTCCAGAGTAACAGTCACACAGGTGCATTGTCCAGAGGCCTGTGGAGAGATGGAGCATGGGCAGTTCAAGGATGGACAGGGTGACAATGTGGGACAGTGGGATGACATCAGGTGGTATCCATTGCTGGCGGGGGTCTTGACATCCTACTCTGTCTTCTTGCGAGATCTCAGGGCCCTCTTGCGGGGTGGTTCTTCTCCTGCAGGAGGTGGGGGTCTGGTGGGCTGCTGCTGTGCGGGGGCCTCCTGTCCACTAGCGCCGGCGGAGGTGGTTGGCTGTTCTTGGTCCAGGCTAGTGGCAGGGGCCCTTGGGTGTTGTTGAGTGTCCGCCCTGGTGTTGACGAGGTCCTGCAGCAGCCCTACCATGGTAACCAGGGTGGAGGTGAGGGCTCTGATGTCCTCCCTGTACCCCCGATAGTGTTCCTCCTGCAGTACCTGGATCTCCTGGAACCGGGCCAGTACCGTCGCCATCGTCTCCTGGGAGCGGTTGTATGCTCCCATGATGGTGGTGAGGACCTCGTGGAGAGTGGGTTCCCTGGGCCCGTCCCCCCCCTGTCGCACAGCTGCCCTCCGAGTTGCCCTGTTTCCCTGGGCCTCTGCCCCCTGGCCGGTGTGCCCACTACCACTGCCCCCAGGTCCCTGTTGTTGTTGGGGTGGTGGGTTATCCTGGGTGCCCTGTAGTGGTAGACACACCGCAGATTGACGCGCCCTGGAGACAGAGGCATGGGCCCGCTGGGTGGGAGCTGTGCTGGTGTTCCCAGAGGGGTTTGGGTCTGTAGTGGCCTGGGCCTGTGTGAGGGGAACCGACTGTCCAGAGTTCCCCGATGGTCCGGGCTGGTCATCGGTGTCCAGGTCGACAGAGCTGCTGTCATCGCTGACGGCCTCTTGGGTGGGGGGTGTGGAGAATTCTGGGCCCTCCGCGGCGGTGTGTTGACGGTCGGGTCCTGCAGGGGTATAGAGGTATGGTTATAGTTTCAATGTGTGGCATATGGGTGTATCTGTGGGTTCCCGTGTCCCCAAGTGCTGGCATTCGTGTGTGGGGGCTTTGGTGAGGGTGGCTTGTGGGGGGGATGTGTATATGCATTGGGCATGCTTTGGTGATGGGTGTCCATGCTTAGTGGACGCATGCAGGCCTAGGTTTTGGGATGTGTGGGTTGTGATGGTGAGACATTGGCGGGGAATAGGTGTGCTGGGGGTGGGGGTGAGGATGGTGGTGGGGGTGAGGGTGGGGGTGAGGGTGGGGGTGAGGATGGTGGTGGGGGTGAGGATGGTGGTGGGGGTGGGGGTGAGGGTGGGGTTCGAGGATGGGGGTGAGGGATGGGGTATGATTTGGCATGCAGGTGGGGGTGAAGCAGTAGTGAAGCTTCAACTTACCAGTATCCATTCCTCCGCCGACTCCTGCGAGGCCGTCAGGATGCAGGATGTTCAAGACTTCCTCCTCCCATGATGTAAATTGTGGGGGTTGAGGTGGGGGTCCTCCGCCAGTCTTCTGCACGGCGATGTTGTGCCTGGATACCATGGAACGCACCTTCCCCCGTAGGTCGTTCCATCGCTTCCTGATGTCTTCCCGATTTCTGGGGTGCTGTCCCACAGCGTTGACCCTGTCGACAATCCTCTGCCATAGCTCCGTCCTCCGGGCAATGCTGGTGTATTGGACCTGTGTGCCGAACAGCTGGGGCTCTACCCGAACGATTTCCTCCACCATGACCCTGAGTTCTTCGTCTGTGAAGCGGGGTTGTCTTTGGGGTGCCTGGGGTGGTGTGTATGATGTGTGGGGTGGAGTATGTGTATTTAAGTGTGTTGAGTGTGGTGGTGTGTGTTGTTTTGTGTGTGGATAGTGTGTGGGTGATGGTGTGGAGTGGCTGTGGCTGCTAGTTTGTGGATGGTGGTGTCTCGCTCTGGCCTTCTTTCAGAATTTTTTTGCGTAGGGGTTTGTGGGTGATGTGGGTGTGTGTTTTATATTGTATTGTGTGTGTGGGAGTGGTGTGTGTATGTGTATCAGGTGTGTGGGATTCAAATCGTCCAATGTGGCTGAGTTTTGTTCGTTTGTGTGTATTCTGACCGCGGCGGTGTGTCCCGCCAATGGAATACCGCGTTTGAATGACCGCCGCGTGGATTCGTGGGTCGTAATGGCATGGGCGTATTTCTGTTGGCGTGGCGGGGGAGGTTTTGTCACCTCCACTTTTCCGCCGACCGCTGGTCTGGCGGTCGGTTGTGGCTGTCGGATTTTCGGAGGTTTGCCTTCTGCGGGTCAGAATGACCGTGGCGGGTTTCCGCGACCGCGGCGGGATTATGGAGGATTTATGACCGGCGGTAAGTGCATTTTACCGCCGGGGTCAGAATGACCCCCTTACTGTGCAAGATAAATTGTTCAATTTTGTGTTCAATGAAAGGAATTCAAATTGAGACAAGCAGTGATGAAGAGAAAGATTTGTCAGTTGATGTTGGGAAAAAGACGATGTCTTGTGAATTAGTTTTGTTGAATGTCGACAATGATCAGACAGATGAAAATGAGGAGGCAAATGAAGATTACAATTTGGAAGACTTAATTAACTTTTTCCCAGTTTTTGAAAAGAAAGATCTGTCGATCGATTTGCAGGATAGAGTTAAATCAAAGGCTTGGGACTTTTCAGGTAAAGACATTGGTTTGATTAAAGGACTTGAAGGGGTCAAAGTGGCAGTGAAAGAAAATGTAGTGTTTCCACAGAGTACACAATAACAGATGACAAACGAGGCAATTGAAGGAAAAATACCTTCAATAGAACAATTTTTGGAACAGGGAGTTTTGAAAGAAGTGATGAGCAGTCGACAGTCCATGTAATTCACCAATAATGGGTTTGAAAAAGTCGAATGGGAAAATTTGTTTTATTCAGGATTTGAGGAAAAGAAATTACATTGTGGTGAAGTGTTGTTGAGTTATGCCAAATCCAGCAGTGATAATGTTTCAGATTCCTTGTGATGCAGAATGGTTCACAGTCATTGATGTGTGCCAAGCTTTCTTTTCCATGCCTCTACATGAGGATAGCAGATACCTCTTTTTTTCAAGTTCCTGACCTGAGTCTATTGCTGGTGTAGAATTCCTCAAGGGTTTGCAGAATCACCACCAATTTTCATTCAGATTTTAAAAAAAGAACCTGGAGTCATTGGTAATGCCTTACCAATCGACATTAGTACAGTATATTGATTCTTTGTTGTTTGCATCAAAGACAAAGGAAGGTTGTAGAGAGGATACGATTACACTGTTTAACTTTTTGGAAGAAAATGTTCATAAAGTATCGCCTGCCAAATTGCAGTATTGTCAGCAAGAAGTGAAATATTTGGGACATTTGATTGAGAAAGGGTCAAGGAGAATTTCAAGAGAAAGAGTAGCGGCAATAATGAAAATGAAACTACCAAGTTCTCAAAAAGAGTTGAGGATGTTTCTGGGAAGGGTAAGAGATTGTCACCAGTGGATTCCAAAATTTTCAGCCATTTCAAAGCCACTGCAGAGACTGACACATAAGGATGTTTCAGATCCCATAATGATGGGTGAGGAATGCATGAGAGAATTTACCTAATTGAGAGTTTGTGTCAAGCACCAGCTTTAGGTATGCCTGATTACACAAAACCTTTCCTGTTGTTTTGTCATGAAAGAGATGGATGTTCTTTGTCTGTCTTGACACAAACACATTGTGGTGTCAATCGTCCAGTAGCATATTTTTCAGCTACTTTGGATAATGTTGATGCAGTCTTACCCGGATGCTCACGAGCAGTTGCAGCAGTGCATAACTCAAAGTGAAAAAATAGTGATGGGTTATCCTCTGACACTGATGGTACCTCAGTCAATAGAAATTCTATTGACTATGTCAAAGACACAATATCTGACAAATGCAAGATTGACACAATATGAGACAATGATTCTTGGAGCAGCAAATGTAATGATCAAAAGGCACAGTGCTTAATCCGGCAACATTGTTACGAAATGAAGGGGACGATCTAAATAGGATAGATGAAGTTGAACATGATTGTTTGGAGGTGACAGAATTATGTATCAAACCAAAAGATGATATTAAGGACACTTGTTTGGAAGACAATTATCAAATTCTCTTTGTTGATTGTTCCTGTTTAATAGACAACAGAGGTGCCTTAACAGCAGGATATGCAGTGTGTACAGTCACTGGCATACTGGAAGCTTTGTGGCTTAAAGGAGCAATTTCTGCCCAAGTCGCAGAATTGGTGGCTCTTACTAGAGCATGCCTATTATCAGACCAGATGAAAGTAGCGATCTACACTGATAGCCAGTATGGATTTGGTATTGTACATGATTTGGGGCAAATTTGGTCGCAAAGGGGATTCCTGACTTCTTCGGGTTCACCTGTGAGAAATAGAGAGAGAATATATGATTTGTAACAAGCCGTACAAAAGCCTGAGAAGATTGCTGTGGTCAAATGCAGTGCACACCAGAGAGGACAAGATTATGTAACATTAGGAAATGCTTATGCAGACCAGGTTGCAAACGTTTGTGCTCTGAATGGGATTTCATTCAGAGGAATTTGGAAGTTGATATCTGAAAATGATGAAATATATGTAAATTTCACAAAGCAAATAGTTGAGACTTTAGATGAGTTGAAAACCATACAGAACAATGTTCCAGAAGAAGAGAGTATGGATTGGATAAGACATCATTGCATTCAAAGGGAAGATGACATTTGGGTGACAGTAGAGGGGAAAGTAATGTTACCAAACAGTCTGTTGACACAAATGGCAAGATACTATCATGGTCACATGCACATAGGGAGAGATGCAATGACCAGGAGTTTTAAACAGTTCTGGTACAATCCAAAATTCAGACAAGTGGCGGAGCTGGTTTTCCATAGGTGCATAATTTGCCAACAAATAAACTTCGGCAAAGGAACAATTGTCAACATGGGACACATAGGTATGGCGGGAGGTCCATTCAGTAGAATGCAAATGGATTTCATTGAGATGCCTGCATGTGCTGGTTTGAAATATGTGTTGGTGATTGTGTGCATTTTCATTCACTGGATTGAGGCATATCCAACAAGGAGAAATGACAGTTTTACCGCAGCTAAATTGCTTCTACTAGAACTAATTCCACATTTTGGTTTTCCGGTTTCAATTGAATCAGATAGGGGAATTCACTTCAATAATGATGTGATAAAATTGCTTTTTTCTTCATTAAACTTTCAGCAGAGACTACATTGTAGTTATCGCCCAGAAGCTTCAGGTCTCGTAGAGCAAATGAATGGAACATTAAAATCACGATTGGCTAAAGTGTGTGCGTGGACAAATTTAAAATGGACAGATGCTTTACCACTAGTGCTAATGTCAATAAGAAGCACTCCTGACAAGAAGACTGGGTTGTCTCCACATGAGATATTGATGGGGAGAGCAATGAGATTGCCATCAATACCTGCAAATGCACTTGTGAATATTACAGATGATATGGTGCTAGATTACTGCCATAGCCTGGCTGATGTAGTTCGGTCTCTCTCTCATCAGGTGGAAGCTGCAACAGTACAACAAACTGAAGGTCCAGGCCACAGTTTGAGATCTGGAGACTGCATGCTTATATGGAAGCACATAAGAAAGGCTTGCCTAGAGCCACGGTGGAAGGGACCTTATCAGATTGTGCTCACTACAACACCAGCTGTGAAGTGTGCTGGTTTGACGAATTGGGTGCATGCGAGGCATAGGAGAAAGGTGCATGATCCAACAGAGAGAGAGAAGAGGAACTGTTGAGATTACCAACGGTTGAAAACACTGAGAACAAAGAGAAAGAAAGAGAGCAGAGTATCGAAAATGACAGAGATGTACCTGCTCCTATAACAGATAAGACAGAGCAAAATACTGAAGAAGTTGAGCAATTTGCAAAAGGAGTAGAAGAGTCAGTTCAAGAAGATAAGGAGAAGACTGATTTCGATCCAAGGAGGGTATCAACGAGCAAGAGTGGCTCACAAGAATCACCAGAAGAAAGATCTGCTCAGAGGAGGGTATCCTCAGAAGCAGGTGGTTTGACATACCGAACTGAAGAAAGGACATACCCCATTGGGAAAGGAATTGAGGGTAGTCCCGCCCAAGTGGATTATACTCTTCCTGAACCAGATGCAGGAACGTCAGAAGAAGAAGGTCCAAAGGCAAGTGAAGACTCAATATTGAGAAGATTATTGATGAAAAAGACATTGAAAGGAGACAATTGGCCGGAGAAAAGTTCGAAGAGTGGAAGAGTTAATGTAGTTCCACCAATTCAAGAGGAAAAAGAATTGAATGAAGGAGAACATACTAGTGGAGAAGAAGGTGAAAGTGGCAGAAGACCAAAAAGGAATAGAGTTACGAGCAAGAGATATGCAGGACCTGAATGTGTGTATTTAAACACAAATGATTGGCAGGAAGAATTTTTGAGCTATTGTTTTGACAGAGACATTGAAAATGTTTGCTTTGGTATGTGAAGACTGTAAGAAAGAGACTTTGGGAAAAAGAAAATGGAAAGTCATGCTTAAAAGTTCGTACCGAATAGACAAATAATAATACTTACTGGATTAGACAAATAACTGGATCTGACAGGCTGCTATACTGCAATTGACAAGGAGACTGTCCGTCCAAGAGTGAATGAATAACTGAAAAAAAAATAGGAGGGATTTTTGAGTGTTTGTTTTGATTTTTTTTTTATTTGTTTTAAAAACAAAAATTGTTTTTGTTTTTTAGAATATCGGAAATATGAGTAACTCACATAACCAAAACAGTAGAATTAGTTGCTGTAGATTGTTAAGTATTGGATTGGCGGTAGTGAGTGTGTTAATATGTTTATTGTTGTTTGTAGGCGTGTCTGTTTATGAGATGGATGGAGCCAATCAGACTACGAAGATTGATTGTTCCTTAAATTTTTTCTACATTGTTTGAAGCTTTCTTCATCATAAGCATCGTTTTTATGTCAAAGTAATATGGATAATATGGATAATATACTTACTTAAAGGGGCTTTCAGCCATCTTTCTTCAACCATTGGTCTGTTGTATCATTTCCATTTTGCTTCTGCCCAGTACAGCAGACAGCATACAGCATGGGGCAATGGGTCAGCCTACTTAAGCATCTGCTTAACGTCACTTTGAGTGACTGCATTTTGCGTTTTCACAAGGTACACACCCGCACAAAAGGAGCTCCTTTAAATCCCAGTTTTGCCTGATGCGGCAGTAGCACACATTTGAAGTGACCACAGGACAAATTCCAGCTTTATCAGTTCCTGTCTCCTACCGATGCTGTTTTAAATTCATTTTGAAGTGGACATCTGCTGTTTCACAGCATACCATACTTTGTTCCTAGACTTGGTTTTACCAATGGTTCTTTGATAAGCTTTGCCCAGAAAGAAAGCCAAACCTTACTGGTGTTTTTAATTCACACCACACTTGTAAGTTTTATTTAAACATAGGTAGGGTATAATTTGAGTTTAGTATCTAATATTTTAAACTGTAAACTGTCTTTTCTTCATTCTTTCGATCTTCTTTCTTTCTTTTTCCTTCTTTCTTTCTTTCCCTTTTCCTTTCTTCCATTTTTCTTTTTTCCTGCCTTTCATTCTTCTTGCCTTCTTTCCTGCCTTTGTTCATCCCTTCGTTCTTTCCTTTTTAGCATTGCCCACTTCATTCCTTATGCCTTTCTTTTTTCTTCTTTGCTTTCCTTTAATACTTTTTTCTTCTTTCCTTCTTTTTTCAACCACTCTTTTTTATTCTTTATTTCCATGTTGCCTTTTTTCATTTTTTCTATTAATCTTTATTTCCTATTGCCTATTTTTGTTTTTTCTTTCATCTTACTTTCTTTTCTTCTTTATTTCCCCCTTCTTTTGTTGATTCTTTTCTTTCTCTCTTTTTGCCTTCATTCCTTTTTATCTGTCCTTTTTGCAACTTTATTTCTTGCCTTCTTTACTGTTATCTATTTTCTTTCCTCCTTTGTTTCTTTTCTGCTTTCTTAACTACATTCTTTCTTTTTTCACTCTTTCTTTCCTTTTTTTTTACCCTCATTTCTTCTTCTTTCCCCTTCTTTCCTTCTTTCATTTTGCCTTAGTTCCTCTTTCTTTCATTCTTTCTATTTTCTGCCATCTTTTTATTTCCTTTTTCTTATTGCTTTCTTTTCTGTTTTCTTTCTGTTTTCTTAAATTTCATATTTAATTCCTTTTTTCTTTCTGTTTTGCCTTCTGTTTTATTTATTTCTTTTGATTTTTTCTTCTATCTTACTTGTTTGTCATCTTTGCTCTTTCTTTCTTACTTTCTTTCTTTCCTGTTTTTTCTCTCTCTTTCTTTCCTTCTTTCTTTTTTCTTTTTTTCTCATTTCCCTTTTCTTTCACTTTTCTTTCTTTTTGCCCTCTATCCTACTTTCTTTTTTTCTTTATATTTCTCTTTCATTATTTTCCTTGCCTTATTTCCTTTTTCTTTACTTTTGTATTTCTTTCCTTCTTTCATGTTCACCATAGTTCCTCTTTCTTTCCTTCATTCTTTTTTCTGCCTTCTTTTTCATCTTTCCTTCTTTTTGTTTTTGCTTTCTTTCCTTTCTTCTTTCACCTTGCTTTCATTTCTTCTTTGTTTCCTTCTTTCTTTCTAGTTTGCATTTTTTCTTTAATTTCTTTCTTTATATTTTTCCTTCTTTCTTACTTTTTTGTCACTTTTGCTTCTTTCTTTCTTTCTTTCTTTCTTTCTTTCTTTCTTTCTTTCTTTCTTATGTCTTTCTTCCAGTTTCTCCTTCTTACCTTTTTCTCTTTTTCTTTAATTTTCTCTTTCTTTTTGCCCTCTTTCCTTCTTTCTTTTTTGCCTGTTTTCTTTATTGCTCTTTCATTATTTGTCTTACCTTATTTCATTTTTCTTTCTTTTTGTCTTTTTCCTTCTTCCCTAATTTCTTCCGTTTTGTCTTCTTAGTTTTTTTAGCCCTTCTTCCGCTCTTTTTGTCTACCTTCCTTGCAGGTTTTCCTTCCTTCCTTTCTGCCTTGCCTTCTTTACAGCCCTCTTTAGCAAAGGTGAGGCTAGCAACCAATGCCAGATTAATGGCTTTTTAGGTCTGTGTTAGCCAAGAACTTTTGACTTTACTAAAAGTATGTATAACATAGTTACTTATAGGGGTTTTCAATAAGACTTCATCAATTAGTTTGTGATTGTAACATTCACATTTTTGTTCTAAACACTGATGCAATGTTGGCTCACTTTATTCATTTCCTGACTTCACTATGAGTTACGACACATTGACCTTTCGCAAGGAGCACATCCACATGAAAGGTAGTTATCTTTAATGCCTGGTGTACCATGGTAATGTGTACTTTTTTGAGACCAGAAAAACACTTTTTTCTTTAGCCATTGTAATGTTTTTTTAGATTTAATGAGGCCCCAGCCACTTCTCGAACAATAAAGATTTGCAAAAACCATGACAAAACAAATTAAGAATTGGCAAAACCCTGGCATCCAATTCCAGATTTATTGGCTTTGCCAATGCTTGTTTTCTAAATCAAGTCAGTTTGCAGTATCATACTTCTAGAACTTGATTGACAACTATTTTGCTGTGAGAAAATGTGACTTAGGGCCTTATTATAAGGCTGGCGGTGCAAGGACCACCAGCTGCGCGGTGACGGTTGGACCGCTCCAACTGGGCTGGTCCAACTGCCACATTACAACCCTGGCTGGCGGCCCCCCCAAGGGACCACTGTCTCCGCCGGAATGTTGTTCCTGATGGGTAGTCGCATTGTACTGAGCCAGGGCAGGTCTGAGTTCAGCGCCCCCTGGCTGATCACAACTCAGCTTTCTGACAGCCTTCTCATGGGGTGTCCCCGCTATGAGAAGGTTGGTGGAAAGCCAGTGCTGGTGGCCACGGGGGTGCTCCGGCACGGCGCATGACATGGCATGGGCAGTGCAGGGGGCCCCCGCCCAGCACCTTAAAAATGTGCACTGTCTGCTTTGCAGATACTGCACATTCCGAGGGTGCTGTGTGCTATGGTACTGGCCTCGACTCCCTTGAGGAAGCCAAGGTCAATACCGTAGCACTGTTCCTGCCGGTCAGCCTGGCGGTAACAGGTAATACAATGTTCCCGCTGGGAACATTGTAACATGCTCGGAGTGGGTGGGGCGCCAGCACCATGGCATTGGCGTCCTCCCTACAAGTTTGGCAGTCACGCAGTGGGAACACTAAACTCGTAACGAGGCCCTTAGGGGCAGATTTATCAAAAGTGGTGCTGCACCTAGAGGCAATAGTTAGTGAACTAGTGTCATAATGTTTTACACTAGTTCAGCAATTTGCAGGATTAGCATAAAAAATGTTTATGCTGATCCTGCTAAGCCCATGGAGGCCTATTGTAAATAATGGTGGGCCTCCTTTTAAAGCCTGCTCTGAGCAGGCGTTAAAAGTGGCGAAACAAATGACGCAAAGAAATCTCTTTGATTTCTTTCCACTAGTTTTTGTTGGCCCCCCTAACAGGGGAATGCCCTCTTTGCATACATTATGCCTAGTGCAGGCATAATGTAGCACATAGGGTTACAAAGTGGTGCAATTAATGCATTGCACCACTTTTTTAAATTTTGTGCAGCGATTTTGGCCTTGTTGGGCCACATTAGCGTAAAAAAATGACGCTAATGTGGCACAAAGAGGTGCTAGGTGCTCTTAAATCTGCTCCTTAGTTTTGACTAATTCTGGTTTGCTGCTTAAATTAAGGAATAAGTCACGGGTTCTACATGAGTAAGTCACTGCAAAATTTTGTTCAAACAGGCTCCTACTGCTTAGTGGCATACTTTCTTAATCTGTATTTTGGATGTTTTTTCAACAATTTTGCTTATCTGTTTCCGTTGTTTAGTTAAGCTTGCCCTCAACCCAATTTTTGGACTGACATAATATATTTCAGGAGATAAAAATGAGAAAAATTAGACCACTAAGAACGTTTTTGACTACAAACGAACATCTATGTGTGGAGATTGATGT
Organism: Pleurodeles waltl; assembly: GCF_031143425.1. Lineage (NCBI taxonomy): Eukaryota > Metazoa > Chordata > Amphibia > Caudata > Salamandridae > Pleurodeles > Pleurodeles waltl. Next base: position 1,337,318,322 of record NC_090447.1, on the reverse strand, counting down.
TTGCCGTCTGCGTGTCCTTTTTTTTCTAAATTAAAACTTCTGTTCATCAAGACGACTTTCTATAAATGATGATATTTTCTTCATTCCTTTGACCATGATGCATTTCTGTCAATAGCAATTAAGATTGCCCTCTCATTTCACTTACACCAAGGCCCCTCAGCTTTCTTTAAAATGTTTATTATCTGCACTTTCAGTTACTTTCCCAAATGGCTTAAGCTAACAACCCCGACCAAGTCATTTATTGGAGCCGTGGGAAGCACAATACTAAATAGTCAGGCAAAGCAATTTATAGTTACCACATAATGTTTAATCTCAACAGGAAACATAAAGCTTTCTTTAGCTTCTTCCCTGGGTGCTTAATTCACAGGAGTTTAAATTGGAGTTTAACTATAAATCATTATGCTTCTAATTTAAAACCGTCTTTTAGCAGACCTTACTAACCTTGATTAATAACAAATGTACTATTCAAATTGCCTTCATGAAATGTACATATTCTGTACATTCATTACTAAACCAAGGTTTTCCAGATACATATAAGGTATCTTCTCTGTTCTGTATAATTGCTTGCATTAGACTTCAGATGAAAAACATGTTTGATTTTCCACTAAACATTAGCGCACTGTGCCACAAAAGCTCATTAGGGATTGTTCTTATCTTTCTTGCTACCTTTCTATCCCTGATTCTTTTTTATTAACTACCTCATCTCACTATTGCTTCTCTCTCTGTATCTCACTCTCCACTTCAACTCACTCTTCCTACCTTATCTCACTCTCTACCATTCTCTCGATATGTACGTCCCCAAACTCATTTTTCTGACTCTATCTGTCCATCCACCTCATCTTCTTTCTACAAACTGTATCAACCTCACTTCTTTCTCTACCTCACATCCCTCTATCTATTTCACATATTTTCTCTCAATACCTCATCTCTCTTCCTATTCTGCAGCTATCTCTCTACCTTTGTTCCTGACTCACTACTCTTTACCTAACCTGCAGTTCATACTTCACTTCTTATTTTTAGCTCTCTTTACTTCCTACTCTCTTTCTATCTTGCCCCCTCTCTGTTTACCTAACCATATCCATATCTAACTCACCTGTCTTCCCACCTTATCTTTCACTGTACCTCACCACACTGCCCTGTATTTCCCTATTTCTAACTCTCTCTACCTCACTCTAAAACCTTACCTATCAATGTACCTTTCTTTCTCCACCTACCTCTTCCTCTCTCTACCCCTGTGTACTTTTCCTTCAGACTACCTAACGTTTCTCTCTTTAGCTAATGTCCCTCACAATCTCTACCTCCCTTTGTGCTCTACTTTGCATCTCTCACTAAACTATTCTCTTTACCTTTTAGTTCTTCTCCTGTCTTCACCCCCATCTGTTAGGCCTGCCAGTCTTCCCCTGAACGTTATGCCTGTTTGCATCACTTTTTGCTATTCTTTTTGTTGTCCTTATGCCTCTGAGCACATTAACACTGCAAGCCAGAACTAACATGCATGTGCTTCTCCCCTAAACATGGTAAGTTCGGGTATACACAAATGGCATATTTAATTTTCTTATAAGTCTGTTGTAAAGTTGACAGTGGTATGCCATATACCTAGGGCATGTAAATTGTATGACACTAGGGGGCTGCAGCATTGATTTTGCCACCCACTTCAGTAGCCCTTAAACATGTCTCAGACCTGCCATTGCAGAGCCTTTGTGTGCAGTTTCACTGCAACTTCAACTTGGCATTCAAAACCCCATGCAAAGCCTTAAACTCCCCTTTTTATTACATAAAAGTCACCCCTAAGGTAGGCCCTAGTAACCCATAGTGCAGGGTGCAATGTAAGTAAAAGTTAGGACATACTTTTAAGTTTACATGACCTTATTCCCAAGCAACTCCCATGGATTTTGACGCATTCCCAGATTTAAAAGGACTTGTAAACCTTTGAATATGCCAAGATCCTATGCCTGAAGGGGAGGCATAACATATTGGCACATACACAGGTTTACAAGTATGTTACAAGTTCTATGCATTCTGAATGAGGAAAAAGCCTCTTAGGATTGTTTTTTTATGCGGGAAGGGGCAAAAGCAATCCTGTATGGAATGCAGGCACCCTTGCAAAGGGTGCCTGCGTTGGTGCTAGGCAGCCAATTGTGTGCCATTGCAAGGGGAAAAGTCAGGATTGCGCTGTATGCCTTAACTACCGTACATTCTTGCCCTTTCCCAGTGGCTCAGTGCAACACAGCAAGGTGACTTGCTGTGTTGCATTGCACCACTTTTTCATAAATATACTCCAATTTGTTACATTTTTTTTACAAAGAATTTCTAGGGTTTTTAACTATAACGTCACTTTAACCTTTGTTTTTTCAGGTAATTTCTAGGGTTTGTTAATGCAAAATAAGGTGCCTTGTATTTAGGGAATGTTTCAATGCAGAGCTGTACAGAGAGTGCATCCCCAGTGTAGTAGTGGCTCACCCAGCTAATTGGACTTGGATAGTAGGAAGGAGTGGGCTGTCCTTGAAGAGCTGCATGGATGGCACAGTCTGTGCATAGTAGTAATGGTGTTTGGGTCTGTGGAGGGAGTGGCCTCTATGCATATTCTGTGCACTGATCACAGAATATGCATATTAGACGTTTAACCAACAAATGGGGCTGGCATCTTTGGAGGGAGTGGGCTCTATGCACAGTATTTGCACTGAGATCAGAATCTGTTTAGTAGGGATTTATCCACCTAATAGGGTTTGGGTCTGTGGAGAAGTGTCCTCAACACCTAGTCCATGCATTGAACACTAATTGTTTGTACCATAGCCTCGTCCATCTAATAGGTATTGCATGCCTGGAGGCAGTAGATCATTTATGCAGTCTATGCACTGAGCACAGACTGTGTGTAGTAGAGGCTTGCTCAACTAACAAGGCTTGAGTGACTTGAGGGAGTTGGCTGTCCATGAAGAGCAATGCCCTGGTAAAGGTTTTTTGTTACATTAGTAAATGATAATATAATAGTATTTTACTTTGCTAATTTTGTTTTTAGATTTTATAGTTAATTTTTTTAAGTACCCTTGATAGTAATAATTAATATGTGTTTTGTAGTTTTTCTTTTTCTTACTTTGTACACTGCTGCAGGAGTCTCACAGGAGTCTCTCAGCCCTCACACGATCTCTGACTGAGTTTACCTCCTGTTCCGGTTTCCACCAAAGTCTTGTGAGAATGCCTAAAATTCAGAAAGTTGTATGTAGTGTAAAAGACTGCTTTTAATTTAACATTGACCCTAAAGGTTTTCTAACTGGACGACTTAAACAGGATCCCTTGACTCTCATTCTATACAAATGGTCCAATTTTTAACTTTTGCGATCCTGCAAGAGTCCAGTGAGTCCCACAATCATCCCACCAGAGTGATGTCATGCACCAAAAAAATACAATTTATTGGCTAATATTAATGTTTCAATACATTTACAGGAAGTTCCCACCCTTTTACCTTTTCATTTCTGGTTACATATTTGGTAGACACTGAGGCCCATATTTATGAGAGGCTTGGGCCACCATTGCATCAACGTTAGTGACACAGCAGTGGCGCAAACCTTTCAACCATATCTATGAAGCCACGCAAAGCCACTTTGCATGACTTTGAATGGCCTCACAGATATGAAGTAAGGCAAGGCAAACAGCTGCGTGGCCTTACTCTGCACCAGGGAGACATTCCATGGGCATTACGGAGGGCGTTCCCACATGACACCCATGGATTTTGATGCATCCCCTGATTTACAAGAGCCTGTAATCCTGGGGATGCGCAACATCCTTAGGCCTCCCCAGGGGAGGCACAATGAGGGGAAATATCCTAATTTCTCCTCGTTCTTTTTCTTTCTATGTGTGCTGCATTATGCAGCACACATAGAAAGATGAAAACGCGTCCCAGAATAAATTGTGTTGAGGAAGACTCCCCTTCCTGTGCAAAAACAATCCTGCCTACATCTTAGACACCTAAGCACCATGGTGCAAGTGTGCAGTGTTGGTGCTAGGCAACCAAAATAGCACCAGTGCAGTTGGAAGGGACAGAAATGTACCATGTTGAATAGATATAGTGCATTCTTGCCCTTTTCTTTTGACACAGGGCAGCAGGATGGCTTGCTTTGCTGCTTTGCACCAAATTCTCATAGATTTGGCCCTGAGTTTCCAAGGGGCTTGCTACTTTTTGGGGTTTTTAACTTTTTCTGCTGGGTGAACAATGGCTTCAGTGAGGAGAAAGAGGAAGAGGAGATGGAGGAGTAGGAAGAAAGAATCACCCCCAAAGGGGTCCTTAGCTTTGCAGTTTTTAGTCTGCCACACAGAGATTCTTCTAGATCTGTAACCTGCAACATATGCCAAAAACAATTCTCCTAAGGAACAACAAATAATCACATGGAACAAAAGAATGTAGTGTGATATGACTTTCAGGAGCAGAGATGCAGGGTTGGTGCAATTAATTTTTTAGTAGTTAAATGCATCTGTCCATGTGAAACTAGTGACTTACCACCAGTGTGTCCAGTAGAATTATTTCCTTTCCCCTCCTCTCCAAGTTCACCCATTTTTAGTTAACCTAGTTCAAACCAACAAGAAAAAAACAAAGCCACGAAAAAGTTTTTAAAAAATGTTAAAAAGTTGCTTCTGTTAAGAGCTGCCTTTATTAATGTAATGTTTGTCAAATGTGCATCTTTATATTCCTATATAGCTACAGCAGTCTATTTTTAAACGTAGACAGTACATCATTTGTTACAAGTGAAAAAATAACTCAAAATATTTTTCTTACATTCAGAAAAGTTTTTGCAGACCTGTCAAAAAATTCATATTTCATTTTATAAACCAACATAAAACACAATTTCTGTTGGTTTAAAATGTACAGCAACTCAATGAAGTGCAATGCACTGCCTTGCATTACTTTGCATTAAGGGGGTGTCACATTGCAGTTAGATGGGGATTCCCTTGCATCCACCCATGGATTTTGATTTTGATGCAAATCCATATTTACAATAGAAATGGGTGATAAATTCCACTCCGCCGGTGGAGTTTGTTGAATTTTGGCCAGCAGGTGTTATGCTTGTAACGAAAGGTTCCAGTCAAATTCCACCAACTGCTGTGTGTCGGAGGTTTTTTGCGCACACGGGTCACCGTGAGTTAGTATTGACATTCCCTAGCATTATTTGCTGGTGCTAGGAGAGCACCCAGCAAGATTTTCTCACCACAGACAGTTGGGGCAGTTGCAAATGGATGTGTATGTTTGCAGTGAGAAAGCTGCAGCCTAGGTAGAAAATCTACAAGTGGCAGCAAAATCAACTCAAGCAGCAGCACACTCTGGTACGTTGCATGGAGAGAGCTCCTGGCACAAAAAATCAGTGCAAGCAGTGCAACATGTGGATTTCTGCCTGTTCACGGAACTCCGTGGAATCTCGCTGAGTTTTATGTAACTCCACAGAATTCCGTGGAGTAAAACCTCTTGAGTTCCACTTACCCCTAATTTACAATACCTTGTAGACATGGATTGTTCCAAAAGCCTGCACCTCCCCAATACAGGGAGAAGTCTGTGTGTAGTAGGGGCTTGCCAATTAAGTGAGGTTTGGGTGTGGTGATGGACTGGTCTCTACGCAAAGTCCTCTGTACAGGACAAAGGCTTTGCGCTGTAGGGTTTGGTGTGTAACTGGCCTGTTGGAAAAGACCTTTGAACAGGGTAAAGGCTGTTCATAGCAGAGTTTTTTGAGGGCCTGCCTGTCTGCAAACATCTCTATATAAGGCAAAGGCTACACATAGTAGGATTTGGTGAGGGACTAGCTTGTCCGCAAACACCACTGTAGAGGGTGAAGGTTGTGCTTTGTAGGGTTTGATAACGGATGGGCATGTCCACAAAGTTCTCTGTACAGGGCAAAGACTATGGGGGGTCATTATGAGTTTGGCGGACGGTAAAGGCCGTCCGCCAAACTCCTGTGGTCAGGTTACCGCCAGGGTGGGCCCTTCCCGTGGGCCCCATCATGAGTTTCCTGCTGGGTCAGCAGGTGGAAACAGAGTTTCTGCCCGCTGGCCCAGTTGGAAATAGCCTACAACATTGACGCTGGCTGATAATAGAGCCGGCGGCAATGCTGTAGTGCGTAGGGTGCAACAGCACCCGTCGTGATTTTCACTGTCTGCTTTGCATGATGGGGCTGGCCAGAGGACCCTTGCACTGCCCATGCCATGTGCATCGGGATGGCAGGGGCCACCCTGGGGCACCCTGCACCCTGTCTTTGCCAGACTTTACATTGCGGGGCTACTGTCATGTAATTGCCAGTGGAGAAGGGGCTTGTAACGCAGATTAGGACAGCCAGCACTGCCAGTCCTTCCAGTGGAGGAAAACTGGTGGTGCTGGTGATCCGATCGTGGTGCAGCTGCCACGATCATAATGTGGCTGTCAGACAGCCACATTGGCGGCAGTCCAACCGCCACCATGGCCTTGGCGGTCTTAAGACTGCCAGAGTCATAATGAAGCCCAATGTCTAATAGGGTTTGGTAAGAACTGGCCATTCCTCAAAAATCTCTGTGCACAGCAAAGTCTGTGTGTGGTAAGGTTTGGTAAAGGACTGGCCTATCCATAAAGACCTCTGTACAGGGTGAAGTCTGTGCGTAGTACAGTTTTGTGAGGAATTGCCTTGTCCTCAAACACCTTTGTACAGGGTGAAGGCTGTGCATGGTTGGGCATGATGAGGGACTGACCTCCATGCAAACACCTTTATCCACTGTGATGGCTGTGCATAGTAGGGTTGATGAGGGACTAACTTGCCCACAAAAATCTTTGCATAGGCTGATGACTATAAATAGTAGAATTTGGTAAGGGATTGGCCTGTTTGCAAAGACCTCAAAGCAGGGAATGGACTAGCCCTCATAATGGGACTTGGGCAATCAGAATGCTTTTTAAAAAAACCACTTTTCATTCCCACAGTATGCTAGAGGGAGTCCTGGCAGTTCCACTGTGAATGTGATGATAAACTTTGAAGCTTAATTTCTCCACAACTATAAGGCAGTAAAGAATTTTACAAATTCTCTGATTATCTCACCTGGATGAGTGAGCAGGTTGTCCTAACGAAAATGAATTGCAGGTGTAACAGACATAGGGGGTGATTCTAACCCTGGCGGTCGGTGATAAAGCGGCGGCCAACCCGCCAACAGGCCGGCGGTCCAAAAAATGGAATTCTGACCCTGGCGGCAACCGCCAACACAGCCCGCCACATTAACACTCCGACCGCCAGAGCGGTACAGACAAACAGCGCGGCGGTCACCGCCAACAGGCAGGCGGCAGACAATGTACCGCCCACAGTATTACAACTCACCAATCCGCCACCTTTTCCGGGGCGGGAGCCCCGCCGATAAAAACACGGCGGAAACAGACTACGGACGGGAAAATGCTCACCAAAACACACTCCACGAGTACGGAGGACAGCATGGAACCCGAATTAAACATCCTACCTGCTCTCGTCTACCTTCTCATCTACCACGAGTACGAACGCCGGCGCAGATGACAACGGTGAGTACTGCACCTACGACACACGGGAGGGGGGAGGAGGAAAGGTTACGGGCACACACATATGCGACCCCCACCCCCCCAAACTATGTACACACCAATGCAGAGCAACAATGCACAGTGACACCACCCAAACCCCCCTGAAAAATGCAAAGACATAATTAAATTGTGAAGAAAAATTTATATAAAAAATAGACTCTGATATGTATCGGTCAACTATGCAAAATATCCATAACAAAATAATACTATACACACTGCCATGGAGAACCGAGGCAATTAGTCCTCTACATCAAAGTTAAATAGAACAGTCCGTGGGCTACAGTGTAGCGACACAAGGGCAAAGCCCACACAGGAGACCTGAGTCCTTTGGAGAGAACACTGCAGGGGCATCTGATGAAAAAACTACAGGCACCTCAGGGGGAAGGGAAGGGGGGGGCACCACAGCCACATGAGTCCACGACGCCAGATCCACGAAGGGGCCACCATGCCCACTGTGCCATCCTGGGGAGTGCAAAGCCACAGTCTCTCAAGTCTCTACAGTGGATGGCTTGCCCACTGTGCCATCCTGGGGAGTGCAAAGCCACAGTCTCTCAAGTCTCTACAGTGGGTGGGTTGCCCACTCTGCCATCCTGGGGAGTGCAAAGCCACAGTCTCTCAAGTCTCTACAGTGGGTGGGTTGCCCACTCTGCCATCCTGGGGAGTGCAAAGCCACAGTCCATCAGGTGGATGACAGTCTCCACTGGTCAAGGAGGAGGCATGGTGGGCACAGTGCACCATAAACAGTGCTTGACAGGAAGGGCCCAGCGGAGCGGTGCTTGAGACGGCGGGGCCCAGCGGAGCTTGAGACGGCGGGGCCCAGCGGAGCGGTGCTTGAGACGGCGGGGCCCAGCGGAGCGGTGCTTGAGACGGCGGGGCCCAGTGGAGCGGTGCATGACAGGAAGGGCCCAGCGGAGTGGTGCTTGAGACGGCGGGGCCCAGCGGAGCGGTGCTTGACAGGAAGGGCCCAGCGGAGCGGTGCTTGAGACGGCGGGGCCCAGCGGAGCGGTGCTTGAGACGGCGGGGCCCAGCGGAGCGGTGCATGACAGGAAGGGCCCAGCGGAGCGGTGCTTGAGACGGCGGGGCCCAGCGGAGCGGTGCTTGACAGGAAGGGCCCAGCGGAGCAGTGCTTGACAGGAAGGGCCCAGCGGAGCGGTGCTTGAGACGGCGGGGCCCAGCGGAGCGGTGCTTGACAGGAAGGGCCCAGCGGAGCGGTGCTTGAGACGGCGGGGCCCAGCGGAGCGGTGCTTGAGACGGCGGGGCCCAGCGGAGCGGTGCATGACAGGAAGGGCCCAGCGGAGCGGTGCTTGAGACGGCGGGGCTCAGCGGAGCGGTGCTTGACAGGAAGGGCCCAGCGGAGCGGTGCTTGAGACGGCGGGGCCCAGCGGAGCGGTGCTTGAGACGGTGGGGCCCAGCGGAGCGGTGCATGACAGGAAGGGCCCAGCGGAGCAGTGCTTGAGACGGCGGGGCCCAGCGGAGCGGTGCTTGACAGGAAGGGCCCAGCGGAGCGGTGCTTGAGACGGCGGGGCCCAGCGGAGCGGTGCTTGAGACGGCGGGGCCCAGCGGAGCGGTGCTTGACAGGAAGGGCCCAGCGGAGCGGTACTTGAGACGGCGGGGCCCAGCGGAGCGGTGCTTGACAGGAAGGGCCCAGCGGAGCGGTGCTTGAGACGGCGGGGCCCAGCGGAGCGGTGCTTGAGACGGCGGGGCCCAGCGGAGCGGTGCATGACAGGAAGGGCCCAGCGGAGCGGTGCTTGAGACGGCGGGGCCCAGCGGAGCGGTGCTTGACAGGAAGGGCCCAGCGGAGCGGTGCTTGAGACGGCGGGGCCCAGCGGAGCGGTGCATGACAGGAAGGGCCCAGCGGAGCGGTGCTTGAGACGGCGGGGCCCAGCGGAGCGGTGCTTGACAGGAAGGGCCCAGCGGAGCGGTGCTTGACAGGAAGGGCCCAGCGGAGCGGTGCTTGAGATGGCGGGGCCCAGCGGAGCGGTGCTTGAGACGGCGGGGCCCAGCGGAGCGGTGCTTGACAGGAAGGGCCCAGCGGAGCGGTGCTTGAGACGGCGGGGCCCAGCGGAGCGGTGCTTGACAGGAAGGGCCCAGCGGAGCGGTGCTTGAGACGGCGGGGCCCAGCGGAGCGGTGCATGACAGGAAGGGCCCAGCGGAGCGGTGCTTGAGACGGCGGGGCCCAGCGGAGCGGTGCATGACAGGAAGGGCCCAGCGGAGCGGTGCTTGAGACGGCGGGGCCCAGCGGAGCGGTGCTCTTCTGCACGGCGGGCCATGTTCAGCGGTGCCTATCTTCACGGCGGGCCCTGTTCAGCGGTGCTCTTCTGCACGGCGGGCCCTGTTCAGCGGTGCTCTTCTGCACGGCGGGGCCCTGTTCAGCGGTGCCTATCTTCACGGCGGGGCCCTGTTCAGCGGTGCCTATCTTCCCGGCGGGCCCTGTTCAGCGGTGCTCTTCTGCACGGCGGGCCCTGTTCAGCGGTGCCTATCTTCACGGCGGGCCCTGTTCAGCGGTGCTCTTCGGCACGGCGGGCCCTGTTCAGCGGTGCCTATCTTCCCGGCGGGGCCCTGTTCAGCGGTGCCTATCTTCACGGCGGGCCCTGTTCAGCGGTGCTCTTCTGCACGGCGGGCCCTGTTCAGCGGTGCCTATCTTCCCGGCGGGGCCCTGTTCAGCGGTGCCTATCTTCACGGCGGGCCCTGTTCAGCGGTGCTCTTCTGCACGCCGGGCCCTGTTCAGCGGTGCTCTTCTGCATGGCGGGCCCTGTTCAGCGGTGCTCTTCTGCACGGCGGGGCCCTGTTCAGCGGTGCCTATCTTCACGGCGGGGCCCTGTTCAGCGGTGCCTATCTTCCCGGCGGGCCCTGTTCAGCGGTGCTCTTCTGCACGGCGGGCCCTGTTCAGCGGTGCCTATCTTCACGGCGGGCCCTGTTCAGCGGTGCTCTTCTGCACGGCGGGCCCTGTTCAGCGGTGCCTATCTTCCCGGCGGGGCCCTGTTCAGCGGTGCCTATCTTCACGGCGGGCCCTGTTCAGCGGTGCTCTTCTGCACGGCGGGCCCTGTTCAGCGGTGCCTATCTTCCCGGCGGGGCCCTGTTCAGCGGTGCCTATCTTCACGGCGGGCCCTGTTCAACGGTGCTCTTCTGCACGCCGGGCCCTGTTCAGCGGTGCTCTTCTGCACGGCGGGCCCTGTTCAGCGGTGCCTATCTTCACGGCGGGGCCCTGTTCAGCGGTGCCTATCTTCACGGCGGGCCCTGTTCAGCGGTGCTCTTCTGCACGGCGGGCCCTGTTCAGCGGTGCCTATCTTCACGGCGGGCCCTGTTCAGCGGTGCTCTTCTGCACGGCGGGCCCTGTTCAGCGGTGCCTATCTTCCCGGCGGGGCCCTGTTCAGTGGTGCCTATCTTCACGGCGGGCCCTGTTCAGCAGTGCTCTTCTGCACGGCGGGCCCTGTTCAGCGGTGCCTATCTTCCCGGCGGGGCCCTGTTCAACGGTGCCTATCTTCACGGCGGGCCCTGTTCAGCGGTGCTCTTCTGCACGGCGGGCCCTGTTCAGCGGTGCTCTTCTGCACGGCGGGGCCCTGTTCAGCGGTGCCTATCTTCACGGCGGGGCCCTGTTCAGCGGTGCCTATCTTCACGGCGGGCCCTGTTCAGCGGTGCTCTTCTGCACGGCGGGCCCTGTTCAGTGGTGCCTATCTTCACGGCGGGGCCCTGTTCAGCGGTGCCTATCTTCACGGCGGGCCCTGTTCAGCGGTGCACATCCAGTAGGTTCAAGGGAGCCAGACCTGGGCTGGACTCCCTGCTCAGTCGCCCTCCGACCGTGATGTTTCTGGACCCTTCGGTGACGGAGTCCTGGGCCCTTTGGTGTCCTCCTTTACAGCTGGGATGTGGCATGTGGGGCCCACCTGCTCCGCGCTCCTGCTGGCTGACTTCTCCGCCCTGCTGCCCTTACGCTCCTTAGATGGGGCTCTCGGGCCCTTGCCTCCCCTAGATGTTGTGGCTGGTGAAGTGGGCGAACTCTGCTCCTTGGGGGCAGCCGTGTCAGTCCTCGCACGGCGGCCCTTGTGTTTCCTGGTCCTCTTGCCGGGGGGGGGCTGGATGTGTCCTTGCTGCTGATGGAGGTGTCACTGCTGGCAAAGGGTGGACTCCAGAACCCATGCACAACAGTGACACCCGAAGCTGGGCTGGTGGTGGCTGTGGTGCTCTTGGGACTCTTTGCAGATGGAGGGGGTAGGTCATCGGATGGAAAGAGGTCAAGATTAGCCAGGAAAAGTTTTTTAGGGCCAAGGTAAAGGGTAGGAGAAGTGGTGATGGGAGTGGAGGAAGAGGATGTGGTTGTAGGAGAGTCAGGTGTGCTGTCATTGGGTGAAGGTGCAGGTGCTGTAGGCTGTCGTGAGGTGGATGTCTGTTGGGTGGGTGGCTGCCTGCGTTTGTGTGTCTTGGAAGAGGTGGTGACAGACACAGTGGGAGAGGACACAGGGGACGTGTAAATGGCAGTGGGGGTGGTGACTGCACGCGTGCGGACTGTACAGGAGGGTGTGGTGGTGATGGAAGCACTGGCTGATGTTGGTGTGCATGCAGGTGTGAGTGTAGACGTCACAGGGAGGGAGGAGGGAGACGAGGAGGAGGGGGACACAGGGGTGGTAGTGACTGTTGGAATGTCTGCATCTGGGTGTTGCTTGGGTGAGTGTTTGTGGGATCTGTGGTGCTTGTGTCTGGATGAGCTGCCCTTGGGTGTTGAGGTGTGTGCAGGCTGGTCAGATGGTGTGGATGGGATAGGCTGAGGAACAGGAGACAGAGACAGGGTGGAGGCAGTCAGAAGAGGGAGGCTGGAAACAGGGACAATGGCTGCCGTCAGTGCTGAGGCCAGAGCAGTGAACGATCGTTGATGGGCAGCCTGACCCGAATGAATGCCCTCCAGGTAGGCATTGCTCCGATGCACCTCCCTTTCTACCCCCTGGATGGCATTCAAAAGGGTGGTCTGCCCAACAATGAGCGTCCCCACAAGGTCAATGAGCTCTGCACTGAGGGTAGCAGGGTTGACAGGGGCAGGGGCTGAGGTGCCTGGGGCGAAGGAGACGCCCGCCTTCCTGGGCGAGCGGGCACGGAGCGTAGGCTGAGGGGCTGCAGGGAGGGCGGGGCTGGTGCGCTGGGTGGCGGCTGTACCTGTAGAGGCGGGGGGCACGGATGTTGCCGCCACCGCTAGGGAGCACCCATCCGAGGATGTGTCTGTGTCGCTGCTCTCACCACCGGTCCCCGTTGTGGTGCTCCCCTCACCCTCCGGCTCACTGGTGCCCTCGGTGTCTGTTCCTGGGCCCACCGGGGCCTTGTGGCTTGCAGCTCCCTCGTGCTCCGATGCCAAATCTCCTCCGCCTGATGATGCTAATGCACACATGCACAAGAAGATGAAGAAGAAGGGTGGGGGAGAAAAAGAAGACCTGGTTGAGTGCATGCAATGTCAACACCGTTGGCGGAGAGGACAGACACAGGAGCCGCATGCACTAAGCCGCGCATTCGGGGTACACTACTCAGTACTTCTGACTCGGCCAACAGGTCAAGAGACGACAAACGCGCACATGTGTGAGGCTGGACCATCAATAGCTGTACTTGTCACCCTACAGAGGTGGGGGCCGGGAGCACAGGGCCATGCCTAAGGGAGAGGACTACACTACAGAAAGCGCCCTGGCCTAATGTCACCCACAACCCTCCTCCCCCACCCAGACGCCTCCACTGCGCAGAAAGGTAGCAGAATGTGCTGATACTCACCCCCTTGTGTCTGCTGTGATGCTCTCAAGCGCCCATCCAAATCAGGGTAGGCCACCGCCAGGATCCGGGACATCAGGGGGGTCAGGGTACGACTGGCACCCCTCCTAGGTTGGGAGGCCATCCCCAGCAGTGACTCGGCGGTCTTCCTGGTTCCGCGGCGGATGTCCTCCCACCTCTTGCGGCAGTGGGTGCCCCGTCTGACGTGGACCCCCAGGGCCCGGACTTCCTTGGCGATGGCACGCCAAATCTCGACTTTCTGATGGGCGCTGACCTATGTGACATGTACAGGGTGGGAAGGAAACATTAATCAACTTACTGCATGTTAGATGTGATTGGCCCCGCCTCCCCAACCTTGCAATATAGCACATGCTCTCATCTGTCGTGCATTGCACTCCTCATTCGCCCCCCGCCCCACCAACTTACATCCACCCCACTCCACACAGGCATCGCCCATTCCATGTGCACCCGGTGTACTCACCTGTTGGTCTGGAGGACCGTAGAGTTACGCATACTGGGGGAGGACCCCATCCACGAGCTTCTCCAACTCTTCAGACGTGAAGGCAGGGGCCCTTTCCCCAGTCGCAGCAGCCATTGTCTCTTCCAGACCGAGTTCACAGCAGCACTTGCAGTATAGGTCCTCTCCTGTGGATGATCAGGTCTCGAGTGATTAAGCAGATATAAAATGGCGGTCACGCCCGCGGCGGTGCGTACCACGGCGGTGCATACTGTGACCGCCGGCCCACATCGTCATTGGCTCCTGAAACCCATAGGCTTCAATGTTATCCAATGCGGCTCCGTATAGCGGTCTTCGACCGCCTACCGCCACGGTGTGCTCCGCCAGCGCAGTGACCTCACATCCCATTGTCCCACTTCACAGGTCAGGCAGCCGCCATTTCAAGGGCCCACACGGCATAATTTCTACTGCGACACACAGGCCTAGGCCTTGCATTGCCACACATACACGCCTTTCAATACATAGATAACCGTGTGCTATGCAAACTGTGGTGAAAGTACCAGTGATTAGCTTGACTCTGTGCTCCATGTTGTCATTCCTAGGCACCGTCCGCTGGGACTTGCGAGGAGAAGGATGAATCCTCGCGTGTACCGACCGCTGGTGGACCTGTCGACAATGGAAGAACGCCACATCATACTACGATACCGACTTGACCGTGCCACTATCCATGAACTGTGTGCCCAGCTGGAGCCAGCCCTGATGTCCCCCATCCGCCAACCCACAGGAATTCCCCCTCTGGTGCAGGTGCTGTCAGTCCTCCATTTTCTTGCAAGTGGCTCATTCCAGACAACAGTGGCCATGTCATCTGGAATGTCTCAGTCAATGTTTTCTAAAGTTTTGTCTAGAGTGTTGTCTGCCCTGACGAAACACATGCGGAGTTACATTATATTCCCTGAGGAGGTTGATTTGCCCACTGTGAAGGGTGATTTTTATGCCCTTGGACATATTCCCAACATAATTGGTGCCATTGATGGGACCCATGTAGCCTTAGTCCCCCCAAAAGACGATGAGCAGGTGTACAGAAACAGGAAAAGTTACCATTCTATGAACGTCCAGGTGGTCTGTTTGGCTGACCAGTACATCTCCCATGTGAATGCCATGTTCCCTGGTTCAGTGCATGACGCGTATGTGATGCGTAATAGCAGCATCCCTTATGTGATGGAACAGCTACAGAGACAACGTGTGTGGCTAATAGGTGACTCTGGTTACCCCAACCTGCCTTGGCTATTGACCCCAGTGAGGAATCCCCGGACCAGGGCTGAGGAACGGTACAATGAGGCCCATGGGCGAACTAGGAGGATCATAGAAAGGACCTTTGGCCTCCTGAAGGCCAGGTTTATGTGCCTGCATATGACAGGGGGATCCCTGATGTACTCACCAAAGAAGGTGTGCCAGATCATTGTGGCCTGCTGTATGCTTCACAATCTGGCATTGCGACGTCAGGTGCCTTTCCTGCAGGAGGATGGTCCAGATGGTGGTGTTGAAGCAGCTGTGGAGCCTGTGGAGAGTGAAGAGGAGGAAGACTCAGAGGACGACACAGACAACAGGGACAGAGTTATCCAACAGTATTTTCAGTAGCACACAGGTAAGAATCACACACGTCATTTTAATTTTCCGGAAAGCCTCCAGCTTCTCAACTTTGTCTATGACCCCCCAGTTCTTTAAAACTGATGTTTGATTTTCCCTTCCCTTTTCAGTGCTGTATGACCCACTGCGTGACTTCTGCTTGGTTAGCCCATGGACTAATGCTTATTGATCTCGGTATGTGTTCAGCACAAAGTTAACAGAACATAATTGATCTGTAATGTGTTATACATTTGTAAATAATACAGCTTGACTCCAGCATGATTTCAGTGCATTGAGTGATTTATTTTTGGTGCTAGATAATGGTACATGATATTAACACGGTGATGGGTGGGGGTGGAGTAATGTCCATGGCAGAGTCCAGTTCTCAGTCTCACAGGTGCATTGTCCATATGCCTGTGGAAGGATGGAGCAGGGGCAGTTCAAGGTTGGACAGGGTGGCAATGTGGGACAGTGGGATGACTTCAGGGGGTATCTCATGCTGGCGGGGGTCTTGACATCCTACTCTGTCTTTTTTTTGGATCTCAGGCTCCTCTTGCGGGGTGGTTGTTCTTCAGCAGGAGGTGAGGTTCTGGTGGCCTGTCGTTGTGGTGGGGCCTCCTGTCCACTAGCACCGGCGGAGGTGGTAGGCTGTTCCTGGTCCGGGCTAGTGACAGGGGCCCTGTGTGGTGCCACATGGTCCCGCAACGTGTCTTCTATCCGGTTGAGGGCCTGGACTATGCTCCCCATAGCGGTAGAGATGTTGGTGAGATGATTGGTGAACCCCATGTAGCGTTCCTCCTGCTGTGCCAGGATCTCCTGGAACCTGGCCAGTACCGTCGCCATCGTCTCTTGGGAGTGGTGGTAGGCTGCCATGATGGTGGTGAGGGCCTCTTGGAGAGTCGGTTCCCTGGGCCTCTCCTCCCCCCCCTGTCGCACAGCAGCCCTCCGAGTTGCCCTGTTTCCCCCGGCCTCTGTCCCCTGGACGGTGTGCCCACTACCACTGCCCCCAGGTCCCTGTTGTTGTTGGGGTGGTGGGTTAGCCTGGGTGCCCTGTAGTGGCAGACACACCGCTGATTGACCTGTCCTAGAGACAGAGGCATGGGCCCGCTGGGTGGGAGCTGTGCTGTTGTTCCCAGAGGGGGTTGGGTCTGCTGTGGCCTGGGTGTGGGGAACCGACTGTCCAGAGGTCCCCGATGGTCCGGGTTGGTCATCAGGTTCCAGGTCGACAGAGCTGCTGTCATCACTGGGGGCCTCTTCCGGGGGGGGGGGTGGACATTTCTGGACCCTCCTGGCCGGTGTGTTGGCGTTCGGGTCCTGCATGGGGTAAGAGAGTATGGTTATTGTTTCTGTGTGTGCTATTGAGTGCGATTTATGGGTGCCCTTGTCCCCCAGTGCTGTCATTCCCTTTGGGGAGGTGTTGTGGGGGTGTTTGGGGGGGGGGGTATGTGCAGTGGTCATGCTTAGGTGATGGGTGTCCATAGTTTGTGGTGGCATGCAGGGGTTGGTGTTGGGTGGGTTGTGCTGGAGAGACATTCTCAGGGAGGATGTGTGATGGGGGGTTGGGGGTGAGGGTGGTGGTGGGGGTTAGCATGCTGGGGGGGGGGAAGTAGTTGAGATTGTACTTACCAGAGTCCATTCCTCCGTGTACTCCAGCGAGGCCATCAGGATGCAGGATGTTTAGTACCTCTTGCTCCCATGCTGTGAATTCGGGTGGAGTGGGTGGGGGTCCCCCGCCAGTCTTCTGCACTGCGATGTTGTGTCGCAAGACCATCGAGCGCACCTTTCCCCGTAAGTCGTTCCAGCGTTTGCGGATGTCGTCTCGATTTCTGGGATGCTGTCCCACCGCGTTTACCCTGTCCACGATCCGCTGCCATAGCTCCGCCTTCCTGGCTATAGTGGTGTGCTGCACCTGTGAGCCGAAGAGCTGGGGTTCAACTCTTATGATTTCCTCCACCATGACCCGGAGTTCTTGGTCCGAAAAGCGTGGGTGCCTTTGGGGTGCCATGGGGTGGTGTGGATGAGGTGTGGGGTGGTGTATATGGTGAAGAGTGTGTTGGTGTGTGGTGCTTTGTGCTTCTATGTGGTGTGTGTGATGGTGTAGTGTGCCTCTGTGTGATGTAGCTCTCTATTCTGTGATGTGTCTCTCTCTCCTTCGTCTCTGATCTTCGGTCGTAGGGGTTTGTGGGTGATGTGGGTGTGTGTTTTATAGTTGATTGGATGTGTGGGAGTGTTGTTTGTATGTGTGTCAGGTGTGTGTATTTCAAATTGTCCAATGTGGCTGTGTTTTGGAGCTGTGTGTGTATTTTGACCGCAGCGGTGTGTACCGCCAATGGAATACCGCAGTTGAAAGACCGCCGCGTGGATTGGTGGGTCAGAATGGCATGGGCGTGTTTGTGTTGGCGTGGCGGTGGAGGTTTGGTCATCTCCAGTTTTCCGCGGCCCGCTGATGAGGCGGCCTTCCTTGGATGTCGGGTTTTTGGCGGATTCACAGTTGGTGGTCAGAATGACCGTGGCGGTTTACCGCGGCCGCGGCGGTAGTATGGTGGAGTTCTGACCGGCGGTAAGGGCCTTTTACCGCCGAGGTCAGAATGACCCCCATAGATTCTCCCTGTCCTAACTGAAGTGATCGAAGCCTACCTGCTTTCTCCCACTGTTTGTACTTTTAATTCTTGGTCTCAAAGACATTATATTTAGCTTGAGCTCTGAGTTTACCCTGTTCAGAGTTTTAAGCTAATATTTGGCTCTCAAAACGTCTTGCCGAAGTGAGGAATTATACATTCTACAGTAAAATAGGAAGGTTGCTTGAGCTTGATTTGGTCATCTTGTGTCTTCTTTCTTCTCATAAGGGCTCATGGGGTGGACACACCCTCCTCTAATTGTGAAAATGTCCCGGGATGGGTCCCTTTGGCCTCATAGAAGCTCGGGAGGGGGGCCACATGTCTCCTTCTAAAAAAACCTAAAATGTGGTGTAGTTCCATTCAGCCATTTTGGCTGTAGCTGTTTCTAGTTTTCCTAATGAAAACTGAATGGGGAAAAGCAATTTAGGACCCCCCTTTCTTTCTCAGCCCCTGCTTAAAGGATCACATCAAAGAAGCTGAGGTGGATGAACTTTATTTGGAAACTTTCATGAAGATAAATCAAGTGGTGCCAATATTCATGATTGGAATGCTGATATGTTATCTTTTCATGGAATTGACAGTGTCACTCTGAGCAAGAGAGGAGGTGACAGAGAGAAGAAATTTAGAATCATGGAATCCGAATACATTATACATTTGAATAGCCGTACACTAGGAGGTTTAAACTCCAATGAAGAACTTTTTGTGCACATTTGAATTGGTGTTATTTGTCATTATTATTACATAAATATGTTTAGGGTATTGATGTGTTAGATTCATTTACGAAAATAAATGAGGAAGATGATTGCTATGAAATAATTTCTTCAATTGCTTTTTCCTTTTCTTTTAGACATGGTTATGTACTCATTATTAATATTTAGATTATGTGATAAGGACTAAAACGAAGAAAAGAGGATTGGAGACTTATGATACAGATGATGAAATTCAGCCACTTGGCTTTGATGTTATGAACATTTATTATGTTAAAAAAGTGTGAGATAACTGATACACGAAAAAAGAGAAAATGTTTGCACTTTATTGTGTAAAATTGATACTTGTTTGAAATAAAGGCATTTCTGCATTTGCACTTTGATTATTATACATGTATTTATGAAGGTTTTTGTTTGTAGATTTAATTTGTTAGTGAATATGTGAAGAGTCTGTCTTCTAACATAGAAGTTGAGAGTCTGTTATCTTTCTCTGTCCTTGGTATAGGGAAGTGATGTTTAAGGAAAGTTGAGCACGGATGTCAAAAATGGCTTGGAAGAAGAACGTGCAGATCAAAACAAGTTGCCAATAAAGCATTTTTGGAACTCTGCGGAGGAGTTCAATTCATTTGTGTTCATATATATCAGTGTGGCATCTTATTTTTAAAATAGCGGGCTCCCCTTTTCCCACATATCGCACCAGTCCCGCATGGTGGAAGTGACCGGCTTAAGGGAATCTGAGTTTTGATATTTACAGTCCCACTCAGACACACACACACACAATTACAGACCCACTCAGACACTCACACACCTACTCACAGGCCCACTCAGACCTTTATGCGCTCATTCAGAACTCTAGGCAGACCCTTACACACCCACTCAGATAGTTATGCACCCACACTCACTCAGACTGTCACACACCCAATCACAGATCCACTGACACACTGATGCTCCCATCCCACTCACAGACCCATGCACACACACTGATGCACCCTCTAAAACACTGACGTATGCACTCTCACACCCAGACAGACAATCTGACAACCACTCTCACCCCCAGATACTCCCTCTCACACCTATTCTCACACCCAGAGAGGCTGCTGATAACTCCCGCCATGCACGTCCAAAGGATAATGCACAGCATGGGGTTGGGTGGTTAGGGAGTTTGGCCACAGGGTCTGGCTGCAGGCCAGATCTTGCGGGCAACCTTCACTGTACATGGGTGAAGGCCGTACATGGTGTAAGTTTTGGTGGTTATAGGAGGTCTGCCATTGAAAAAAACAAAGGTTACAGGGACATTATTGTTAGGAAAGAGAATTAAAAAACAAAACATAGAAATTCACCATGCACAGTTGTTTTTTTGTGTGTGTGTGTGTGTGTGTGAGTGTGTGAGAGTGTATCTGTGGGTGTGAGAGTGGATGTATATGATGTGACAGTGTCTCTCTGGGTGAGATGAGAGTGGATGTTAGGGTGTTTGTCTGGGTGTTGAATAGGTGTATGAATTTATATCTTTTTTTTTTTTTTTTTTTACGTTTTGCAAAATCAGCAGATTCACCCGCGTATTTATACCAGTGGCTGCGCTGAGCCCCATGGATGGATCCACAGATCTCGGAAACCATTAACAAATTAAGTTTTAAGGCATTTGAAGACCCATTTCACTATTTTTACACAACTATGTAACCCCCATTGAGTCAGGGAACCTCTTCCCTGACCCCATTATCCACACTCACCCAAGATTTCAGTCCTGGGGACCGTTTCCCAATTAAATAAATTGGCGGCCGCAATGTTAATACCAGGTTGTGGCCAGCCAATCAGATTCTCTCTGTGGCGCGTGGATCTGCGGTGCATCAGTGGAGATTCCACAGTGCTAGATATCTATATTTTTTGGCCTTTAATTACTCCAAAACTACTGAACGGATTTACACCAAACCACCAGAAGCACAATCTGTGGAACAGGATCTAGCTGCATGCCAAGTTTTGTGTAATTCTGTTCAGTGATTTGGTCTGTAGGCATGTCTAATGAATGCAAAATCCCCAATGACACAGAATGGAGAAAAAGTGTTTGGGACCCCCCTTTAATTCGGCACTCGCTTCATGGATCATCCTGGAACTTTCAAGACAACAGCTGAACTGACAGAAGTATACGTTTTGAAAGTTTCATGAAGATTCATCCAACGGCACAAGAGGTATTGGCAAAACAAAAAATGCTTGTCTATAGAAAAAAGGTCCTAACTATAAATACCTTGTGGTGAATGCCACTAGGTATATATATATATATATATATATATATATATATATATATATATATTTATTCACCATTCAGAGAACACACGCTCTCTGAATTTTATTCAAATATAAATAAAGCCCAGTGTCATAAGACAAAAGTCCAACCCCTCATGTGCCACTGGATTCAAGCTAGCCGTACTGATGAGGGATGATACCCAGAAGCTGGCCCCAGGATGCTAATTCCCTTTCCAGGGAGGACCTGGCCTGGCCATTCCAGCTGGCCTGCTACCATGGGGAACAGAGTCAAGACTGATTTGCATATGGCTGGGACCAAACTGGTGTGGCATAGCAAACAAAAGAACAATGGATTAAACACAGATCTGTGACTCGGGGTGAGTGTTCTAAAAGTTTCATCAGTCTGTCCATCATCCTTTTGTTTTGCTATCAAATATCTTAGCCAGCCTCACACCACCAGGCACATGTCTGGACTCCTGAGGTGAGACCCTTTGCTCTCAGGAGCCGGAAGACAAAGCCTTTTCTGGGTGGATATGGTACACATCCTCCCCCATGCAGGCATCGTGCACCAGCATTCAGCTTCAAAGGACATGCCACCTTTGAAATGTGACCCACACCTCTGCTGCTAGCAGCAGATGGCCACCCAATGGTTTCTACCCCACTTTGAGTGGGAAAACTGGTGGGAGAACTTTGTAATAGCAGGAGAGTGGCCCCCCTCAGCCTGCATCACCCTTCAGGTGCGGCAGGCGAGGTGACTACTCCATTTCATTTTCCTCTACCTTGGATGACAAGAAAATAGGAAATCAGGGTTAGAGATGTGATCCCTTCCCACAGAAAGTGGTTACATGGTTGATGTAGCCACCCTAAGGTAGGTGGCCTATTTGCCACTACCAGGTACTTCTACTAACACCCACTAAATGCAGTTTTTAGTGGGCATCCCTAGACCTCCAGATCAGAGTTGATGGACACAAGCAGACTAAGAACAAAAAAGACCTGAAGCATGAGAACAGAAGTCCTGCTGCAAGAATTAAAATTCACCAAACCATGCCTGCTGCTCCTACAACTCAACAATCACTGCTGAGGTGTTGCCTGGCAACCTGAAGGACTAGTAAAAACCCCAGAGCACCCCCAGCCTTTTGCACATCATCAAGAACCTCCTTCTGAGCAACAGCATCACTGTCCTGCAACCTGCAAACAAGTAAGTCCAATTCACTGACCAGTCGCTGACCAATGTACCAGACCCAGCAGCCTGACCAAAATCCACACAGTAGACCCAAAGGATAAAGCCTACCAGTGTGCGGAGTTTGGTGCCACTGTGACCTTCAGAGCCTGTGATGCCCTGTTTCCTGAATTTCTGGACCCCCAACATAGATCACCCAGAAACAAAGTCCACTCCAAACTCTCAGAGAACCAGAAGTAAGCACCTGTTGAGGGACAACAGGGCACCCTAGAACCCCCCCCCAAAGTGGCCCTGCTGAACCAAAATCCACTTTCCAGGTCACCTGGACGCCCTTGATGCACTGCTCTTGGCTGACCTATCTGCACTGTACCTGTTCTTACTGGCCGCTGCAATGACAAACCAGCTGTGCCTAAGTGATTCCTAACTCCCTGCAACCTCTACACTCCAAGGGGACCCACCGGGCTGACCTTCAAGTCCATCTGGGCGGCGTTTTTCCAAGTGGTCCCCTTCTCTGCTGTGAACTAGCTCCATGACTTTCATCTGCTGCTCCAGCTGGAACCGGGAACTGCCCAAACCTTCCAGCTGGCCCACAGGACATCTTGATGACCTCGACCTAAAAATAGAAGGTGACACTTGTGAGAGCATTGCCTGATTTGATATGCATTTTAAAAGGTTATCCCATTCATAACTACAGTGCATAATTACGCACAAAAAAACTATGGGCCTCATTACAAGGCTGGCGGTCTTAAGACTGCCAGCCTCGCAATGGCGGTTGGACCGCTGCAGACAGGGCGGTCCGACTGCCCTATTATGACCATGGGGGAGGCGTCTTAGACAAACCGCCGACATTTCCAGGCTGCAGCCAGCTTGCAGCCTGGTTGTCCCGGTGGCTGTAATCCGCCAGGGCAGCACTGCAAGTATTGCTGCCCTGGGGATTATGAGTCCTCATCCACCAGCCTTTCCATAGTGGTAAACACCTCCCATGCACTTGGCATGGGCAATGCAGGGGACCCATGCACAGCCCCATCTCGCATTACACTGCCTGAATTACGGGCAGTGAAATGTGCGACTGGTGCTGCTGCACCCAACGCACCACAATATTGGCGCCAGCTCAATTACGAGCCGGCGTCAATGTTGTGGTGAGTGTTCTGCTGGGCCAATAGAACACTCGTAGCCTCCATTACTGCCGGTCTTTTGCCTGTAGCGGCTTCGGCGGGCCTGTAAAAGGACTGCCGAAATCGTAATGATTCCCTATATCCAATAAACTTTTAAAAATCATAACAAAAGAAGAACTTACAGTATATTGATGATTTTGAGCTTAACATTTTTATAAAAATCCGAAGTATTTTTGTAAATTGGTCTTGAGTTATTATTCCGAGTGTGTGCCCACATTTATTGATACTGAGAATACAACAAATGCTTAGCACATTTTTCTAGGATAAGCCTAATAGCTCGCCCACACTACCACAAAAGCAGAGCATTAGGTGGTGTGCATTTTACCTCTGGATACCAAAGTGGGGTCGCTTGGACTTTCTGCAAAGTGCATGTCCTTTTCATACATTATACAGAGAGTCAGCCCCCTACATTACCATGTAAAGAGTAATTTCAGTGGTCAAAACAATTTCCAGTTATACCTATCAGAAGTCTCCACCCATTTTTCAGTTCTTGAATCTTCCATTTCATTGTGGCAGGTGTACGTTTAACGCTCTGCTGCATCTTTTAGTTTTTTGCTATTTATTGTAACAACAAAATGGCAGCAAATCCAGAACCTCAGTAGAACAGAGGAGATAAAAGAGAAGAGCAATAGCATGAGGTGGATGAAGAAGCTGGACTTGATGAGGAGTCTGTGCAGAAAAAACAAAGGGGCAGATTTGAGAAAGTGGTGCTGAACCAAGTGGAGTGCCACATTCCTTGAGCCCCTTCGCGATCCCTTACTGCCACCATGGTGCAGGGTAGGGGGCAATAGTATCAACATTTTTCACACTATTGATGTACTGTTCAGGTAAGCACCAACATTTTGGAGCTAACCCTGAACAGTACATTGGGGCCCATTGTAACCAATGGTGTGCCCCCTTTTTTTAATGCCTGCTCTGAGCAGACATTAAAAATGTTGTAAAAATGACCCAAAGAAATCTTTTAGATTTCTTTGTGCCTTTTTTCGTCCCCATAACTGGGGAACGGCCCCCTTGCATAGATTATGCCTGGTGCAGGCATAATGTGGCGCAAGGGGTTATAAGGTGGCACAATGCATGCATTGAGACACTTTGTAAATCTGGTGCAGCGTTTTTGCCATATTATTGTCACATTAGCACCAAAAAATGATGCTAATGTGGTGATCTTATGGCACAAGGGACTCTTAAATCTGCCCCAAAGAATTGCATGAGATTTTTTTTTCCATTCTGTCTGGAGAATCTAAAACTGTTGCCAGACTTGTTAAGTTCAACTTGTGGCAAAAGACCTTCTCGAGAGGTACTAATAAAAAATACTCATGTGTACCACTTCAGTCCTATATCAAATAAAAACATATCCTGGAAGGAGCTTGAAGAGGGCAAGGAGGGACAGAGATGGAAACAGAACTTCAACTTCTCGTGGAACACCACCTGGCCCTGGAGAGAACAAATCATCTGAGGTGCAGAAGCGTTGTTCTGAATTAATTCCTCAGTTCAGGCGTGTTGGTACGTACTGCCAGGATTGTAATACCTCCCTTACAAACAATCATTGAGAACTATTAGTGAAGCTGCAGACCATCTGAAATGTTAATTTTGTTCATTTCTAATAATTTATTCAACCTATTTGTACATTGCTGTTGCAAAGTTTCTTTCACCTTGTTACCATTTTTTTTACTAGAAATGCCCAAAAATCATAAAGTTTTTAAAAAGTATCAAAAAATAGTTCCAAAAAAAGAAAAAAATGATTCTCAGAGTTAATAAAAATAGCGCTGTGTGTGTGATTTATATATGGGCGACTGACTGAATGCATTCTGAGCAAGTGAGTAAGTGGATGAGTGCTGTATGGATGACTGATTGAGTGTGTATATGTATGTATGGATTGGGTGATTCAGGTATGAGTACATGTGTGAGTGAGTGAGTGAGTGGATGAGTGTTGTATGGGGCATTGAATAAGTGTATGTATAGCAGAAGTGGTGCATGGGACATTGACTAAGTACATGAGTGTGTGTATGGGTGAGTGAATGACTGCATGAGTGTGTCCATAAGTGACTGAGTGAGAGTGAGAGTAGTATATTGGTGAGTGAGTGCATGACCACTGTGTGAGTGACTGAATGTATCAGTGGTATGAGTGTGACTGACCGAGTGGATAAGTGCATGTGTAGGTTGCTAAATGACTGTATGAATGGTCATGGGTGACCGACTGTGAGTATGAGTGTATGTATGGATGAGATAGTGAATGCATAAGTGTGCATGGCACATTGAGTGCATGTGTGCATCTATGAGTGAGTGAGTGTGAGAGTAGTATATGGGTGAGTGAGTGAGTGTATGGCTACCGTATGGGTAACTGAATTAATGTATGAGTGGTGTGTGGGTGATTAAATGAGTTCATGTATGGGTGACTGAATGAGTGTACAAATGGTGCATGGGTGGCTGACTGTGTGTATGAGTGCAAGTATGTATGAGTGATTGAGTGCGTGAGTGATGAATGGGACATTGACTGAGTAAGTGAGTGAGTGCGTGTATGGGGAGTGGGTGAGTGCATGAGTGGACCTATGTGTGACTAAGTGAGTATGATAGTGGTGCATGGGTGACTGAGTGCATGACTGCTATATGGGTGACTGAATCAGTGGATGATTGATGTATATGAGTGGGTACGTGAATATATGTATGGGTAATTGATTGAATGCATGCATGTATGCATGGGTGAGTGTCTGACTGCATGAGTGTGTCTATGAGTGAGTAAATTAGTACAAGGGTTCTGCATGGGAGAGTGAGTGCAGTGCATAAGTGCTATATGGGTGACTGAATGAATGTATGAGTGGCGCATAAGTAAATGAGTAAGAGCATGAGAGCATGCATGGGTGACTGAGTGAGACTATGACTGATGTATGGGTGGCTGATTTAGTGAATAATTTTGTGTATGGATGAGTGAGTGATTGCACAAGTGGTCTCTGGGAGTGAATTAATATATGGGTGATGTATGAGTGAGTGACTGACTGAGTGGCATTTGAGTAAGTGGGCAAGTGCACTAATGATGCATGGCTGACTGACTGTGTGCATGAGTGGATGTATGGATAAGTAAGTGATTCCATGTGTTGTGTATGGGACATTGAATGAGTGGATGAGAACATGTATGGGTGAGTGATTGATTGTATTACTGTGTCTATAAGTGACTGAGTGAATGTGTGACATTGACTGAGTGCATCTGTGTGTGTCTGGATGACTGATTGAAAGATAAGTGGATGTATAGGCGAGTGAGTGAGTACATGAGTAGTGTGTGGATTATTGAGTACATGAGTGTCTGGCTGATTGACTGACTGTCTGAGTGCTGTGTGGATGATAGACTAAGCGTATGAGTGTATGTTTGGGTGACTGAGTGAGTGCATGAGTGTCTATATGGATAAGTGAGTGAATGAATGAGTTTATGCATGAGCGAGAGAGATTGTAAGAGTGGTGTATGAGTGAGTACTGAATGGGTGAATGAGTGAGTGCTTGAAAGGTTCATGGGTGACCAACTGTATGTAGGAGTGAATATAAGGAACAGTAAGTCAGTGCAGGAGGTATGAATGGGTGACTGAGTGCATGAGTGTGTGTTTGGGGGGTGATTGAGTGCATTAGTGAGTGAGTGAGTCTGAGAGTAGTATATGAGTGAGTAAATGAATGTTGTATGTGTGACTGAATGAATGTATCAGTAGGGTATGGATATTTGGGTGAGTATATGAGTGCATGTGTGAGTGACTAAATGAGTGCATGAGTGGTGTATGGGTGAGTGAATGAATGTATAAGTAGTGTATGAGTGAGTAAATGAATGTATAGGTGAGTGACACTGCAGGAATGTTGCATGAGTGACTAAGTGTATATATGAATGAGTGAGTGGGTGCATGCCTGGTGTATGGGTGGCTGATTAACTATATAATTGCATGTTTGCATAAGTAAGTGAGCGTATGAGTTGTATATGGGAGAGTAAATAAATGGATGAGCGGTGTATGAGTGAGTGATTGAGCGTAGGAGTGGTGCATGGTTCAGTGAGTTAGTGCACAATTGATGCGTAGGTGACTGTGTGCATGAGTATATGTATGGATAAGTGATTGATTTCATGAGTGCTGTATGGGAGGTTGACAGTGCATGAGTGTGTATATGGGTGAGTGATTGAGTGCATCTACGTGTGAGTGACTGAGTCTCTGAGTAGTGTATGGGTTACTGACGGCATGAGTAATGTGTGGATGAGTGTATAAATGTATGAGTAGTAAACGGGTGAGTGTATGATTGGTGTATGAATGAGTTAGTGAGTGCAAGAATGGTGCATGAGTGAGTGACTGTGTATGAGCATATGTATGGATGAGTGAGTGCATGAGTGTTCTATGGGTGACTGAATGAATGCATGAGTGATGTATAAGTTAACCTGTAACAGCATGAGCGCAAGTGAGGGAGACTATGACTGATGTATGGGTGACTGAGTGACTGTATAGATGAGTGAGTGACTGTGTGAGTGGTTGTATGAGTTAGTGAGAGAATCCATGTGTGATTGTATGAGTGAGTCAGTGCCTGAGTGAGAATTTGTTTACTTGAGTGAGTAGCTGTGTGAGTGGTATCATGAGTGGGTATATAGTTTAGCGAGTTGTAGTGTGAGATGCTGTACAGTTGAGTAAGTGGGTATGTGGTTGTATCAGTAACTGAGAGGGTGTGTTAGGGGATTATTAGTGACTGTAAGTATGTGAGTTGCTCTGTTACAGACTGAGGCCGTCATTAAGAGGCTGGCAGTCCTGAGACCTCCAGCCTTCCTTTAGTGGTCCTACCACTGAGGAGCCGGTGGTAAGGACTGCCACATTACGGCAGACGCCAAGCCTCCACAACTCCGCCTGGCCCACCGGTGTGGTTGCAAGGCCACGGCCGGTAGTGAGCACCTCCAATCCGTCGGCAGGCCCCATCCTGCTGTCCAGATTATTTGGCTGCAAACCGCCATGCTTTCCTTAGCGGTCACCCCACCACTAAAACCCCGGTGGTCTTGCACCTGGTGACGGGAATCTCCATTCCTGTTGTCGGCACACGCATACACACATGTCCGCACACATGCACACATCCCCCCACCCGTCCACACACTCACCCCCCCACACCCCATCACGCACGCATGCACATACACACCCATTCATCAACACAGACCCCCATTCACGTGTACATACATGCATGCATTCAGCACCCCGTCCCATCTCCGCAAACATGCACACACACATCCAAACAAACAAACCGCCTCCCCCCTTCCCTTTGGATGCCCACTTACCTCCTCAGTCGAGGGGGACATCTGGGAGGGGATGGGTCCTGGCGGTCTTCTCTTGCCGCCACCACCACGCCAGCAGGACTCCGCCAAGCCGTATTATGGCTTGTAATACGGCGGGCAGAGTCCTGCTGGCGCGGCAATGCTGGCGAGGGACCCACCTCTGCAGCGTAGACCGCCAGCTCCACTGCTGGCTGCTTTCCGCCTCAATGATGGCGGAAAGCAGCCAGCACTCGTAAATGGTGGTCTGCTGACTGCCGGCACTGGCAGTCGTCTGGCGGGTTGGGCTTCGGTGGTCAGGGAAATTGACCACCAAAGTCCAAATGAGGGCCTGAGTCTTTCTGTGAGAGGATGAATAATAGGTTGAGTGTTTGCTTAAACAGCTGATTGAATGATTTAATAAGTGGCTGTATGAGTACCTGATAAGTTATTATGTAACATAGAACATTTAAATAGGATATAAAGAGGGAAAAGTAATGAAAAGATATGGCAACAGCAGTTTATATTTAAAAACACTCTCTATGCATATCTCTAGCTAATACTTTTATATTTGAAGTGTTCAATTGTAGCCATAATTCAAAAATAAAAAGAAGAAAAATATATATTAGTATTTAATCTTTAAAGGTAGAGAAATATGACAATAGTCATATCTTACAATGTAAAAGTGTATTACAATTTAGTAAAAATATCATTTTTATTACTTTTCTGTTCTCAGCTTCTATACTTCTTCACCGTAAATTATGATTTCTATAACGCATCATTTTAGAACAGCAGGGAAAAAGCACTCAATGGATTGTAAAAAAAAACAATTCACACATTATATCACTGCAAGTATGTTATACTATGCTTAACACTCACTACACTTCATTAATTAGTAGATTTGTCTCTAGTTACTACAGTAATCTAAACAAGCAGTTAAAGAAAACTTAAATGATTATATCTGGCACAATATAAAAAATAAATGTGAAGTACTCTTAAATTTTAGAGTCCCTACTACAAACATCATCCCTGGTAGAACAAATGATGTCTATACTGCTGATGATCCATGTACACAAAAGAAACCACAGTAGTGTTAGAAATGGGGTTTCCGGTTGGCTAGGGTATACACCTCAGCCAGGCAGAACTTACCCACTCTAGTCAGGGCAAGGGAGTTACACGTCCAAGAAAACCCCTGCTCACCGCCTTGGTAGCTTGGCACGAGCAGTCAGGCTTAACCTGGAGGCAATGTGTAAAGCGTTTGCACAACACACACAACACACGTGACGCAATATCCCCACCACAAAGGAAACACAACACCAGATTATATGAAAATATACTGTATTGTACACAAGGCAATTATCAGACCAAACATCACATATCAGTACTATCCTGCTACCTTAGCTGTTGTCAGAACGTTACACATTAGTTACTCTGCAACCTAGCAGTAGTCACACATTACACACAGGTTACTCAGTATTCTGCAACATAAGCAGTAGTTAGGAAAACACGTTATTACATCACAGCACTTGTCATAAGAATATCATAAAATGCCCATAGTAGGAACATTAGAAAACATATGGCAAGTTAGAAAAACATATTAGCAAGCATGTCCATAAAAGGAACATTTGCATACACATATGTAAAAACATCAAACGCAGGTAGGTAATATATGAATCAAACAAAAGTCTGTAGAAAGAACTTTGGATTGCAACTATATTGGTCCTTTAAACAGTACCTGGTTGGATGAAGGCACCTCCAGTGCCCAGAAGGCGAACAATGGGGCCCCCGCTGCTCCTAGGTGCAAAACGGGGGCCTCCCTTATACTCTGGGGTCAGAGGAGGGCGAGATGCACCTCCTCTCTTTTATAGACAGGCCCCTCCGGGGACCATGATTACTGGGGGCCCCCCAGGGCCTCAACCGGCCCTCACGAGGGGGGCCAAAGCCAGCAAAAACAACTTAGGGCAGGAGGGGGGCACCACGCACCCCCTCCGGTTTAATGACAGGCTCCTCCCGGGACCCGCGATCTCTGAGGGCCTCCTCCCCGGGCCTCCACTGGCCCTTCCACCAAGGGGGGGCCCACAATAATGCCCGTTTTACCTAACAGAAGAAAAGGAGCATCCTGCTCCTAACGCAGAGGCCAGGGGGAAGGGGGCACTCCCCACGCCTTCCCCTGGTCCTGCCGTGAAGCCACAAGAAGATCGGACCCCTCCTGGGGCCTGAGCAGACACTCGCCTGCACCCGATGCGGTGCGCGAGTGTTCTTCCAGCTTCCCGGGCCACGGCGGTGATCTTATTTAAAGGGGCACAATGCAGCAGGGAGCCTACGAGCTCCCAAGGCTCCATAAGCGCGCTGCAATCAGCGCTATGGCAGCCGCAACCACGGAGAAGAACCCCTTGTGAAGAAATGGATGCAGGGGTCAGGGGCCACAGCACCATGCCCCTGGGGAGCAGAATCTTAAGACAAGGTCCTCAGGTGGAGGGCCCAGCTACAGGCCAGCACAAGGGAAAGGCAGCAAGTGGCAAGTCCTTCACAGGCAGACCAGACAGGTCACAGGTCAGCACAGCAGCAGCAGTCCATGGCGGTTCCTGGTGAGTCCTTTCAGCCTTTGGTGTCCAGTTCCAAGATGATTCCAAGAGTCTCCAAATTGTGGGGAAAATTCCCCTGTACTTATAGTCAGTAATTACAGTGTTTTACAATGGTAGGGAGAGGAGGTTCCAATCAGTTACAACTGGTTCTGGGAGTGCCCCCTTTCTCCTTTCAGCACAGGCTCCAAACATCAGTGGGGGGTTAACGACCCTATTGTGTGAGGCCAGGGCACAGTCTTTACAAATGCAGGTGTGCCCCGCCTCTCCCTTCTCTCAGCCCAGGAAGACTATTCAGTATGCAGATGCACCTCTGTGACACCTCCACCCTCCCTGTGTACAGGCTGTCTGAAAAGTATGCACAAAGCCCCAACTGTCACTCTGCCCAGACGTGGATTGGAGTTAAGCTGCAAAACACCAGAGTCATAAGCACAGATAAATGCGCACTTTCTAGAAGTGGCATTTCTGTGATAGTAATAAAAAATACACCCACACCAGTAAGCAGCATTTATTATCACCATCACAACCATACCAAACATGCCTACCCTATCCCTCATAAATCAGACAATACCCCTTACACATAAGGCAGGGCATTTCTATTGCAATCCTATGAGAAGGCAGCACTCACAGCAGTGAGACACCAGTTAGGCTGTTTGTCACTACCAGGACAGGCCACGCAACTTGGCACATGTCCTGCCTTTCTACATACATGGCACCCTGCCCATAGGGCTAGCTAGGGCGTACCTTAGGGGTGACTTACATGTAGTAAAAGGGGAGTTCTGGGCCTGGCAAGTAAGTTTAGATGCCAGGTCCCTGTGGCAGAAAACTGCGCACACAGGCCCTGCGCTAGCAGGCCTGAGACAGGTTTGAAAGTCTACTTCAGTGGGTGGCGCAAGCAGCGCTGCAGGCCCACTAGTAGTATTTAATTTACAGGCCCTGGGTATAGAGATACCACTGTACAAGGGACTTATAGGTAAATTAAATATGCCAATTAGGTATAAGCCAATCATACCAACTTTAGATGGGAGAGCACCTGCAGTTTAGCACTGGTCAGCAGTGATGAAGTGCTCAGAGTCCCAGAGCCAACAGCAAGAGTTCAGAAAAACCAGGAGGAAGGAGGCAAAAAGACTGGGGATGACCCTGCGTAAGGCAAAAAGTCCAACAAGTAGTTTCTGTCATCAATTAGGATGTAGAAGTTTTGTCGCAGGAACAAAAGGGGACTTTTTTAGTTGTATATGAGTTTTATTCTTTCAACTTCAGGGTCTTGTAGTGGAAGTATATCTAACCAGTTTCAGCCTTTAATTAGAGGGTGTTGTAATGACTTCTTATAGTGACTTCTTTCTGGAAAATTGAACGAATCTTGGCATTTGAAGATCTTTTTTAAAGATATTACCCTTAACAGCCTGAATAATATCTAAACAAAAGATGAGCCATGTACAGAAAACACTGTGTCCACTTTCTTAACTATAATGTTTCCTTAGAACTTTGGTTGAAGAAAGAGAAGATATGAATTTAGTAGTTTGAAAGGAAGCTTTTGTCTGTATTTCAGGTTGCTGTCATTGCAATCTGTCCACCCAGCTTTGCCTTTTAAATATACAGTGCTTCGTCCTGAGATGATAGTAAGTCATTCTTGAAAGGGGATAGTGAAAGTAGTAAAAGTTCCTCCTGAAATGGATATTTTCCCAGCTTTGAAATTTGGAATTTGAGTTTCCATTTTGGAACCATCTGGTCTGCATCGTTGTAGCATTATTATAACGTATTTTCCGGCTTCTTTGTTGAAACAATGTGGAAATAAGGTCAAATCTGCAGTTTGGGCAGGTCATATTTTGATTACCATTTCTAAATGATTTTTCGAAAGTCACAGTTTCCCATTCTGGTAATGTTAAGTACAGAAATCATTCAGAATTGATCTGAGTGATAGATGTAAAAGAGCAGTCTTCGCACTCATGGTTCCGTGTGTAACTGAGTCCAAGTAGATCATCAATATTTACTTCTTCTTGTTCTAGGACTCCAAGGATGACTGTTGGAAATGGCCTTTCTGCAGGGTCACCCCCAAACTTTTTGCATTCCTCCTTCTCTTTTTCTGACCTCACTTTTGCTGGCTTTAGGACTATTAATTAGTGCTAAAGTGCATATGCTCTCTCCCTAAAACATGGTGACATTGGCTCATACCCAATTGGCATATTTAATTTACTTGTGAGTCCCTATCAGAGTGCACTACAATTGCCCAGGGCCTGTCAATTAAATACTACTAGTGGGCCTGCAGCACTGGTTGTGCCACCCACATAGGTAGCCCTTAACCATGTCTCAGGCCTGCCATCACAAGGTCTGTGTGTGCAGTTTCACTGCCACCTTGACTTGGCATTTAACCGTAATTGCCAAGCCTTAAACTCCCCTTTTTCTACATATAAGTCACCCCTAAGGTAGGCCCTAGGTAGCCAATAGGGCAGGGTGCTATGTAGGTAAAAGGCAAGACATGAGCATGTGTGTTCTATATGTCCTGGTAGTGTAAAACTCCTCAATTCATTTTACACTGCTGTGAGGCCTGCTCCTTTCATGGGATAGCATTAGGGTGACCCTCATATACTGTTTGAGTGATAAATTCTGATCTGAAAGGAGTAGCCAGCTCATATTTAGTATTACAGGAATGGTAATAGAAAATTCTGCTTATTGTTGAAGTTGGATTTAATATTACTTTTCTAGAAATGCTACTTTTAGAAAGTGAGCATTTCTCTGCACTTAAATCCTTCTGTGCCTTACAATCCGCATCTGGCTGGGTTAGTTGACAGCTCCCTTGTGCATTTCACTCAGACAACCCCAAACACAGGATGCTCAGTCACACCTGCATACTGAATTGGTCTTCCTGGGCTGGGAGGGTGGAGGGCCTGACACTTAAATGTCAAAGGACAGTGGCCTGCCTTCACACAATGGACTGCCAAACCCCTACTGGGACCCTGGGAGACAGGATGGAACTGAAAGGGGACCTTGTGCACTTCTAAGCTACTCTTTGAAGTCTACCCCACTTCAAAGGCACATTTGGGTATTTAAACTGGGTCTCTGACCCTACCAACTAAGACACTTCTTGACAAGATACCTTTTGGTAAAAGAAACTCTGAACCAGAACCTGCAGACTGCTAAGAAAAGCTGCCTGGCTGCCCAAAGGACTCACCTGACTGCTGTGCTGTAAAGGACTGCTGCCTTGCTGTTGCCCTGCTGCCCTGCTGAAAGGTGCTCTCCAAAGGCTTGGATTGAGCTTGCCTCCTGTTTTCTGAAGTCTCAGAGCCACCAAGACTTCATCTCTGCAAAGAACTCCTTGTGCGGTGAAAATCAATGCACAGCCTGCTGGAATCGACGTACAGCCTGCCCTGCGGTGAGAAAATCACTGCATCGCTGAACTAGAATGATGCAGCCCGGTTCCCCGAGTGGAGATTGATGCAGCGCCAACGTTGCAACCGGAACTTCGATGCACGGCCCACTGGATCGACACATCGCCGAGCCGGAACAACGCAGACTGACTTCCTGCAAGAGGAATCGATGCAGCGCCTGCCGTGCGACAGAAATTTCCCCACAAGCTACCAGAGGGTGGGCACGGGTTAATTTGGATTGTGTGTGACTTACCCTGACTAGGGAGAGGGTACTTGCTTGGATAGGGGTTAACCTGACTGCCAACCAAAGACCCAGTTTCTAACATTGACCATGATAAATTCTTGTGCATCTTGTTGAGTGTTGAGAGTAAATGTTATTGATCCCGTACATGTTAGAAGGTGTTGGACCCCTGAAGCAGAATGTATTACAATTCTGTCACTTCTCATACATTGAAACAAATTCTATAGTGTAGATGACATTCTCTTATCTAATCTTTGTTCAACCTGGTTTAGTACATGTGGTAAATCGAACAGTACATCAGGAACCACATTTGCATAACAGCTGACACCTGAACTGTTTTGAAACTGATAACCTACAATTCACCGTCATTTTCCAGTTTTCTGTTATAAGTTGTCTATGTGTTGTCATTTTCCCCTTTTGTTTCTTGAGCACCTGTAGACTGTTTTGTAATCTTCCACTTTGGACAGAGTGTCCGTTTCTCATACACAGGGTACTAGCTTAAATGAGAAGCATATAGACATCTGAACTGATTGTACTCTGTTGCACAGCTTACATAAGCACTAACTTTGTTCTCATCGGAATCAATCAAAAACAAACCTGATAATGTTCTAATTCATGACAATGCTACATAGGACATTCCCTCTTTGAATGCAGAATTTCACATATTAACCAAAGTTGAATCTAGACTTACACCTTGTAATTTATGAATGGTTACAGCATATGCTAAAGAGATAGGAAATTGTTGATGTTGAATATATAAAAACCGTATAACACACAACCCAATCTTCTTCACAGAACCCATCTGATCCAATTTAATAGCCACATTTTCTATTTCATCTCTATTTAGAAAATGTATGAAATCAGTAACTTTACCCATTGCACCATTTACTAAGCCTTCTTCAGCATTTAAGTTACGTTTGTAAATTAACTCAACAATTTTTGCAGATACATAAACGCTTTTTTAATCCTGCTCTCCTGGATTCTGATTTCTCCAAAGAATCTAATTTTCCCTGTAGTTTATCTGTTAGTAATATTGTTACTCCCTGATGTTCCATTTCATTAATAGCTGTAATTTCCAATTATCTTCTTCCTCCGATTGTAGTAACTTTTCATTAAAATTCTAGACCTCTTGAAGTGTTGGCATTAATCAAACTATAGATTTCACCTTTTGAATGAAATTTAACATTGTTTCTGGTGTTGTAATGTTAGATGGGTATAAAACCGTGATAAGACTAGTTTCCAAAATATTTCTCCCCTGTTTCATGAGGATTCCCACTCTAAAGTCTTTTTAGCATATCTCTGTATTCCATATCAGATATTTGGTGCATGTTCTTCACTATTTCCTTACATTCAAAGTTTAACCAAATGTTCATGTTGCCAATACTTCCCAAGGAATTCCTTGTTTCTTCATGCAAAAGTGTTTTGAAAAGAGGATGTCCTTTCACAGGAGTAAATTGTAGAAGGTTACCAAAGACAAATAAATGTTTTCCTCCAAATAGTACATCTTAGTTAGTTCTTAAAATCTGCTGCATCCTTAGGTGTAGAAAGGCAAGCACTATGTTTGATACCATGCTCACCTCATCAATGATTATTAGTTTCAATAATTTCAGTACTCTTGATACTTCATGGCAAGCGTTACCAGATATTTTTTGATATTCAAATTTATTGTCATGTTCAACAGATAGCATTAGTAGTCATTTTATAGTAATTCATTTAATATTATGTGTAGCTAATCCCGTTGGTGCTGTGACTAAACAGGCAAAATTCAAATCTGTAGTCTGTAGTACTGACTGAGAACTTTAATTAGGAAGCTTTTCCCAGTCCCAGCTTGTCCACTGATGTATAGTAATATTGGTTTATAAGGAGAACATTCACATAGTTTCTTATCATGGAGCAATCCATGCTCTATTTTACCTCTAACTTCATTATAAATTTCTGTTTGTTTATTGTTCAGTTGTTCCACTATCTAATCGAAATCCACAGTTTCCTCTCTTCCCTGTTGCATTGCAATATTTACCCCAGTCATAGCTATTGCTCCTTTTGAATTACTGGTTCTCCCAGACGATCTTGACTTCCTGGTACAGAACTCTGTCTGCTTTGTGAGCTCTCCCTGGCTATGTCAGCAGCGATGGTTTTGTCCTGTTCAATTTCATCTTACAACATCTGCAAGTATGTTGGAAACACACAACACTGAATACTGTCTTGTACAGTGTTGAATGAGTCTTCATAACAGTGATACTGTCCAAGGAAATCTAATTCAGCATACCAAGCCTTGAAGAGTTGCAAAAAAGCCAAATAGAAAAACTCCTCTCCACAATTTGACAGACAAGTAAGCCTACTGTGATTGATTAGATGTCCTTTGTTGTGTCTCATCAAACAACTGTCACACCCTATGACTGCAAACATTCCTTCTTCTACAATTTCAGTTGCATTACTTCTATTTGTATGATGCTGAAGTACTTCATAGAGACACATGATTTCAAGATGAGGATGTCTTCATGTTACTTTTTAGAATGCTTGTACTCTCTGGATCAAATTCCTCAAGGTACTGTATTTCTGGGAATCACTTCAACACTCTAGTACTACTGTTTCCAAGGCCTAGGCTTACCACACAATTCCTCTAGACTTGGAGAACAAACTTGCCAAGCTCAACCTATCTGCACATTCATATGATCCAATCTCTCTGTGGGAAAGCATTTTCAAATTAAAACTGTAGAATTTCTTGGTTAGGCTCTTTTCTACAGAAACATCCACCAAGACATCTTTCATCTCTGTCTTCTCTGACTTTGTGATGTAAGAAGTCATGTACCCAGCAACAGCAATGGAGATAGCTGTTACAAATGGTACATCCATATTTGCATTCCACATCTTCAGAATAACAGGGTTGAAGTGATTAATATCTTTCTAAGCTTGCAGTTTTTTTTGGGTAGTCAGTGTTTTTGGGAAATTTCCATGTTAGGGTGTGTCTCACAGCTGACATAAAGCTATTCACTTTTCCCTGGAGATCACAGGTCTCGGGAATCCAAAATGACATGTTGTGTAAAATTTTGCAATTGATCTATACTTTAGCCTATAGTATTTACCACACCTGTGATTTTGAAATTGTAGGATTTGTTCTCTCAATCCTTTGTCAGGAGTTCATTTTGGGATGGTACATGTTACATACTGTTCTATGAAAGACAAAACTAACTCATTAGTGTCTGTTACAAATTTCGGTGCATCTTTTAACCACAACGGTATGTGAATATGTTGAGCACCTCTAGCTTCGTACTCTTTGCACCAAAAAAAATCAGTTACTTCATCAAGAGGAGGATTAGTTTTGTTGTAAATGAAAGTCATTGTGGCTTGAAACCCGTAGTTAAAAATCTACATATGCTTGCTAGGTCCAATAAGCAGAGTTCTTCAGGTGTCTTCAGATTAACACCTTTTATATTTGAATTTCCTTCTCATAAGAAATCAGTGGGGTCATCCTGTGCTTACTCAGCACCGCTGAATGTCAGAAACCATTTAGGTGTACCTAGTTTTCTCAACATGCAGTCTAACTCACCATGAAGATGATACTCGTTGGTACCACATTGAAATGCCATCAAGTTAATTAAGTTGTATTCCAGATCTTCATCTTTTCTATGAACCTTTTCAACAGTCTTCCTTGCTGACAGGTTCTGCGTATTTACTCTTCTTTTTAGAATGTGATTAACTGCATAAAATAAGCCAGACAATTCACTCTCAAATAGGAGATTAAATATGTAAAGAATACACTGGCAAAATCTTGGGTCTTCTGAGTAACGTCTAGTTGAACTGTACTCTGCTGCTGGTATTTGTAGAGGCAGATCATCATAACTACCACCTTCTCCACTAGGAAGCAATTGTAGAAAACAGTGAGCTTCTAAGGAGTTTTCCCACACAATTATGGGAGATCCTTTCACTTTCTTCATCTGAAAGAGATCAATAGCAACTCCTATAATATCTGTGGAATGTAGAGGATGAATACTGTAGTGCTCAGAAATTTCTTCTGATCTTGTTCGATCTATCTTTTCAATTTGACCTCTTGATGAAAATGTGGCATCCTACATATGTGTAATATCTTGAAGATCTCCTAAATCTTTAGAGTAAATATTATTTTGTACCAGATTTAATAGCATGTTTTATTTTAGTAACTTCTACTAACACTTGCCAAATCTTTTTACTCTTGGTTGGGACAACATTGACTAGAATAACAAGTCCTTCTTCCAATTCATTCTGCATCCCTACAATTTCAATATTCTGCTTGAACTCTAATGGTAAGTACACAACTCTACCTTTAAGACCTTTATGGAGTTCAGTTGGAGGTAATGTTCTCATCTTTGGCTCAACACGGACTATAGTTTAAAATAGAAGTACACATTGTATAGACTCATAAACATTCAAATTTTGAAGCTCCTGTGGAATTGGAACCAGTTCGAATTTGTTATAAACTGCTTTAACTGACATTTTATTCTCCTCTAACTTATTATAACAATACTTACATATAGTTTGATGAGTGAAACAATCAAAGCGGTTTTCTAAAAACAAATAAAGTGCAAATTCTTACCACTTATCTGTATTCTCTTCTTCAGTTTTTGAAGAAACAAAAACATAATGAGTTTGATCTTTGTGGGGAGCATTTCTATAGCATATACAGACACAGTTTGTTTTTTCTGAACAGACGGTTTTAAACTTTCCAATCTCTTCAGTGAAGTTATCAAGAATAGTACCTGCCTCGTGTTCTGCTACACCTGTACATATCAAGTCTTAATTTTCTCTACGCTCCTCTTCAGGACCACAATAACAAAATTGTATATCATCACAAACCTTTTCTACCTCAGCCAAGGTACCATGCAAAAGAGCTCTGTTCATTTCTTCTAAACATAGCTCAGGAGTCTTCACATGGTAAAGCCTCCTACTTAAGTTCACATTTGAGAGTGATGTACTGCTAGCATTCTAAAATGATGAAAGGTGCTTTGGCACACTTTCTTTGATAGACGTGCTAGTGAGTATCTCTACAGGTTTGTATATTTCTTTACTTTGCATGGATATTATCCATGCAAAATTTAAAGTTTCTGTTTAATATTTTTGCATGGAAAGATACATAGAAAATTGTTCAGAATGTCAATTGATTGCTGAGTGCACAACAAATACTACTACAGCTCCACTTATATACAGGGGCCTGTCTACTCCTTCCCTGTACTTCTTCAGCTATGACTTCCTCTACCTTTCTAGGTACCAGTACCTCTTTTTCAATAGGAGGACCATCTTTTACTTCATATCGTAATCTAGATTCATCAACAGCATGCACCAATGTGTTCTCTTCTGAGTAGTTCTCTTCATTAAGGAAAGGTTCAGTACTAGAAGTATGTCACCATTCACCACTGAAAACTTCGCAATAATGCATTCTACTAACCAATCTTTTCTTTTGATTTTTTCTCCTCATATTCAAGACTATTTTATCTAGTGTTTTCATCCTGTTTAGAATGAGAATAGAAACTTCCTTTTCACTATAAAGACTTATCAAC
Source organism: Pleurodeles waltl (assembly GCF_031143425.1). Lineage (NCBI taxonomy): Eukaryota > Metazoa > Chordata > Amphibia > Caudata > Salamandridae > Pleurodeles > Pleurodeles waltl. The sequence goes on along the minus strand of NC_090447.1, from coordinate 1,337,278,072 downwards.
CACATCCCCATACGTTCCTTTTGGGCGACAGTGTCTCTCCTTATTTTTTATTTCTTCATATGTCTGATTAGGTTTTGAATCACTCTGCTGCAAAACAATCTAATTTCCTTGAACTGGTGCTGCCTTCTAGTTGACGTCTGCCCTTCACTGTACAGTTTTTTACTTTTCTTATCATTTAGTTTCACTCCTCTTTTAGTTGATGTCAAACTTTGTTTATTATGTACTCCGTTTTGCTGTCTTTCAAGTTGATCACATACTATTTGAAGAAATGTCTTTGTTCTCTTGCCAGCAGTTCTTTTTTCATTTTCTGGTATTTTTGGATTTTGCCCCTTTTTGTTTCTCAGTTGTAAGCTGATAAAATTGCTGTCTCCATTTCGTACTTCTCTGACTTAGTGCTGCAGATATAAGTAGTGTCTCAGTATGTGAGTGAATGTAGAAGTCTCTCTGTACCTCTATCACTGGTTGGACACAGGGTCCATGCTTTGGAAACATGAATGTCAGTTGCTTGGTGAGCGGTATGCTTTATTTAGTGCTTGGCTTATGTGTTTGCAAGTGCCTGACTATGTTTCTAAAACTGAAAAACACATCTCTTAACCACCTAAGTAAAATGCACTATGCTTGATGGCATACCTGCAGAATATCACAGAGCTGAGTTAATTGTACCAAAATGTACGCTTGAGACTTGACCAAGGTTTATTTTCAGGCCAACTTTAGTTAGGCATTAAGAAAACACACACAGGTTTTGCACTAGTGTGCCTCACCCATGAATAAACCAGTATTTTTCCAAATACATGACAAGATTATGTCAGTACTTGCATATATATACAGTATATATATATATATATTGCTAAATGTAGGTGTCTACCTGTAGTAGTGGCCGGTGCATTTCAGTACATCTGTCTTTAAATATATTTTTCTTGGCATTTCATATTATACAACGTAATCACATTGTCTTTTCATGTGCATACTTCTTTGTAGTAATCATTAATACAGAATCTGCACCAATTCCCCTGGGGGGTCGACTTACAAAATGTATATTCCTCTCTACCATTTGGGCCTAACAAGTATCGTTCATGTCACTCATTTAACTTTATAACTCTCATGGTGGGTAGCAGTAGTCTCTCTATAAATGCTTCAGATATCCATATTTAAAATACGGTACACCATGGTGCAGGGTAGGGGGCAATAGTTTTGTTTTATGACGCTATTGAAGCACTCTGCAGGAGTAGCACCAACATTTTACTGCTCCTCCTGCAGAGTAAACAGGGGCCCATTGTAAACAATGGTGTGCCCCCTTTTAATGCCGTCTCTGAGCAGGCGTTAAAAGTAGCAAAACAAATAATGCAAGGAAATCTGTTAGATGCCCCCTTTGCATACAGTTTGCCTGGTACAGACATAATTTAGCACAAAGGGTTATAAAGTAGTGCAATGCATGCACAAGGATTTTGGCCTCATTGGGCCACATAAGCGTAAAAAATAAATGAAGCTAATGTGACGCAGCTATCTGCCAGGCCCATCCTTTTCATTACGTCGAAACGAAAGTCCCACTGAAATGAATTGAAGACCTTTTCTAAGTCCACCGACATTATGACTTCTCACGTCAAGGGTTGCACTTCAGTGCAATATAATACCTGGTAGAGTCTCAGCAAACTCAGGGATGTACTGTGGGAGGGGATGCAAAATGTAGTGCCAATATCTTACTCGGGATTCTGAAATCCATGTTTGGCATGGATAATGGGAGGAACGCTGAGGTGGGAACCCATCTGGTCTGTTTTTTAGGGAGGGGGACCACCACTGCATCCCTAGTAGATACTGGCAGTTCACCGCTTTTCAGAGCAGCGGCATATAAAAGCTCTTGGTGTGGGGCCAGCACTGTTGTAAAGCAGGAGTAAAACTCTGCTGGCAGGCCATCAGGCCCTGGGGTTTTCCCAGCTGCCATTTCTATGATTGGAGAGCTGATTTTGACCTGTCACCAGGCCTCCAAGCACTTCCCTGGCCTCACACGGGAGGTCCCGCAGCAGAAGTTATCTTTAATAATCACTGTTCTACTTTGCTGTCCCGGCTGAGGCTGTCTCCCATCTTTTTCAACTCTGTCTCTAGGGATCCCAGGTCTTTCTCCAGCATCTTTCTGATTCCCACTGCTTGTCCCATAGAGTGTCTCTGAATCACCACTTTAAAGGCCTCCCATTCCGTCAGTGGCAAGAACGTAGATCCTGCATTAAGTTTAAAATAGGTGACTATGTTCTCCCTCAGGCCATTCCTAAAACATGTGTCTTTGGGTGATGTGGGGTCTAGCTGCCATCTCGTGGTACACGGACGGTCCCTTAGGGGCCAGAACCCTAATAATATGGGATTATGATCTGACACAGTCCGTGCAAGGTATTCCATCCACGTGACACATTGGTGTATCTTGTCAGAACACGTAAACCTGTTAATGCGGGTGTGGAGGTGGTAGATTGGGGAGGAATAAGAGTAGCCAGGTGTTGGTATGTATTGGGTTCTCCAGGGGTCAGAGAAGCCCCAGTGCTGTTGCTCCTGGGACTGGGGGTGTGGAGAGGTCCAGGTCAACATCGATCACACAGTTAAAGTCCCCTCACAATAAAAGCTTATTTTCCACTAGCGGGCCAGTTTCACAGAGAGTGCAGGACGGCTACTTGGTCAGTATTTGGGGCATAAATGTTTCCCAGCGTGATGTCTCTACCAAGGAGCCAACCCCTGAGTAGTACATATCAGCCATCTCGGTCAATAGCAGAATATAGCTCAAAGGCCATTCCTGACCTGATCCAGATCAGTGTACCTCTGGCTGAGTAGGAGGTGGCATATAACTGGCCCCTCCAGCGATGCCTGAGTCTCTTCACTCCCTCCCCAGTCAGATGTGTTTCTTGCAGCATGGCCAGTTGCATCCCCTGTCGCTTCAGATATCTATGATTCTCATGTCTTTTATGGACAGACACAATGTCCCTGATATTCCAGGCATCAGTGAATGTCTATCACCCTGCATATGAAATATCTATCATTGATGGTCCTCCCATCCCCCTGCACGTATCCCTGTCTCCCAGCCAGAATCAAGTAGAGACTGAGACAGACTATAAACATGGAAAAAATCCCCCAACTTAACTGTGAACTCCCTTACCTAAGAGCAGATTGGGAACGGCCTGCGGCTCAAACTATCACATTCTAACATATACGTGTAAAACCATTGCCTCCCTCTGCAAAGAGGAAGTGATCGTCGTGGGAAAAGCCAACTCTCCCACAGTGGGAGAGTCATCTCCATGGTGGCCCGTTGTCAATTGGCATGCCCCTGTGCCCCATTTCCTCCATTCCCCTCATCACCCACACAGGTGTCAAGGACAGCTATACTAAAATACTACCTCCCCTCTCCGCCACGGAGTTGCCCCGTTATCAAGGACAGTGTGGTAAATGTACATTCGATTAAACATTTTCCCTTGAGTTCCTCTGAGACACCGGAGGTATTAACTCAGTTTATACATTGACTGTGGGGGTCACAACTAAAGGGAGTGGGCCACCTGTCATGGAGGTTCTGGAATCCAAAGCCTCAGATTTGTCCATTGATGTGTGGTCAGATTGTTTATCTGAGTCTTCCACCACACCGAGGGCCACCACCGCCCGCAATGCTGCTGCTCTGTCCTGCTCTGTTTGAGATGTCATAGGGTCCTCCAAGCACGTTTCCATTTCCTCAGCCTCAGTGCCACCGGGCTAGGTATGGTCATTGACGGGGCGTTTCCAATTTATAGGCCTCTATCCAGGCCCAGGCAGCTGTTGGGTCTTCGCAGAAGTACGTTTTCCTGGCCAGAATGATCCACAATTGTGAGGGGAACATCAGTGAATATTGCAGGCCCAGGTCACTTATTGTTTTTTTCACTTCTAGGAGTGAGGCGCTTTTCATTTGTACAGATGCCGTGAAGTTGGTAAAGACAGAAACGTTGCTATTTTTCACTGCATATGGGCCTGTCGTTATTGCTCTCTGAAGTATCAAGGCCCTTACTTATACTTTTTTTGCGCCGCATTTGCGTCATTTCGTGATGCAAAAGTGGTGTAAACTTACAAAATACAATTATATTTTGTAAATTTGTGCTGCTTTTGCATCACAAAATAATGCCAATGAGACACAAAAAAAGTATAAATATGGACCCAAGTCTCTGTCTCTAAAACACAGTTGTCTGGCCACAATGGGGCGGGCCCGCCACCCTATGTGTCTGCTTCACTGCAAAGAATTGAGTAAGCACTCCCAGGGCCACCACCTCCTTCAGCCATTTCTCCAGGTATTAGACCATATCTGTCGCCTTCACCCCTTCAGGGACTCCCACTACTCATATGTTGTTGCAGTTGTTTCAACCATCTGTGTCGTCTGCCTGCTCCTCGAGTGTTCGGACTTTATCTGCCAGAGCTGTGACTCTGTTCTCCAGTGCCTTGAGTTTAGGATGCAGTTCCTCCCCTAAAGTTTCCACCAGCTCAACTGGGTCACTCAGATTGTGGTGTTCCACCTGCAACAACCCCAGGTCCACTGAAACTGTGCTGATATAGGGCCTGATTACAACTTTGGAGGAGGTGTTAATCCGTCCCAAATGTGACGGATATACCACCAGCCGTATTACGAGTTCCATAGGATATAATGGACTCGTAATACGACTGGTGGTATATCCGCCACTTTACCGTCACTTTTGGGACGGATTAACACCTCCTCCAAAGTTGTAATCAGGCCCATAGTGTTGAAAGGTCTCTTTAGTGTCAGCTATGGTGGCCATGATTTTGTCAAGGAAGAGATGGCCCTGGCCCTGGAGAAGGGGAATGGCAGGGTTGTCTTCTCTGCAGGCTGCTGGGCGCCTGCTGCCTTGTTCCTAGGTTGCCCCGTGACAGGATATGGCTATCAGCTTTGCTGTCTCAGCCTACCACCATGACTGGCAGCCGCAGTCTTGCAGCAGGCAATCTAGTCTAACTGTCGCATGGATCCAGCCCAAGCTGGCTCCGCTCGGCTCCCTATATAGGGTAAGGTAGACTCTCGCCTCCGTCAGTCGACCGGTCTGTGGTAAGGTGGGTGGTATCTAGGCCCTGCCACGAGGTGATGTCGGACAGCAGATTGGGTCCAGTTATTCAATGCCTCACCAGGTTGTTAAAACAGTGCTCACCTGCTCAGGCCCCCCCACAGGATAAATAGTCAGTAGGGGCAGTGTCCTGGTCCATGGGAGGGGGGTGCTTCCCCTGGTCTTGTCACTAGTAAGAGCTCTCCACTGACCACCTATAGCTATGTGTGTATCTAACTCCTAATGTTCAAGGATCCTCCCCTCTCTGCCTTGTCTGCTCAAACTTGGAGCAACACCTAGCAGTACCAATACCATTGTCTTGTGGTGTAGCAAAGGGTGATTATCGCCCCTATGTCTCACCAGTTTTGCACAGCCCTTTGCATCTGTTGACTGCCTGCTAACGCTTCCGTAGGCAGGACCGGTGTTTCATGTTTCGATTCACCACAGCCCCCTGGGTCTTCCTCGTGGTGTGTAGGCCTCACCTCTGAGGTGTTGAGTTGTGTCTCTCTTCGGGCACGTGGGCCAGTCTGTCGCTATGCCTGTATCCTCTGATTCAGGATCGGTACCACTACAGGGTTCCAAGCGGTTCTCCACAGGTGTCGCAGTCTTACAGACTGCTTCTGTGCTCCTAGGGCCTGTCAGTGAGGTGTTTTGGCATGTTCCTGTCCCCTTCCTCATGGCATCTGGAGCAGCAGTGTGGTCCGCTCGTCATCATCTGCCGTCCACCAAGGTACTTCCCAACCGACTCCTTCCGGCCCTCAGCCACCGCACTCCATTTAGTGGGCCCCTCCCTGCTTGCCACTGATGTCGGATTCTCAGTGCCACCATAGTACTCCTTTGGGCTGAGCGTCCCTCCGGCAAGGTGCTCCCAGCCCTGAGGAGCTCTCATTCCATGGCTCACTACTACAATGGTCAGCCCCAGGCCATCTTTGTGCCCATGCTCTGAGGCAAAGGAAGTCTTCAGGGAATCCAGCCGCTCATGTTCAAGGAGGGGGACAAAATGGGTCTGCAGGGGCACGCACCCAAGGTTTAGGTAGGATTTTCCCAGGGCCAAGTGCATAGCTCTCTAAGACATGTCTGTCCCGGCGACCATTTTGGCTTCTCCTCCAGACATTTCAGTAGATCTGCCTCAATGTTAGCAAGTGTATTAGTACCTGTATGGTTCTGTAAACGTATACATAAGTAGCTGAACAAATACCTTAGTGTCTGCATTAGGGAAACAGGGGTATCTTAGTGTGTCGATAGTGCTGCATATATAGCTACAAAGGGGTTTTACAGGCCAACTTTAGTTAGGCAGGGTGTCTGCAATTGCCTTTGGTAGTGCTGCATATGCATAGTAATTGGCATAGGATTCTGCAAGTGCTTAACTAAGTCATTCATCTAAAAAATAAAGTCTCTCTTGAACAATGAGTACTAAAACATTGGTTTCATTGCTAACTAACACCTTGTACATTCTATATCAAGCTGCCTGTATTACGCCATAGACAGGGTCGGCTGTAGTAGGGCTGTCCCATATTCAACTACCTTGGGGCATATTTAAGAGCCCCTAGCGCGTCTTTGTGCCAGACTAGCATCATTTTGTTCTACTCTAATGTGGCCCAATGAGGCCAAAATCTTCACACCAGATTTACAAAGTGGTGCAATGCATGCATTGTTCCACTTTGAGACCCGTGTGCCACGTTATGCCTGCACCAGGCATAAGGTATGCAAGGGTCGTTCCCCATTAGAGTGCTGAACAAATGGCCCAAAGAGATCTAAAAGATTTCTTTGTGTGTTTCTTTTTACATTTTTATCGCCTGTTCAGAGCAGGCATTAAAAGGGGGCATACCATTATTTAATGGGCCCTTACATACTGTTCAGGGTTAGCAGCAAAATGTTGGTGCTAACCCTGAACAGCACATCAATTGTGGCAGAAATTCTGATGTTATTGCTCCCTACCCTGCACCATGGTACACCGTATTTTCAATACGGCATGCACATGGTGGCAGTGGAGGGGTGCAAGGGTTCACAAGAAAAGTGGTGCTACATGGATTGTAGCACCACTGTTCCTAAATCTTTCCCCTCATCTTTAAGTATGCTTACCAGTTTTGTACGACATCTCTAATTCTGCATGACTTTAAACAACAAATCTTATCATCTAAGCACATACAAACCTAGCTTATAATTTAGCCATACCTTCCCAAATGACTATCTGATATTTCTGTGAACTTTAACAGGTTCATCATCCATAAACGCCTACAGTGCATGTTTTTACCTTTCTATTTTGAGTCTTGTAAACATCTTTTAAAATGGAACACATAGGACTACAAGTCCCAGAATTCAAAGAAAAAAACTTTTTTTCTGAACAGTACATCATGTATAGAGATCTAAAAAGTTGTACATTTACTAATACATTGTTATGTATAACTTTCACCCTTAGCATACCTTTTTTTCACCAATTACACCATGTAGTAAACCAGTAAATACATAATGTGAAGTTCCATGACAACATTAGGTGTACCAACCTCTCACGCACCTAGTTTGCACCTACCAGTCACCTAATAATAAATTTGTAAAACCAGTCACACTGACACTCATGGATCATATCAGCTGCTTGGAAGATTTTTCTACATATTTTCTACACACTTTTAAGAATCTCACATAGACATATCCATTTTAAAAAAAAAATTCTCAGAATTAAATATGATACACATACCTGAAGATTGAGTTTGTTGGTGAAATCGTTTTTTTCTATTATTAGATAGATTCAAAAATCTCAAGAACTGTAAAAACTAAGCAAAAGAATTACACATCACTCTCATGCAAAGGCATGAATGGCAACCTTTTCAACTTTGCACTGTCTGATACTGTGGAAGTCAGCCAATGAAATCACACCTTTCATATTGTACTTGTGTAAGGCCAGTTCTGAACGGTTAGTATGTATTAACCCTTTCATACACTTTTATAGAGAAGACTGATATGGGGGACTTTTTGTACATGTTTGCTTTTCTATCGCGATCATCGCAGCAAATTCACAAAAAACTGGTGTCCAAAAACATATGAAGCTTTATATTTGTAAGAATTTAGGAAAACAATACACTTTATTACAACTCCTTTAGAAGGAAAATTAACATTTATTGAGCAATAATCAGTCCAAACACTTTTAACTTTTACAACAATCGAACTCCTTAACACCCATCCCCAATACACTCTTAGCTCAGACTCCATAGCAATTCACTACAACCAGTACGGCACAAGTTCACAGAAGATTCTTCAAGGGACATACTAGCTACAAAATGAGCTGCATCAGTTGTGATTTACTGTACAGACTGAAACGCATATCCAAGAGTGTATTACAATTTTTGTACAAGACCCAATCATAGAGCAGCTTAATAATCCTTTCACGCCACAACCTAATTTCATTCACTAGCACATTCATAGCATCCAATCATTTTTTTTTTATTTGAAGCAGACCTGCATTTTAACTTACTCCCATTTTAAATACTACCTCATTCATCCCAGCCGTCTCATGTCTGCTACTGCTCTTTCACTTTAAAATGGTTAGATTGTGAATTGTTAGACACATCTATATTTTTGGGCTAGGAAGCTGCTAGAAAGAGTGGTATTGACAGGGACTTTGGTTTGGCTAATGTGCATATTATTTGGATTGGCCATAGAGGGTTAAAGTGGCATCAATTGCTGCCTTTGGTTTAAAACATTAGAGATTACCAACCCCCTGACCTCATGATTGTGCACTGTGGTGGTAATGACCTGGGCACACTAACTGGAGGAGAACTGTAAATCCTAATTAAGGATACCTTTCACAATTGATGACACTTTTCCCTCACACTGACTAGGTGTATTCCAACATATGCCAAAGACAGAAATGGAAGTGGTCAAATTAATTCTGTCTACAGATTGACAAAGTCAGGAAACATGTTAATAACACTGTTTCTGCACTCCTCAGAGACCATTAAATGGGCTGGATCTACCACAACAACCTGCACTTTCACATCCATGGTATATACAGAAGTGACAGTGTTCACTTCACAGATGAAGGAAACAGGGAGATTCTTAGCAACATTACAAACTCTGCATCTGCTCTTATATGTAGCTGTTGCATACTCACAATGAACATGAAAGCTTTTCTGGGGGCAAACCTATTGCCCAAAATGTTTTCTTAATCTTCTTCATTACAATATTTTTTTTGCAATTGGTTCAATTATCCTCGATAACGTCGCAATCGTCGTGACTACGCAACCCAAAAACAGCCTTTCAATACACACCAGCCCATTCAAAATGTTTAACTATATGAAGAGAGAACTTTCTACAACACATGATGAAGATAGACTTCAAAATCACTCTCTAAACTCATATATAACTCTTTGACTTAGTGTGTCACTGCATGCAACAGACTTTCAGTGTGTCTGTCATTCACTCCATAACTGTCTCACAAACTTTTTCAGTGAGTATGATAAAGCTTGTTTGAGTAGGTTTCTCATTATGTACCTACTTGTTTCAGGGAGTCTGTCTGTGGGTGCATGAGGGTCTGAATGGGTCTGTGAGCAGTTGTGTGAGGGTCTGAGTGGGTCTGTGAGTCAGTGAGTGAAAGTCTGAGTGGGTCTCAGAGTGAGTGCCTTAGTCCCTGAGTGGGTCAGTGACTGAGTGTGTGTGTGTCTCTGAGCTGGTCTGTGAATGGGTGTGTCAGTGTGTGAGTAGAACTCTGAGTGGCTGCATGAGGGTCTGACTAGCTCTGTGACTGGGTGTGTGAATATCTCAATGACTCTGTAAGTGGTGTGTCTGAGTGGGTCTGTGAGTAGGTGTGTGAAGGTCTGAATAGGTCTCTCAGTGGCTGCGCAAGTGTCTTTATGGATCTGTAAGTGAGTGCCTGAGTCTCTGAATAGGTTTGTGAGTAAGTGCTTTAGTCTTTCAATGTGTCTGTGAGTGGGTGCATAAAGGTCTCAGTGGGTCTGTGAGTGGGTCCATGAGGGTCTGAGTGGGTCCATGAGTGTGTGTGTCAGCCTCTGAGTGGGTCTGTGAGTGGGTGCATGAGGGTTTTGGTGGCTCTGTGAGTGAGTGAGTGCATGAGTGTCTGAGTGGGTCTGTGAGTGAATGCTTATGTCTCTGACTGAGTCTGTGAGTGGATGCGTCATGTCTGAGTGGGTCTGTGAGTAGGTGCATGAGAGTCTGAGTAGGTCTGTGAGTGGGTGCATGAGGGTCTAAGTAGGTCTATGAGTAGTTGCAAAAGTGTCTCAATGGGTCTGTGAGTGAATGCCTGAGTCTCTGAGGGGCACTGTGAGTAAGTGCATAGGTCTCTAAGTGGGTCTCTGAGTGGATGTGTGAGGCTATGAGTAGGTCTGTCAGTGACTGTTTAAGTGTCTCAATGGATCTGTGAGTGAGCACCTGAGTCTCTGCATGGGTCCGTGAACGGGTGCATGAGGGTCTAAGTGGGTCTGCGAGGTAGTGCTTGAGGGTTTTAGTGGCTCAGTGAATGTGTGCTCCAGTATCTGAGTGTGTCTCTGAGTAGGTATGTAAGTCTTTGAGTGAGTCGGTGAGTGAGTGCATGAGTCTCTGAGTTGGTCTATATGTGGGTGTATCAGTGTCTGAGTTGGTCTGTGAGTAGGTGAATGAAGGTCTGATTAGGTCTGTGAGTGAGCGTGTGAGAGTCTAAGTACGTCTGTGAGTGGCTGTTTAAGTGTCTCAATGGGTCTGTGAGTGAGTGCCTGAGTCTCTGACCGGGTCTGTGATTAACTGTGTGAGTCTCTGAGTGGGTATTCAAATAGGTGCATGAGGTTCTGAGTGTGTCTATGTGCAGGTGCATGAGGGTCTGAGTGGGTCTGTGAATGGGTGCATGAGTGTCTGACTGTAAGTCTCTGACTGGATGTGTGAGTGAGTGCATGAATCTCTCAGTTGGTCTGTGAGTGGGTGCATTAGTGTTTGAGTGGGCCTGTGAGTAAGTGCATGAGGCTCTCAGTAGGTCTGTGAAGGTGTGCATGTGTATGTTTAAGGTCTGTCACTGGCTGCTTAAGTGTCTCAATAGGTCTCTGAATGGCTGTATAAGTCTGAGTGGGTCTCTGAGTGAGCGCATGAGTATCTGAGATGGTCTGTGAGTGAGTGCGTCAGTGTCTCAGTGGGTCTTTGAACAGGTGTGCAAGTCTCTCACTGGGTCTGTCAGTGAATGCCTGAGTCTTTGAGTGGATCTGTGAGTAAGTGTGTGAGACTCTGAGTAGATCTGTGAACAGGTGCATCCAGTCTGAGTGGATCTCTCAGTGGGTGCATAAGGGTCTGAGTAGGTGTTTGGGTGGGTATGTGAGTGTCTGAGTGGGTGTATCAGTCTCTGAGTGGGTATGTGAATGAGTGTGTGAGTTTCTGAGTTGCTCTGTGAGTGAGTGAGTGATACAGTGTCTGAGTTGGTCTGTGAACAGCATTATGAGTGTGTGTGAGGATATGTGAGTGGTTGTGTGACAATCTGAGAAGCTCTATGAACGGGTGCATGAGTGGCTGATTAGGTATGTGAATGTGTGCAGTAGTTTCTGAATGAGTATTAAAGTGGGTGTACAACTCTTTGAGTGGGTCCGTGAGTGGGAGCATGACTGTCTAACTGCTACTATAAGTGAAATAAATACTTTATGAGTAGCTCTCTGAATGTGTTTTTTGTGTAGCCAGTATTCACGAATTCGCCACGATGTTACCCAGACGGCATTTTGAGCATCATGACGTGTTCGCAACTATCAGGTGGCATAGATTTATTTTTTTTAAGGACATAATTTTACCCTCACAGATCCCTACAATACAGCTCTGGAGTCAGGGTAACTCCACCCTGGCCCATTATGTCACATGTCACTTTATTTTTCATCCTCGGGGATTGTGGGACTGTGTCCTGTTACCTAAAATGGTGGCCGCAACTTTCTGGTCCTGGTGGGACATGCATTCACAAATACGCTGCCATCATCGCAAAATCGTTGCAAAGGATCTGCGTTCCCAGATTAATAAATTTTCTCTCTAATCTCTTCATAAACTATGGAATGGATTTACAACAAATAAGCGGAAACACTATCTGCGTAGCAAAAGCTAGCTTTCTTCCAAATTTGATGTAATTCCATCCAGTGGTTTAGTCTGTAGTTGTGTTCGAAGGTCCTATGAGAATCAAGATGGAGACAAAACTTTTTTGACCTTCCCTGCTTCACAGCCCCTGCTTGATGGATCACTTCGAAAGTTTCTGTGCGCAAAAAGAATCACCAGCACACTTTTTGGGGGGAAAAGTTTGTGAAGATTCGTCAAATGGTGCAAAAGATAAAGTCAAGGCAAGAAACGCTTTTTCTATGGAAACATGGTCCTAACTATAACTGCCTACTGGCAACCGCCAGTAGGTTATATATATATATATCGTCATTTACCCAGTGGTAATTTAATTGATACATTTCATGAATTGGTGGTTGGGGACATTGACAAATTTCGTATGAAACCTCCCTCTAAATGCGTGGCCAGATCAAATTTCACCCAACAAGATTGGAAAGATCTGGATATATTGAGATCCAATACTTCTATTATCATCAAGTCTTCAGACAAAGGCAGAAATATTGTTATCATGGATACACAGGAATATATTAAAGAAGCCCATCGACAATTGACCAACACTGATCATTATGACAAACTACACATTAATCCTATGGCCCAATACCAACTAATCTATCAGGAGATGCTCAGAGAATGGTATACCAAACATCTCATTGATTATGATGAATACTTATATCTCAAAATCGAACATCCAAAAATTCCATGTATTTATTTTTTGCCCAAAATTCATAAGAACATATCACATCCCCCTGGTAGACCTATTGTCAGTATGAACCAGTCACTGTTGGAAAACACCTCAAGATATTTGGATCTGTTTCTGTGCACCTTTGTCACTGAATTACCTTCATATCTATGTGATACCAATGATTTCCTTGCTAAGATACATAACATTCCCTGGCACAAAGATTATCTAATGGTTACCATGGACGTAGCATCGCTCTATACTTCCATCAAGCATCAATATGGGATGAAAGCATGTAGATATTTTTTAAAAACACGGCCTATTGAGTTTTTCCAACATACAGATATGCTTTTGTCCATGTTACAATTTTGTCTGACTCATAACTTTTTCATGTTCGACAATGAATACTTTCTCCAAAAACAGGGGACGGCCATGGGTGCATCTTTTGCTCCCACCGATGCAAATGTATACATGGGGTGGTGGGAGAAAGAGGTAGCCTGGTCTGAGGCAAATAACAGCTACATGGACAGAGTAATACTGTGGGTGCGGTATATTGATGATCTCTTCCTTATCTGGGATGGTCCCGATCAATCATTATTGGACTGTATTAATGTACTTAATGATAATGAGTTCAATATTCACTTAGAAACAACCTTCAGTAGAGAAACCATTGAATTTTTAGATGTTCTACTGGAAGTGAAGAAAGACAAATTAGAGACCACAATATACCGCAAACACACGGCCTGTAATTCCATCCTGAATGCCAACAGTGGACATCCCACTACATTGAAATGGAGCATACCCTACAGCCAATTTCTGTGGGCTCACAGAATATATTCTGACGAGAGTAGATACAATATGGAAATCATGACAATGGCAGAGAGATTTTTAAATAGAGGATATCCTCTTAAAATCTTTGTTGATGCACAGAACATGGTTAAGAAGAAAAGTAGGGATGAGTTACTTTATAAGAACACACCCATAGAGAACAAATTTAAAACCAAACAATCACCTCCAATAATATTTTTAGAATTCAATTGACAACATGTTCCATTGAAAAGAATCTTACAAAATAATTGGCATATTTTGCTAAATTGTCCAAACATCAGGGATAGTATTGGCCAACATCCCTCCATTACTTACCGTATGGCTCGCTCATTAGGAGACCATCTTACCCGAAGTTTATTTTCTATGAAAGATGATACATCTTGGTTGAGCAAAAAAAGTTTGAGGTTCTGGAAGTGTGGCCATTGCAAAGCATGTAAATATGCAGAGAATATGCAAAATTATCAGACATTTGAAGGACGTCATTGTGAGATCAAAGATTGGATCACATGTGAAACTGAATATGTGGTCTATGTTGTTGAATGTGGATGCCGGAAAGAATACATAGGCAGTACCATTCATAAATTGAAGATTAGATTTTTACAACATTTTAGAGCCATTAAAAATCAAGATAGAATGTATCCTTTGGCTAAACATTTCTGGGACATACACAATGGTAATTGTAGTACTTTAGTATTCTATGGAATTAAATTCATCCAAAGTAATCCCAGGGCTGGTGATAGGACATTAGAAATTAGACAAATGGAATCCAAGATGATTTTATTGCTTGGATCTGAATCTCCTTGGGGACACAATCTTGATGCTGAATTACATGTTCATTTATGAAATATTATACAAATTGAATTCAAATCAGATCTTGATTATAGTGGATAATGATAATCATAGTTGAAGTAATCACCATCTATTGGATCATGTATACAGCAGAATGTTTGAATTTGATGTGAATTAATGGGGACCTGATTTTCTCTTTATGTTGCCTTGAGAAATATATTCTGAATTTCTTTCTTTTTTATACCTATATGCTGCCAAGAGAGGTCAATTTTCCATCATTGTTTTTAAACATGTGATTTTCACATTATTTGTATAGAGGTGTTTTTTTTATTTTTTGCACTTAGCACTTTATCCAAGCGGCCTTTTTTATACGTCTATATATTAGGATATTGAACAATTGCTGAAGAATTATTATATTGCGTTTAAAAAAAGTTTGTTTGCATACAAAAAATATTTTGCACATTCGAGGCACTAAGCACTTTAAATTACTATTTTCAATTATAAGTTGACAGACTTCAATGATATAAGTTTTCCTTGCATGAGATACAGTCTATGATACCATTTGCCAAAGGTGACTCTAGACAAATACCTTTTTTACATTATGTCCAGACCATTTCTGAACATTTAAAGTACGTGACATTTTAATTTTAATTTTAGAGATAGCAGTAATTTTATCGACTCTCCAAATTGATTAGGAATATAAGTTAATTGAATTATTTTATGATATTACAATGATTATTTAGATATTCCGTGTTTGTATTTAAAAATAGCTGTTGATAATACTGCATATTATTCTCTATTAAAATTAATTATAGATGCTTTTTAGGGTTTTTGGATAATATATCAGTTATCTAGGCTAGCGATTTAATCGTTTTTAGCATAATTTCATTACTTTTAACTTTCATCATCATTGTCTTGTGCCTTTAATTTTCATCAGTGTCCATTTTTAGCATGAAATAATATATGCAAAACGCTTTGAAGGCAGCATTATGTGGAAAATATGAATGCTTACTTCAGTAAATTGCATGTTAAAAGATGGCTGCATCTGTAGTTTTGCACTAGCATGTCATGGAAACAAATGATGGTTTTAATGTGTATATGTACAATGCCGTTTTATCGGCTGAGTTTGTCCAGTAGAAGGCTTCTGCCAAAACGCGTAGACAATCTTTGCAGGAGATTATGTTTTATCTAATACAATAAAGCTCATGAGATTAACTCTCGAACATTGATTCTCTTTTGTCCTCACGAGTCGGTGAAGGAATTGGTGCAGCCGTTTGGTGGGTATCGTCCTACCAGTTGTAGATTATATATATATATATATATATATACATATACTCACATTTAACAATGCAGCCCACATAAGCAGTGCCCTACAAAGTGCTGGTACTTCCATAAGGTTTGGACCCCTTCCTTAATTTTTCAAACAATTGACATAGTAACATAGTAATGGCGTGATCAAGACTGTGTGGGTCAAACTGCGTTGGCTGTTTATGATGTAATAAACAATGATTCATTTGTTTCTGGAGTGCTTCCTATTTCAATTGTTTGCAAAATATATACATACATGTATATATAGTTACCAAAAAAAACAATTGTTACAGCAACATTATAGATAGGTCACATAAGTGACAATGTAACATTTTAAACATACAAAACCACTGAAATTCACTAGTTATAGTTAGTTCTGGTAATTATAACACAAGCCCAAAGGTAACTATAGAGATTTGGCCCAGATACAGTTTGGGTTACCGGGCCTCCCCTTAATGGTAGAGACAAAGGTCGCAACACTATGGCTATGGCCAACCCACCCAGAGGCAGCCAACCCCATGAGTGGCCTTTCATCGTACGAGGCATGGGACTAACCACAGGACCTGGCTTGTAGCAGATAGCCAATCCCACACTGAGCACAGCCTTTGACTGTGCACAGCGTGGTGTTGGCCAAAGAGCCTAGCCTAGATTACTATATGGCACAACCTTCTTAGTTGAAAAAGTATCCTCTGAGGTGTTCTATTCCCTGAATTTGATGTCAAATAAATTCAGACAGGGGCACATTTATGAGCCCCAATACGTCATTCTTGAACCACTCAATATGGTGCAAGAGCGATGCAAGCCACAAAAGGACATTTAGGAAGCCTCACAAGGCCACCTTGCATGGCCGTGATTGGCTTCATAAATCTCAAGTAACCAAGTAATTTCAAGTAATCAATGCAACCTAAATCCCTTCCCCAGCGAGGCTTTCTGTGGCTGTTGCATGGGTGTTCACATACAAAATCCATTGATTTTGACGCATTCCCAGAATTACCAGAAATGGTCGACTTGGTCGACTTGGGAATGCACCAAAAACCTATGCTTCCCCAGGTCAGGCATAACAAGGAGAAATATAATTATTTCTCCTCGTTACATCCCCCTTCTAAATGTGCTGCATTCTGCAGCACTCATAGAAAGGGGGATATGCCCCTTCCTGCAAAAAAAAACAATCATTCTTACAACAGAGGCACCGTTGCACCATGGTGTAAGAGTGCCTACATTGGTGGTAGGCTGTCAAAATGGGCCAGTGCAAGGACAAAAGTCGGAAGGCACTGTATTCTCTTAAATACTGTGCTTTCTTGCCCTTTCCCTGTGACACAGCAAGGTGACTTGCTGTGCGGCACCACAAAGTCATAAATATTCCCCTCAGTTTCTATCCTGCAAAAGCATAAATACCAGACAAATTAAGCAACTGCAAAAGGCACATTTTTGTCCTTTTACCACACACAAGAGTCTTTTCATGCAGATATCTTCATAAAATCTTCTTTATTCAAAATTAATTTGGGAAGATCATCTCTAAAATTATTTGCCAATAAACAACATGTTATGAGAAATTCTGTGCGATTGGACTCTTGTGTCTACTTTGAAAAAAATATTATTTTAATAGAAGAGTGACTGTGCCTTTCTCCGTTTTTTAGCCAAATATTGAAGACAGAACTATTGAAATGTGCATATAGGGAAGTATAGATTTAACACTCCGCACCTACTTACCTTGAAAATATACATATTGTCAAGGCACATAGATGTGGAGTAAGGTATAGAAAATCTATGTGCACTTAACTATTGTTATGTTTGCTCTTAATAGTTTGGCTACTCAAAACTGAGAACGCACTCCTATTGTATGCAGACATGCATAGCCCTGACAGGTCTGGATCCTGACATGTCTATCCCAGGTGCCATGTCACGCATAAACAATTTCTCACTAGTGTGTGATTACGGAACTAGGGAAAGAATGAAGAACTCCTTATGTCCAAACTTGCCGAGGTCTTGAAAAACGTACTGGTCCTACCAGAGAAAAGTGCTCCCGATTATTCACAATGGTCTATTCGACAGTTTTCTCTACGCGAAAGGCTATGGACAGTAAAAATTACAATATGACCAAGGCTTTTCGACATATCTGCGAAGCTCTCTAAAAATACGGAAATCCCTACTGATGAATGTTGGCATGTTGATTAAGAGATTCATTTGGAGCCCTGATAGCCCTAGACTACATACTACAGCTGTATGTCGGGGCCTGCATTTACCACATATGTTTACCTAGCACATCAACTTGCAGATGATGCTTGTCTACCCCCCACATATCAGAGTGGAACTTTCTAGGTAAGGATTGAGAAACATTTCGGCCCGTATTTATACTCCGTTTGCGCCGAATTTGCGTCGTTTTTTTCGACGCAAATTCGGCGTAAAACTAACGCCATATTTATACTTTGGCGTTAGACGCGTCTAGCGCCAAAGTATGGGCAAAGAGCGTCATTTTTTAGCGTGAACGCCTTCCTTGCGTTAATGAGATGCAAGGAAGGCGTTCCCGTCTAAAAAAATTACGGCGACGCAAATGCGTCGTATTTATACTCCCGGGCAAAAATCACGCCCGGGAGGTGGCGGGTCAAAAAACCCCGCATTTGCGCCACTTTTTAACGCCTGGGTCAGGGTAGGCGTTAAGGGGCCTGTGGGCTCAAAATGAGCCCACAGGTGCCCTCCCCTGCCCCCAGGGCCCCCCCCTGCCACCCCTGCCCACCCCAGGAGGACACCCAAGGATGGAGGGACCCACCCCAGGGACATTCAGGTAAGTTCACGTAAGTATAATTTTTTATATTTTTCAATTTTTTTTGGGTGGCATAGGGGGGCCTTATTTGTGCCCCCCTACATGCCACTATGCCCAATGACCATGCCCAGGGGACATAAGTCCCCTGGGCATGGCCATTGGGCAAGGGGGCATGACTCCTGTCTTTACTAAGACAGGAGTCATTTAAATGGCATCTGGGCGTCGAAAAAATGGCGCAAATCGGGTTAAGACGATTTTTTAGCGTCAACCCGACTTGCGCCATTTTAAGACGCCCTAGCGCCATTTTCCCCCTACGCCGGCGCTGCCTGGTGTACGTGGTTTTTTTCCACGCACACCAGGCAGCGCCGGTCTGCTTGCGCCGGCTAACGCCATTCCATAAATACGGCGCCCGCATGGCGCTTCGGAATGGCGTTAGACGGTGCTAAATTTTTTGACGCTAAACTGCGTTAGCGCAGTTTAGCGTCAAAAAGTATAAATATGGGCCTTCGGCCCGTATTTATACTCCGTTTGCGCCGAATTTGCGTCGCTTTTTTCGACGCAAATTCGGCGCAAAACTAACGCCATATTTATACTTTGGCGTTAGACGCGTCTAGCGCCAAAGTATGGGCAAGGAGCGTCATTTTTTAGCGTGAACGCCTTCCTTGCGTTAATGAGATGCAAGGAAGGCGTTCCCGTCTAAAAAAATGACGGCGACGCAAATGCGTCGTATTTATACTCCTGGGCAAAAATCACGCCCGGGAGGTGGCGGGTCAAAAAACCCCGCATTTGCGCCACTTTTTAACGCCTGGGTCAGGGTAGGCGTTAAGGGGCCTGTGGGCTCAAAATGAGCCCACAGGTGCCCTCCCCTGCCCCCAGGGCCCCCCCCTGCCACCCCTGCCCACCCCAGGAGGACACCCAAGGATGGAGGGTCCCACCCCAGGGACATTCAGGTAAGTTCACGTAAGTATAATTTTTTATATTTTTCAAATTTTTTTGGGTGGCATAGGGGGGCCTTATTTGTGCCCCCCTACATGCCACTATGCCCAATGACCATGCCCAGGGGACATAAGTCCCCTGGGCATGGCCATTGGGCAAGGGGGCATGACTCCTGTCTTTACTAAGACAGGAGTCATTTAAATGGCGTCTGGGCGTCGAAAAAATGGCGCAAATCGGGTTAAGACGATTTTTTAGCGTCAACCCGACTTGCGCCATTTTAAGACGCCCTAGCGCCATTTTCCCCCTACGCCGGCGCTGCCTGGTGTACGTGGTTTTTTTCCACGCACACCAGGCAGCGCCGGTCTGCTTGCGCCGGCTAACGCCATTCCATAAATACGGCGCCCGCATGGCGCTTCGGAATGGCGTTAGACGGCGCTAAATTTTTTGACGCTAAACTGCGTTAACGCAGTTTAGCGTCAAAAAGTATAAATATGGGCCTTCGTATTTTCAAGGAGGGGGGTTAAAAATCTGTTTATTGCTTCATTCACTTTGTAAATCATAACCGTGTATGGATGAAGTAAGGAGATATTTCCTAAGTTGACTTGTGACACGTGACTTGAATTTAAAAGTATACTTTTTACTCTAACAAAAGCCACTCAATTCTATTCCAATACAGAGCAAAATAACCCAAATAGTTGGGGTGTCTCACTTTTAAACATCTGCACATGGACCTACCTGCAAAGCCTCAAGCGACTACCTGGTGCTAAATTCTCTAATATAAAAAGTACATTTGTAAACATCAGAAAATCGATTTCCTTTAACATGATATTGGTACATTTTACTCACAGCAGTTTATGGCTGCAATGACAAGCCTAAAGACATGCTCTTAAAATCACTCCCTTGGGAGATGTAAAATGTACACTACAGTCCACATTTTACTTTTATGCCACTGCTGCACTTCCTGTGCCATGTGCCTGTGGTCTTACTTCAAAATGAATATGCCAATTTCGATTAGAGAATCATTCACCAAGATCGTGGGTCAGAGCGCATGCACAGGCAACTGATTAGCAGTGTCACAGTATCCAGCGACAAAATATGCTTGTGAATCCAGTAACAAAAAAAAGAAACTGTCTTAGAACACTAAGCAGAAGGTGTTTTTCTGCATATGTTTTTCATTTTGCTTTAGACAATGTCCGCTTTAAGATAGCGTTTCTGTATTGGTTGTCAGCCAGTGCATTTCAGGGTACATTTTGTGTGAACTTACTGGTAGCAAATGCTCTTCCTATTGATTAGCCACCATGACGTTGTCATATTGAGTGTGCTGCTTTTCCAAACCTGAAGCGCCCGCTAAACAAATACCGGCACATGATTGTCAATGCATCAGCCCGCTGGTAACGCAAACATCACAGTTAATTCCCCTTGTATTAGGTTACATATTTTCCCTGCAGTGTACATGGCGCGAAGTGACAGGTAATTTCGATTGTTTGTAAATAACCCCAGGCTTTGTCGCTGGGCAACAAGAAATCAAGTTTTAATACAGCTGGAGTTCAATATTTCCTGTAGAGAAGAGTATGCATTATTTGTATTTTGAAGGCACATTAAAGAGCTTGCATGTAATAATATCAACGTTTAACTGCTGAAAATAATTTTGTAATTAAAGTCTGTGCATACGGAGCTGTCAGTTCTAGTTGAAATTGTAATCAACTAATCCACATCACCAGAAAAATACCAATATTCATTTACCAGTGTTCAGGTTTCCATCACTTCTCTATACAGATTGGACTGCCAGTTTACCCCACCAGGGAAAGGCTGGTGGAATGGGTGCCTCGGGCCCCCCTGGGGGCACATGGCATGGGCAGTGCAGGGGCCCTCGTGCACACCCCCGTCGCGTATGTCACTGCCCGATTTACAGGTAGTGACATGCGCGATGGATGCTGCTGCACTCGCCGCACTGCTACATTGCCGCCGGCTCTCTGTGGAGCTGGTGTCAATGTACAGGTCCTGCATTCAGCTGGGCCAGCTGGAGGAAACAATGTTACCGCCCGCCGGCCCAGCTGGATGTTCATAATGTGGCCAGTGGGGTCTTTAACGTGCTTGGGTTTTTGTTGACCGCCAGCGCCGGACTCGGTGGTCATAATGAGGCCCACTGTGCCTCATTTTGACTGAGTGTTTGAAATTAGATTAAGGATGTGTGCTATATAAAATATACCTCAGGATGTGTGCTACATACAAACCCCACTTCTGTGTGGTTTACTACAAAATAATGTTGCTCCACACATAACAACAATTCTGGCCACTTGTATAGTGCACTGGATAAAGAGACATATCTTGGTTCATTCATGAAAGGGAGATCATGGCATGGTGCAGGGATTTCATGTTTATTAAACATTAATTATAGCAGCTGTCAATGCAGACATATCGTCCCATATACTAGTGAGAATCAGAGGCACTCTAGAAAAATATTTTGAATTTGAAGTAGTCTTTATTGTATTTTTACATGATTTTTGCTATGTCATTTACATTCCAACTCTTTTGCTTTAGCCCCTAAAGCCAAGTGAGATATATGGCTTTGCTCTAGCTTCACACTCCCTATGAATTTTATGGCTTGCTCACTTCTAGTTCTTCCAAAAAGGAGTCAGCTTATTTTAGTAGACATAGAGTGTGAAGTTTTCCTTGTTGATAATTACTTCACACTGAAATTATCTGCCCTTGCACCTAAGATCCATCCTCTATCTGTCCTTCCTCAAAGGGCATCTTAATACCTTGCTAGTTGCACTCCATTTGTACTGTTTTCATGTTTATGGTTCTTGGTCTGTGCTTCAAATCCTCTTAGTGCCATCAAACCCTTAAATGTGTTTAAGCACTCTGCAAGAACTTAATAACATAACATAACATAACATAACATAACATAACATAACACAGCATACCATAACATAACATAACATATAACAGAAAAAGGTCCTTTTTGTTTTTACATCAAGAATACTGTATGGCATTGATTGCTGCCTCATCCATATTTTCATCAGCATCAGTACAGCTTGCGCTGTTGCACAGTGACTCAACGTGGCACGAAGCAATACAAAGCACTGGTGTGAGAAATTGGGCTCTTGATTGACTGGGGTGTGAGCCATGATCAAGCAACAGCCACAATCTCTTGCAGGGTGAACCACGAAAAGTCACTACATTTACTGGAGCTTAAACCTGTGTAGCTTGGCACAAAACGTAGTTAGGCATAACTTAGAGGCAATGTGTAAAGTATTTACACAGCACACAAACAGTAATAAAGTGAAAGCACAATAGAAGAAAAATTTCAAACACATCTAGAAACATAGACTACATTTCAATAAATTATTTGAGAACAAAACAACAAAAGTCAAGTCAGTAGACCTAGTGCTATGAATTTGTAAAGTTGAAGGTTTAAAATAGTGCCTAAAAGATAAAACCACTAACCACGGCCATGTTTTCACCTTTAGCACCACAACCAAGGGTCCAGGAGTGGATGAAGACCTCTTGGGGGTTCAGAACTCACTCAGGCTTGGTCAAGGTGCAGGTTCAAGATGGTGGGAGCCTGTTATGTCCCTGTGGCTCTGAACAACAGGCCAGCAAACTAGCCCTTGGAGTCACTTCTGGTAGCAGGTGTAAAGTCAGGGATCAATGGTAGGACTGGCCTCTGAGGGCTCAAGGCAGACACCAGGCAGCAAAGCTGTCCTTCCAGGTACAGCAGATGCCTGGCACAGAAAGTCACAGCAGTAGGCAGTCCTCTGAAAGCCCTTCTGCAGGACCAGTAGTGAACTGTACAGTGGGTCTGAGAGTCCTATTTTTATATCCTTGAGCCCTTCTCCTTGAAGGTGGGAGGTGTTTCCGGAAAGGTTATTTGAAGTTATTGGAATTTCCTGGCTCCCCTGCTGTGGCCTGGCTCCAAGCTGGCTCCAGTGTCCAGACATGATCATTAGGCCTTTATTGAAGAGACAGGGTATAGCCTATTCAGGTGCAGGTGAGGCTGTGCTCAGCTCTGCCCCCCATCAAGCCAGTTAATTGGTCATTGAGGCACACTTAATCTCACTATTGTGTGATTGTCTCAGAGAAATTCACAAAGTCCACCTGTTAGCTACACCCAGTCATGTGAGCCAAGATAGATATATATAATATATATATATATATATATATATATATATATATATATATATATATATATATATATATATATATATATATATATATATATTAATAAGATTCTAGCACTTTTAAATAAAATAAAGCTGGTCTGCATCTTCTAATATTGAGTAATCTCAACAGAGGAACTAATGCACATTTCCTTTGTGCTCTGTATAAATAACAGAAGAAAAACAAATGTAAAAGTGACTGTGTAGATGCAGAGTCACAAGGGCAGTGCACCAGATCGTTGTCAAAGTAAGCCTCTCTTGGGTAGACCAGTAGATGGGTAGATTAAAGACAGAATCTAACCAGATAGTACCTGTGGTGACTCAGAACATTATATAGATATGGCTCAATAGAATCAGTAGTAATTAATGGAGCACGGGCCACCACTATCCTGTTGCCACATCTGGATGTCTCTCTTCTGCTTGGCAATAAATAAAAGCTCAATGTTGGCAGATAAGCTGGCTGAAAGGCCTATATTCTAGGACTATTATCAAAAAGTTTGGGTTCCTATTGAGTAAGGTTGAGCCTTCACAAAAGACAGCCATTAAAAGTTGCAGACTTTATCTTGATTCAAACAATTGCCGATCACCACTTGCTTAAGTGTTGCTTCAGGTCTGGACCAGATCGATAACCACAATAAGGTCAGTGCGATCTTTAAGAGGTCCTATAAATGCAGTTTTTTGTGACATATTGAGGCAGGTACACTTGTGGGAAATGAGAGCAATCTATGCCAAAAAATATTTAAACTGATCTGTAATTGTGAGATGTCACAAAGTCCCCAGATACCTGCACCATAAAAGGCAACCGATCTACATTTTGACTTATAGCTTTTAGTTATCGCCTCCAAAGGTGATGAGCTCAATTTAGCAGCAGACTTGATTATTGCAGCCATTGACTGTTCAAATTGAGCTCTTGATTCTCACCAGTTGTTTCCTGGTACTTTTATTTTTGAAGAGGATACTCAAATATTTGAAGGACAGCACACACGACATTTTGGTGCAACTAACATAGGATGCCTTCACTTTACTCAGCAGCTGGCCACAAACTACAGTAAAGGATTTCAATTTGTTAGTGGACAATCCAAAGTCTGTCTCTAAACACTACAAAAGTGTCCAGTAACTTTTGCAGGCCTATCTCAGTAATAGATAATAGAACACAATCATATGCATGCATGAGTGCCTGTAGGAGCTTGGGGCCAGATGTAGGTAGCCTTTTGCGCCTCGCAAACGGTGAAAAACGCCGTTTGCGAGGCGCAAAAGGCCTCACGCGATGCAGAAACACATTTTGCGAGTCGGAACCGACTCGCAAAATGTGTTTCCGACTCGCAAATAGGAAGGGGTGTGCCCTTCCTATTTGCGACCGCATCGCGATGTAGAGTTGATTTGTGACCGCGAAAGCGGTCGCAAATCAACTCGCAGTTACCATCCACTTGAAGTGGATGGTAACTCAATCGCAAACGGGAAGGGGTCCCCATGGGACCCCTTCCCCTTTGTGAATGCTAACAAAAATATTTTTTCAGAGCAGGCAGTGGTCCTATGGACCACTGCCTACTCTGAAAAAAAACGAAACAAAAAGGTTTAGGTATTTTTTCTATTTGCAGCTCGTTTTCCATTAAGGAAAACGGGCTGCAAAGAGAACAAAAAAACTGCTTTATTGAAAAGCAGTCACGGACATGGTGGTCTGCTGTCTCCAGCAGGCCACCATCCCCGTGAGTGCCTAGACTCGCTATGGGGTCGCAAACTGCGACCCACCTCATGAATATTTATGAGGTGGGTCTTTGCGACCCCATAGCGAGTCGCAGAAGGTGTCTGAGACACCTTTCTGCATTCCCTTTTGCGAGTTGCAAATTGCGAGTTGCTGGGACTCGCAATTTGCAACTCGCAAAACGGAACCTTACTACATCTGGCCCTTGGTTCCCATCCTTGGAGGATCTGCATCAATTACCAACAATGATGACTCAAGATCATTAATATAGAGACTGAATAAGAAGATGCCCAGGACGCAGGATTGTCTGGCACCCTGTATGAACTTAATTGGAGAAGTGCACTCCCCATTCAAGCCATATGTAATACAATCCTCTATGTCCTCATGGTGTTTGGGGAGTAGGTGCCCAATCTCAGGAGGTGCTCCTTCGCCAACATCTCCCTCCATAGCCTCCCATTATCACAGTTGTCAAACGTGTAAATGAGGTCCATGAAGGCAAGGTGTAGGCACCCTCCCTTTACCATCACATACTTACCAGCCAAAAGGTGGACATTCAGGCACTGATCTATGGTTCCAAGGCGCTGGCTGAAACCATACTGTACAAGCAATAAAATACCCTTCTCAGCAGTCGAAGACTCTAACGGGTCAAGGAAGATTCCACCCAACAGAGATGGACTGGCTAAATCCCCCATCTTGAAAATCAGGACAATGATCACCTTCAACCACGCTTTTAGTGGGCCAGCAGCAACTGAGCTACATAGCACGTTTTTCAGTAGTGGTGCCCAGATCAAGACTGATTTTTTAGAAGATCAATTTGAACTCAATCTGGGCCAGGAGCCTTGTTGCTTGGGCTCCATTCCACAACCTGATAACCAATTTTAAAGTCAATAGTAGAAAGCCTCCTTGCCTTGGTAGTTGGAATTCTTGTCACAATACTATGAGCCATATCTGCCTCTGCATTAGATTTATCAACTTTGGTGGAAAGTGTCAGCCAAGGATGTGAAGGTATAGTTACATCCAGGCTTGCACTATGACCATTCAAAAAATAAGGGTTAATAGTTCTCCAAATTAAAGAAACATCATTAATAAACTAGCCATGCTTAACTGCTTCCAAGTGTTCTTTCTTATGGTTTCTTTCCTGGCCTTAATTTTATCACTCTGCATAACATAACTTCCTCAGTGTCCCATGGAGACCATTTCATGGGCCTGATTAAGCAGCCATGCACTTCTGAGCAGGACCTGACAAAACACTTTCTTTGTCCCTTGAAATGGTAGTGGCATTAAAAGATCTGCTACAGATTTACAGATTTAATGGTAGGTCCCCGCAATGCTTAACAAGTCGACCCTCAGGCAGACCCTGAAGTGTTCCTTACTTTTGCCCAACAGGTCTGTCATTAGTACCCCAGTATCAATATCTGCCCATTTCCGAGGGATACCTTAGTTCATAGTATAGGCATGTGGTTGATAAGGTTGAGGTAAACCTAAAACTAAAAATAGGGATACAACTAAAGGCTTATGGTCACTCATGCAGCAGTGGACAATAGTGAAGTTAAAGACCTTTTTTCCCAACTCGTTTGAAATAGCAATGAAATCAAAAAAGGTTGCCAGTACCCTTCCCAATAAAAGTAACTTGATTGATAATATCAGCCTGAATTTGATTCATAATAAGAACTAGGTCCTGTCTGGACACAATTCTGTTCAATGCATCACCACATGGAGTGTGCTCAAAATGTAAATAATCCACAGTGTCATTCCCGTATGAACCACAAAGAGCAACATTAGAAATTGTCCCCACCCCATATCAGTACAAAATCTCTCTTAAAGCCATCAAGCAGCGCAATAGGTGCTGTCTCAAGTGAGTCCACTAATGAGGTATTCCTGCAATTGAAATTATTATTATAGAAATTAACAAAAACAATAAATGGTGAAGCAGCAAAGTAAAGACAAATTATCTGAAAATAAAGAGGATTTAAAAAAAATGTTGCTTATCTTGGCCATAAAAGAAACAGAGACTAGAATTAGAAGGCCACCATTATGATGACCAGATGTTGATGAAATCGCCTGTGTCATAACAGAGTAAAAACTATTAACACACAAGTCGCTGCAAGACCATGTGTCCTGTAAGCATGAGTTATGACAACCCATGATAACATTGATCCAGTTAGCTTTGTCCAGCTTGCTTGCAATGGCAGTAATATTCCAAAGAAAATAAACTGAGATCAGACATAGAGGACATAACCAATGTTTTATGGCTTGGAGTTTCTGTTGTGTGTTCTATACAATCAGGGATTTGCAAGTCAATTGGGTTTAACATTTTTGCAGACCTCGTTTCACCATCATGTTCATTGGTATTAGTGTTTTGCATCTGAAAAAATTGAAATATAACTTGTGCTGTTTTAAAGGGCTTTATATAGGAACAGCTTGCCAGGGAGTTAGGATCTATGGCCACTGAAGCCCTTCTGGCCTCCCTGGTTAACCAGTCATGTACTTGGTCGTGTAAAGTCCAATTGCCTGACTCAGTTAGGGTTTTATTGTATCCAAATCAATCCTGTGTTAACAGAAAGTAGTGATTATAGGTCAGGATAGTAAATGGCCTAAACACAGGGGATATCAATGGAACTGGTTTATGAAGAACAGCGGTATTTGGCCCATAGAGGTAACCTAAAGGGACAGCCTGTATTTTCATTTGGGTAACCCAGAGTAAGACAGACTGTCCAACAAAAACCCTGCCATCTGTAAGTTTCTAAAGTTAACAACTATACAGTCCCTTTCCTCTCCTTTTGGGCTGTTGCCTATCCAGTACACTCTGTGAACCACAATGATGTCTATGTAGAGAACATCGCAGTTAGGGTCCTTAAACATTGATCCCATACAATGAACAACTTTATTTTTTAGTTGAAAATCATCTTTTAGTAGGTTCGGTTGCAGGGCTGGTAATTGTTTAGCATGACCACGTGGGTGTTGCTTCAGAGAGGAGCTTTAGGGTTATAGTGCTCACATTTGTGCAGACAGTGTTATCTTTCTAGGGCGAATTGAGAGCACAGCCTTTACTAGGCAGGAGAACCTCCCCTTTCTGAAATCAGCTAACCTGTCTACCTACTAGTCCCCCATAGTTTCAATATCAACCTTGCTTAACAACGCCTTGAACTGTCCCTAAATGCCTATGCTCTGCATGGTCAAAAGTGTTATGGGATATTAGAAATAGCAACTCCTTCAGGGACTATTTTATGCTGTGGTGATTATTGGGCAGAGCAGCGTCGAGAATACACCTTCAATGCATTTGATGTTATCACTGGTAGAAACACCCTTATCACTCCCTCTATTTAAAACTTGTTGCAGAGATAAACTGGAAACTGAGTGACTGCTACCACTAAGCATGTTATTCACAGGTTTATGTGACTTCTTGGTGGTCAGAAGCATGGTTGTAGATCCAGGATTTGCCTGACACACATTACATTTCTCCTTTTTGGTTGTGTGAGAACCCACTGAGTCCCTGTCTGAGTGTGAGGTGTTATCAAAGATAATTTCACGATCATCAGGATTGTTGGGCACCCTCCCTTGACCTCCTTGCATGTGCTCTATACCTGTGTGAACTGGCAAGGAATCTGGAACAGGGTCGCTGGCCAGGGCCATGGATTGAGCCTTCTTTGTAGCTCCTACTCTCTTCTCCACACATTCAATTTCAGAATTAACTGTGCCCATAGCAGTGGTCAGAAAACTAGCTATTGATACAGATGTTGCAAGTTCTTAAGCGATCATCAAAGATACCTACCTCCTGCTTCCAAGGGCAGATTTATACACAGCTCTTGGCTCACCAATTTGCTCTGTATTCAGCTGCCTTGTGCCCTGCACCAAAGATACAGCTGTGCCCTAAGGGTCCCCCATCCCTTGCGACCTCTACACTTCCAGGGTACCCACCGGACTTACATTTAAGATCACCTGTGCAGCGCTTTTCCAAGTGGTCCCCCGCAGTAGCCTGTCACCAGCTCAAATTACCTCTCTGCAGCTACTCCTGCCAGAACCAGGAGTTGCCTGAACTTCTCCAGCTGGCCCATAGTACACACTAATGTCCATGACATACCTGCAAAAGGAGACATTTGTAAATGCACTGCCTGATTTTATATGCATTTTTAAAGCTTTTTCTCCATTGATTCCTATGGCGCGTAATTACGCACAAAAGACTATTTTTAATAAAACTTCAGAAATTAATAAATAAAAATGTACTTACCTAATTTTGATGATCTTGGTCTCAAAAGTTATATAAAAATCTGAACTAGTTTTGTAAATTGGTATGGTGTTTTTCTTTTGAGTGTGTGGTCTGATTTATTGATACTGTGAGTACAGCAAATGCTTTGCACTTTTCTAAGATTAGCCTAACTACTTGACCAAGCTACCATAAACATTAGAGCATTAGGTCGTCTGGTTTTACCTCTGTAAACCAACATGTGGTTGCCTGGACCCCTGCACAGTATGCCCGGTTTTGCACACTTCATAGAGGGCTAGCCTCCTACACTCTTGGCTGTGGGGTAAAAGATTTTAGAAGTTTCCCAAGCAAACACAAGAGTATGCTGCTATCCTGGACCTTTGGGTAGGACCTAGAGGCTCCAGGACTCCAGGAAGAGGCCAGCATCAAACTCCAGTCCAAGTACCAGTTGCCACTGGTTAGCTGGGAATTGTAGGGATAAGGCCTCTTGCAGCTTTTTGAGTCCATGTAGCCACACATGAAGTCAGCCAACCAACTCTAGGAGTTCATCTCTTTGTCCTCTGTGTCCTGTGCATTCTAGTCCTTCAGAGTTCATTAAAGGTCACAGACAGCACGTCCATTCGTCTCCTAATCTTCCGCAGGTCCGGAATGTGTAAGTTGCCTTAGGTTGCTACACCTATGCCTAACACCAAGGCGGTCATTCTGTCTTTCCCGCTGGGCTGGCGGGCGACTGCCAAAAGGCCGCCCCCCGCCCAGCGGGAAAGCACCAGCAACGAGGAAGTTGCTGGTGTGCGACGGGTGCAGTTGCCAAGCAGACACTGAAAATCAATGTGGGGCCCTGTTAGGGGGCCCCTGCAGTGCCCATGCCAGTGGCATGGGCACTGCAGGGGCCCCCAGGGCCCCACGACACCCGTTCCCGCCAGCCAGGTTCTGGCAGTGAAAACCGCCAGAACCAGGCTGGCGGGAAGGGGGTCGTAATCCCCATGGCGGCGCTGCTTGCAGCGCCGCCGTGGAGGATTCACAGGGGCAGCGGAAAGCCGGCGGGAAACCACCGGCTTCCCTTTTCTGACCGCGGCTTTACCGCCGCGGTCAGAATAGCCCCAGAAGCACCGCCAGCCTGTTGGCGGTGCTTCCTCCGTCCCCTACCCTGGCGGTCTCGGACCACCAGGGTAGGAATGATCCCCCAAGTCTTTAGTGGGCGTAACTCCTGGGCACTCTCTAACCACTGGGGTAAATGTCCTCAGCGGCAACCCTGCCCACTTTTCAGTCGTTCCTGTTTGCCCTACTGTAAACAATTGCATAGTGCCACTTTCAAAATCCAAGATGGGGAAACCTTACTTTCCTTGTGCTGAGCTTGTGCACCCACCCAGAATTGTTGCAAGGCTAGTGAGCAGTTCTGTCTTCTGTGGTACTCAAAAATGATTCTGGCATTAGTTTTCCTCTCACCAGGTTTGTGACCTACCTCAACAGGGGGAGTAAAGATGGGTCTTTCCAGATGTCAATTAAGCTCCTTGGACCATCTCAACTTCCTGCCAGGGAAGGACAACACCTTCCCATTCCCAGGCAATTGTGTCAGCTGTGAGAGCGGTTTTCACACATATTTCACACCTAATTCAGGCCAAACGCTAATTAGCCCCCACCAACCATGGGCAGAGTCAAGGTGACTCTTTTAAAGTTACATACTGTTAGAAATGGGGTTTTTGGTTGGCAGTCAGGTTACCCTCTGTCCAAGCAAGAACCCTCACTCTAGTCAGGGTAATCCAAATTATCCTGTACCCACCCTCTGGTAGCTTGGCACGAGCAGTCAGTCTTAACTTAGAAGGCAATGTGTAAAGCATTTGTGCAATAAATCATACAATAACACAATATAGCACCACAAAAATACACCACACAGTATTTAGAAAAATATATAATATTTATCTGGGTATTTGCAGGTCAAAACGATCAAACATGCAATATGAATTTGTAAAGATATCACTGAAAAGTGATATGAAGTATCTTAATCTTTAAAAAGTAAACAAAGTCTCTTTCAAGCACAAAGTACCTGGTTTGGAGTGGAAAATCTCAGCAGGGGGCCACAGAAAAGGAGATGTGTGGAAAAATGGTGTGTGCGTTAGTTACGCCCCTTCACACACGGACTGCGTCATTATTTTTCACGCTGGGAGACGTGCATCGTTCTACGGGAGGAAAAATGGTGTGTGCTTCGGTTGCTCCCCTTCACACACGGTCTTGCGTCGTAATTTTTCACTCTGAGAAGACGTGCGTTGTTTTCCGGCACGCGGAATGCCTCCTTCTATGGATCGCGGGATTACCAGATGTCCCAGGGTCTGTGCGTGGATTCCTCGGCTTGTTATCCGGCTGCGTGTCGTTCCAGGAGACTGTGCGTGGAATTTTCTTTCTCACGGCAGGCGCTGCGTCGATTTCCTCTCTGGAAGTCGGGCGGCGTTGTCCTTGCAAGGCCGTGCGTCAAAGTTCCGGTCGCACCGCAGGCGTCGCGTCGAGAGGCGTCTTTCTGGATCGGCCTGCGGCGATTTTCACACCACGGAACAAGCTGTGCGTCAAAATGTTCGGCGCGCGAGGAGTCCAAATGAAAAAGAGAAGTCTTTTTGGTCCTGAGACTTCAGGGAACAGGAGGCAAGCTCTATCCAAGCCCTTAGAGAGCACTTTTACAGCCAGACAAGACTTCAGCAAGGCAGCAGGCCAACAGCAAGGGCAGCAGTCCTTTGGAGAAAGCAAACAGGTGAGTCCTTTGAGCAGCCAGGCAGTTCTTCTTGGCAGGATGTAGGTTCTGGTTCAGGTTTCTTCTCCAGCAAGTGTCTGCTGAGGTAGGGCAGAGGCCCTGTTTTATACTAAATTGTGCCTTTGAAGTGGGGGTGACTTCAAAGAGTGCCCAAGAAATGCACCAGGTCCCCTTTCAGTTCAATCCTGTCTGCCAGGGTCCCAGTAGGGGGTGTGGCAGTCCTTTGTGTGAGGGCAGGCCCTACACCCTCCCAGCCCAGGAAGACCCATTCAAAATGCAGATGTATGCAAGTGAGGCTGAGTACCCTGTGTTTGGGGTGTGTCTGAGTGAATGCACAAGGAGCTGTCAACGAAACCTAGCCAGACGTGGATTGTAAGGCACAGAAAGATTTAAGTGCAAAGAAATGCTCACTTTCTAAAAGTGGCATTTCTAGAATAGTAATATTAAATCCGACTTCACCAGTCAGCAGGATGTTGTATTACCATTCTGGCCATTCTAAATATGACCTTCCTGCTCCTTTCAGATCAGCAGCTGCCACTTCAACAATGTATGAGGGCAGCCCCAATGTTAGCCTATGAAGGGGGCAGGCCTCACAGTAGTGTAAAAACGAATTTAGGAGTTTTACACTACCAGGACATATAAACTACACAGGTACATGTCCTGCCTCTTTTACCCACACAGCACCCTGCTCTAGGGGTTACCTAGGGCACACATTAGGGGTGACTTATATGTAGAAAAAGGGGAGTGTTAGGCTTGGCAAGTACTTTTAAATGCCAAGTCGAAGTGGCAGTGAAACGGCACACACAGGCCTTGCAATGGCAGGCCTGAGACAAGGTTAAGGGGCTACTGAAGTGGGTGGCACAACCAGTGCTGCAGGCCCACTAGTAGCATTTAATCTACAGGCCCTAGGCATATATAGTGCACTCTACTAGGGTCTAACAAGTAAATTAAATAGCCAATCATGGATAAATCAATCAATAGTACAATTTACACACAGAGCATATGCACTTTAGCACTGGTTAGCAGTGGTAAAGTGCCCAGAGTTCAAAAGCCAACAACAACAGATCAGAAAAAATAGGAGGAAGGAGGCAAAAAGTTTGGGGATGACCCTGTCAAAAAGCCAGGTCCAACATGACCCCCCACCAGCCTAAAGCCAGGGGAGAACAATCACTATCCTGATGTACTTCCCTGTTTGAGGCGATAGAACAAGGACCCAGGCCCACAACAGCAGGGGCATGCTCCAGTTCTTCGCCTTCCTGACTCCAATTGAATCCCTCTGTCCATACTCTTAGGGCCCACTAATCCAACCCATGGGGAACCTTTCTCCTTACCTGTGGATACCATCTGTGCAGCACCTAACCTTACTTTGCTCACAGATGTATCTCAGGAGCAGGATAGTACCACCAGGACCAACACAGTGGTGCTGCCCACTCTACCCCCGGGGAGTGACACTTTTCCCTCCCCAGGGATAACTCTGTCCACCCGGACAGCAAGCCACAGTGGTTACTGACAGCTGTCACGGAGGAGAGCCAGGCCCCAGGTCTCTCAAAGCTCTCCAACCACTGTGGCTGTGGAGAGTGGGGGGCGGTAGCCCCAGGTGCTGGGCACCCTTTAACCACTCTCCCTTCCACCAGGTCAGAGATGACAGCCTGAACCTGGTCCTCCCCTCTGGGGCTCTGTACCCTCCCTCCTGGAGCGGTACCCCCAGAGTCCAACATGGTGAGGGTGCTTATAGAAGCCGCCCTTCACCATTCCTCCACCAGTGCAGGGCTGTTAACCTGCCACTGGCCCTCCAACCTGGGGTCTGTCCCTTCAGGTTAGACTAGGGCCCGGGGTGATGCTTCCCACCCCCTGCCCTCTCTTCTGGGGTCCAGCACCCTCCAACTAGGAGTGGCCTCCTCAGAAGACAACAGGGTAGGGGCACTGTTATCAGTAGCCCCTCCCTCCAGGTCCGGGGGGACACCCTGAACCTGGTCTTCCAGCCCAGGGTCTGTACCCTCAGACTGGATCACTGCCTGGCAAACCAGGACTTTCTGGGGGGCACACCTACCCTCCACCAGGTCAGAGTTTAACCTCTGAACCTGGCCATCCAACCCAGAGTCACCACCCTGATGTTGAACAATTGCCTGGCACACCAGGACTTCTTGGGGGGCACAGCTACCCCCCACCAGGTCAGAGTTTAACCCCTGAACCTGGTCACCCCACCCAGAGTCACCACCATGAGGTTGAACAATTGCCTGGCATGCCAAGACTTCCTGGGGGCACGCTCACCCCCCACAAGGGACACACCGTCCCCAAGGGCTACACAAGAGTCTGGTTGGCGCAGGTCTCCTGACCTCTTCCCATCTGGCAGAGTCTGGATCTCCCCCAAACCAGAAACGGTTTCACCTGGGTCATTCCTGGGGGGCTCTGCTCTCAGAGCTGACCCCTGACTCTCCAGGACCTCCACTGGGGTCCGCAACCCCCTCTCAACCCTCTGTCTGGACTTCTGCACCCCCTCACTAGGAGGGGTACTGCCAGACACCAGAACTGGTGGGATGTTGGCTACAGTCACCCCCCCAAGTTCTGCTGACACTGCGGGCCTCCCTCAACAGGTGGCCCTACGGTAAAGGCTAGACTTCCCTCCTGGTGTTCCCTCATGGAACCCTCTTGGACCTGGGACACTAAAATCGTCTCCCACCTCACTTGGTTGGGAAACACCTAGACTACTCCCTTCAGGAGCACCCCCAAATGCCACGTCAGACTTTCTGGTATTCACCCAGAAGTCTGCCTCCATTGTAAGCTCCCTGGGGTCAGAGAACTCACACTCCACCTGGTGTTGGCATAGCTCTGGAAAATAAGGACCAGACATATGCTCTCGAGCAATTACATCACTCTGCCCTTCACATGTTTCAACCACAGTACCCTTCACCGGACCACCCAGTGACTCAGCCTTGAAAAAGCACTCTACTTCACCCTCCTGAGACTGGTGAGACAGTATCTGACTGTCCCTGACACTCAATCCATGCTCTTCTGGGATGTCTCCACACTCTATATCCAGGACGTCCACCAGGGGGGAACCCTTTTCCCTGTCACTCTCCTCTAGAGCCAGTAAAGTGTCCCTCCCCCCAGTAGGAACATGACTCCCTGTGTCAGTTCCCCAATCCTTCTCAGGGACCCTGTGCATAACGGGAACTACCTCATACTCTTGAACCGCCTGGGGTGTGTCAACTCCCTTCTTCAAGTTGGACACCACATCTCTGGGCTTGTGCCCTTCTTCGGCAGTACTGGATGCAAGATTTTTGCTGCCACCATCTGAACTGGACTCAGCCCTTCCAGCTTCCAGTTTCAGCTCTTCACAGCTCAGTTCCTGAACTGCAATCCTTTATTTTTCCAGGGCTAAGGCTCTTGCTGCCTCAGCCCTTTCAATAGTCATCTAGCTCCTCCAACGACCGCTCTGCCTCTAGGAGTCATTCATCTCTCACTGGTTCTCTTTCCTCATCTGAGTAGTCCTCCTCCTCATCTGAGCAGTCCTCCTCCTCATCTGAGGAGTCCTTAGTCATTTGGTTTTTTGCTGCCTCTTCCTCTGCCCATCTTTCTTCCCCCCAGGTTATGTAGGTATCTAGCAGTTCCATCTTAGTAGATCTCCTTGACATAGGAAGTCTCCATTTTCTGCAAAGCCTCCTTAGGTCAGCCTTAGTGAGGGATTCAGTAGGCACAAAGAATGACACACAGTAGATACCCATTCTCAATCTGATAAGGTATCATAGACAAAAACTAAAATCCAAAGTCCAAAATATCAATAACATATCCAGGAGGACATCAGAGAACCAAAAGCAAAAAGATGAAAAATCAAGTTGACCTTCAACTGTGGGTAGGTAGTGAAATACTTAGCTACTGTGTGTCACTGCACAAATACAAGTCCTATCCTCACCACTGATCACCAATGTTAGAAATTGGGTTTTTGGTTGGCAGTCAGGTTACCCTCTGTCCAAGCAAGAACCCTCACTCTAGTCAGGGTAAGTCACACACAATCTAAATCTAAATTATCCTTTACCCACCCTCTGGTAGCTTGGCACGAGCAGTCAGGCGTAACTTAGAAGGCAATGTGTAAAGTATTTGTGCAATAAATCATACAATAACACAAGATAGCACCACAAAAATACACCACACAGTGTTTAGAAAAATATATAATATTTATCTGGGTATTTGCAGGTCAAAACGATCAAACATGCAATGTGAATTTGTAAAGATATCACTGAAAAGTGATATGAAGTGTCTTAAGTCTTTAAAAAGTAAACAAAGTCTCTTTCAAGCACAAAGTACCTGGTTTGGAGTGGAAAATCTCGCCAGAGGGCTGCAGAAGAGGAGATTCGTGTAAAAATGGTGTGCGCGTTGGTTAAGCCCTTTCACACATGGACTTGCATCGTTATTTTTCACGCTGGGAGACGTGCGTAGTTCTACGAGAGGAAAAATGGTGTGTGCTTCAGTTGCACCCCTTCACACACGGACTTGCGTCATTATTTTTCACTCGGGGAAGACGTGCGTCGTTTTCCGGTACGCGGACCGCCTCCTTCTATGGATCGCGGGATTACCAGATGTCCCAGGGTCTGTGCGTGGATTCCTCGGCTTGTTATCTGGCTGCGCGTCGTTCCGGGAGGCTGTGCTTGGAATTTTCTTTCTCACGGCAGGTGTTGCGGCGATTTCCTCTCTGGAAGTCGGGTGGCGTCCTTGCGAGGCCCTGCATCGAAGTTCCAGTCGCACCGCAGGCGTCATGTCGAGCAGCATCTTTCTGGATCGGCGTGCAGCGATTTTCGCACCGCGGAACAAGCTGGGCGTCGAAATTTTCGGCGCACGAGGAGTCCAAATGAAAAAGAGAAGTCTTTTTGGTCTTGAGACTTCAGGGAACAGGAGGCAAGCACTATCCAAGCCCTTGGAGAGCACTTTCACAGCCAGACAAGAGTGCAGCAAGGCAGCAGGCCAACAGCAAGGCAGCAGTCCTTTGGAGAAAGCAGACAGGTGAGTCCTTTGAGCAGCCAGGCAGTTCTTCTTGGCAGGATGTAGGTTCTGGTTCAGGTTTCTTCTCCAGCAAGTGTCTGCTGAGGTAGGGCAGAGGCCCTGGTTTATACTAAATTGTGCCTTTGAAGTGGGGGAGACTTCAAAGAGTGCCTAAGAAATGCACCAGGTCCCCTTTCAGTTCAATCCTGTCTGCCAGGGTCCCAGTAGGGGGTGTGGCAGTCCTTTGTGTGAGGGCAGGCCCTCCACCCTCCCAGCCCAGGAAGACCCATTCAAAATGCAGATATATGCAAGTGAGGCTGAGTACCCTGTGTTTGGGGTGTGTCTGAGTGAATGCACAAGGAGCTGTCAACTAAACCTAGCCAGACGTGGATTGTAAGGAACAGAAAGATTTAAGTGCAAAGAAATGCTCACTTTCTAAAAGTGGCATTTCTAGAATAGTAATATTAAATCCGACTTCAACAGTCAGCAGGATTTTGTATTACCATTCTGGCCATACTAAATATGACCTTCCTGCTCCTTTCAGATCAGCAGCTGCCACTTCAACAATGTATGAGGGCAGCCCCAATGTTAGCCTATGAAGGGAGCAGGCCTCACAGTAGTGTAAAAACTAATTTAGGAGTTTTACACTACCAGGAGATATAAACTACACAGGTACATCTCCTGCCTTTTACCCACACAGCACCCTGCTCTAGGGGTTACCTAGGGCACACATTAGGGGTGACTTATATGTAGAAAAAGGGGAGTTTTAGGCTTGGCAAGTACTTTTAAATGCCAAGTCGAAGTGGCAGTGAAACGGCACACACAGGCCTTGCAATGGCAGGCCTGAGACAAGGTTAAGGGGCTACTGAAGTGGGTTGCACAACCAGTGCTGCAGGCCCACTAGTAGCATTTAATCTAAAGGCCCTAGGCACATATAGTGCACTCTACTAGGGTCTTACAAGTAAATTAAATAGCCAATCATGGATAAACCAATCAATAGTAGAATTTACACAGAGAGCATATGCACTTTAGCACTGCTTAGCAGTGGTAAAGTGCCCAGAGTTCAAAAGCCAACAACAACAGGTCAGAACATATAGAAGGAAGGAGGCAAAAAGTTTGGGGATGACCCTGTCAAAAAGCCAGGTCCAACACATACATTTAATAAAAATTCAATTTTATTAATAGATGGATTATTTACTTAACAGAAAAATTAGGGGGTCATTATGACCCTGGCGGTCTTTGACCGCCAGGGCCAAAACGACGGGAGCACCGCCAACAGGCTGGCAGTGCCTCCCGGCGTATTTGGACCGCGGCACTACCGCACCGCCGGAGCCAGTGGTATACTGCCATTTTAGCCCCGGCGGTGATAATCTGCCAGGGAAGCGCTGCAAGCAGCGCTGCCCTGGGGATTATGACTCCCCTACCGCCAGCCTGTTTCTGGCGGTTTGCACTGCCAGAAAGAGGCTGGCGGTAAGGGGACTCAGGGGACCCCTGGGGGCCCCTGCACTGCCCATGCACCTGGCATGGGCAGTGCAGGGGCCCCCAGGCAGAGCCCCGTTGCGCATTTCACTGCCCGGATTTCGGGCAGTGAAATGCGCGATGGGTGCTACTGCACCCGCTGCACATCAGCATTACCGCCTGCTCAATTACGAGCCGGCGGCAATGTTGATGTGACTTTTCCGCTGGGCCAGCGGACGGTAACTTTGTTAACGTCCGCTGGCCCAGCGGAAATGTCAAAAAAGGGAGCCAGCCATACCGCCAGCAATGGCGGTATTCTGGTGCACGCAACCTCAGTGTAATGACCCCCTTAGTCTTTAAATGGAATCTGTATCTCATACAGGTCAAATGTTCTGTAATGAAAGTGTACAAATCTATACTTTGACTTTTTCTTTGTGCCATTTACAGCCTGACCAATGACAGCATCGTTTTGGGCCTAATCAGTTAGAGAACATTCTATTTTAAGGTCACATATGTTCCACTTTTAAATATTTTGCACCCTACCTTGTAGGCAGCAAGGTGTACAAAGGAGTGATGTATGTAATAATAAACATCAGGTTTTCCTGCCTGTCAAAACGGTGGACTTTGACAAGTCTGGGCACCAGATTTCAAGTTGCTGCTAACATGCTACACAGGGTTGGCCTGGCCTCATGTTTTCACTGCCATAGTAGTGAAAGCCACAATAAGAATTGTAGTCCACAGGTGTCATTTAACTTTTCATGCTAGGGGTGTATTTTCACACCATATACTTTATAAGAAATGTAATTGCATCAATCAGGGTTAAACCAATGTCAGCAAGTTTAAAAGAGGTGCACATGCATTTTACTCTTAGTAAGCAGGGGAAAAGTGCACAAAGTTCTAACACCAGCAAAAATAAGTTCCAGAAATAGGTGAAACATTCAGGGTGACCATAGAGAAAAGGCAGATTTACTACAGTTTCCAGAACCTTTTCGAAGTATGTGCTTCATTGCATAAATGTGCACATATTAATTGGGTCTTCAATTTCACAAACTAGAGCCTGCCCTTTGATTCTCCCCACCCCCCTAACTTATCCTAAAGTCAGCCTCCTCAAGCCCATCGAGAATCAAAGCAGAATTTCTCCCCTTCTCAGCACATCTGTCTTCATAACCTGGGAAGAGTGGTTATTTCATATCTGCAGGATGTGTTGCCTTAAATGCACCCAAATATCACCGGCTTCCTTTGACAGACTGAAGTCCAAACAGATGGAAAGTGATAGGCAAGAAGGTTTTTGTTTCAGAAAAGTGTTGATTTGTGAGAATGGAGCACCTGTCCTGGAGGTGGGGCACGAATATAGAGCATCCAACGTCCCCAAAAAAAATCATGGGAGCCATAGCAAAAAGATGAGGTTTCTTAAATCCTTAATTTGTAGTTACTTGATTTGGCACAGCTTTGCAACAAAAACTAGTTATGCTTTTCTTCTTCAAGGGATAGTGACTTAGGGCCAGATGTAGGAAGCTAAAAAATTGCGACTCGCAATTTCCGACTCGCAAAATGGTATCCAACAAGAAAAAGCGACTTCATTTTGCGACTCGCAAATTAAGTCGCACTGCAGATTGCGAGTCCGCTGTTTGCGAGGTCGCTTTTTGCGACCTCGCTAAAAACGGACTCGCAAATTGCAAATGGGTGTCGAAAATTGCGACTGTGCCGCAAATTGCATGCAGGTGCAGCAAAACAGTCTGAAAAACACTTCCTGGCTCTTGCTGATGACATCACAGCCAGGAAGTTAATAAATACACCTGGGAGGAGGGAGGACCACACCCTTTTCTAACTGCTGAGCAACCACCTGGAGGAACAGCAGCAAGAATGGAAGACTCTGGCAGTCCAGGCAGGAAGAGAAAACTGAAGTTCTCTGAAAAGGAACTTGAGGTGCTGACAGAGGAATGCTGCCAGCACCATGCTAGCTTTTCGGAAGGGCTGCCCTGAGTGTTCCAGATACGGAAAAAAGGAGGATCTGGCATGACATACAGGAGAGGGTCAATGCCATAGGGGTGAGCCACAGGAGTATAGAAGAGATCAAAAAGAGATGGTATGACCTGCGCTCCAGGACCAAGGAGAGGGTGGCAGAGCGCCTCAGGGAGATGCGGGGCACAGGAGGAGGCCCATCCACCGTCCCACCACCCACACCCATGGAGGAACTCGTGGAACAGGCCCTTGAGCCTGAGGCAGTGGCTGGAATGGAAGTGCTAGGCACTTCAGCGCCAGGGACATCAACAAGTGAGTACCATGAAACATGCATGTACACCCATAACTGCCATACCCCCACCCACCCAGTACACAGCAGCATGTACAACCAAACTAGCTCCATTCCAGACTTGCAACCACCAGAATGGTGCATTATGGGCAATGTAGTTCAGTAGTCAGCTGATAAGCAACAGTTTATTAGGAGGCATACAACAGATGTTAAATACTGACAGTGTGTTTCCTATGTCCCACAGGTCTCCCACAAGACACCCCCACCAGCCAGTCCGTCCATGGTGCAGAGAGCAGCCAACAGGCAGAACAGGAGTCTGAAGCAGCCACTATAGGGCCCAGCACCACACCACCACAGTCCCCTCCAGCTGCACCAATGGACATTGTGGAAATCGACACAGCACCTGGTCCCAGCCACAGTGTCATACAGCAGGACCCTGAAGCTCCACCGCTTCACAGACGCAGACTCCATGTCCCAGCAGTGTCCCAGGAGAATGTAGGTGACTCATCTATGTCCGCCGCGGAAGCAGCCCTCATATCTGGTCAGCGCTTGCAAACAAGGCAGATGAGAATAATATCAGGGGCAATGCAACGGATGGAGCATAATTTCACCACAGGGCTGGCACAGGTGAACACACAGTTCATACGTCTAAACGACAATGTCGGTGACCTTGCACTCTCCATACGTCAACTCGTAACAGAACTAGTGTCAGAGAGACAGAGTGCAAGGCGCTGTGAGCGGCAACTCGTACACAGGTTGGACCGCATGGCTGCATCCATCGTCCACCTCGCAGTCAACACCACAGGGCTGTCACGCCGTACTGTTAGTTTGCAGGTGGACTTGGGCCACTTTGCAGGGGATGTGGCTCGGGGACTGGGTTGCATCAGCCATGCTGTGGCCATGCTGGAGGCTAGACAGGTGGCTAGGGGCACAGCAGAGACACCTCAGGATAGTGAGGAGGGGTCTACCGTCAGCAGCGCATCTGCCACGTACACACGAGTCTTGAGGAGTGGCAGTGCACGTCGGGGGTCTGCTGACACACCGAGCACTAGCCATGCTGGGCGTCCCAGGCAGAGGTGTTGAGCCCATGCACGGCAGGACACATCAGGCACATGCAGGTGGACATTTACAGCCCCTTCACAAAAGTTCAGTTCTTCACTAATTAGGTTCATTTAATAAACGTTCTTGTTTGTTCCACTTCACAAGTGGGCTCTTTGTGTGTGACATTAGTGTGTGTGATGACAGTTACCACGTACCTTCCAAAGTATTGGTTTTCAATGTGGTCCCGTCTCTGTCTCCCCAGGATGGCGATGTGGTAGCTCTTGCTCGTCATCCTCCGAATCTGGGTCTTCAGCGGGTGAGATGTAGCCCACGTCTGGTGGCAATGTTGTGTAGTATAGCGCATGCGCCAACTATCTTGAATGCTGTTATTGGGGCATACTGGAGCGCACCTCCACTTCTGTGGAGGCATCGGAATCTTGCCTTTAACAGTCCAAAGGTCCTCTCTATGACATTTCTGGTCCTCCTATGTGCACTGTTATAAAGCCTCTCATTCTCATTGCTGGGTGTTAGGTACGGGGTAAGTATCCATGGTCGTAGCGCATATGCACTGTCACCTGTTCGGCAAAAATGGACAATGTTAGCAGGGCATGGATGGTTTCTACTGTGACCTGTGTGTATGTCTTCAGGGTGTCTGCATCAATACCTAAAAGATATCTGTCTCCAAACTCCCCACGTTCTAGGCGTTGGTGTATCCCACTGTGCCTGAAAATGTAAGAGTCATGTGTACTCCCTGGAAATTTGGCTACCATGTCAGTGATGACATAATGGGCGTCACATACCACCTGGATGTTCAGTGAGTGGGTACGCTTCCGGTTGCGGAACAGATATTCCAGATTTGCATATTTGT
The DNA here is from genome assembly GCF_031143425.1 of Pleurodeles waltl. Lineage (NCBI taxonomy): Eukaryota > Metazoa > Chordata > Amphibia > Caudata > Salamandridae > Pleurodeles > Pleurodeles waltl. Next base: position 1,337,235,266 of record NC_090447.1, on the reverse strand, counting down.
ATATGTGTCCCGTCTACACACCCTATCACATGAGGGAAGTTGGCAATTCTGTAGAATTTCAACTTGGTGCTGTTAATTTCTGCCTCATTCCTGGGTAGGTATATGTATCTGGACATGTGTGTGAGTATGGCATCTAGGAAACATCTGAAGAAACCCGAGAGTGCACTTTGGGATACCCCACCTGTCACAGCAATGACCCCCTGATAGCTACCCGAGGCCAAGAGGTGCAGTGAGCATAGCACTTGCACATGTGTGGGGATGGCGCTGCCGCGCACGGTCTGGCGTTGCAGCTGCGGATTGAGTAGATCTATTAATTCTAATATTGCTGAACTGCTGAGTCTGTATTTATCATATATCTCCTCCTCTGTTTGATGGAAAAGTGTCTGCCTGGTTCTGTATATCCTCTCCTGTCTCTGGCTCCCCCTCCTCCTCTGCTGTGCGGCGTGGACTCTCCTCCTCCTTGCTATCACATATATCTCCACCATCTTGACTAACCCAGATGCCTTCTGGGTCTCCTTTTATACTTTGGTTCTGGTTACCACCTGCTCTGAGTTAGTGTTAAATTGGGTGTGCAAAATGGGCTTTTTGCGACTAGTCTCAATTTGCGATTGGCTTTTTCATATGGTTTGCGACTCGCAAATTGCATCTCCCTATTTGCGAGTCGCACAATGGGGTCGCAGAATTTGCGAGTCGGTAATGGCTCGCGTCGCAATTTGCGATTCGGAAATGGGGTTCTTGCATCCCATTTCCGATTTTGCGGGGTCGCAAATTGCGATTCGGGCCATTTGCGACTCGCAAATTTTTGCTACATCTGGCCCTAATTCTTTTATATGCGCCAATGTCCCTGATACATCTGAACCCTTCAGGAATATGATATTTTCAAATGCCAACTCCTCGAGTGTATTTGATATCTAAGGCTTTACTCTACTGGAAGAGTAGTTACACGAAACAGTCATTGTTTACTACATCCGCCCCCTACAGCTGTAATTGTATGACGTCATGCTCCTACTTCAGTCAGACTATATAGACAACAGTGGTTCCAGATAGGAAATGCAATTATTCTTGTACATCGCTACTCTACAGAACATTGTCATGAGATAGTATTCAACAATCTGACAACTGCTGCTGACTGGCCATCCTGTTTCTCTCTTCTGCATAAGTGCTCCCTGCTGCAAGCGTCATGAGGCAGTTTCGCAGCAAAGTGCAAGACTTTGTAAAAACAAAACATCAGTTTGCATGTCTTAGTGGTAGCGCCTGATATTTCTCTTGGTCCCTTCCATGCCACCGATTCTCCGTGTGTTTGGCGTTCCAGAAGTCCTGAGAGTGAAGAACACTTTAAGTAAAGAGGCATGTTGTCTCGTTCTCAAATTATAATCAGTTGTTGCCAAGTGCAGCAATGACCCTTCTATATTGTTTAAACATAATGAAGTGCAGCGATCTTAAATGTTGTGCATCTTAGAAATCGTACACTGTTTAAAAAAAAACTAACAAAATAGGACTTTTGCAAGATAAAGCATTGCACGCTTGCTACAGGAAAACAATAACATTGGTTACTCTTACGGTAGGTGCCAATATGATAACCTTTAAGACTTTGCCGCTGGGGCTTGTTACTCATACAGTGTGAACCTGCTTTGACAGACCTGGCACAATACTTTATTTCTAATTGGATCGAAAGGACAAATGTGCGCTTCTGTTTGTGTAACAGCAGCAGGCAAAAGAGACTTTGAGCATGTCAATTTAAAAAGAACAGAAAATGCGTTTTGTGAGAGAGACCAGCCTGATCCCTTTCTGCAACCCACAGTGCTGTGAAAGAGTCCCCTGCCGCTCTCCAGATTTACGGTCCTAATCCCAAAAGATTCAGACAAAAGGCAAGGAAGTCCAAAATCTCCTGCTCTTCACTTTAGTTTGACCCTGAGGTTTGAATGTTGGTGGGGATGGTTCTCCACTAACAAGGAGCCGCGCGTGAAACACTTTCATGTGTTATTCTTTAAACTAACAGCACTGTTTTTTTGTAGTCTGTTTTGCTAATATCAGATACATGTATTTTTTAACCCATCAACTGACCATACGCATGCGCTGCCTAGGCTCGACCTAGAAATGCTTCATTTGTGTACCTTAGTTTTTCAACGTTAATACTAACAACCTGGAAGGAAGAGTTTTTGAAAAACATTCTGTAGCTGTCAGTATTGGAGCGCTATACAAGGAAGGGGACAATTACATCAAACATTTGAGCAAGGAAGAGTCCAGTTGTAGCACAGGGTGGTTTACAGCATGAGAAGATTTACATGAAGCTCTTGAACAATTTATCAATGAGATCCCTGTGAGAGGAGAGTTTGAGGGTAGTCAAAGACCTTCAAAGAATGGAGAAGTTAAAATTACCTCTTTTGCTGTGTCATTGAAGGATAGTCAGAATTTATCACACTTTCTATAATCTGACAATTTACACATATTCTGAATTTTTGGGAATTAATATGCTGATTTTGGTGATACCGGATCCAAATACGCATGTCCCACCTAATGGCAGGTCCTTTACCTTTTACATTTAGAAACGTTTGACCTGTCCACATTCAATGGCGTGTGCAAACTTTACCTCACCCAGTAATGGAAATAACTAGGGACCATATGTATGAAGCATTTTTGCTATCGCAAATGGCCCAATTCACAAAATCGATCCGTTTGCGATGGCAAAAAAGCTTTTCCTGACGTGCAAACATCCAAACTGTGATTCTCCAGAAATGCAGTTTGGGTGTGGAAGGGGCACGTTGAGGGCGGCCTTTCGAAATAACGACTTCTAATGCTATTTATCCATGTTAAGCATCTGAAATGAGGTCACAAGACCTTGATATTTTACCACCAACTATCAGTTGGGGGTAATGAATTAGCAATTGGAATTTGTGAATGTTCCAAAAATATTTTTTTAAAACTGGTAGTGGTCCCAAGGACTACTGCCTGCTCTTAAAAATGAAAACAAACGTAATTTGTATTTGTTGAAACTCATCCTATTTTCCTTTAAGTAAAGCAGGATGCATTTCAACAACAAAAAAATCTTTATTCAAAAGCAATCACAGACATGGTGGCCGCTGACCTCAGCAGGCCACCATCCCTCTGATGGCAGGCAATCCTAATGGGTCACAAACTGTGACTTACCTCATTAATATTCATGAGGAAGGTCTCTTTGCGGCCCACAAGGAATCACAGATATTAAACAAAACATTTTATACATGAAATGTTATTTTATAAAATTGGTATTCCTAATATTTGTACATCTGGCCCTAGGTGTGATAAACATTGCGCCAGTTATGAGTGTGATCACTGCACAAACAGGTGTCACAAATGTAAAGGCCAGTTGTAATCAAGCCCCAAATGTACATAGAAAAGAAGGGCTTTGGTAGCTTCTAACTTGAAAGACAAGTGTATGTTTAATTCCTTGAGGTAGCAGTAAACTGCATAAGCTCATTACTGCACATTTTCTTTATTCTTTGGAGATGGTTAGAGTTTTTCATTTTGAATTTGGGGTTTGTAAATGCAAGCTACAGGTATGGCAGCAATTGAAGATTATCTCTCAGGTTTTTGCTTTTTTCTTGATGGAGACATGATCCACATTGGGATATATTTAGGAGTTATAATGAATGACCACCTAATTCCGATGGGCTGGGAACACCAGTTACGAAACCAATAGGAATTATGAGATAAGCAGTGTGTGAGAAAACAGAGCTGATTGCAGAGGCCCCCTAACTTTTTGCCCCCATTTTTCACTTTTTGCTGGTGTTTCCCTCACTCTGATGGTGCCCTGAGTACTGCTAATCAGTCCCAGGGCCTGTGCTCCGTGTAAAATCAGTATGCAAATTAGGCTAATTATAATTGGGTAAGTCAACCTACCTATAAGTCCCTAGTATATGGTAGGGCATGTAGGTTTAGGGACCCCAGCATAGGCAGTGCACCCATAGGTGCACTGCTGAGGTGCCCAGGGTCATTTTAAAGGCAGGCCTGCCTTGCTGGCTGCTTTTAAATGAAAGTAACATACAAATTCGAATTTGGAATTAAAAGTAGTTCCAAAGCCTTAAACTACCTTATTGTTAGATATAAGTCACCCCTAAGGTGTTCCCTATGTGCCCCTAGGGCTAGGTGCCATGTAACTATAAGCAGGAACCTTATAAAAATAGTTTTATAAGCCCTGGTGAGGTAAAACAGCCAAATTTGTTGTTCCCTCATTATAGTGAATGGCCTCTGTAGGCTAGAATGGGGAGACTTTATTTTAATTTAAAAAAAAAACCTTAAGTAACAGATACTACAAGTTTGGTATCAAATTAATTGTTGTAATAAATCCCACAACTTCCAGATTTAATATAACTTGTTCAGGTAAAGAGTTTTAAACTTTACCTGAAAAGTTGCCAACTTTAGCCCTGCAGTGTTTTTGCTGCTTTGCTCTGATTGGCCAGTCTCTGGCAGCCTGGCCAGGCTGCATTGATGGGGTGTGAAGTGGCCTGGCTCCACACAAAGAGATGTGCCTAGGGGAGGAGATCTTCCCTCAGTAGATGGGGAAGCAGGAAGGGGAGAGGGCTGCCAAACTGGTCTTTAAAGGCAAGGAAGGACATTTGGAGCAACCCAGCAACACCCTCACATCCTGCAAACCCAGACAATTGGGTGCCCCCGTGATTAGATTAGGAGACGGCAGGAGAGGGGTGTGTTTAGGAGTTTTAGCCACACCAGTGGGTGGGCTCAGCCAAATGTAACCTCCAAAAATCACTTTCAGCTATGATGGATTTTTGAGGAATGTTGCTCCCTGGGATTGATTTTTGCCACATTTCCCAGGAAGTGGTCATCACAGGGGGAAGGACCATACCCCTGATTGGAGAACCAGGACCTCCCTGTTTTTCTCCCAGGAGCAAGGATAAAAGTGGCAGACCTGCACCCACACCTCAGATCCCCATCAGATTCCAACAAGGAAGAACTACAGGAGAAGAAGGACTGCCCTGCTGGACCCCTGGCCTGCACCTGGACACTGCACTCTGGAGGACTGCACCAGCTGCACACTTGGCCTTCACCACAAGAAGAACTTTGCCTGGCTTCAACTGGTTCAAGGAGGGACTCCCTGTTTGCTACAGGTGAAAACCTGCTAACTAGAGTCCCCTGCACCAACTCCTGAAGAAACCAACCAGCTGACCACTGTCCAGTGGCCAAAAAGGAGTTTCTGCGAGGTACATTCTGGGAGTTGTAGTCGGCACCCTCAAGGAGCATCTCAGAGCTTCTGGAACCTTGGGGTAAACTGTGGACCTCAAAAGAACCTTAAAAGAACATCGGGAAGAAGATCCAGAAGTTTGGAGAAGTTTGGAGAACTTTTGGAAAAAAGCTCCATAGAGGGACCGACCCGTCGCAGAAACTCTAACCGGCTTGCCTGAACCGCGACCTGGCCTGACTTGCAGGTTCATCCCGGTGAAGAAAATCTCCAAAAAAGAGACTAAGGTGGTGATTCTGAGACTGACGGGCGGCGGAGGCCGCCCGCCAGTCTTCCCCCGACAAAATACCGCTCCGCGGTCGCAAGACCGCTGAGGGTATTTTGAGATTTGCCCTGGGCTGGCGGGCGGCCGCCAAAAGGCCGCCCGCCAGCCCAGGGCAAATCTACCTTCCCACGAGGACGCCGGCTCCGAATGGAGCCGGCGTAGTGGGACGGTGCGACGGGTGCAGTTGCACCCGTCGCGTATTTCAGTGTCTGCTTTACAGACACTGAAATACTTTGCGGGGCCCTCTTATGGGGGCCCCTGCAGTGCCCATGCCATTGGCATGGGCACTGCAGGGGCCCCCAGGGGCCCCGCGGCACCCCCTACCGCCATCCTGTTCCTGGCGGGAGACCCGCCAGGAACAGGATGGCGGTAGGGGGTGTCAGAATCCCCATGGCGGCGGAGCACGCTCCGCCGCCATGGAGGATTCTCCCGAGCAGCGGAAAGTCGGCGGGAGACCGCCGACTTTCCGTTTCTGACTGCGGCTGAACCGCCGCGGTCAGAATGCTCGAGGGAGCACCGCCAGCCTGTTGGCGGTGCTCCCGTGGTCGGTGACCCCAAAGTCTGAACCTAGGAAGTTGACCGGGACCTCCCATCCAGCGCATCCGAAGAGGGTTCCAAGCACGTCGGATCAAGATTCAGGTTTGCCCAGGTCAAAGGATTTTCACCTCGAAAAAAGGACTAAGTCCGAAGGTAAAAATCTCCACCGAGGGCTCCCGCAACGCATATCCGAGGAAGAGTTACAGGAGGTCAGATTGGACTGGCAGTTTCGTCCCGCTGAAGAAAATCTCCAGAAAAACAACTAAGGCCCTCATTATGAACATGGCAGTCCATTCCGGCAGTGGCAGCAGAAATAACCAACAGAGGAGCAGGCCGGACCGCCAAATAATGAACCAAACGAAACTCACGCATCCCGCGCACTACCCACACCAGGAAAGGATTCCCGCTGACGACGGCAGAGGCCGCCCACAGGCTGTCGGAAAGGCCCAACCCGCCCATCAAATTATAAACCACTATTCCGCCGCCAGTTCCTGGACGGGAACCACAGCCACACAAAGCCAGGCGGAAATGAAACAAATAGAAGGAAACACTCACTGGAGCTCAACAAAACGTGCAGCGGCAGCCATGGACAGAAAGCTGCAGATCATGCCAGCCTTGCTTCTTGCCATATATCTACACGACCGAGACCGCCGATGAAGACGACAACGGTAAGTACCGCAAAATACAAAACAAGGGAGGAAAGGGCAAAGTTAGATATCCACCCACTCCACCCACCCCGCAAAGCCCCGCCAACCCTACCCAGCAGCAATAGTCAGACACCCCAAACCAAGAGGGACGTACCCAACCGAAGGCCACTGCAACTTGGCCATAGGACATACAATAGCACCACAGCCATACATTATTTAAACAAACACCAGGGTGGAACTGCGTGCAGCCCAAACACAGGCCACACCAAAACTTTATTATGAAGCGCACTGAGTGAAATGATGAAAACAGGAACAATGGCCAGTCCATAGAAAGTCAATTTTCCTTGGCCACAACTGGCCACACCTGACTCCCACAAGGGCTGGGCACTCCACTCAACAGGGCACCATGAGGGGATCCGGGCACCTCACGGAATGGGGGCAGGGAGGGTGGGGGTGGGGATTTACGATGGGGTGGGACTTTGACTTGTGTGAGGAGGTTGGAGGGGGGTGGGCTTCTCCTTAGAAGGGGGTGGGGGCTGTTTGGCATGGGCAGAGCTGGATGCCTTAGGCTCAGAGCGGACCTTCTTCTTAAGTGGAGAAGGGGCACAGGAATGGGAAGGCTGGACCGGGGTGGGCTGCGATGTGGAAGGAGCGGAAAGGGCAAGGAGGTGGGCACATTTTGGGACAAGACGAGGTGGGCCTGTGGGTTCGAACAGGTCTACACGGAAGAATAAAAGTTTCTTGGGATCAATTGGGGTGGGCGAGGATGAGGGTGTGGGAGTGGAGGCAGAGGGAGTTGATGTATGGGGTGTAGGTGTGCGTGTAGTGGGTGCCAGTGACTGCTCAGTATGCTTTGGTGTGGTGGATGTCTGATGGGGGGTGTCTTGCTGCATTTGAGTGTTTTGGGAGGTGGGGGGTGGACACAGTGGGAGAAGACAGACAGCTAGTGTGGATGTATGTTAGGTGGGTGTCTGCAAGTCGGGTGAGTGTGCTGCTAGTGTCAACTACAGTGGAGGTGGTAAGTGCAGGTGTGGTGTATGGGGTGCATGTATGGCTGCTTGCTATTGTTGTGAGTGCAGCAACAGTGAGTGACGGTGCAGTGCATGAGGGTGTGCATGTAGAGGGGACAGACAGGGAGGTGGAAGAGGTGGGCACACTGGGGGAAGTGGACGTTGTTTTGTGTACAAGTGTATGTTGGCTGTGTGAATGCTTGTGGTGGGAGGTGTGGTGCTTGTGTTTGGAAGTGTGTTTTTTGTGTGTTGAAGTGCTTGACTGCTTGTCTGAATGTGTACCTTGGATGGGTGAAGGGAGTGGGGTGCTGCAAGGGGTAGAGGAGGTTGGAGGGGGGACGGAATGGCCAGGGAAATTGGCTGCCGTCCAAGAGGAGGCCAGAGCCTGAAAAGATCTCTGTAGAGCAGACATGGCACCGTGAATGCCATCCAGATAGGCATTAGTCTGCTGCACCTCTGATGCTAGCCCCTGGATGGCATTGAGGATGGTTGTCTGCCCTACAGATATGGTTCTCAGGAGGTCAATAGCCTCCTCTGTGAGGGCAGCAAGGCTGACTAGGGCAGGGGCGGAGGTGCCTGGGGCGAAGGAGACGCCCACCTTTCTGGGTGGGTGGGCACGGCCAACTCGGTGGGGAGCAGAAGGGAGGGCACTGATGGTATGGTTGGTGGTGGAAGATTTCACGGTTGTGATTTGTCCACCAGTGTCAGCCACCGCCGGAGGACCCCCATCAGAGGAGGTTTCAGAGTCACTACCACCAGTGGTAGTAGCCTCCCCCGTGGAAGTCCCCTCGCCCTCCCACCCACTGGTCCCCTGGGCGTCCGTTTTCTCTGCCTCCGAGGATCCGTGGGTCGCTGTCTCCCCACTAGCCGGTGCCTCAGCTCCCTCGCCTGATGTTGATGCTGTACCAGACACACAAAAGAGAACAGGGATGGGGAGACAAAACAGGAGAGACACATGTAAGTAGCTGAATGCTGATACACAATGGCCAGACATACACCTACCCAGCAGACACACCGAACAGGCAGCACAGTGTACTAGGCCCATGGCCATGGCCCTGACTACTGAGCAGTATACTGACCTACACCCATATCCTGTCATTGCATTGAAGCTGAAGTAGGTGAAACCTGACAGGACACCCCTACGCCCTTTGGAGAGCAGACAGTAGCTGGACACCAGTCAAACCCCTGCTCTAAGCCCCATGAGCCCTATCGCACACACACTCATCCTTCCAGGCTGAAGTATGGGCTGTGAGTACTCACTCCCTTGTGACTTCTGTGCAGCCTTCAAGCGCCCATCCAGGTCTGGGTACGCCACCGCCAGGATCCTTTGCATTAAGGGGGTCAGTCCCTAGCTGGGCCTCACTGATCTTCTGCGCCCAGCGCCGCAGGTCCTCCCACCTCTTCTGACAGTGGGTGCAACGCCGGTTGTAGACCCCCAGGGTCTGTACCTCCTTGGCGATGGCATGCCAATGTGCACTCTTCTGGTGGGTGCTGACCTAGTAGGGAGACACAGCGAAGAAACACAGAGGTCAGGCACCTGCACGATGGCAATAGATGGCTGATTGTTAGACATAGGACAGACAGTACTCCCACACATGCAGGACAGTGGCACACAGCATTCCATGCACCAAGCCCCATCTTGGCTCACAGGAACCCACATCAGAGCAATCCACTGTACTCCATCCATTGCACACACAGTGCCCCCCAAACCTGGACTCACCTGTGCCTCTGGCCAGCCGTAGAGTCTGCCGTACAGGGGCAGGACCCCTTCCACCAGTTTCTCCAGTTCTTCCTGGGTGAATGTCGGTGCCCTTTCCCCTTACCACGTGGAACATCCATAGCCAGAGGAAGGCCACATCAGTACATGGAGTGGAGTACTTGTCCGCACAAGATCAGGGAGTCAAATGAGTACACGAACGCGCGTACGTTCCTCGGCGGAATGCACCATCCCCGCCGGCGGTGATCATGATACACCAAGCTTCCCCATTGGCATCCATGTAATCCAGTGAGGGTGCAAACAGCGGTAAACACCGCCGAATGCTGTGACATCAACCGCTAGCGGTCTTAGGTCACTTCCGCAACGAAGGGGCAGAACTACAGTGGGCAGACATTTTGCCATCACCTATGCATCTTGAAATTCAATTTAGTCCCAATGCTGGGCCTACTAGCCATATGAATCACATATGTCTCTATCCATAGAGTATATTATCACACATGATTTACTCTGTTTCCTCTTAGTGATGACAATGTACATCTGTCAGGTTGCAGTTATTGTACAGACACTACTATGAAGAATGCCTGTGTATGTGTGCACATGACTCCTTGTTCTTACCCCTCACAGGTACAGACCGTGTGGCAAGGAAGGGCACCTTCTATGTACAGACCACTTGTGGATATGGGGACCATGGTGGAGCGTCAATCATTATCACTTACAGACTCATACGTGCAACTATTCAGGACCTATGTGCATTACTGGATCCTGCACTGACTCCCGGAAATCGTAATCAGCATGCCATTCCAACGGAGGTGCAGGTGCTCTCCACACTCCATTTCCTGGCCACAAGCTCATTTCAAGTGACAGTGGGCATGGGTTCTGGTTTCTCACAGCCAATGTTCAGCCAGGTACTTAAAAGATTTCTAAATGCATTTGTACATCATCTGCAATCCTATGTGTGATTCCCTTAAAGTGCTGAGCTACCTGCCATCAAGTCAGACTTCTATGCCTTTGCAAACATTCCCCATGTTATTGGTGCCATCGATGGAACCCACATACCCATCATCCCCCAAAGAGTGAGTGAACAGGTGTACAGAAACAGGAAGAACTTTCACTCTATGAACATCCAATGGGTATATACAGCAGACCAGTACATATCCCATGTGAATGCCGTGTTTCCTGGTTCAGTCCATGATTCATTTGTTTTGAGGAACAGTAGTGTCCCACAAAAGATGGAACAAATCCGAGAGGACAGAGGGTGGATCATAGGTAAGTGTGCCTGTCACTAACTGACACATTGCTGAAAAACAGCCTGTCAGACTAAGGACATTCCAATGACGACTTTGTATTGTCCATTTCTCTAGCTGATTCTGACTATCCAAACTTGCGTTGGCTCCTGACACCAGTGGGGAATCCCAGGACGGATGCAGAGAGGAAATACAATGAGGCCCATGGACGTACTAGGAGGGTGATAGAGCGTACTATAGGTCTCCTAAAGGCTAGATTTCGGTGCCTACATATCTCTGGGGGTTCCCCGGCCTATGGGCCTGATAAGGTGTGTAGAATAGTGGTGGCCTGCTGCATGCTGCACAATGTGGCAGTGAGACATTCAGTCCCCCTTTTGGAGGTCGACGGTGCTATAGGTCCTGATCTGTTACCTCAGAGAGGTGAGGAGAGTGATGGTGAGGATGAGGAAGGGGAAGATGTAAATTCCAGAAACCAACTGATCCAACTCTACTTCCAATAACTGTCTGGGACTTCAACCTGTATATGTGGTTAGTGACTGATACTGTAAGTTTGCTCTGTCAACTAGGGGGAATTGGTCATGATATGCGAGTCATGGACCTCTTCAGCATGGTACAGACAGACAACATATCCATTCCCTTCTTGACTTTTTAGAAACACACTATACCAGCAGCATGCACAATTTAACAATAAAGTTTATCCCTGCCTGTTGCATCATTACTCCACTTTGTTCAACATTGAAGACAGGGGACAGTGTTACAGGTGAGATATGTTGTTTATTGGTGGAATACAGTGATATGTGCTATCTACAGTGATAGAAGTCATTATGGTTGGTTGTCCTCAAAACTGACTTGATGGCAGGCCTGTTTGATTTCATAGGTGGGTTATTTGTAGTTCTGTGCATCATTTAGCCCTCAACTAAGTGCAGTTTGTGAATGGGTGGGTTGGTTGCTTGGCAGTAGCAGCAGTGTTAATTGTTGGTAGAGTGCTTGTTCTTTGCTGGGTTTCCAGTGCAATATCTTGGCCTGAGACTACGTTTGGGCACCTGCTGTGAAACTACTTGGGGTGACATGGTCGGCCCTTGTGATTCCTGCAAGGGTTTTTCCTGTGCTGTTTCAGCTGCTTGGGACAACTGTTGCTCTTTGTCCAGGGCTGCTGTGGGGGCCTCTTGTCGGGTGTGGGTGTCTGAAGGTTTGTTGACCAACTGCAGCATTGCTCCAGCAATGGTGGCCATTGTGGCATTGTGTTCTTTCCACTGCTCCATGGCCTGTTGATGGTGTTCCAGCTGCATCCTCTGACTTTGCTCCAGGGTGGTTACAATCTGTGCCAACCTGTCTAGGGTATGTTGGTATGCCCCCAATACCTCTGCAATGATGTCTTTGGCTGTTGCATTTATCTGGTGCCCTACCCCCTGACTCACTGGGGCACTTGACCTTGCCCTGGCCCCCTGTGTCTGTGTTCCCTGCGCAGGTCTGGATGTGCCACTAGTACTGGGGCCCGTGTCTTCCTGCATGTTGGGGGTGGGAGACTGTGGCCTCTGTTGCTGTGGTCCACCTGTTTGTGCCCTGGGTCCACTGGTGTGGGCACGCCTCCCCTGGCCTGCTGATCTTGACTGGGTGTTTGGGGTGACAGTGTTTTCCTGGGTGGGGTTGCTACATGGTGAGCATCCAGGGCTGTGTGAGGGGCCTGCCCGCTCATCAGTGTCCAGGGATCCTTCACCAGTGTCCTGTGATGCACCTCTGTCTCCCTGGAATGCTGTGTCACTCCTTGTCCCCTCCATTAGGGTTGCATGGGTGGTTGGCTGGATGCCATGGCCCGGACCTTCCCCCGCAGGTTGTTCCATCTCTTGCAGATGTCGTCCCTGGTGCTTGGATGGTGTCCCACTGCATTCACCCTGTTGACGATGGTGTGCCGCAGCTCCATTTTCCGGGCGATGGGCGTGTGCTGCACGTCAGAGCCGAATATTTATGGCTCCACTTTTAGGATTTCGTCCACCATGGTCCTTAGCTCCCTTTCGGTGAAGCGTGGATTTTTTGGGGGGGGGGCATGGTGAGGGTGGTGGATGGCGTTGGGACTGGGGACGGTGTTTGGGTGCTCCTGTGTGGGTCGCTATGCGTGTCCTGTCTGCTGGCGTTCTCTGTCCGGCTCTGGTGCTCTCTGTCTTCTGGTCCTGGTTTCCTTGCAAGGGATTGTGGGGCGTGTCTGGGGGTGTTTTATGGTGTTCTGGATGTGTGTCAGGTGTGTGGGTGCTAAGCCTAGCCAATGTGTGCAGTGGTTGCTGTTGGGCCTACTTGCCGCCCGTGGCTGTCGCAGCCGCCAAAGGTCGTCCAGCCTCCACTGTCCGCCGAGGTGATTTGTGCATCTTTATTTGGAGGGCGGGATGTGGGTGTGCTTGGCAGTGGCGGGTGTGGTGGGCCGTGATTCCCGCCGACAGGGTCATGGCGGGGAGTGGTGGTGTGGGAATGTTTGTCGGGGTTGTTTTTTTTGTTCATTATATGACGGGTTTCCATTCACCGCCGCCGGCGGGATTCTGTTCACCGCCGCCACTGCGGTAGGCGGTCTTTACCGCCATGTTCATAATGAGCACCTAAGTCCTAAGGTAAACTATTAACCGAGGCCTCCCGTGTGCTGTAGCCGAGCAGGGCTCCACCGCGGTCAGCCTTAAACTTTGACTTTGCCCTGGTCGAGGTGCGACCAGGTGACCAGATTGGCGCTTTTTGTTTCTATGCGCTAGAAAGCAATAATTCTTTAAAAATTCATATCTCCGGTTCCCCTTATCCTTTTTTATTCGTTTTGGTGTCATTTTAAAGCTAAAAATATTTCCTATTTTTATAGATTGATTTTGGATTTTTAAACTGTTTCCTGTGTTTTATTTAATTACTGTTTTGTGATATTTGAATGCTTTACGCTTTGTCTCCTAAGTTAAGCCTTGTCGATCGTTGCCAAGCTACCAAGGGTTGAGCTAGGTTTAATTTACTGAGATATGACTGGACCTAAGTGGAGGTTAGTGGCCTTTTGCTAAGTTTAGGTACTTACCTGCCCTTACCAATAACCCATTTTCCAACATTTTTGGTGCGTAGTGGTGGGATCCTGTACTTGTGTTCAGCATCACATTACAGTTTTAAGTAAAACAAATTAGAAATCCTTTAAATTGTCCTAGTGCACAAATTGTTTTTAATTTCTAAATTCTTGTTTCCAATTGTTGCTAAATGTTTTTGTTGACACAAAACTAGGGAACCATGGAGCTTGATCTGGCTAGCCTACCCACACTGACAGTAGTCTAGCTTAGGGGGTTGTGTACTGTAAGGGGGTTTCCTGCAACCAATGACCTCAGGAAGCAGGTCCTGATTAAATCCCTGACAGCAAGGGTGGAGGCCCAAGAAGTAGACCCAGAGGAAGCTCTAGAGGAGGAAGAAGCAGGAGAGGATGCTAGCTCCAACCACTCAGGGGAGGAAGGGCATCTAAGCCTAAGTGAGGAGGAGGAAGACCGGTCCTTACTGCAGACAGCCACTAGAGTCATACCCAAAGTTAGTTAGGGGAAGGAGGTCCCTTCAGGAGGAGAGAATCTGTCCCTCAGGGAATGAGAGCTGGAGGCCCAGCTAGCATTTATAGCTGTGGAGGTAGAGAAGCTGGCCTAGAAAAGAAAAAGTG